>NC_140224.1:25676791-26876791 GCF_951802725.1 Rutilus rutilus
TTAATTGGAGTAATTCCTTCTAAAAACACCATATATAAAGTAACATAACATATGAGCTCTGTGTGTTTAATCCACAAGATTGCCTTTAAGACTCTTAGTGAAGAGTGAAAGAGGTGGTACACAGAACGAATACATGATTTTCTGTCATTTCTGTAAATTTGAAACATACTCTTCCTACCCACAGCTGAATAATTTGACTATGATTAAAATGTTCTGTTTTCCATACTTCCACAATTTACATAAGACCGTAGGGGAACACCGATGCAATTTATCTTCCATTCTTCCAGGAAAAGATGCCTGTGCTTTTGTGCCTGTAAAATGTGTCATGCAGTAACATTGATTATGTCCTTGTATGGTTTCCACTGAACAGTCATACTGGACTTTATGTAATGGGGACATAATCATATTGTATAAGGTTGAAATTACTCATTAGATAGCTTAGCAATTTTGGGTAAACCTGTTATGTCGGTCAAAAAAGTACTACATTATTTAACAGTGCATAAAGTTATGACATTATTGGCATATTCTAATGTCAGTACTCATTAAAAAAAGAAGATTGGTTGTGTGCTGATAAAATTGCTTTGTGTTTTTTTTCCCACAGCTATTCAAAGGAAAGTTCTTTGTGTGTCAGGGGGAGGATACAAGAAACATCACCAACAAGTCAGATTGCAACCTTGCTCAATACAAATGGGTCCGACACAAGTACAACTTTGATAACCTTGGGCAGGTAAGCACTTACATTTGCTCTATCTCAAGATTCTCTTTTAAATGTACCTAGAAGCGACTGGTAATGCCACTTCCAATTTGAAAATAATCTGTTATGGTCTCGTCCCATTTTCAACAGTCAAATGGAGCCATTGAAGTCAAAGGTTTCTTTTAACCTTTTTTTTATCATCTTTCACCTCCCTCAGGCTCTCATGTCCCTTTTTGTTCTGGCTTCCAAAGACGGTTGGGTGGACATAATGTACGATGGACTGGATGCTGTCGGTGTCGATCAGCAGGTATTGACCGTATCAGAAGCTCCTTTTACCTGCATAAAATGTTATTGTAATATTATTTATATGGATTTTCATGCTTGTTGATTCACCTTGTGATACATTTGATCCACAACTATGGACAGTGCGGCAACCTTTTCATTTAAGTGGGTCACAGTTTCTAGAGTACAAACAAACTGTGGGCCAGAATATATCCCAGTCATTCGAATTCTCTCATAACCGCAAACTCTGATTGGACAAACTCCATGAACTGAATCAGAGCTGAAAAATCCATGATCTGCATTTCTGTCCTAGCTTCAAAGAACTGCTTTCCCATTCATAAGTTCTTCTGTAAGCTCCTTACTGTCCATTCATCAGATTTCTTTGAAGTGCCTTATTTTACACTCTTTCCTCCAAATGTCTATTTTATAATACAATTAGAGTTTTCAAATACTTTCTGAATAATAAAAAGTACATTTTTTGCACGAAAAGGAAGTCTCCATGCTTCATGTGTGGCTGTGGGCTCCTGAAATTGTTCTGCTCTAATTGAAAAGAGGCCAGTCCTCTGTCCTAGCCAAGGCATTCATGTGCTTGAATTGGAACAGATATCTCTTCCTTAGTGCCTGCCATGTGGCCTGTGCCTCACCATTGCATGCAGAATGCTTAATCTAGCTAAAGGCAGGCGTTGAGTCTCCGGCAGGACAAACCTTTGAATTGAAGCGTTATTGGTATCATAAATCTCCATAATTCTTAACCTCAGGCTACTCCTGCAGACCTGACCCAGATCTATCTATCTATCTATCTATCTATCTATCTATCTATCTATCTATCTATCTATCTATCTATCTATCTATCTATCTATCTATCTATCTATCTATCTATCTATCTATCTATCTATCTATCTATCTATCTATCTATCTATCTGTCTATCGGTCTGTCTATCTGTCTGTCTATCTGTCTGTCTATCTGTCTGTACATAGTGAGAGAGAGAGAGAGAGAGACTGTAAAACAGTGAACCTAAATTCTTGTTTGTTAATTCTTGAGTCTTTGTTCAGTCAAGTCTTTGTATTGTAAATACAATGTATTGTCAACCCGAATTAGTTGATTTAATTTAACTTAAGTTGAGTGTGATAGGTTGCCTCATTTTTTCAAGTTGGTGCAACATGTTGTTTTAGTTGCCTTGACAATAATTTTTAAGTTCAAAACTACCTGTTACTCAGGAGATGAACAAAAGCTTTTAAGTTGACTTTAATTGGAGGGAATTAGTTGAGTTAACTTAAAAAGTTGAATGTGATTGATTATTTTAAGTTAGTTCAATTCTTCTTTTCTATAGTGTATTTACACTGCCATTCAAAAGTTTTGGATCAGTAAGACTTTTTTAATGTTTTTAAAAGTTTCTTTTGCTCTTTATTTAATAAAAAAATTCAGTAAAAACAGTAATATTGAGAAATAATATTACAATTTAAAATAATTGTTTTCTGTTTGAATATATTAAAATGTAATTTATTTCTGTTCGCGAATTTTCAGCATCATTACTCCGGTCTTCAGTGTCACATGATCCTTCAGAAATCATTATCATTTTCTGATTTGCTCAAGAAAAATGTATTCTTATTATCGATGTTGAAAACACTTGTGTTTTTCTTTTTGATGAATAGAAAGTTCAAAAGAACAGCATTTATCTAAAATAGAGATATTTAGTTTGTGTATGTGTGAGCGTGTATATATATATATATATATGTGTGTGTGTGTGTGTGTGTAACTTCCTAACTAGCTTAACCACCATTGTAGTCTGTTCATTGACATGTGTTGTGTTTATCTGTGTGTTGTAGCCCATCATGAATTACAACCCATGGATGCTTCTCTATTTCATCTCCTTCTTGCTGATTGTGGCTTTCTTCGTGCTCAACATGTTTGTCGGCGTGGTGGTCGAGAACTTTCACAAGTGCCGGCGGCACCAGGAGGCCGAAGAAGCCAAACTGCGCGAGGAGAAGCGCCTTAAACGAATGGAGAAAAAAAGAAGGAGTAAGGAGAAGGAGCTAGCTGGTCGGTAGCCTTTCCACACCTTTCTGAGTCCTGCTTGATCATTTTGATTTGACCGCGTGCTAAATTAGATGCTAATGCTAATTAGAGTAACCGGCGTATGAGGAATGAGATGCTCGGGCCCCTAATTAGCTAGGAATCCACTCCCCGGCTTGCCCCCCTTTTGCCTGGGAACGTCTCTAGAGCATGTCCCATGGCTTGCATGGTGATCTGCTTACTGAGAGAGCAGGGTGTGTGGTGGACCCCTGACACAGGGGTCTGCCCACCCTCCTCATCTCTTGCATGTAGGGCAGTGAAGTCTGAGAAGTAAATAAAAATCCAGTCTTGTCACACTCAAATTGGTTACATCCATCAGCTGCCTGCTCCAATGCTACCCAGGATGCACGGCGTGGTATTGATGACCTTCTCTTTTGGTTCCACTTCCTGCTATTCTCAGCACAAGGCGTTAGCATTAAAATGACTTCATTTAGGATCTCTGTGTGGATGCTAGCTGTTGTTTCGACATTGGCTTGGACATTGGTCCAGCATGTTTGATCTTTAAGCAACAGTTAAAATGGGAATTTCTTTTTTTTAAGCCCTTGAGAAATACAGATGTAAATAGGTGATCTATAACTATATATAACATAACATTTGAGTCAGACCACAAGATCAGACACAAAAACTCAAGCAAGGAAAACAAAGCTATTCTCATTGGCACACACCAACTTTTATCACTTAATCTCAGTTCAGAGGTCAAATTTATTCCCCTCTAAATGTCCTATCACACCATACTTTCTCATTAAGATCTTTATTTGATTTGCGCATTAGCTGATTAGTGTGTCCTTTTGTTTTATAGCGCTATCATGCCATCAGCTTTAGCTGGAGAGGGAAAAGTGCTTCATTTTACCCTCAGTTCTTCATCTTTTCTTTTTGCTGCATATCTAATTTTCCGTAGGCGTGAATGTCTGACGGGATGTGTCAGGTTTCTAGGGTTGAAATGGGATTAAACCGTGTGTCAGCTTTCCCTGGCTCGATTAATATTTTGAAACTTCTTTTTGAACGTAATATCTAAATATCCTGAGGTAACTTTGTGGACTTTTGCTATTAAAAGTTGAGCAGAAAAGTTGTGGTTCCTTTCAGGTGAACTTGTTGGTATGACTGTTATCATAAACTGAATAAGTTTACTTGTTTAGATATTTCCATCCACAAAGCCCACAACTAATAATCTAGAGTTTAAACAGCCGGGATAAATAGATTTAGTATTAGAGTTTACACACAACAATAAGGATTTCTTTTTTGGACTCAGAATAATTGGAACACCCACCGGCATATTCTCCCAGAAAATCCATCCTGTTTCAGCACCTTTTACGGTTTCCTTGCTTGCCCTACCTGATTAACATGGTTTCGTTCTTCTAGATATAATGCTGACCGGTGTCAGTTGGTCCAGTCCTGATCACACACAAGGTACAGATTGTATATGGCATGTCTATGTGTTCACCGTGGTGGTGGTGGTTTGGGATGAGGGAGGGGGTGGGGACACCGGGTGGGAGGGCACCATCAGCGCCCATGTTCTCACCTCATCAGATATGATCTGGCCACACAAGAATTGTCTGTGGACGTGTGTATGTCTGGTTCCCACACCTCATCAATAGTTCCAACCAGCCCAGCCTCAAGCTCACACAGGGGATGGATAGAGAGAGAAAGAGATAGAAAAAACGCAAATGTTTTTTTAGTTTTTTTTTTTTAATATGGTTATAGTTCTTGATGAATCAAGTTGAACTCACCTCAGCCTGCAGTAAGTGCTTTGGTGGTATTATAGGTCCGATCTCTCGATGTTGCCCCCAATGTGACGCACTGTGGCTGACTGTTCGAAGGGAAGAGTATCACTGTTAATGTCTTTAGCTTTTTTTGATCTGTCTGCTTTAAAGTTCTCTTATCAGTTTGATGTTGTGGCATAGTGATTCACTTCGTTTTGTGATGTTACCCCATAATCAAAGGTTACTGACTTGCTAAACACAACACACACCGTGCTGTTGTTCAGAGGCTGCATGACGTGTTGAAACTCATTTGTGACTTATGTGAGTGAAATGTTTGTGTGGCACACTTGTTCCACTTTGACTTAAGAAAATGTTGCTGTACTGGGCTACTCCACATGATTTTAACTGATACAGTAACTTGATTATATACGGATTTATATAGAGTTGTTTGTATATAAGAGGATACAATACAATATTTGTTCCCTGTACTTCTCAAGTATGTACAAGCTTGGGTTGCAACTAACAACTATTTTGATTTATCGATTCATCTGTTGTTTCAATTACTCCCCATTTAAAACCTAAATTTGATGTTTGTTAAGAAAATGTAACTGTAATAGTGACATTTACACACTCGCTTTCTAGAAGTGCTTGCATTATAATATTTTTATAATAATATTTAATAATATAACTTTTTACTATATAAATAATTGCAGCCTTGAAGAGAATAGATTACTCCAAACTAGTGTAAGTAAATGTGTTTCATGAAAAAATGTATGCTTTTACTGCTTGTTGTTAGTTGTTAGTTGTTGCAGCCCTAGTATTAGCCATATGTAATTGAAAATTAAGTTAACCTGACCGAAATGGTATTTTATTTTTTGGATCCATTCCCAACTTATGATCTGCTGTGCAGAAACAAATATCAATGACAGTTAAAAAAAACAAAAAAAAAAATTTTTGGCAGTTATGTAACACAAAAAGCAGAATTTTTGTGCATGGAATATGTTTACTTGTTCTCAGTGTAGCTGAGAGACTCTTATCTCTCCCCTTCTGTCTGTGTTCTGCCTCGGTGAACGAGCTCCCTCATGAACCCCTTTTTTTCTTTCCTCCCTGCCTTTCGTTTCTTTCCTTCTCTTTCTCTCTCTCCAACTTTCTTTTGTCCCTCCTTGCCCCTGTTCACCTAATGTTCTAGCAAAACATCTTTTTTTGTCTTTCTCAATTATCCATTTTAAAACCCCTTAATTTTTTTATTTATTATACCACTGTTACTGTAGATGGAGACTCCTTATAAGAGTAAAACTACTAATGTGATAATTATTATAAATTTGCATCAGTTATTTACATTTTTTATATATATATACTTATATATAAGTGATTAATTTTTGCGATTAAATAATATGTCAGCAGCTAATAATCATATGTAATGCATCCACACCAGAAGGTGTCAGTGTAGTATCCAAGACCACTGGAATAAATAAGCAAAAAATAAACAAAAACATACTTGCTGCGTCCAAAATCGCATACTATATAGTAGGTACTACATTTGGTTTGAAACTTACTTTGCGACCTTTGAAAAAGTATGTTATATATAGAAAGAATGTGTGCAGTATGAATGAAATTTGGACATATACCACTTCCGCCATGTTGTCATTGCCATGTGACCTACAGCGGTCTGTTGCATCGCTTCACTTACATTCACAAATCCTCTGCGGTGGTCTCATCACGGGATAGTAAATTGTCCATCGAATGCGTACTTCAGAATCTTCAGTAGGTCAGTCGGGTACTTTTCGCTTACAGTATGGAAGTCTTCTTGTACACACTTCTAATGTAGTTGATATGTTCCCCCTTTCCACCAGAATGGTTCGTGTTCTTGAGCCAGTGTTTCCACAGACTTGAAGAACAAACGGTGACGTTACGCTACTATGTGTCGTTTACCTGACTATATCCAGCCCAAAAAACATTGGGCATCCCGGTGTTTCTGCTGGCAGTGCGGCACTTCTGTTTTGCTGTTCACGGTATCTGGAGTGATTCTAGCGAAACAATTCTACTCTCATCTTTTGTTTTCAGAGATATATTGAAACTGAAACCATTGGTTCACTCGCTCTATCACTATCTATCACGCTGGGTCTCTCTCGCATGCATAGTTTTATAAATTTAGACATAAAGAGCAATATAGTACAACATTATTTCATTGCTCAACGAGACAGCGTCAGCATTTCTCTTCCCTCTGTTTCAGACCAGCAAGTTTTTAGGGCTGGAGTTAAACCGATCTTCCCGGTCCGGAACCCTCTTTTCTGCAGTGGAAATGCGCAGCAGAGCGTTTTGAGAATGGACACAGGCTGGGAAACCCACAACAGAACCGTGTTGGTGGAAAAGAAGTGGTATTGGCCCTGTCCCAAATGGCACATTTCATGTGCTCTTGTGGACTTTGTAAATAGGGTGTCACATTTAGTCATTTTAGGTATCAGAAAGGGTGCTCACTAGCATCCCCATATACTGATTGGCTTCATCACTGTCTCCTCTCCACCAGTAAGCTGGTGTGTGGTGGGCGTTCTGGCGCAATATGGCTGCCGTCGCATCATCCAAGTGGATGCTGCACATTGGTGGTGGTTGAGGAGATTCCCCCATCTATGTAAAGTGCTTTGAGGTCTCAGAAAAAGCGCTATATAAATGTAACGAATTATTATTATTATTATCCCCTTTGCAGCTGATATGCGCCCTCGATTCACACTTGTGCCGAGCCTGCAAGCCCGCGAGCTCCGCATCAGACTACATTCTACACGACAGTCAAAGCGGCATTATGTCATTAAGATGTGGACTTGGGAGAAGATTGAGAGGGCTTAGAGTTCCATTTGGGACAGGGCCATGTATAGTTGTATAAGTTGTATACGCTTATATATTCTAACATGAGAGCTCTGCAGATTAGCCTGAAAGTGTAATTAACATATGAGTGTATCGATCACACTTTTTCCATATATTAAACACAGTTCACAGTCGCACACGTCAGCGTTGTTCATAATGATTGAGTTATGTTGTCGCATTTGGAATGAAAAATGACAGGCTTCATTTTGCTTCTAATTATAAGACAATGTGTTAATTACTCAACCGTCCAGTTACACAGTGCCTCAGCATATTTTATAATTCTGTTTTGGATTTCTTTTTGGGAGAGGTGGGGGTGTTACCCCCCACCAGTCTGTCTCTCTCGATTAGCTTCTGTTCCCCTCCTTTTGGACTGCCGTCGCTCTGTATGCTTGCGTATGGGATCAAAGGGCTGGTTAATCATATCTCACTGCAGTAGGGCTGAAACCATCTGCCTCTCCTCTACCTGTGTCCTCCCCCAGTCGCCATTTATTAGCCGTTCTCTGAGGTGCCTCATCAGAAATGTGTTCTGCCAGCAGTTTGCCCGGACACACTATATTAACAAGGCATATCATTTGGAGGTGTCCTTGATTAGGTAACATCTGATTTACAATAAGTCCTTTTAGGCTGCAGCATGGTATTAATTATTATCCTACTACTATCGAGGGATGTTTGCATTTTTCCATCCATTTAAAATCTTGATGGTGCATCATTGATGAGCGCAGATGAAATCTACAGAAGGGTCATTCTCAATTTTTTTTGTTGACATTTTTAATTAATTTTAGTTTTCTCCCAAAAACGCTTATGGTCTGTATATATTAATACCTTGATTATTAATAATCGTAAGAATTACTTAACTTTTGTAATTAATTTTATTTCAGCAAAGGTAAAGTGACAATCAGTGTCAAATCTAATTTTCATCAAATATGATGTAGATGTCAAAAAACATAATTGATGAGCCATACTAATTGGCAATTGGCATACATTGATTGTAATGATTACAGTACATTGTCATTTAACCCTTTTTTATATTAAATAATGTAACATCAAATGATAGAGTGAAGTAAATGAACTTTTTCAATGTAATGTGAAAAATCACCAACCGCTGAAGAATAGATTCTTCTTACTCTTTACTTTGTAAATATTTAATTCAATTTATTTACATAGCGCTTTGTACATTATTCCAAAGCAGCTTAATAAAAAATGTTAAAATAAAGAAGATAAAAGGACAAGAATATTTGTGCTAGACAACCCCCCAGTGAGCAAGCCCAAAGCAAGAGTGGCAATGACAAAAACACCCTAGGATGTTCAAGTATAACTACTTTGTATTATTTATTATTATTTATATTATATATTTTGCTGCCTAACTCAAAATTATTGTTTATTAATTATAAATAAATAATTATAAATGTCATAAATTGTGTACCATATGAAGGGGACTATATTGTTTTGGATATCTCTTTGTCATGGTCTATCTAGAATATTTAAAAAATTTAATGACTGAAAGCTCATGTTTGTCATCATATTTGGAGAATGACCCTGCCATTTTTTCCAGTTCACCTTTTCTGGCATTCTACATTCTTATTCATAGCTGTAAGCGCAATCTAATTAGCTAAAGTACCTAATTAATAAACTGTGATGTGAGCTGCAGAACGTCATTAATGATGGATGTTCTAATTCTGCAGATCTACAGGCTTATTCATTGGGTTCCATGTGCAGAATCAATGTACAGTTACATTTGTGTAAAAAACGATCCCCCGATTGAAAATTCGCCTTAACCAAGCATATGAGCTCAGCATTTATTCAATTTGTCTTTCTGCACCCACGCAGAACTGGAGATGACCCACCTATCTTTCTTTTCATCTCCAGCAGACTAGTATACAGTCTCTCGACTAATACTGGGGGAGCAATGAGACAGCGAATGACAGAGGGAGAAAATGAAATTACTAAGTGTCGTGTAACCTCCACTCTTGGCAGCAGAAGGCAGCACGGTCTCTTATGTAACCTGGCAGCTACAAACACCATTTCCTTTCTTCCTACTGCTAGTGAAAATGACTCAAAGTCTTCTTTATGTAACTTGGGCAAGCAACAGCCCCCCAAATTAAACAGATGGCATAAAGTTTTCAGCTGAAAGAATTACTTTTGCTCCGATATATGTCATGAAATGATCCTTTACCTTTAGATAGTTAATGTGTCAGCTCTATTGACATTCAATAGAGTTGCATTTGGACATCGCTCATATTTAATGCAGTTTGTGATTAGGAAATGCATGGGTGGGTTATATAAAGTCCATGTAACCATTTTGAAATGTACTGTATATAAATAAAAACTGCTCATTAACTGGAATAATTTCAACCTCGGGTGAGGGTACAAGACACATTCCACTTAGTTTGATTCTGATTTAAAATGCATACAGTGTCCTACATTTCAGCAGACTCATGCCTTTTGGCAAGAAGTGCACCTAATCTCTTTATGGGTCTTCATGGTTCATTCTGTATAAGGAGAAGGTTTATTAACAGAATAGATCGAGAACAAAGTTAAGTCTTCTGCAAGAGTTGCTGTAACCTCTTAGTGCGACTTGATCTTTTTGTAACCTCACAGAGATTTTGCACTGATATGGCCGGCTTGTTTGTCATGTTGTGGGAGTGGAGGCTTGACAAATACCAGCCGAGAGAGGGACGTAACGCTGTCTGGGTGGTTAAACTAGCCATGTGAGCTATAGAGAGAAAATTACAGTGGAAGAGGTAGAGATATTCTGCTGAAGTAGCACCACTTGTGCACCACCGTGTTTGAAACTAATGTATCGGTGATTATAGATGTTTATGTGATGGTCATATAGATTTTGTTTGTTTTAGCAGAATCAGTAAATGTGCAGGGTCATTTTAAGAGGAATCCATGCAATCAGACAAGATTTCCCCTTACAAGTTTTACAAATTCGCTGTGTTGACCAAGAAATAGCTGCTTGGCTTGAAAGTGAATGAGCTGTACTTCGTAAAGTGACTTTTTTGCTCACCAAGTTTTTGCCTAAATTTCGCTAATGTGACCGGACCTTAATGCATGGCCAGATTTATGCATTTATCAAAAAACGACTGATAAATGTAGAGTAGTACAACATAAGTAACAACCAGTGTTGGCGAAGCTACTTTAAAACTGTAGCTTGCAAATTCATTTTTATAACCGTATAGCTGGCTTGTTAATTTTTCATGTAAGACTGAAAAGTATGAGCTGAAAGTGATAAAAGTGATCCTTCTATTTTTTCTTTTTATGATTCAAATATGCAGTTGCTCTCTCTGGACCAACAGTGTTTGCATTTGGAGGTTTTACCATGAAAAACTTATGGGATTATGTTTCCCTTTTGTGTTGTAAACAGGGGTTGACTGTCAAAAACCAAACGTATTACGTCAAATGAGAACAGGTTTTGATTGTCAGATATGCCAGACACTTTAACTAACCTCTCATGTTGAGTAATATAGAATGACATCACTCTCGCGGCACTCTGCACATCATCACCGTTGCCCATCCACCAAGCCTCTGCCATTCTACCTCCATCTCAGATGGCCCATCTTGCTCAAGTCAGACTCAGAAAGAAAGTGTGATTTGTCTGCCAGCATGATATATTATATGTGTGTCTGTGTTTTTTTGTCTTACCTTAGTCTATCCTACCGTATATGTTTGCTGGTGTTTGTGTGTGAATGTATTTTCTTTACCATGCTCTCCCATTACTGAATATATGATTTATTTATTTCTCTTATAATATATATATATATTTTTGTTGCTTTAAAATTCTCCTCCTTCTCTGTTATTTTCCAATATTGCACCAGTTTTAGGAAGGCATTTAGTCTGTCATTTCCTGTTGGTTTTGACTCTGTGTGTGCTGGCATATTGTGCCAAAAAAAAAAGAAAAAAAAGAAAAGAAAAAGTGCAGTGTATCTGCCAAACTAATTTTTACATTTGGGTGCATCAGCAGTATGTCCAGCAGATATCGACTCATTACTTTTGGAGCAACTCATTGACCATGCACTTCAGGGGTGTAAAACCAGCCTCAATTAAAAACCATTCGGCTTAGAGCAAAGAGAGCAGCAATTTGCTGCCTTCCCTATTCAGATGGCTGTTTTTATCATCTTTGCTTTTTCCCCTTTCTATTTTTGTCTGACATTTTGCCATGCAGGCTTTAGAATTTTTCTCTGGCTCTTCCTTTAAATAACAGTCTAGTCCTCCCACTGCCCACAATTCCCCAGTGCTCATGACTTTCACCCCACATGACTCATGATGTCTCGAACATATTTCTTCGTGGTGTAGTTTGTTCACTCTAGGGATATGTCAACCTTGACATGAATAATCAACATCAGAACATTGTTGATGTCCACATTTAGACCCTAACCCTTAGACCTTCAAAATTATCAACTATTATAAAAAAAAAAAAAAAAAAGAACTAATTTCCTTTTTTGTCTGTGCAAATTTTTATGGTGTTTGTAGAGTACAAATAATGTTGATAATGGACCAACGTTTGTCTGTATTTCCCAACTGACTTAGCTTCTGAGGTACTATGGTTAATTTCTTGGATTTACACCTTCCACAACCTCTCTCTTCTCTATTGTGCATTGTTAAAATATTTCTGAAAGGACTTTGGACCTCCTAAAAGATAGGAAGATCCACCAAAAAAAAAAAAAAAGAATCATGTACATTTGATTACTGGATTATTTATTTATTTACATTTTTTATGTATAAATTATTCATATAAATGTACATGTATAAATATATATTTCAGCATCTTGTTTCGTGATGGCTCTATCAGTAGTATACTTTTTGCAAATATTAAAAAGTAGGGTGTTCATGCATTTGCCATTAGTAAATAATTTTATGGGGTCCAGAGTTCCTCAATTTAAAGTTACTTTTAAGAACTTTTTTTCCCCTCCAAGTGCACGTGAGTTGCGGCAAAGCCAGAATCATGTTGAAAGCATCAAGACCAGCATGAAGTCTCAATGTGTCGAAAAGGCCAAGACATTTGTTGTCGTACCCTCCTTTTTGGGGGTTGACGGGTATTGCACTGAGTTTTAACAGTTAACATTTCCAGAACTGGTGGGCGACCTAGTGTTTTGTGGCTAGATTCAAATGTGGTATCATTCAGCCCAAAACCTTCAATTGCCTCACCCAATAATCTGACCGTCATTCTCAAATGTATTCATAGATGGAATCGGAATGGGCTAAAATTGCCATCTAAGCAAAGAATGTCTCATTAAATCATAGTCATGGTATCATTAGCTTGTGCCACAAAAATAGAGACAGAGATGGAGAGGTCCCAGACCCACATTCTCCATCGCTATTTCATTCTTGTTGGTTAAAAATAGTTTTAATCCATTTTCCTTCTCTTTAAATTCCTTTAAAGCTGATTTGGCTGATGTGGACATTAGTTGGACGCATTGCAATGGCATGACATCAGAGTGGCACCACTGCCACTAGGAAACAAAAGTTCAATCCATTATCCAGTAAATAGGATGCCAAGACCTTTCATTTCTCCCAACTTTTTTTCTTTTCTTTTGTTTTTTCTTTTTTTGGGGGGGGGGATCTCTTTCGTTAAACTCAGTGCAGTACTCAGTAGAAATAAACATACGGTTATGGGAGACTGCTTTCCCTTTGTCACTAATTTATTAGTATTATTATTGTGTTTAAGAGGATTGGAATTAGCAATGTACGCAAAAAAAAAAAAACTGAGTTTTGTCCCTCTGATAAGTCACGCTTTTTTTGAATGAAAGTGCACAAAGGGAGAGAGTCTCACTACAGAGGGTATAGGAGGGATGTAGTTGAGTGGGGGTGTCCTATGGGAGCTGACCTGTCGACTGTAAAACCAGGCTGTGAACATACACCTGTTCCCATCTCAACTGTCCTCCGTAATTGAGCACCTTTAAAACTGGGGCAGTCTACACAGCAACTGTTTTCGTTCCCAGTGAACGGTTTTGTTTGCTGCCCCCCTGGATACTGTTGTCTGCTGCCCAAATAAATTAATTTAGAACACATGGGTTAAAGAGCAGAACATTGACCTCATCGCAGATTGTGTTAGATCCTAGGAGTCATAAAAATAACAATAAATAGGCTAAATAAATAAATAAATAACAACTAAAGTGGCAATGTTTAGCCAAGTCTGGATATTTAAGATTCATAAGCTGTACATTATGAAAAAGCAAAGGTAATGTTGAGTCAGCACATTTAAAAACACCAGGAGCATGGCTTCAATTAGCAGAATTAAAGCCAGATGGGTTAGAAGATTCCTTTAGTAATTACCCGCAGAACCTGCGTTGCTGACATCTTGTCCTGAGAAATCAAAACAGTGACCCTATATACGTCACATGCATATTTAATAAATAGGACACGACGAAGGTGTGCTGAGTGTACGAGTGTGATTTTGCTTTTATACGTTAAATAAACAAGTTAATATTAAGTAACTAACATCTGAGATATATTTCCAGTTTTTTTTTTTTTGCACTAACGAAAACGATTCCAAACAAAGTCAAAAACAGAATTGTCGCATGTTTGTGAGCAGAAAACAGTAGTGGCGCTTTGTTCAGTGTTTTCAAAGAAATCGGTTGAGTCAGTGATTCAATGACTTACTCATACAAACAGCTTATGAATTAAAAATAGCATACTATTACTACTACTATTTACTATATTCTACTACTACTACTACTATAATACTACTATTTTTGCCATATTTTTATACGGAAGTAGTGGTGGAGTGGTATGGTAGTATGTTTCAAATTCAGACAGTCACTTGTTTTGTTCCTGAATGAATTGGCTTTTTTTAACAAATCAGTTGATTGAATGAATCAATGACTCACTCATAAAGACAGAATGTCTATTTAATAGTCTATTTAACCTGCTGAAAGAGTCACTCCCAGAGTTATTATTGTTAACCACATCGCTTTTGTTAAAGCTGCAGTCCGTAACTCTTTTTGTGTTCAAAATGTACAAAATGTATATAAGCAAGTACATCATGAATCCATTTTCCAAACCGTGTTTTTGTCTTATCCTGAATCACTACGGCACACCTATAATAAGTGTTTATATTCTGACTATTTTAGACTGGTACGGGTCGTACCGCTGCGGAGTTGCCCAGTACCTGCGTGACTCGTCATAGACATAAACAGAGAGAAGTAGCTCCGGCTACAATGTTCTTCCGCAAGATGCATGCAACCGCTTGAGCGCCAAAAGTTACAGACATGCAGCTTTAATTGAAATCAAGCTGAAATAAAATATATAAATATCAAATGAGCTAAATGAAAATTAGAAATCTATATGAAATAAAATAAGCTGAAGTACTAAAATTACTAAAACTAAAACTGAAATAAAAATAAAGCTAATAGAACTATTTAAAACAAAAGAAGAAAATAATCGACAAAAGCACATCACAAAATACTAAAACTTAAGCTCAAATTAAAATTAAATCTGGAAATTCAATTCAATTCAATTCAATTCAAATTTATTTGTATAGCGCTTTTCACAATACATATTGTTTCAAAGCAGCTTTACAGAAAGTGCATTTCAGAAATGTACATAGAGAAATACAGTTAGTTAATCATGTATTGATTTAGGGCATAAACATCGCCCGCGTCGAGTCGTCTCAACTGTAGTATAAAATGTAAGTATTATGTGAATGCCTGGCTGAAGAGATGCGTCTTTAATCTAGTTTTAAACTGGGACAGCGAGTCTGAGCCTCGAACAATATCAGGAAGGCCATTCCACAGTTTAGGAGCTAAATGTGAAAAAGCTCTCCCTCCTTTGGTGGACTTAGATATCCTAGGAATGACCAGAAGCCTCGAATTTAGTGATCTTAAAGAGCGCGATGGATTGTAGGGCGATAGAAGTTCCGTTAAATACACGGGAGCTAAACCATTTAGGGCTTTATAGGTCAGTAGCAATACTTTGTAATTGATACGGAACTTTATAGGTAACCAATGTAGAGACGACAGAATTGGTGTTATATGATCGTATTTTCTTGATCTAGTAAGAACTCTAGCGGCGGCATTTTGGACTAACTGTAGCTTGTTTATTGAGGATGCAGGACAACCAGCTAATAAAGCATTACAGTAATCTAGTCTCGAGGTCATGAATGCATGAACTAACTTTTCTGCATCAGAAACAGATAGCATGTTACGTAGCTTAGCAATGTTTCTAAGGTGGAAAAAGGCTGTTCTTGTAACATATGAAATATGATTTTCAAAAGACAAGTTGCGGTCTAATATAACACCCAGGTCTTTTACTGTAGAGGATAAAGTAACAGGACACCCTTCTAAATTAAAGTTGTATTGTAAGAGGTTTTGTGGGCAGTTTTTTGGACTAATAAGTAATACCTCCGTTTTATCTGAATTTAATAGCAGAAAATTACATGTCATCCAGTATTTTATATCTTTAACACACTCTGTTAATTTAGATAATTTAGCGTTTTCATCTGGTCGTGATGAAATATATAATTGAGTGTCATCAGCATAACAGTGGAAATTAATTCCATGTTTTCTTATAATATTACCAAGTGGCAGCATATATATTGAGAATAGCAGAGGGCCTAACACAGATCCTTGCGGTACACCGTAGTTTACTGACGTTATCTTCGATTTTTCCCCATTTACGCAGACAAAATGGTAACGGTCTGATAAGTACGATCTAAACCAGTTTAATGCCTGTCCCTGAACACCAGTGTAGTTTTGTAGTCGGTCTAAGAGTATTGTGTGATCTATAGTATCGAACGCAGCACTAAGATCAAGTAAAACTAGTATTGAGATACAGCCTTGGTCAGAAGCTAAAAGTAAATCATTTGTGATTTTAACGAGCGCAGTTTCTGTGCTATGGTGCGGTCTGAATCCTGACTGAAACTTTTCATAGATATCATTTTCTTGCAAGAAAGAGCACAGTTGAGCGGACACAACTTTTTCTAATATTTTAGACATAAATGGAAGATTTGAAATGGGTCTGTAATTTGCTAGGTTATTATGATCTAATTGTGGTTTCTTAATAAGAGGTTTTATAACTGCCAACTTGAATATTCTTGGAACATGACCTAAGGATAAAGACGAGTTAATAATATTGAGAAGAGGCTCTTCCACTACAGGTAACACTTGTTTCAGTAGTTTAGTTGGTATTGGATCTAATAAACACGTTGTTGGTTTAGATGCAATGATAAGTTTATTTAACTCTTCCTGTCCTATAGTTGCAAAGCGCTGTAATTGTTCTTGCGGGGTGATAATTGAGGCTGAATCATAAGACACCATTAAAGATTGTACATTTACAATTGTGTTTCTGATGCTTTCTATTTTCTCAGTGAAGAAATTCATAAAATCATTACTACTACACTGTGACAGAATATTTTGCTCCGGTAACGTCTGTTTATTTGTTAGTCTAGCGACGGTGTTAAATAAAAACCTTGGATTGTTTTGGTTGTTTTCTATTAGTTTGCGGAGATGCTCAGCCCTGGCTGCTTTTAGGGCCTTTTTATAACGTGACATACTGTCTTTCCATGCGATTCTAAAGACCTCTAGATTAGTTTGTTTCCATTTACGCTCTAAATTACGAGTTTCTCTCTTTAGAACATGCGTAACACTGTTGTACCATGGTGCTTTAGTTTTCTCTCTAACCTTTTTTAATCTAATTGGTGCAACGATGTCTAATGTACTAGAGAAAATGGTGCTCATAGTGCTAGTCATTTCCTCTAGTTCATCTGTTTGTTTGGGTTCACTGAGCAGCTGAGACAGATCAGGTAAGCTATTTGAGAAATGATCTGTAGTTGTTGGAAGGATTGTTCTGCCTGGTCGATAACGCGGCGCAACATGACAAATTTCAGCGGTACGTAGTATGCAAGTGACCATGTAATGGTCAGTGACTTCATCACTTTGCGGTATAATATCTATATCGGTTGGATCGGCTCCATGTGATATAATTAAATCTAGCGTATGATTAAGACGATGAGTGGGACCAGTTACGTTTTGCTTGACCCCAAAGGAGTTTAATAAATCTGTAAACGCAGCCCCTAAAGCATCATTTGAATTATCTACGTGTATGTTAAAATCTCCAACAATTAATGCTTTATCGACATTGACCAAAAGATCTGAGAGAAAGTCTGCAAACTCTTTTAGGAAATCAGCGTAAGGCCCAGGCGGTCTATATACGGTAGCCAAGGCTAGAGATAATATGGATTTCTTTCTTACATCTAAGAGAGTAACATTTAGCACAAGTACTTCAAACGAATTAAACCTGTGACCTGTTTTCTGAGTAACAGTAAGAATATCTTTATAGATTATAGCAACACCACCGCCACGACCAATCAGACGGGGCTCATGCTTGTAACAGTATCCAGGAGGAGTAGACTCATTAAGACCGAAATAATCATTTGGTTTAAGCCAGGTTTCAGTAAGGCATATAAAAAATATAAAAAATAAAATATAGAAATATAAAATAAAAGCTAATTCAAAGTCTGTATGGAACGCATAAACACAGACAATGGCTTACTTGTAGAAATCTCTACATATTAAACTGAGATTAACATCCAAAAAATTACTTCACCTTTAACAAGCAAATAATTTGGACATGTTCTAGATGAGTCATACTCATATTCACTATCCAGTGGGGATGATTAAACAAATACTGCTGATGTGGCTCCATTATATATAAAAAAGAAAAGGTTGAATCCAGCACCTGTTCCTTCAGTCCAGTGCTGGTGCCAGGAAAGCCTGGCTAATGGGCTGACAGGACCACAGGGAACACAGCTGCCGCTCACAGTGTTTCGAGATGATAAGCCCCCCCGGACCCCTGCTGCTCTGCCATCCCTTCAGTCCTCTCTGTCCTCAACGAACAACAGAGGAAAAACACAAAGAATAAAAATGGATCAGAAAGACAAGCATATGCACAAGATTCGTTAATATTTTAGGGAATCTCATTAGAATGTCCATGATGTAATAGGACAATTTGTTTTATTTAGGTATCTGTGAGTGAGCAGATCTCAGGCACATTGGCCCCTCAATCTGGCCTCCTCTGCCTTTGATTTGGCATTGAACACAGAAACAGTTAAAGGAAAAGTTCACACAGAAATGAAAATTGTAATTTACTCACCCTCATTTAGTTCAAAACCCATATGACTTTCTTCTGGACTATTCAAAGAGAAATTTCAAAGAATGTTATAGCTCATCAAAAGCACCATTACCAAAGTATCATAAAAGTGGTCCATTCAACTCATCCACTATTACAAGTCATACCAAGTCCTTATTGTTACTCGCTGAAAAGATTTGTAAATGAATCATTATTTTGACTGCAATCAGTGACTGATCCAGTTCATAAAACTAATCTGAATGATTCTCTCACAACTTGGACTGATCCAGTTCTCACATTCAACTCACTGACGTAATTATTCATTTGCAGTGATTACCTCTGATTCCTCACACAAAGCAGTCTTTACTGCTTTACTTTATCATATTAAAACTTTAATATGATACACAAGTCATATGGGCCAGTTTTATACTTTTATTGTGCTTTTGCAGCATTTTTAGAGACTGAACGCTCCAGACACCAGACCAATTATAATATTAACATTTGTTATTGCATTGGTAAAGAGCGACCAGCTCTGTCTTCAGAAATTCTCCTTTAGGGTTTTACAGAAGAAATAAAGTCAGGCAGGTTTTTGAACAACATGAGAAAGAGCAAGTGCATTTTCATTCCTGGGTGAACTTACCGGTATACACATATGTTCTATCTCTTAGCTACTTCTCTTTATCAACTGGTTATTTCCCTCTCCCCCTCTTTTCTCAGTGTGGGCATGAGTGTGTACAAAACCATGTTTGTTTCAGTACAGTTATTTCATGCTTCCTCCCTGTTCCCATGGTATTTCAGAAGCCCAGAGTAAGCCCTATTACTCCGATTACTCACCTACACGGCTTCTCATCCACAAGATGTGCACCAGCCAATATCTGGACCTGTTCATCACGATAGTCATCGGCCTCAATGTCATCACCATGTCCATGGAGCACTACCAGCAATCTAAGGTAGTAGAGCAGAGAGAGTGCATGCGCTTGTTGATATTTCATTAAGGAATAAACTCACTGGATATGTAACTGCAGACAATTTTATTGTAAGTTCAACTCAACGCTATCTCACTTTATGATTCTGCATAATATTTGCTGATTAGGCAGCTAATGTTTATGTACTCTTTTTGCTGTACTGCATTTTGATTATATCATAGCGGTGAGTATATAATTTTCTCTATATTATTATACTTATTTGCACTTTCATTGTGCTGCTCCAGGACATTTTATACAATTGCCTGTGAATAAAAAAGCCTTATGAGAGAAATGCCTCACCAAAATAAACCACACTGTAGTGTATGTACTGAAATGTATGCATATTCCCTCATCATTCTCTTCCCCCTCGCATAACCCTATAGAGACAATTCATGAATATTCAATAGAGGACTAAAATAATAACACGAGTTTGCCGAAAGCTCTGGGAGTTTACATTGGTTTCTGTGAATAATTTGGGTGGTGTAATATGTTCTTTTCATTCCTTTATGACAAAGGTCACTTTTGATCACTATAAAAATGGTTATTTCAACTGGTCGTCTATATGTATATATGTACTATGTATGTATGTACAGTATTTATGTATGGTATATTATCTCTCTTGTGTTTACAATCCCTAGTCAACTCTGTTGGGATGATTCCCAGGTTTTTCACCCATCATTAATAGAGGTCCGTGACCTCACCTGTGCAGTCTGTTTTAATTAGAGCCCGGGTGGCCTGCAAAACATTGAAGCAAGTGGAGCAAAGGGGATTGTTAGGCTTTGACCACTAACACTCATTCCGTGAACAAAATCAATTGATTTTCTGGTGTGTCGTCACACTTAGCCTGGATTTAATTACTGTGCGGTGGACGAGGGAAGGCTAGATCCCTGGCAATGTCCACTGACTGTTTTCGTTGTGCTAATAACCACCTTTAATAACTCATCATCTTTTCCACAGATTGACTATGAACTGACCTATTTGGTCATTCATAGACCACAGTTTGTGTGTTTATTTATTGTTTTGAAGGAGTAGAAATATGCTTGTTCACTTCTGTACTTTCACTGTTACATTCTCTTTGCAACTTCTCTGCTTTAACAGGTCCTGGATGAGGCTCTGAAGATCTGCAACTACATTTTCACAATCATATTTGTGCTGGAGTCTGTCTTCAAGCTTGTTGCCTTTGGATTCCGCCGCTTCTTCAAGGACAGGTAGTAGACGTGACCCTCTCAAAAGCTACACCTAAGGTAGTTGATCAAAAAACTAATTAGAAATTTACAGTAAAGCCATTCCCATGGAGGTGCTCCAATGGCCCTATTTCTGTTCTTTTTTTTTTTCTTTTTTTTTTTTGTGTGTGTGTGTGTGTGTGAACACAATAGGGTTTTTTAGTAGTCCTAAAGCCACATCCTTTGAAATGATATCACAGCTTTGAGATTCCTTGGTTTGCCTCTGACTGTCAGAAGCACATCGAGGGCTGAATGCACTGGCGTCTGTGGTGGAAAACAAGAACCGAATTTATATCACTTGTGGTTTTGGTAATAGAAACCCATCTTGAAGCATGCAAAATCACACTGCCTGGGGCTTAAACAATGAGAAAGCCTCTTAAATTGCATTTATTCCTCTTAAATTAGTGACAAAGAAGTGCTAAATGTCCAATGTTACAGTTTTATATGTGTAGGCACAATTTAACATCTTTTCTTTATAGAGTTTAAATGATCCATTACTCTTTTAATTAGTCTTGAATAATCAGTCAATATGTCAATTAGACCCCTTAGTGAAGTTGATAGGCCATTAGAAGTTCTCATAGTATCAGCTTTTTCTTTCAATTGCATAATAAGTAGGGAAATGTAAAGCAGCTATTTGCATACTAATGAAAACTTTGACATAACATAATTGTTATGATTTCAAAACGAATCTCTCACCAAAGGCCCTACTGTTAAACATTTTAGAACATGCTGTTCTTTTTTATTGATTTACAACATTTGAAATGGCTTTCTGTTACTTTGATTTGTTCTTTCTTGCAACACGCTCCAAGTCTGCAGGAGGAAAGAAGTACACTTTGATCACGGGCCCCTTAGCAAATGAAGCGGTGGGAAAAATGTAGAAATGCTTTGTGTAATAATTTGACTTCAATTTCCCAACATTTCTAATGAAACACCTCTCATGGCTGCAGGCCCCAGCAAATTGAGGTGTCCTAAAACAGGCTCTAGGCCCTACCTCACCCATGACAGTGTTATATTTGACCCTCAGGGGGAGTTATTTAAAGTTAGCAGCAAAGTTTGAAGCCATATTTAGAAAATGAACATGCTGAGAAGCTTGCTGGAAAAGAGTAAAATCCAGGGTCAAATAAGGGTTATTTGCTCAAAATGATGATTCTTTTATCAAAGAGACTCAGTTTTTTGACTCTTGGAATTGTATTGCATGCTTTTGAAGGATACAACGTTACCTTCAAGTCCTTTTCTGAAGTTGTAAGACTGAGGAAGTCATATTGTGATTTATTTTTAAGTGATTTAAAAAAATTAACATATTGGGCAATTTCATATTTCTTTCTGTCTTTTTTGCTTGTTGACTAAGACAGTTTGGTACAACAAAATAAAGGATGCACATTAGGTGTGCAGTTGATGCTTTAACTGTAATTGTATATATTTTTTTATATTTTCTATTAAAAATGTAATATTTTGTGTGCTGTCACAGAGAATTATGGATAATGTAGTTTTGTTGCAGCTTTTGCCAATCTGACAACAGTACACACATTAATACAAGATAAATTGACAAGAAAACTCAATTATAAACAATTTAATTTAATCTTAATCCAAAGAAGGTAAATAAAACATTAATGTAAATACAGTACACTACAATGTAAAAAAAAAAGAAGACAAAAAAGAAAAAAGTTTGGGGTTGGTAAGATTTTTTTCATGTTTTTGAAAGACGTCTCTTATTCTCACCAAAGCTGCATTTATTCAGAAAAGGACATTTATTTGATCAAAAATACAGTAAAATTGTTGTATTGTGAAATGTTATTACAATGTTAAAATAACTGTTTTCTATTTTAGTATAGGCTATTTAAATCAAATGCATTCTTTTGATGGCAAAGCTGAATTCAGCAGGAATTATTCCAGTCTTCATTACTCCAGAAATCATTCCAATATCAGAGTTTAAAGTGGTTGCACTGTGGAATATTTAAAAAAAAAAAAAAAAAAAAATTCAGTTCAGTGTTTTTTTTTTTTTTTTTTTTTTTACAATGTAAAAGTCTTTACTGTCACTTTCGATCAATTTAATGCATCCTTGCTGAATAAAAGTATAAATTTATTTCTTTAAAAAAACAACCATTCTAACATTACATAATATATTAATTAACATAACATGTGTCTTTACACAGGTGGAACCAGTTGGATCTTGCCATTGTTCTGTTGTCTATAATGGGCATAACACTGGAGGAAATCGAGGTCAACGCTTCCCTTCCCATCAACCCCACCATCATTCGCATCATGAGAGTGCTGCGTATCGCTAGGGGTTTGTATTCTCTTCCATCTTATCTTTCATACAACCATGGTCCATTTTTCTTCCCTGTGAAAGTTTACACTCCTCAGCGGCTCCTCCTGTTAGCCTCAGTGGATCAGACCCGGTTGTGTGTGTGTCACCCTTGGGATCTCTGTTGTTTCACAGACTGCTCAGCAGAAGCCGTAGTCTGTGTTGAAAGAGTCCAGATGGCTGTAATGAGAAATTCAGTTCACACAGCCACTCTTATTTCTTACACACACACTCACAACACACAGTGTAGGGAGCTGGGGTGCATGTCTGCTTGGAACGATTATTCTTCCTCTAATGAAATAGCTGCTTGGCGAGTCTTTATTGATTATTCCCTCAACAGAGATGGCCAAGCAAACACACCTGCTCAGATGTCTGTGTTCTCATCAGGTGTGTGTGCGCGCGATCGTGTTTGTTTGTGTGTGTGCATGTGCGAGTAAGGGTATGCCTTTACGTCTTCGCAGCCTATTTCCTACTGGATTCATTCAGACATTCCTGTAATGAAAGTCACAGGCATCAACCTCTTACGGGCCTGATTGCAATTAACCAAACCTCCACAATGGCATCTCCTCCATGGCTGAACAACCGTCATTAAAGCTCAGTGTGTGTAGTGCACGACCCCAATAATAACATTCTCTGTGATCTGACCACTGAGAAAATTACACGAGAATTAGTTTCCACTGGCCACTTTTAAAGACACAGTGAGTCGCATTTATTTCTGTCCAAACAGGGCTCTCATAAAAGATTGAGTCACAGTTTGAGTTTCACAGTTTGAACATAAAGGTACATTTTTTTTTTCTTTTTCTTTTTTTTTTTTCTCAAATGCCACTTTTGTCAAAATTAGAAGCATGATTTAGTTTTACTCCTATTTGTAATACATTGAATGTACCTGTATTGGTAATTATTTTTTTGCGATTCCGTGATCACTGAATACAACACAAAATCAACAATGTCCTAATGTCATGTATGACTACTGTGCATCTAACATGATTAATAATATGGTAAATGTGGTATCCTAATTATAAAATAAATCACATTTTTCACAAATTTCTGGAAATTACCAGCACACAATTAGTCACTTTTATTGCAAAAATTACCAGAAAAAGAAAAAAGTTATTTCCTGGTGGGACTGATAAAGTCTGGTGTCTGTATTTTTATTTAATTTTTTACATTTTAAAATCTACACAAAAATCTTTACAAAAAAAATCTTACTTACCCCAAACTTTTCAGTATTGTATATCAGTTGATACTGATTGTGAATGCTCACTTTCCCTATTTTTACATTTAGATACTTTTTTTTTTTTTTTTTTTTTTGGTAATCTCACTTAGTCAATCTTTTAAAACAATAATAGTTTGATAACAATCCATTTTTCATGCTATATATGATAATGTTGTGATGCCTGAATTCACTGATTTTATTTACTAGTGTTTTATTTTTTATTTATTTTAGAAAAAAATATAGGATGTTAATATTGTCCAATTGTTAGCCATAGCATGAAAATAATGATACTAATAACCCAATCATTAGTTTCATGTTATGGCCAACAATTGGACATAACATGAAAATAATGATTGGGTTATCAGTATCAGTATTGCCATTTACACACAAGTGTAAAAAAAAAAATCAAATCAAATAAATAAAAAGTACCATTTAAATTGTATTCTGATCAGATTGTGTATAAGCTGGCTCTCCTCTCCTTTTAGTGCTGAAGCTACTAAAGATGGCCGTGGGAATGCGAGCTCTGCTTGACACTGTGATCCAGGCCCTGCCTCAGGTACTGCACAAAACTTTTGTCTTTCTCCTTCATAAAGTTCCGCTCTTCTCTCATATCCCATGAATCCTGCGCTGCGAGAGAGCTCCCAGTCCCCGCTCCCTGTTCTCCTGTGGCCCCTCCGCTCTCCACAGGCCTCATTTACATAGTCAATCTGCCATGAAGAGGCCACAGCAGTGCAGATTGGCTCTGATGGGCTGCTTGGAGAATAGCAGAAGCCAGAGAAGAAAATCTCCTGCATGCACATTCTTTGATAACATCAGGCTTCACCACCTCCTGCAGGCTTTTTGATTTGGAAACATGCCGCACCACAGGACACACTATTAATTCCCGTCTCTCCTCAGATATGTGCTTAGAAAATCAGACATGTAATTCTACATTTAACTAATTGTCACTAATTGGATTAGACCATGTTTAGCCGTCGCCTCCTAACGCCCTTTCACTCCGTCGCTGTGACTTTCACACAGTTTCTTATTTTGTTTTAAAGTGGCTTTTTGTGGTTCTAGGCTATTGATCCACTCTTCTGCAATTTGTGAGAGGTGTTCTGATCCATAAGAGTGTTCTGAGATATCCTGCCAGATTGTGTCAGCTTGATCCTTGTTTCTTGAATCACTGTGAATCCAGCCGGTGAAGAGTGCACTTAAGGGAGATTAGGGTGGGAAAATAGCCAGCCTTGGAAAAAGAAATGTCAATGCAATCGGATTTGTCAGCACTTCTAATCTGACTCTCTTTATTCCTTTCCGTTTTCCTCCGTTTGCCTAATTTTTCAATCATGCATGAACTAGTCTGTGATCGTTATACGTTTCGTGTGATTCTTCTTCGAATCCAGCTGGGTGTAGGTGGGTCCTTCCTGTTGCACAGTGTCATTTTCTGTATAAGGGTATTCTAGAACAGGGTTCACACACTTAAACTATAAGAAAATAATAATAATAATTGTTTTTAATATAATATTTCTTGGTAAATTAAAACAAAGGTTTTTTTTCTCTCAGAATGATGGGGCAAAATTGGCAAAATTTGACTTTAATGTGTTGTACTTTGATTTTGTTAATTTTTAAACCATCTTCAGACATTTACCATTTATCATAATATCAAACTGATTATCATTTATATAACAGGATGGGATATTTTAAGTCAGACCGATCAACTAATACCACAAAACATCACATTATTATGTTCAATTATACAAAACAAATTTCCCAAGACAAATGTTGCTCAACTTTTTGATTTGAGAAAGGAAATAAAAAATAAAAATAAAAATTAAAATAAAAAACTGGAATATTTAATAATAAATTGTCTGCACAAATTCAATATATACTGAAAATATTCCTTAAATTATTATTATTATTATTATTATTATTATTATTATTTCTCTCTCAGAATGACAGGGCAAAATTGGCGAAATACAAAGTTATGTCATGAAACTGATGGCGCAGTCTAATAGGTGCTTAACTCAACCTGCTTGCATTCACCTCATTCTCTATAGGGCACAACTGATTGGTTCCTGTTGTATCAGGAGCCAATGAGCTTGCATGCTCAACCTTCAAATATTTAGTTAGCAATTACTGTCGCAGTGCAGAGTGCTTTCAGAAACCCTCCACCTTCCCCAGCTCCACCTGTATAGATCTGCTACGGGTAATTCATGTACGCTATATTGTACAGCAGCAGCAAGTCTTACTTGCTCACAGCAGCGTGTCATGTGTGTATTTGCAGTAACAAGTCCCGTGCTTGCTCTGTAGCCGCAGTGTAGCAGATCTTTTCCGCCAAGACCAAATATCAAAATTTTCATACCCATTACCATGCCAAAACATTTAGGGCCCTATTTTAACGATCTGAAACGCAAGTGTCAAAGCACAAAGCGCAAGTAACTTTGTGGGCGGGTCTTGGCGCTGTTGCTATTTTCCCGGCGGAATAAATGACTCTTGCGCCTGGCGCAAATCTAAAAGGGGTTGGTCTGAAGTAGCTTCATTATTCATAGGTGTGGTTTGGGCGTAACGTGAAAAACCAATCAGAGCGACATCTCACATTCCCTTTAAGAGCAGGCGCGCTTGTTCTAAAGCGGATTCCTATTATAACGGCGGATTTGCCAGGCGCACAACAGGAGCGGTTCAAGGCCGAGGAGACCGACGTTCTCGTCAGGGACGTTGGGGATGGAGAAACACACCCAAATTAACTTCGGTTAAACAGGCGTATGATAATTTGGGTAAATGTGTAAGCTAGATGTATGCTTTTATAATAAAATGTCTATCTATCTATCTATCTATCGTAATAATGTATGATTTGCAAAAATGATAACTGCTGCGTCTGTGTGTAGATGAGAGAATCAAAGTGTATGCGCGTTGTGCACACGCTACATTGATTAAGGCCAAGCATGCGCCCTTAAAATAGCATATGAATAACATGCGCAACGCGCCACTGACTTTAAACTGTTTTTTTTCGGTTAGTGGCGCAATTGTTTTCTAATCCTGTAAAATAGCATGAGGTAATGTTTGCACCGGAACACGCCTCCTCTTTGCGCTGAACCGCCCTGGGGAGCGCAAGTGTATTTCTTAGTTAACCGACGTGCATCTGTGGAGGGAAAAGTCCGCTTTGCGCGGGTGCAAAATAGTAATGATACATGCGTCGGTGTACAAAGTCAATTGCGCTGGGTGCAAGATAGGGCCCTTAGAGTTTTCATGACAGAAATACACTCAAATCAATATAGTGAAGTTATTTAAAATGATCTAAAAATAGATATAATTTTCATCTTTGAAAATTATAAAATTGACCAAGTGCTAAATAACTTTGAGGTGTTTCATTAGGATATGAGCATTTTATTTATGATTTTCTGATGCTTTTTATTGATTGAGAGAAAAGAGGAATGAGATCAGAAAACAAGACTGCAGATTTGTCCCCCATCAACATGTCTGGAATGTGTGCTAACGTGCAAAACTACTGCTGCTGTTGGCTATGGCTTCAGCATAGTTTGAGACTTAAGTTTACAAAACTGTCAAGCTCTAATCAGGTGGAACACAGCTGTCATCTTCTCACTTCATGATTCTCTCTTATTGGCTCCTCACAGGTGGTATTCTGTCTGCCCTGTCAGTTTCTTTTGCGTTCCATGACAAACTCTCTCTCTCTCTCTCTCTCTCTCTCTCTCTCTCTCTCTCTCTCTCTCTCTCTCTCTCTCTCTCTCTCTCTCTCTCTCTCTCTCTCTCTCTCTCTCTCTCTCTCTACAGGTGGGGAATCTAGGTCTTCTCTTCATGTTGCTCTTCTTCATCTTCGCTGCTCTGGGAGTAGAGCTGTTTGGTGACCTGAGTAAGCATAACACAACACATACATAAGGGCCATTTTTCTTGTGGTCTAATTCACTCAGACACAAACACTCCCCCTCTCGCTTTAATTTTTTTTTAAATATGCTCTATACAAAAATACAATATTAAGTTAACTTGAAATAAATCTAAAGTTAAGATGTCAAACTAACTTCCGTTGACTGTGCCACATTAAAATGTATCAAGTTAAATTAAATTGTATATGATTTTCACTGGGTTTTCAATGGAAGTGTCTCAACAAAGTGTAAATACATCAATATAATACTTTACAACACTCAATTCAATACAATGGTAAATAGACTGCATTCCCCATCTCTCTATTCATTGATTAGGGCACTGATGTTGTAACTCTATAATCCTCTAATGTAGCATAATTGTGTTTTAAATTGCTCGATTTATTACTGTTTATTTGTTTTAAATGGCTGTGAGATCACTTTCACATATTTTCTAAAGTTTTCCAGCAATGTCTGTAAGGGCAAACCATAATAATGGTACCTGCAGCAGATTTTCTCTAGAATACGTGGCAGCACATTTGGCACTGGTTTACTGAATACAGCCTGCCGTGATTCATTGCACCTCAGCACAATACCAGGGTTGATGTCATTTCCATTTCCAATCAGCCTGCTCAAGATAAACAGAGAGACTTCATAATTCACATCCAGCTTTACAATGCTGTCCAAGTTCAATATATGGCATCTGCTGGCTGAACTGAGATTGACTGTCTGCAAGGCAAACTTTTTTCTGTCTCTTCCCAACATAGGATTGGGCTAAATTGATGACTGGTCGATTAATAGTCCACCAACCAAATTGTTTAGTGAGATTGAGTAGTTTATCTAGATTTAAATGGTTGTTCTATATACTGTATGTGCACTGCATAGAAAGTTAGTACATTTAAATGCCATTTCACCAGTGGATAAAAGGTAATACATTTATATAATTTGAGTCTTTGAATATACATTTGGCATATTTCTCACTACATCAAGTGTACATCAATATTAAAATCAGGTGCAAGTGAATACAGCATCATTAAAATAGTAGAGTGACACCTTGTATAGTATAAACCTAAAAAAAACTGATCTGGGCTGCCAACTGTTTCTATGATCTACTTAGGCTTTTGGGAAATGCAACCCTGGTCTAGTTTAGTCATAAGCATTGAAGTATGTTGTTCCATCATGCCAAGAGAAGAAAAAAAAAGAGCTGCCTGAGCCCCTCAGAATAAAGGTTGCTGACACGTATGAGTCTGGGAAAGGATTTAAAGGGCACCTATTATGTCCCTTTTCACAAGATGTAAAATAAGTCTCTGATGTCCCCAGAGTGTGTATGTTAAGTTAAAAAATTTTACAGCATGTTTCAATTGTCATTTTTTAGGGCTCAGAAAAACACACCGTTTTAGTGTGTATCCCTTTAAATGCAAATTAACTGCTGCTGCCGGCCCAGGGGGCGGAGCCTCACGAGCTCGCGCTAAGAGCCAGGACAATCTCATCTGATAATATCAAAACAGAAACTCTCAGTAGTGGTGTTCATTTCGACTCGGAGTCGGACAATAATGCCCACATAGCCAGAGAATATTTGCTGTATGGAGATAAAACAGGAATAGTTTAGTTTAATTACGGTTATTTGTCATCTGCTTTTATCCACTATTAATACAAGCCTGCTGTAGCAGACCCCGTCCGAATGATGACTAAAATATACTGATGAGTTCAATTAAGTTTATTGTACCTCACACAAAAGATGAAGCCTTAGTTTTACTCCAGAAAATCACTGTAAGAGCCGAATAAACACAGTATAAGTGCGCATTAAAGTCTTATCCATAAACTCTCTCTCTCCCTTTCATTATCATTGAACATACACAGCGAAATACACCAAACACTCGTTAGAACTAACAGTAAACAAATATATACACACCTTTTCAGTGGGTGCTTAATCAACTGGTAAACTGTATATCCACGACTGGATGAGCTGTCATAAAGTGCGCGCTCTCACTTTCATTTTTGCCGTGATCAGTAACGTTAGGCCTGTCGCTCCGGAGACGATAAGCTGAATCACGAACAGTACAGATCCATCCTCGAGTAACAACCAGAGTAAATGAAGACTGCTAAGTTCATTCTTACATCCAACAACAAAACACCTCAATCGCTTAGGAGACATTCTTGTCTACAGTTGCTCCAGCGTGGAAACAATGGCGGACTGTGTCCAGCTCACTCAGGGCGGGTCTATGCTCAAACTGCAGAGTCAATCAACAGTCGTAGGAGGGGCCTGTGCAAAGTGACGTCACATTGCCCCGAATCTGAGAACAGCTCGTTCTGAGACAGTGCTTATGATTTATGGGGATTTTAGAAAAAGCACTTGGTGGATTTTTATCATTATAGGGTGGTTGTGTAAACACACTGCAAACACACATTCATGTTCAAACACCATGTAAAAGTGAATTTTGCATAATAGGTGCCCTTTAAAGCCATTTTCAAGCTATTCAACATAAACCATTCCGTTGTACCAAATTCACCCCAAGAGCAGATGCTTGAGGAAATCTATATGCCCATATGATGAAAAAGGAACCAGCTTTTCATGGGGTGCACTTACTTTTTCACAGCAATGTACATATGAAGATTTGCACATTTCCATGTATGTACCTCTGACATTTTGTTTCTGTCCCAGTATGTGATGAGCTGCACCCCTGTGAAGGTCTCGGCCGTTACGCAACATTCAAGAATTTTGGCATGGCTTTCCTCCTGCTGTTCCGTGTATCCACCGGGGACAACTGGAATGGCATTATGAAGGTGGGACAGAGTCACTTCACAGTGCTGAATTTCAATGATGCACACAGTTTTGTTTGGAATGCTTTGCACGTGTTCTGAATACAGTTGTTAGCAAACCTCTAATTTTTACACTCTCATTTGTGTCCACGTCGCAGGACACGCTCAGAGACTGCTCCCAAGAAACCACCTGCTACAACACAGTGGTGTCCCCCATTTATTTTGTGTCCTTTGTCCTGACGGCGCAATTTGTGCTGGTCAATGTGGTGATCGCTGTGCTCATGAAACACTTGGAGGAAAGCAACAAAGAGGCCAAGGAGGAGGCTGAGCTGGAAGCCGAGATGGAGCTGGAGGCTGCGGGTGGAGATGGAGGAATATCCCGAGGGCACATGCCACCTTTCGGACCTGGTGACATGGGTGGGCCAGGGGGTTCACCCTGGATCTCAAGAGTCCCTGGAGACCTGTCTGGGCCGCTTTACCCCACAGACAGCCCACCTGCAGACATACGCAGAGACTCTGAAGATCACATTAAGACAGATCCTGATCCTCCTCATAATTTGGAGCCGCCTTTAGAGGTGAGTGGGAATGCTAGGTGTGAGGTCAGTGGCGTGTACCTCCTATGGTGTAATTTCCAGGTTCAACACATGAGTCAGACTAAATACCAGCTGGTTTCTAGCTGGTCTAAGCTGCTTATAACCACATTAGACCAGCTAGAAGCCAGCTTAAGCTTGTTTTTCCAGCAGGGATGTCCTGCTTGCTTTTGTTTTGTTTAAACTTTTCTGTTTCTGTGAAAGAGTGATGCAGGGATGTATTTTTGTAGGCAAAAACCTGAAAAAAAGTTAGCAATTTAGCTGGTTTCATCGTCCTGAAGTCAATTTTTTTTTTTTTATGGGTTTTTGGTCAAATGCCCGAATAAGGGGCCCTATCTTGCACCCAGCGCAATTGACTTTGTACACCGACGCATGTTTCATTCCTATTTTGCACCCGCGCAAAGCGCGCTTTTCCCTCCACAGAAGCACGTCGCTAAACTAGGGAATGAACTTGCGCTCCCTGGGCGGTTCAGCGCAAAAAAGGAGGCGTGTTCCGGCGCAAACGTTCCCTGGTGCTATTTTACTGTTCCATAAAACAATTGCGCCACTGGCCAGAAAAAACCTAGTCTAAAGTCAGTGGCGCGTTGCGCGTTGTTCATTATGCTATTTTAAGGGCGCATGCTTGACCATAATGTATAGAGTGCACAACGCTCATACATTGTGATTCTCTAATCTACACAGAAGCAGCAGTTTTCATTTTTGCAAATCATATTATTACAAACGATAGATAGATAGATAGATAGATAGATAGATAGATAGATAGATAGATAGATAGATAGATAGATAGATAGATAGATAGATAGATAGATAGACAATTTATTATAAATATAATAATTTATTATAAAAGCATACATCTAGCTTACACATTTACCCACATTATTATATGCCTGTTTAACCGAAGCTAATTTGGGTGTGTTTCTCCCATCCCCAATGTCACTTCTCTCTCTTTTACGGCTGTGACGAGAGCGTTGGTCTCCTCGGCTGTGAACCCCTCTTGACGCGCGCCTGGCAAATCCGCCGTTATAATAGCAATACGCCAAGGAAAAAGTGCGTCTGCTCTTAAAGGGAATGTGAGATGATGCTCTGATTGGTTTATTTCACGTTACGCCCAAACCACACCTATGAATAATGAAGCTACTTCAGACCAACCCCTTTTAGATTTGCGCCCGGCGCAAGAGTCATTTATCCCGCCGGGAAAATAGCAACAGCGCCGAGACCCGCCCACAAAGTTACTTGCGCTTTGCACTTTGACACTTGCGTTTCAGATCGTTAAAATAGGGCCCATGGTCTGTGGATAACACAATCTCAAGATATTTTCATGTTTTATTATACAACATAAAATACACCAGTAAAACCTCCCTGGGGTTTTTTTTTTTTTTTTTTTTTTTGTCTTAAAAAGGGTAGGACAACCTGTCACTCACATGAGATCGCAGCAATAGCAAACAACTATTCCCAATGGAAACAATCAAGTCTTGTCCTACATTTTTTTCTTGTTCAAGAAGCCAGGTTTGTTTCACTTGGATATACGTCACAATAGAGAAGAAAAGTCTAATGCAACTTCCATTTAATTTTCATTCCACTACACCGTAGTGTAGTTTGTTTATAGTCTATATGTTTAGCTTTTTACTTCTGGCGATTTGTATTTAGACTTCAAAAGCCAGAAAAGTTGTGTTCATTTGTGAAGAACAAAATTAGAGTCAAAAGAGTCAGAAACTTTTGTTGGTCACAGAGCTTATTTTCTGCAATAATCCAAAAGCCACATGAAAATTCGTAAAGTTTTTTTTTTTTTTTTTTGGAACTCAAAAAAATGATAACTTCTGGGTTGGCCTACAAAAATATGTCCACATCTGCGCTCTCTTATCTAACTTCATGCAATACTGATAGACAAAATGCCGTATGCTTCCGTATGCGCCTGAACCCATTGACGTCACTGATGCATATATTAAAAGGAATGTTCCTGGTACAATTAAACTTAAGCATCTGCTTCATGCTCTCCATTACCACTGAAAATGATAATGGACATAATTTGTTAATTTTTTAAAACAAACAGAAAAGTTGTTTACAGCTGTGCAATTACAAAGGAAAAAGGTTCCAGCTCACAGTTAGTTAAAGCCAGGGTTGGTTTACCCAGAAATGAAAATTCTGTCATAATCTCACCCTCATGTCGTTCCAAACCCGTAAGACTTATCTTCAAACACAAATGAAGATATTTTATTAAAGGAGTCATAATGTAGAAATTTCACTTTTCCACGAGAATCAATGTATGTTATGATTGCATAATGTTTGTTCACTGGCCGGGAAGCCGATATTTAAAAGTGAAGCGTTTGTTTACCTCAGGGTTTGTAAAATAGGCCACGTGCACGCGCACGAAAAAACGAGATTTTGATTTCTTCCCCCTCTTGACGTCAAGACGGGGGAGGATATACCAAATATGGACACCGCAAACCTATGCCGCGGGAAGCCCGCCCCTCTCCCCCTCTCCCCCTCAGATTCAGTTTAGTCGACTCGAGAAAGATGGAGAAACCGAGTGCACACCTGAGATGCTCTGTGGTTGACTGCCACAAACAACATGCAAATGTGTTTTATCTACCAAAAACGGACGAAACTATCAGGGAACAGTGGAGGAAATTCATTTTTAATGACGCTGTCCCAACAACTCTTTCAAGTGGCGTATCGTTAGGTGTGTGCGCTAAACATTTTACACCGGAATCATTTACAAATTTGGGGCAATATCAGGCGAACTTGGCCTCGAAGCTCCGTTTGGGAAAAGGTGCCATCCCCACCATCAGGGACTTGCCAGAAATTGAAAAGGTAAAACTGTGTTTTTATTGCTCTACTGTGGTTAACAAATAGCAGCTAACTGCTAATGCGGCTATTGTATGTAACGTTACCTTCGAGGTAAACACGGGGAATGGACTCTACGAATGCTAGCCACATCTTTCCACTTTGTTTTACACTAGCAGCTACAGTAGTGACGGTACAGGAGTCCATGCTCAGTGGCTAAAACTGTTTAAATGCAAGTATGAAAACAATATACCACTAAACATTATTAGCCAAACTCATGCAAAACATGCAGTTTGAAAATAGCTTTCAGTTAGTGGGGCTTCTGTAAGAATGTATCTGGAAATGGTGTATTTTTTCTACGACCAATCAACGCGCCCCTCATTTGCATTATTATAATGACCGTCCACGACAGCCAAAACATCGCATCAGATCTCGCGAGACAATAATGCCTTTAGAAATAAGGGTCTGAGGGGCTCTGTGTTGATTTTTTTTCCACTTTTCTTTTTTAGAAGTGCCTGAAAGACTATAATAGAGCATTGGGTATCCAAGGTAACACAACATTATGACTCCTTTAAAATCTGAGAGATTTCTGTCCCTCCATTGACAATCTACACAACTACCATTTTGATGCTTCAAAAAGTTCTTGAAGAGATCGTTAAACTAATCCATATGAATTGAGCGGTTTATTTCAAAGATTTCTGAAGAGACACGATTGCTTTATATGATGAACAGATTGAATTTAGGCTTTTTCACATATAAACATTCATCAACGCACTCATCAGATATGGTAAACTTAAGCTTAAGTATGCTTGCTTGACGTGCGAGAACCAATGAGGTTCATTCTCGAATGTTACTCGAGGCTTTGTAGGCTTTGTAATGTTACTCAGCACGTTTTAGCTTCTGCTAGAACCAGTGAGGTTTGTTTTCATGAATCAAACAAGTATTGTATGTCAATAAAAGCCTAAATTAAATGTTAATCATATAAAACGATCCAGTCTCTTCAGAAAATTTGGATTAAACCGCTTGATTCATATAGATTAGTTTTACAATAGCTATCTCTCTCCGATTTCATTATAAAATATCTTCATTTGTGTTTCGAAGATAAACGAAAAGTCTTACGGGCTTGGAACGACATGAAGGTAATGGTAAAAAAAAATTGTGGGGTGAACTAACCCTTTAAAGCATTTATATTAGTCAATTTATATTAGGACATCTGTGCAAAATGTGTATTATTTGAGCAGTAGGTAATTATTTTAGCAGTGGGACAACTGCTCTAAACAGATGAGATTTTGGTTCTGCACTACCGTTGTAATTCCTGTGGATTTCTCTCTATGTGAAAAGTCCCTTTTTGTCCCTTTTTGGAAATTTGCAGGGTTTACTGGCTTTATATGGTCATGAGACGAACCGAAGAAGATAGTAAACAATTTTGTTACTCTGGTCTCATGTAAACATGCATAATGTTTAAGCCTTGTGGTAATACTTAAAACACTGCATGCTTTAACATCAATTCCAGTCCAATGCAATGCCATTGACTTCCATTTAAGTGAATAATTGTAAACATGGTTTTTGCTTGTACATAGTAAAAATTATTTTCTATGGTAATTAACAGCATACAGCTTAAAGGAATATTTTATCCAAAAATGAAAATGATTTCATCATACAGTGTACTCACCCTCATGTTGTGTCCAAACTTGTACACTCTCAGAAAAAAAGGTACAAAAGCTGGCACTGTGGCGGTACCTTTTCAAAAGGTACACCTTTGTACCTAAAGAGTGCACATAAGTCCCTCAAAGGTACATATTGGTACCAAACGTGTACATATTAGTACCTAAATGGTAAAAAAAAAATAAAAAAAACTGGAACAATCTGAGGGTGAGCATTTTTGGGTGAACTATCCCTTTTACTTGTCATCCAGACCATATTTTAAAATATATTATATGATATGAAAATCTTGATATCAGACAATGTATAAAATATGCTTATTTTTTTCCATGGGTTAATGTAATCAACAGTGTCCAACAAACAATTAACCATTTATTAGTTCAAAAAATGAGTCTGTCATGATGCAGATGTAGTATTTGCCAGGGCATTATAACATGCATTTGTTATAAACGATCTTTAGTTTAACCGAAAGACACGTTTTAAAACACTAGACTGTTATTTTTAAAGTGGGGAAGTCCATCTGTTTCTGTTAGTGTCCTACATGCCTGTTGTTTGCTCCTTATAAACTCGGTGGTCGGAGGTCAGACTGGTACCATGGGAAAGTAGTGATACAGGCCTCTTCTTTTTTAATGCAGGCAGGCTATTTCCAGAATACCAGCCATTTTTAATGTTAACAATCATTAAATCTATCCCTCTAGCCCTCTTTAGTGTGGCTGTGTCGAAATGTTTTGCGCATCATCAGGGCAATTGTTCATAGAGCTCTAGTTCCACCTTGTGGATGTCAGTGAAATAATCAAGTATTTTACCTGTGAGCAATGAATCTTTGTAAGTTTAGAGCTCTACTACTCTGTTCAGCACATACATGAACCGTGCTACTGGTTTACATCTAATTGAAAGTATCAGTTCACCCAAAAATTTAAATTCTACTATTTTCCTTGTGTTGTTCCAATGTCGAATGGCCTTCTTTTTTCTGTGGAACACCAGCAAATTCTTAAAAATATATTATTTGTGTTCCAATGGAAATAAAGCATTTTTGGGTGAACTGTCCTTGTTTATTCCTTTGTACATTTTTCTTCTGACTAATTGTGTTATAGTCTGCAACTTCTCTCCTTCCTTCATTTCTCCTCTGTTTTTTTCTCTGTGTGATGTCTTTCACGTTACCCCTTGTCATCTCCTCTGCCTCTGTCTCTGTCTGTACTCTTTCTCTCTCTCTTCGTCATTCATCCTGTCTTCCATGCTGGGGCTTTTAGCGGAGGCCCATGCTAGACTCAGTTTCCCTGGTGATCCAGGGCTCACTGGAAGGAGAGCTCAGCCTCATGGACAACCTATCTGGCTCTGTCTGCCACTACTACGCTCTGCCTCCCCTTCCCAGCAAGCACTGCACTGAGAAACAGGTCAATGGCTTCCCTGTTCACCCAGCTTGCCTTATACCACACTTCACTCCTCTCTCTACCTTTTTTCTCTTCTTCTCTCCCTCCTTTTCTCTCTCTGGACCACTTAAACTCACATAATAGCACCGATGCTTCTGTGTGTCAGTTACAAAACCACCTCTGCGTTCTGGGATTTCCAGCGCTCTTTAGAAGGCAAGGACTTGGTTCTGCTCCAGGAATATCCAAGTGTACTTATTTCCCGATCCCATAAGAGTGACAAAGTCTCGCAAAATTGTGTGAAATTTGTGCATCGTTCGTTCCAAAGATCATAAATACCCCAAAAAGTGATGGACTCATCTGGCTGGAGTCGAAGAGGTAATGTGTGGATCGATAAAGAGCTAATCGCTGTTGAATTATGCAAGAAAATCTCTTTTGGTCTGTTTCACAGAGATATATTTCATTCAATTGCATTAGCATTGCAAAAAACTGAGGCTTCTAAAATCTTTTTTTAAATGTAATTGGAGAATATGTAATGTCTTTATGGAAATAGCTTGCTCTTTTATTTTGCTGACTTTGCAAAAATTTGTTCCAGCCCAAATTCTCAGGGTCAATTAAACGGTGCAGTATGCAGGATTTATTTAGGATCTATGAAAGAGGTTACACATTATTTCTCTTATATACCTTTAATATCTGAGGACCGTTAAACATTCCGTTATCTATCATGGCTACTGACGGAAGGCAATGTGCATCTTGTCAGCGGGCTTGGGGGGGGGGGGTGTTTTCATTAGGGCTCGCTGGGCTAAATTTTGATTTGAAGAAGTGAATTTGAATAGCATTGGCCACACCCCACAGGAAGCTGAATTGGAGTTTGAATCAGAATGACGGGAAGAATTTAGTATTTATAGCAGTATCCATCCACAACGCTTTGTCAAGCCAACATTAAATGTTTGTCTTGATTTCAAATCATTTTAATTCTACTTCATTGCATTGAGGTTTGAACTGCAATTCTGCATCCTGTTTGCTACATCAATCGAATTCAGATCAAATTCAAAACATTTACTGGAATATAAAAGACCTTCTCAATTTAAATCGGAATGTTGCACAAACCTGGTTTCTACGCACGGAACTGTTATGTTCGCAAAAATGAACTGACCTCACCACATAAAGTTGTATTAATTGTACCTGCATGTGTGAAAGTCTGAGCGTGTCTTCTAACTATGCATGTGCTGGTTGCCCATCTTACTCTTGGCTCATCTCTTCTTCTTTAGATTCCTCTAGCCGAGATGGAGGCTCTATCTCTGGCATCGGAGAAATCCTGGTCCTTAGCTCTGACGGATGACTCTGTCCCAGATGATTTTAACCCCCTCTTACTAACCAGTCAGGAGTGCAATGTATTTAACACTAGAGCAACGTTCATTTTCCACTCCTGCCTCTCAGCCCTACACTGCTTCCAAAGACATCCGCCTTCTCCACCCTGCATCATAATTTGGCCCTGAATATTTTATCCCCAGGTCTTTGGGCCCTGTAATAGATTTGCTCTGTTCAGTTAAATAAAAATAAAAATGAAAAATGCTGCTGTTTTAAGCTAGATACAGCACAGTTTTAACTAAACATTCTTCTGAGTGGCACCTTGAGGGACTCCTTGGTTTCATGGTACCTATTGTTGTGGAATTACTAAACTAAAAGTGTCAAATCATAGTGACACTACTAACTTAACTAAATGTAGGTGTTTTCAAAACATGCAGCTTTTGACAGACTACTTTTTTTCACTGAGCAGCAATTGACAAAATGCTACAGTAATATTGCCGAAATTTAAACATTTATATAATATTTAGTCAAATGCTGCTGTTAATCACTATTTTCAACTTATACACTACCATTCAAAAGTCTGGGGTTGGTCAGATTTTTTTTTAAGTGTCTTACACCAAGAATACACCAATGCTGTATTTTTTTAATTAAAACTAGAAAACAAAAGATTGATATTGTGAAATACTTTTACATTTTAACTCTTTTCCATGTTAATACGTTTTAAAATGTTTTTTATTTCCTGTGCCATTTCTTATCATCAATGTTAAAAACAGTTGTGCTCTTTAGTTTTATTTGGAAATCATGATACATTTTTATTTGATTATTTGAAGAATAGAAAGTTCAAAATCAGCATTTATTTGAAATACAAATCTTTTTTAACATTATAATTGACGTTGCGGTCACTTTTTATCAGTTTAATGCGTCCTTGCTCAATAAAAGTCTTAAAAAACCTTACTGACCCCAAGATGTTTGTACATTAAATGTAAATGGATATAATATAATATAATATAATATAATATAATATAATATAATATAATATAATATAATATAATATAATATAATATAATATAATATAATATAATATAATATAATAATATAAAACAGTAATCTGTTTTTTGACACTTGGTAGTCTGATTCATTTGTAAAAGTAGAGGACAAACATCATCAATTATTTATGCAGAGCTGAGAGGCGAATGTGTTTGGAACTTTGGGGGTTTCTAACCATCCACTTTGTTTGTTCTTTCTCTCTCTTTCCCTCTCTTTGTACATTTCCCACCAGCCTGGTGTTTGTATGGTCCAGTCCAGTCCAGTAGAGTAGTATTACTTGGCTGTCAATCTGCTCATTTCCCGTCTGGGTTCTGCAGCTATGTCCCTATTCTTCTTCCAACACGTCTAAAGGCCATTTCTGAACCTCTTCTCCATTTTTTTTAGATGTCCCTGTTTCCATCCTCAATTTATCTGTCTCCATATTTACCCGTGTCTCTCTTGATTTTATCTTTGTCTTATTTTTTTGTGTATTAAAAGTGAAGTTTCTCCCTAGTACCATGCTTCTTGAAAGAATATAGGAGTGTGGTATGGGGTTGGCTTCTGCTGTCTGCCAGCTACAGTAGTTCAGGCTCTGGGCACAGCTTTCAAGGGAGAAGGCTGATGGTTTCTGTCACCTCGTAATTGAATTCATATTTATTGTTTCAGAACTATGCCCATAGAACCATAAATAATTTATACATAGCATTTCTCAGATGAGGGAGATTTAGATCTAGCATGTTCTCATTTCTCTGTCGTATTTATGTGGATGAAAAACGGCAGAAAAATATGCACTGAGAATATGCATAACTCCTCAATGCCTATACCATGAAGCATCATCAAAAATGTCCACCATTAATGTTAATGGGTGTGCAATTGTGTCCCACAAAGACTGACAGTAAACAGTGGAAGAGTAACAGTTTTTTCATAACAATGTGAACAGCACAAATCACATGGAATCTGATCTTTTCGGTTCTGATTTGAGCCACTTCCATATGTGGTCCTAAATCAGATACAGGCAATTGCAAATGTTCATGTCTGTTTGAACTAATACTTTAAGTCATCTGTAATTTGAATATGTACGTATTCGTATGACAAAATATGAATTCATGCAACATCACCATTTCTTGATCAGTCTTCTCCCTTTGTCTAGTGCGCAGTGATGTTTGCCTTTCATTGTATGCTAACCAGTCCAGCCTCTATGTATTAGGTACAATGTGTTTGCGTGTGCGTCCATGTGTTCATAAGGGCCCCTGATGCTCCAAACACAAGTACCAGCACTCACCTTGACTTGCAACTCTTTTAATGTGCCTCAGACTACAGCTCCACCAGATCCTCTAGAGCCCCAGCAGCCAGACGAGCCAACGGATGAGCACCTGTTGTATGTGAAGAAGACCTCAGTGGGCCGCACACATTCTCTGCCCAATGACAGCTACATGTTCCAGCCGCTGCAGCCCAACTCGAACCACAGTACCCACACAACCTCAACTCACCTAGCTCAGACAGGTGCACTGCAATATATTTCTGAATTTGTTTTACATATGGTTGTTAATGCGTATGTCAATAATATCAAATGTCTCCTCGCATAGGTTCTACAGGCTCTGTCCAATCTCAAACAGAAGAACCCACCCAGCACTTGACTGTGCCCACCGATCTGTTCAGACCGATCAGTCCTCATAGCCTATCAGACTCAGAGAGCATCCCACGTATCCCCCCGCCTCGCCGGGCACACACTCTCTCACGCACCCTACGCAGACAGGTGACCTCAGGTCTATTACTTCTGATTGTGTCGTACTTACAGAGTATGTTCTATTAGCTATTAGTTTTGTTTATTACACATAGTAGCTCTGTTCCAAAACATAATGAGCTGCTGGTTTAAAAAAAAAAAATTATGAAAGAAGTCTCTTATAGCTCACCAAGGCTACATTTATTTTTATCAACAATACAGTAAAACCAGTAATGTGAAGTTTATTACAATTTACAATAACTGTTTTCTATTTTAATCTATTTTAAAATGTAATTTATTCCTGTTTTGCTTCAGCAATCATTCTAATTGATTTGCTGTTCAAGAAACATTATTATCAATTATTCTTATTATTATCAACATTTAAAGATATCTTTGCTGCTTAATATTTGTGTGGAAACTATGATTTTTCTATAGTATTTGATGAATAGAAAGTTCAAAGGAACAGCATTTATTTTCAATAGAATTCTTTTGTAACATTATAAATGTCTTAATTTAATGCGTCCTTGCTAAATACAAGTATTCATTTAGTGCTCTTCATACAAAACACGTGAGATACATGATCTAATAAGCTTACAAATACATAGCACACACTTTTTAATTAGACCATTTTTACGTATGCCAACAATTTTTTATGTATACTTTTAAATATTGACTGAAATATTTATTTGTATTTTTTATAATCAGCATTCCCCTTGCTTCATTTTGTAGTAGCCTAACTGAACTGAAAGAACAGTGAATGCTTCTGTTAGTAAAAAAAAAAAAGATTAGGGGTTCATTTGAGATGGTTTATTTTCCGAGTTGGGACAACTTCGGGTAAAACCAAAGGCAGTGCTCATTACTGTTACTGTTTACCCAGCTGTCTAATCACAGTGGAGGAAGGGCGGGACAAATACCGCACTGACCAACCGCCACATCGTGCTTGCACAACGGCAACAGACGACGACAACAAGCACAACAACAGAGCACAATCGTTTAAAGGGATAGTTCACTTTGAAATTAATTTTTGATATGTTTTAGCTTACCTCAAGGGCATCCAAGATGTAGGTGTCTTTGTTTCCGCAGTAGTTTCAATTTTGATATTTTTAGGTCAAACCGTTCTTGTCTGTCAGTCATATAATGCAGGTCTGTGGTCACTGTCTCAAAACACAAGCACAGAGTCCAAATTAAAACAATTCCCCATCGTCCAAATGAAACAATTCCCCATCATAAGTACACATTGATGGCCTAAGACACGAAACGAGCGGTTTGTGTGAGAAAACGAACAGTATTTATATCGTTGTTATCTCTTGAACACAGCACACGTCCAAATGATCTGACGGCGCGGGCGGGTATAGATATACACATAGATGTCGCCTTGGCTACTGCAGTTCATTGGAACGAAACCGTAGCCAAGCGACATCTAGTGTATATATCTATACCCGCCCGCTGGCGGGTATAGATGTATACACTAGATGTCGCCTTCGCTACTGCAGTTCATTGGAACGAAACCGTAGCCAAGGCAACATCTATTTATATATCTATACCCGCCCGTGCCGTCAGATCATTTGGACGTGTGCTGTTTTCAAGAGATAACAACGATATAAATACTGTTCGTTTTCTCACACAAACCGCTCGTTTCGTGTCTTAGGCCATCAATGTGTACTTATGATGGGGAATTGTTTCATTTGGACGTGGGGAATTGTTTTAATTTGGACTCTGTGCTTGTGTTTTGAGCCAGTGACCATAGACCTGCATTATATGACTGACAGACAAGAACGGTTTGACCTAAAAATATCAAAATTGAAACTACTGCGGAAACAAAGACACCTACATCTTGGATGCCCTTGAGGTAAGCTAAAACATATCAAAAATTAATTTCAAAGTGAACTATCCCTTTAAAGCAAGAGCAAACACTTTACGTTGATAACAAACTAAGTTACAAAATAACTAAATATTTAAGTTGGAATAACCTACATTTCGGGAACGACATATGTCTCCTTAAAATAAGCAGCTCGCTAGGTTTTGTAACAGAACAATTTTCTCTCTGTCTTCTTTCATAATGCATAATATCCCTTGTCTTGCTTTATTGATTGTGATTGGAGACTTATGGCGAATGTGACTGGTATGAAGTCTGAAACCTCTGCACTGTTGATCTCTCCCTCTGGCTAGTATATTTCTTCTTTTAATCCTTCCTGCATTCTCTCCTTTTTTTTTTTTTCTGCTGCTTTTTGGCCTGCATACCCTCTAATGTGACTTACTCCGAGCAGCTCAGCATGGTCCAACCCAAGCCTGACCCCGAGCTGCTCCTGAGACACAGATACTCCTGTTTCTGAGAGAGCTTGAATGGGCTGCTTGAATCAGCTGGCCTCCAGCACCCTCCCCACAGATCCTTGAACTCCGTCTCCTACTCTGTCCCACTTTATCCTACCACACCCCTTAAATCCCGTTCCTCCAGCCCGACGCATTTCACCATGGCTACTGTAAAGGCCAAAAATGCAGGGTAAAGATCAAGGGGAATTAAATTGGACTAATGTCTCATACGCACGTAGTTTTACTAATGTAAAAACAATTTCCTGCCACTAGGTGGCAGCATAGTGTCATACAAGTTTCAACACAGAACAAGGACACTCATGGCTTGGTCTCTTACTCCATGTTGGCTTACTTTCCAAATTTGACATGGTTCCTCTTGATCTTTTGCCCCTCCAAAAAAGCCCACCTATCTCTCTCCTACTGGGCCGGTGTCTCTCTCGGGCTTCCTCGATTAAGAGAAATAGACAGATTATGGGGAGTTCTGAGAGAGAGTGACCCCAGGAAGAGACATGGGTCTTGTGGTCTGTTGCAGTTGCCCAGTGGCTCAGAGTGCAGTCTGCCAAACAGTGCCTGTAGTTTTGCCCTAGGGTAAATGTTGCTCTGCCCTAGTTAAAACAATACACCTATTGCTAACTTTTCTCTGAAAGTGCAATTGATATTGTAAGTTTTCACCTATGTGACTTCACCCAGAGCAGTAGCATGTACAGTACTGCTACTCAGGCAGTGTAGTTTAGTCAGTTTAGTACATGGGGAGTAGCTACTTAGTTCATGTCAAAGATTAGACATGAAGATACAAAGCAAAAGGGAGACAAATATTGATTTGCCCATTTCTCCAGTATACTGCAGACTTTCTGATTTGGTTGAAAGTACACAGTACACATTTCCTATCAGTAAATGCAATAAAAAGAACCAGGGGCGGTTCTAGGGGAGGTATTTGGGGCTTATCCCAAACCTCTTTGGATGCATGAGTCATCATATGATTAAATATTAAAATTTTAAACTTTAAACTATATGTTGAAATGTTATGAAGTAAATTTTTAAATATTACTGGAGATAAAAATAAGAAGGTCTCATCTGCAAGCATGCATAAGATTTTTACCTTCAGGCTTTCTGTAGCTCTGTGTATAGGTTGACAGTTGTGTCATGATTGTCACTTGTCATTGCAACTGTTTCAACTGTGTTTATAAGAAAACCTACTGTTTAAAAGAACGCTTTGAGGGGAAAATAGTTGATTTACTAAAGTTTGTGAAGTTTATGGCCTTGTTTGTGGTCTTTTTAAAACAGTTTCTAAGAGCTGCAAGTTTCAGGCTCAAGCACAAATGTATATTACGTTTGTCTGTGAAATAGTTGGTGCTTATTGCATCTGGATGGAGTGCAACTCTGACCAAAAAGTCAATAGATCCTGTAGTTTCTTCATAATGTCTGATTTATAGAGCAGATGAGAATGACCTGACATTAAAACTCAAAGTAATAAAAAAAAAATTCACCCTGGAAGCCCATCCCTAGGACTGCCCATGAGACAGAAAGTACTAAGAATGTTGTTGGACTAAGAATGTTACTTCAGAATGTGTAACTACTATTGAGCAAGTTGTATTGAACTTTTAGCACAATTTAAACACTATTTTTGTCGGTTAAAGGTTCAGTGTGTGGGCGGGATGATTTAGTGGTGAGTTACTTCATTTGATACTTTCAAGTTTGATACAGACTTTTAAAAAAGAAGTCGGCTACCTCTGATTGGGGCTACAGATGCATTCAAAATGGACGCCTTGAGGCGATTTTTCTATTTTTCTAATTTCAGCTCTAATCCTTTGAAACAGAGCGCTTGTGGAGTGCAATGCTAATGGTGAACTCCACTCTAATTCCACGGCTCCCCTCCCCTTCCACTGGCTTTTACACCCCTGACATCTCATACTAACCAGTCTCCCTCTCACCTGTTCATGTCCTAATCCCTAATGTTACCCCCTACCTTCCCCTCACCTCCTCCCGTCCCTGCTCTCCTCAGGTTGCAGTGAGTGCTGACTCTCAGGAGACTCTATACACAGAGGGAGGGGAAAACAAGGGTCCCCTGGGACTTAGGGAACTGTCGGACACCCCTGTCAACCTTCCACCTCAGCAGCAGCAGCTCCAGCCTTCGCTCTTTCTGGTCCCTGCCACACCAGGCGCCTCCCCGAAACCATCCCGACCTAGCGTCCACACACAGCACAACCCCTACGTCCAGTACGTGTTCTCCAGTCGTTCCCACTCGCCGGCCCTACCGCCGCCGCCGCCGCCACCAGCTGCCGGGAAGCAGGAGGAAACAGACTCTGTGGATCAGGAAGTATCCCGAATTATCCGTGCGGGGCTCGTAGGGAGGAGCGATGATGGAGTCGGAGGAGGGACGGGAGATCAAGGTGCAAAACGTCAGCTTAAAAAGTACCACAGCGTTGACACTCAGGGGCAGCGAGCTCTGCTGTTACCAAGGCCCTTGTCCTGGCTCGACGACCCGCGCCGGCACTCCATCGAGGTGTGCTCGTCCGTGGAAAGCAGTCCCCAGCGCAGTTCGATCTCCTCCGGCTTCGTCTCGCGAGCTGACAGCCTCCAGCAGCAGTCCTCTCCACGCCCCCGCAAGAAGAAGATGAGTCCCCCGTGCATCTCCGAGGATCCGCCCGAGGGTCGAGAGCTTCCGGGAGGCTTTCACCCTGCTCTGGTGATGGTACCGCCCCCCTTGCCAAGCCGGGACACTTTCCTGAGGAGGCGCGCTCCCTCCAGTGACTCCAAAGACTCATTTGATTTGGGTGGAGGAGGAGATGGGCTGCCTCAAGAGGGCATCCCAAACTCCAAGCTATTGACTCTGCCTAGTTTCTCTTTTGAGAAAACAAGCTCCGAGCACTGAACACTGACTCGCACGATCACGCACACACATGCGCACACGACACACGATGCACTCCGTGTATCCGTGATGGTGATAGTAATAGTAATAATATCTTAGAGAGTAATAATGCTAAATACAACAATGGTGAATACTTCAAGATCATGAGGAATAGTTCCTATACCTTGTATTTTTTTTCTCTACTGCCAAAAGAACACAAAAGGAAGTTGCGCTGAGGATTAAACAAGCTAATAACGGGACTCTCTCTCCTCAAAGACCTCATGACCTCCTCGTGGAGGTCTGTGCAGAGCCCGGGGGAGAGCGTCCCCTTCTGGCCGTTGTGAAGACTTCACAGCACTGTATTGCTGAAATCCCTAAAGGGCACTGATGAAGGTACAAAGCAATATGAACGTTTTAGAGACACTATTTTCTTAAATTATTGGGCCATAGTGTTTGTAAAGGATGTAGAATTTCTTTTCTTTTTTTCAATTTCGTTATAGGTTTATTTGTCTTTTTGTGATTTTTCTCTTTTTCTCAATGTTTAAATCGTTTGTTGTTTGCTTTATTTTTTCACCATAGGATATTTTTAGCTTTCCTGTTTTAACAAAGACAAAAAGAAAGAAAACATTTTTCAAAGTGCCAGGATCCATGTATTTGTAGGAATATTATTATTATTATTAATAATAATAATAATAATAATAATGATATAATATATCTCTTTAAAAAATAAAGCATTAAACAGCTCTTTGATTTTTAAACACAAGTATTAGACTGGTGTGCCTTGACTAAAGAACAAGTCTAGTGACACTGTCTGCAGAACAGATTGTGTGCTACTTTACTGACTTTCAGACAGAAGAGAACAAATACTTACACTAATTGAACTTATGAAGCAGAAAATCACTGCAAAACCTGGTGTCCAAAAACATCATCAGAATTTTAACCAGATTTCCAATGAAACGCCCAAAACACTTATCAGTCTTCGGATGAGTGTTTCATTTGAAATCTGATTTAAATTCTGCTGTTTTTGGACACCAGGTTGTTAATTAAATGTTATATTATCAGTAGCATTTACAAAATTTACAGTGCATGCAAAATTTGTGCGAAATATTTGATCTTGAGTTTCTAAAAGCTGTATGGTAGTGGTTTTCAACCTTTGACTCCAAGACTCGCCCATTGTCAATATTGCATATATATTTTGTAGTGTTAATAGATTAAAATAAATTGATTTATTTTGTGATTATATAGGTCTCAAGAACTGTATGTTCTTTAATAAAAACAACAGTTGTTGAGAGGACAAATAATGTCCCATTTTGTTGGACAGATATGTCAATTTTTTACTTTGCACAGTAGGACCAGCAGAAAGAAATGCAGGACCAAATTGCTACATTGAGGTCGAGAGTGGACAAAAAGTAATCTATGAGAAAATGGGCAGTTTTGTTAAAAACAATGTTTTGTTAATTTATTAATAATCAGTAAGAAATACAGCTTTCATTTATCTGCTCTTAATGACACATTGTTATTTAGAATTTTTTTTTGTTTATCCTGCAGCCCCATTGGAACGTTGCCGAGGCCCTGCGGCTTCTTTGAGAACCACTACCTAAGTGACTATATTATAAGCAGTTATGTACACATTGTGTACATTACACAATGTGTACATAATCACAGTCACCCCTTATTCTTTACACTACACACGTGTGCTTGTTAAGGTATATTTAGATCTTCCATTTAAGCCTCTCTCAGAATCAAAAAGCATGATGATTGAAGCTTTTGTCAAGTGCACTGTGGGAGACTCACTGAAGCGATTGCCTTTCGACACGTCTGCAGGCCTCCTTTCAAAATTCAGAAAAGCTTGTGCTTCAAAGTCCAGTTCAGTAATATACCTCTATTTTGCTTCAAAGCCCTGGTCGCAGTCCAAATCTGTAGCTGCAGTTTGTACATGGCTTCGATGTGTTTGAACCTGTTTTTCTCATTGGACCAATTTTAGAACGATTTACCAGTTTAGCAATCTACATAAAATATAATCTCACTTGAATTATGCATGTACCAAATGCAATTTTTGTGTGTGTGTGTGTGAGAGGGATGCATCAGAATGGAGTTTATAATAATTGTAGAATGTGCAAAGCACCTACTGATGTTCTGTACAGCTCTTCATTGCACCAGACATCTGGTTACCATATAAACTATTTATTAGTGGTGTTTAATTCTACCTCTAGGATATCTTCAGCGTGGATCATTTTGATCAAGGTGATGCTAAAACAAAAGAATGCAAATGGAGATTGTCATGTGTTTGCTATAATATTTAATACTTTGTTACTTCAAACATTTGGCACATATCACAGTAAAAAATCTTATTTGACACTTAAAGAAGATGATGACGTTCCCACTCAGCTTTTCTATTAAACTGCAAAATCCAGGAAAACAGCTTGAGTGACCAGATGGAAAAGGAAAACATGAAGCTATTGGTAAACATCCTCACGAGGAAATGACAATTAACCTCCGCTGTTCTTCTAGGTATGCAGATCATTTTAGCGATTTGGCCTCTCCCTAGGTTCCCACTCCTGAAATAAAGCCTCAGAGCTGAGGACCCTTCGATATTTGAGCTCTCCATCCCTCCTTGCAGAAAATGAGTATTGGAAAATCTATGATAACTTCATTTACTCAACAGGCTGAATCAATTTGACTTACAAAACATGACGCAGTTCCCATTGAAGACTGTGATAAGATGGCCTGGCTGAAAATTGAACATTTGGGAAAACAACACCTCGAGAGAGATTTTGAGATGGGTTAAAAGCTCAAAGGCCTTGTTTACCAGCCAAAAAGTCATCAAGACACTTTGGGAGGTCCTCAGTGATTGGCCGAGTTGCTTTAGCGAGTGTGTGCTCATCAATGTTGCTCTGGCGCTCCGCTGAGCGAGAGCATGTGTTTCAGAAAGTCCGAAGAAATCCATTCATGACCTCCTCCAAATGATTGATAAGACAAGCCATATCACATGAGCATCAACACAAAAACATATATTATGGACAAAGTGTTTTAAAAGGCAGTAAGGTTTTAAAAGGCCTAATATCAATCTTCAGTGATTTTACATTCCATCAGTAAGAGCCGAGTGTAAAGGTTGAATTAGCAGAGCAATTGCACAGCTGTACATACATTTTTGCAATCCACACAACATAATGGGAGACATATCAGAGTTCAAAAGAGGACAAATTATTAGTGCTCGTCTCGCTGGCTGATCTGTGACCTTTGTGGTGTATCAAGAGCTATGGTATCATATATGGTGATAATGTTGGCAAACCACCAGGTACGACGGACCACATTCAACAGGAGTAACATGTATTGTTCTCTGAAGAGTCCACCTTCACTATCTTTCCCACATTTGTGGGAGTTACAGTGTGGAGAAGTCCCAAAGAGACTTAACACCCTTACTGTTTCTGCCCAGAGTGAAGCACAGGGGTGGATCAGTTTGAGCTGCAATATAGCATTCCCTACTCTACTTGATGGTTCATTATCCAACCCGTGAGTTTGTTTCATTGTTTACATTATTATCTGTGACTGTGAGAGAAAATCTTTTTCTTTGTTCATTTCGTGTTTCAGGTAAGTGAGTGGGAGGTTAGATAACAGAACTTGATAACTGTGTACAGCCACACACCACTTGAGTCCTGCTTTCCCACATGCAAATTATAAATGTACACCATATTTATTAAGCATTTTCTTGTCTTTGAGATCTTGAACCTGTAGGGGATCAGGTCATCTGAAATGATTCATTACAGGAAAAAAAAAATCTAATTGCACATTATGCTCACTCAAAAAGCACTTTAAAATATTCCATGAAGACAAAGTAATCACTTTTGGGATTAAGGTAGCCTTCACGTCATTCACTTTAAGAAATCCTTAATAATTTTGTTTTATATGGGTAATTTTATACAGAAAGAGCTTTTGAAAGAGGCCAACAGAAACATTCTGCACACCCTGGTAAGGCTTCTTCTCCTGATGTAACCTAAGATGATTGATGTCAAACAGTTGTCTGAAATCTAGGATGGCTATATATTTTTAAATGGTTGAAATCTGCTGAAGATTATTAGGGGCCAAGCACCGAAGGTGCGGAGGCACCTATTGTATCTGTTCCATTTCTTCTTATTATTATTCTTCCGCCATGGGAGTCTATGGCAGCCCATAGAACCGATTGCGGGAAAGTTGTTTTGGTTTGAAATTCTGATAGAGGACAGTCCCAACATTAAATACACCAATTTTTTCAGTCTTTCCCTCTAGCGCCACCACCTGTCCAAAATTTCACTTTTATTTTGCTAATAACTTTTGAACCGTAAGGCCAATCAACAAAATTATAAATATGGCCGCCATTTAGAATTTTCCGAAAAAGCTACTTTTTCGAACTCGTCCTAGACGGTTTGTCCGATTTGCACAAAAATTGAAACAGATCATCTTCAGGTAGTGCTGACAAACAGTTATGGAATTCAAATTGATTCGTCAAACCGTTTTCAATAAACGCACGAATAAATTTTACGTAGCGCAAGCAAAAACAGTCATAAGGCTGTATCTCCGCAACGGTTTATCGTATTCAGACCAAACTTGGTACATGTACTCACAAGCATGACCTGAGGCAACATGCTGCGTTTCGGCGCAGCGCCACCTACTGGTCCGGAGATATGAAAATGGCTATTTTTGCTTTTAACTTCTGAACGGTTTGTCCAAAAATCATAAAATTGGTCTCGTTAGATTCAGGGCAACATGGCGAGTCGAATGATATCCAATTTAACCATATCGGCCATTTTGACTGTCGGCCATTTTGAATTTTGTGTCTTAAAATGCTGTATTTTAACAACGCATGAACGGATTGTTACGAAACTTTGTATGGGTCATCAGCACGATGCCCTGAAGGAGCCTGAGAAGTTTCGAAACAGCGCCACCTAGTGGTGAATTTATTTTTTCAAATGCTTATAACTTTGGGTGTGGTCAACTTATTTTCACGAAACTCATCTCTTTAGACTCCTGAATCATTGCCAAGTCCTACGATACCAAACATGCTAGGTTTCGCCTTACGGTTTGTGTAGCGTTACATAGGTCGATACATAGGTCGATAGCTATTCAATCAATGCCCAAATGCAAAAATATTGATGTTTAGGGGTAGTAAATTCCAATCAAAGTCATGTTTCAGTCATTTTTTACGTGTTTTTTCATATAAATGTCTATTACTCCGAAGCGAATTGAGATAGTTTCACCAAAATCGATACACATATGTATGGGCTCACTCTGAGGACACATAAAAAAATGGTGCGACTCAGCCTCTTGGTGGCGCTATAATAGAACAAAACATGATATTCCCATTGACTTCTATACAGTTTTGTGAAGTAAAATGCTATACTAAACAAATGCATTGGTGTAATATTACGAAACTCAGAATGTGCCATCAGCACCATCCCCTGAAAGTACTCAAAATATTTTGAGACAGCGCCACCTATTGGTCAAAAGTTATTACAAAATTTAGAAAACTGATAATAACTTTTGAATAAATTGGCTTATTGTAATGCAACTGGTCTTAATAGATTCCTTGGGTCAAACCGAGAACATAGATACCAAGTTTACCTTATTTGGCCGAACTTCCTGTCCGCCATCTTGATTTTCATTCAAAACCTACTTTTTTTTTCCGTTCGTTTGTCCGATTTTCACCAAAATCGAATCGTATCATCTCCAGACCGTGCCGACTAAAAGTTATGGATTTCGTGTCGATTGACGAAACCGTTTTTGTATACTGCAGCAGCAAAGTAGCAAAGTTGAGGCATGATGCCAAAAGGACTATTCAGGCTTTATCTCTGCAATGCCTTGACATATTGACACCAAACTTTGTATGTCTTATTGTCACTTCACTCTGACCACATCACATCAGTTTTGTGACTGCGCCACCTATTGGTCAAAAGTGATAATCCATTAAATAATATTTTTAATTACTGTTTATATGATTTTTCAGGCATTTTGCCTAAAATCTTCTTTAAATGTCTTTAATTGCTGATTGCTGCAGTTGATCTGACACTTTCAGCAATGTTAGCATGTCTTGTCGTCTTATTCTGCTTGGCCCCGGTAATTGCTGCTTGCAGCTATATTTTTCCATGTTTTTGTTACCTACTTTGAATGAGTGGTCTGTATAATTTTGGGTTGACCACTGTAAAGCTTAATATGCTGTTCACGAATGTCGTAATTACTATAGCCTCGAGATGAAAACACGTGACGTTCTATTCGGAGTTGTTCAAGTCCTCTGACTGGGATTTATGCCTTTTTATGGCAACACTATCAAGACCTAAATTAATCTACAGCACTAGATTTAGCTAGGCCTACTTCCCAGACCCCTTTAGTGATTTTTTTTCCCCCCAATAAAGTGGCAAGCAACAGATCTAGTGACTGTAGGCCTACAACCCGATCTCACGGCCATTCGTATGAATTTTGAGGGGTGGCTAATTCGGCCACACATAACTTTTTGGATAAACCTTATCTAGTGTCCGAGTATCGCCGGGTACTCGGGGTCTTGCTTTCCCGCCCCACACACACCTCTCTCTGCATCTGCTCTGTTCAACAAGTGGCTGAGAGGAGCAGCGCTTTCAAGGCGGGCATACACTGTGCGATTTTCGTCCGATTTTGAGTCGAATTCTGACTCATGCGACTCTTTTTCGGCTCGGGCCGATTTTCAGCTTTGTCGTGCAGTGTTTGTGAAATGTACAGGGGGAAACGAGAGGCGATTAACCTCTCCAGACAGGCAATCGGATGGTCGGATGAATTGCCGGCATGTGTGTCGCATGTTTAGTTTATAAGTTTAACCATTTCATCTTTAATGCAGCAAGAAAGAAAACGAAAAGAGGGAGATCTTTAAGACATCTTTAAGTTCTGTAGATATCAAACTAGCTACAAATAGCTTACCTTCAGTTTGTGTTGCAAAATGGATAGGCCTAAACCATATTATGTCTTCCAAGCCACCTGTGATGTAGCCTCTTTTATTAATTTGTTAAATGCTCATGTTAAAGGGATAGTTCACTTTGAAATAAAATTTTGGTATGTTTTAGCTTACCTCAAGCCAGGGCATCCAAGATGTAGGTGTCTTTTTTTCCGCAGTAGTTTCAATTTTGATATTTTTAGGTCAAACCGTTCTTGTCTGTCAGTCATATAATGCAGGTCGATGGTCACTGTCTCAACCTGAAACTGTCTCAACCCGCCTTGGCTACTGCAGCCGTAGCCAAGCGACATCTAGTGTATACATCTATACCCGCCCGCGCCGTCAGATCATTTGGACGTGTGCTGTGTTCAAGAGATAACAACGATATAAATACTGTTCGTTTTCTCACACAAACCACTCGTTTCGTGTCTTATGCCATCAATGTGTACTTACGATGGGGAATTGTTTAATTTGGACGATGGGGAATTGTTTTAATTTGGACTCTGTGCTTGTGTTTTGAGACAGTGACCATCGACCTGCATTATATGACTGACAGACAAGAACGGTTTGACCTAAAAATATCAAAATTGAAACTACTGCGGAAACAAAGACACCTACATCTTGGATGCCCTTGAGGTAAGCTAAAACATATCAAAAATTAATTTCAAAGTGAACTATCCCTTTAAACAAGCTGTTTTTGAAATAAAGCTGTTTTTAATTTTCATTGATGACTGATTATTAATATGATTTATTGTAATCGACCTAAATGTTTTTAGACAATTTTCAATTAGGAGGAGTAAGCTTCTATGTAATCTTGTAGGCTATTATTCTCGCATCATGGTTATGCTTGGATGCGCTATAAAGTCATTGCTTGGCAAATTAATTATAATAGCCTATACATTTAATAACAAAAGTAGGCCTTCCCTAATAATAATACAATAATACTAATAATAATTGAATACATACATTGGAAATGCTAAATAGCCTACTCTTAATATTGATGGCTAATGCTTGTTTTGACGATATCATGGTCTATTGGCGCAGCCGGCACGGGGGTTTATCGCGCATATTTCACACGTATAATGTGCAGTCAAGTCGCAGCTCGATGATCGGACTGTGAGCACATAAAATGCGAGCTTTGGCTTTACATCGCATGCGATCTACTCGTTCAGTGTGAGTAGGTAACCTTGCTGAAATCGCACACATCGCAGAGTGTATGCCCGCCTTCGGGTAAACTAGATATTGTTGTTTCTAACCTGGATATAGCCGAAATCACAGCACAGATATTGTCTTTATTTTATGTGTATGGTGATGTTGTCAGACGACTTTTCGACTCAGGATTTATTGCGGATTAACAGTTTGGAAGGGAGAGCTGGTTTATGTAGTCTTAGGCTGTTTCAGTCACTCTACATATTCATCAGATTATCTGACAACAGAAAAATATATAAATATTGTATTGGGAATGTGGCTGTATTAAAATACAATATGTGAGTACAGTGAGTAGGAGAGAAGCAAACAAATGTAAAGGGCCTACACTATAGGCAGATATGGAAGGCCAATAGAGCCAAAGCGATTGAAACTAACATCTTAACTGCGTTATTGCGTGTAAATGCATTAACACATAATTACGTGTTAATTCGTTAGTTTGGCTTGGCTATAATTACATACAATTAGAAGAAATCTTTCAGCATATAATGGTGAGAAAAAGAAAATAATAATAAATGATGATTATTGCCGCCCATTTTCCAAGTAGGTTAGATTTCTGTATCATTTCTTATAAATTTAGTTTGTCAGTCTGTCCACCCACCTAATAACAGTCTAGGACCCAGTGAAAATTAAAACCCGTGCAGATGTGTTCATGAACTATTTTCGAGAAATGTTGTTAGTTGTTTAGTTTGATGACTATCACCAATATAATATGATTATGGCCAAAACTTTGCGTGGATTAGCAAATGTCAAGTTCGATACAGAAATGATGAAGCTGTAAACAATACATAATAATAGTATAATTTGTATTACACCAGTGTAAACAAATATGTACGCGCTTCACAAGATCTTGCAATAAATGTTGTGAACGTGATTGTTTTTAAGTTGAGGTGGCAAATACTCTCATTAATTCAACTTACAAACTAAGTTGAGACCACGAATGCTTAACATGTAATGTTAAATGAACAAATTCAGACACTTTTAAGTTGTGCCAACTTAAAAAAATTACACTGAAATGGCTAAACTGCATATTTTTTTTTATTTTTTTTATTTTTTTTTAGCTGATTCATCCATACTTGTGTGATATGTCTGATGCGGTAGCTGTTAGTGGTTGCCTGTGTTGCATCGCTTGTTCGTTATTTTGGGGGTGGAGCAATAAATGGAGGGAAATGTTTGTTTAGGTGTCGATTTCAAATATCAACAGTGTTTTTTAGAAATCGCTTACTGCATCTTTAATGCCACTTTTCTTGAATAAGGAGCTGAGGTCTGACAGAGCAGTAGAGGTCCCAGGGGACCCCGTTTGAGCCTGGTAAAGTCTTTATCCTGTTGTCTCAGGTTCCCTGGGGCTGGTAGTTCAGTCGGGTCTCATAGAGCACCAGCAGTTGTTGTTGGACTTATGTATGGATTTTGATAGGTTTCACTCTCATGAAATCTCATTTTATCTGCCTGTCAGTTCCAAGGTCTCCCGTTCAGTATGTTCTCATTCATTCTCATGTTCACAATAAGTTATTGCACAGAAATTCATAAAGATTGATCTCAGATCCCAACATTTTAATATTTTAATAATAAAACAAGTTTTATTATTCTGTGGAGTAAGGTGAAGCAATCAATAGTATACCCAATACCTGATATTAAATGTACTGTTCATATAAAAAAAAACATCAAAAAATGAATTGCACTGTCAAAGAAAAACAGCAAGCTAGTTTTATTTTTATCTGGACAGTATTATATTAAGTTAACAATAAAACTGCCTTTCAGAAATTGACAAACATGGTGAATTCCTAATTAAATGTGCATTGAAGTAAAGAAGCTCAACAACTGAAATGTTATTTTGCGAATGCAAAATTGAATTAAGAACAGAGAGAACAGCATCGTTTTATATCACTTGCTTAGCCAACAAAATGCAAAGTCAAAAAATATATGATTAAGTAAAAGCAACATCTGTGCAGAAACTCTTTCGGTCAAAATCTGATATGAGATCTAGTCAGTTAATTGCATCTCTATGGGCAGATCTATCCTGAAATCTTTGGATTTATTTGGCCACATACTATTCTAAATCCTTTAAACAAGTGTTGTTGTTTTTTGAGGCTTGGTTTCTATAAATGCTATTTTTGCAATAGGGAGGATGTTTTGAATTCTGAAATATCAAGAAAGTATAGGAAAATTTGTATTCCTTACGACATGACCCCTTAAAAAATGCACATGCTGTACCTCTGCCCTAAATCATCAGCACTCTGCAGTAGAAAACCATTTAAGGAGATCGCTGAACATTGAGATTTCAGAAAACTCATAGGATACCCCCTTTTCCTGAAAAAAAAACAAAAACATGCTTCACAAGCCATTAAAAACTTATAACGCCGCCATCCTGTATCCTTAAAACTACCCAATGGTTGAAGAAGCTAAACACAGGCTGACTAATAGGCTGCATCTCCTGTTCCAAAAAGAATCTTGATCCGCCCAGGATAATCACAAGAGGAGGAATCCTGCACGTCAGCCCCTCATATTATTAAAGAAAAAAGTTCACAGAAATGTAACTCTCCCAAGCCAAAGTTCACGTTATTCAACACATTTGGTCACTGCCATCAATTTGCCTGCACTAGAGTAAAGATAAAAAGTGTGGTCTGGTTTCTCCACTGCAGTTTTAGTACTAGTGTAGCCTGTTTAAGTCATTTGTTTAGTTCTGTGTGCAGCACATTGTGTGTGGCATACATTAATGCAATAGGGGGCCTGGGTAACAGCATCTGCTGATGCTATCTCTTCTACTTCCTGTCGTTAAGGTCTATGCCATGTTCTTCACGTCCCTATCAGTGACCACACATATTGGGAACCTGGCCAAACTTTGTAGAACTCTGTGAATGTAATAGATTGAGATGATAAGCGGAATGGCAGTGTGAACTGCCCTCTTCTTGTTCAGGGATTGCTGCAAACTTATTTTAGATTAAGAATGGCACAATATCTTTTGAATCTGAACAGTTTTAAATGGATGTTGCACTGCAATTTTTTTATTAGTGTTTTGGCACTTTGGAGTCAGACAGATTTTTCTGAAAGAAATATTAACTTGTTCAAAATACACTAAACCGTAATATTGTAAAATTTACTACAGTTCAAAATAACTTTTCTATATAATACATTTTCAGCAGCCATTACTCCAGTCTTCAATGTCACGTGACCCTTCCTTCTAATGTGTTGATTTGGTGTACATGTATTGTTATCAATGTAGAAAACAGTTATGCCGCTTAATATTGTGTTGTTTTCAGAGTTATTTGATGAATAGGAAATTCAAAGCAACAGCATTTATTTGGAATATAATTAAAATAGTTTTTAGTGTCACTTTTCAATCAGTTTAATGCATCATTGGTGAATGAGAGTATTACTTTATTTTTAAAATTTTAAATCTTATTATTATTTACAATGTAACATAAACATCCATATTTTCTTTAAAAAAAAAGTTTTAAAAACATTTACTTGCAACATATTAAAGTCCGCGTGAACCGGAAGTTGCAAACGACTTTTCTCCAGTGTTGTGACGTATTTCCCAGTGAAAAGGTATATTGAACAGAGGGCAGGGTTTTACTCTAGCGCTCCTCCTCTCCATCTCTCGCTCATTACAGACTAACGGTTTGAGGGGAGTGGTTAAGCGTTTGCCCAAACCAAGCCGTCAAACATACGTCATCAGGGAAGGTCCTCCAATGCAGAGGGGAGGGGCATTTTCAGATTTTGATTAAAGATTATGAAGCCAAAATTTTTTTTTGGATGGATGAATTGTTCACCACAAAACGATCAATTTAGGCAAACAAAGTAAATATGGTCAATTTTGAATTCATGTGGACTTTAAGACTTGTTTTCAGAGAATCAATCTTGAATTCTGGTTATTTTTCTTACCCCATGTCTTAATATTTTGCAAGTAAATGTATTTTGGATGCTGATATTTACATGATATACATATAAAAAAATAAAAAAAAGATAATGTCTCCTCTACATTTTTCTATACTGTGGGTTGGGATGTTCAGATAATAAAGGTTCATCACTGCTGGGTGTACTCAATTTCATCAGTCACAAAGATTGGGTATGAAGTGTCATGTCAGATTGCAGTATCTGACATGACACTTCTGACATTTCGTACCTAATCTTTGTGATTGATGAAGTTGAGTACACCCAGCACTTTTCTCTGAACGTAGCATCCCTGTCTCACCTTGTATGATAAGTGCTAAAGATAGATGCTCACGAGTTCCCTGGAGCTCCAACAGCTCCCTTGGCATAAAATACTTTCTTCACATCGCCCCTGATGATTCATTCAGACAGTGTGACACCTCAGGAATTATTAATGGCTGATACAGGACAAGTGTGAAAGCATCATGGATTCCATTTGATGGAATTTCTATACCCCTCTGGATCTTAAGAGGTTAAAACAATGGTGTTGTGGGAAAACCTTGACATTTTCTTTGACATTTTAGATCTAGAGACAGCAAGACATGCACAGTGTACTGCACCTGAATAATAATGAGCCTGACATGCATTATAACTGCATTGTTCAAATACAGCTAATTTGACTCTATTTGGTCACATAAAATTAGCAAAGATCTTTATTCCATGACTGCGCAGCAATGAATGTCACTTAAACAAAATATAAAAATGAGCAAAGTTCGATTTTCTTCATAGTGTCCATGAGGCAATGTGAAAAGTATGCCACGGCTCACTGATTCGCCAGTCCTGCTGGGACCTCTGGCTGCCTTTTCATACAAATTTATTGAGATTGCTGTGACACTCTGACATTGATCACATTAATGCCCTGCTTAGCTTTATAATGTCAAAAGGCACAGCAGCACGTCCATTTCCACATCCACATGTCTGTTAAAACCAGTAGTGACTTTGAATTAGACTCAGAGGATCTGTATACAATAAAACATTTCAGTCTGTGAGAAATCGAGTGGAGGTGGAGGAAATGTGGAGGTGCTCCGTTTCAAAATTCAGTTCTCTAACCTGATGTAACACTGATCTAAACAGTCTTGTCTCACGGTGGGTGGAATGAAACTATTGTAAGATCAATCATCCTTTAGGCTCCTCTTAAATTGAAGCATAAAATGACCCAGTTTCGATTTTGTTCCTCGTGTATTAGCGCAAAGGGGCTGTTCAGCTGTACCCTTCAACATTCTGAAATTTTGGTCCCACCATTTTGTTTGAAACCTCCAGTGTTTCATACTTAAGTAAATAAAGGTTTGTCCATGAAATGATACTATAAAAATGTTTTTATTGTGATTATTGTTGCTTGCGATTAGATAATCTAAAGAAATGGTGCTCCCAGAAATTTAAATCCTGTAAATATTTCCTCAATTTTAAGCTCATGTGAGTATTTTTTTATAGACCACAAAAGAAAGGTTAACGGTGCTTTATACACTGACTATGAGCTATTAAGTTCCAGAAAAAGCGTAGTTCATACAACTTGAACACAATATTTCAAGTCTTATGAAGTCATATGATTTGTGTGAGGAAAAAGGCTGATTTCAAACCCAAGTACTGAAAATATAATCGTCGTGAGCCAATAATATCAATCCTAACTCAACTCATCTGCATATTTGAATATGCTACTGAGATTTGAGTCACGAAATATTTTAAGTAATTTTTTGCCATATTTATATACGTTTCAGGTGAAATTTCCTTTATTTTATGTCAGTAAATTATCTTTAGGAGCAAGACAAATATAGGTTGCAGATCTTCATAAACTACATGTAAATAAGCCTGGGCGATCAGGTTTCTGTCAGTGTCTGTTCCAGTAATGATTTTCCTTTCAATCACCTTCTGCACCAGTGGTGTCACTTGCTTCTGCATACTCCATGTCACTGACTTGTTTCAATAATTCACATACAACCAGCTGCCACACTTTGATTTCATGTGTTAAGCATTCCTGTTGTTTCAGTGCAGTCGTGATGAGCTTCACAATTCATGTGAGCACGGTGTGTGCAATATAGTTTAGGTCAGGCTTTCAAAAAAGGATCTTTGCATCACATTTGTGGCTTTGAATAATCACTTTGGGGAGAATAAACACAGACATTTCAGGGATTTGCTGTTCCTCTTCAGAGATGAGTAATGTGTTTTTCTCTTTGCATTGGTCCTTATTGACTAATTCTGTTTGTGATCGTTTAATTTAGATTCTAGCTCAAGTGGCCAGAGCCCTCTAACCTTTCAATTTACCCCTGCTGCATGGCAAAAATTATAATAATAATCATTTTCTTAATGAGGATTGTCATCATGTTTCTGGTAAGAAAAGCATTCTCAAAACAAGATTAATTTACTTGAGAAGCATAAGATAATACAGTAAGACTTCAGAGAATATACATTGTATTAAGTTTATTTTTCTTATCCTACTGATGTCACGTTTGGCTGTACAAAGCACACAAAGACAAACGAGAATTCAGAATAACAGTCTTTAATAAACTCACGCAGTAGAAACTAGAAACTAGGTCAAGATAGGAACAAACACATTGAAACAAGGCATAGTCCTGACAGTTTGCCCCCCTCAGGAAAGGCAAAACCAAAAACCAAACAACCCCGAAGGCGATAACCCCCAGAGGTGGAACCGGAGGGCTGAGGCAGAACTGGAGGGAGGGCAGAGCCAGATGGAGCCATAGGAGTGCAGACGATGTGTGTCTTTGTGTGCAGTCTCAGTATGTCTGTGGCGTAGAATCGGCGACATCTGACCCAGGTGGAGCCGATGGTCAGAGGGAGCCCGGTGGAGCTGTGTTACACACTAGTATTAATAAAGGCTGTTTACAGAGAGGCGCCAGCAGGAGGCGCATTAGGGGCAGCAGAAACAGCGGTTTCCCTGGTAACGGCTTTACACAAACAGCGCTCATAAACGCTGCTTTATCAGGGAAGATAAAGAAAGATTCAATTGAAATAACATCGAAACTTTTCTAAAGACCGTCAGCTCGCTTCAGATACATTCATATAAAAACACCCGTGCCGCGTTTTGACTTTGAAACGTGCAGTGCTCATGTTTATTCAACGATGTCAATACCAACCACAAATAGATTTTCCAAAAGGCTGTGTTGATATTGGCTGTGTGAACCAATGTATGGGAAACACTGTAATATAATTTGACAGCTATCAATAGTTTAACCTATCAATGTTCACCGTCACACACAGCTGTGCATCACCACAGTGCAACGGTGAAAAGAGACCCTCCCTGTTTTTTTTAACAAAAACATGTTATGGAAGAAGAATTGATGATTTACTGACTCATTTAAATTTTGTTCATTTTGAACAAAAAAAGTTACGTAGTGAACCTTTAATTAATTGGATCATAAATCAGTCCTTTTGGAATCATTTGCATCATCACCCCATCAGAGACCATTTAGTCAATCCTCCAGTTTTCAGTTGCTTCATCTCAGGTTGCTTTTATCAAGTATCCAGCAATAGAGAGCCAAAGATAGAGACAAATATTATTAACAACAGATTAAATACTAGATTGGAGTGGAGTGTATTTTAAAGCATTGATATCAAAGGGTGAGCGATTTCTCTTTCTCTTTTCTGTTATCTAACCAACCTACATTACAATATTTACAGGATGATATTCTACCACCTCTTGGAAGTCAAGAAACTCACCCTTTATGTAAGTCAACTTATCTCTTAACAGGTTCCATTTGGGAAATTGGGATGAGCTTAGGACAACATTTTCCTCTTAAATCCTCATTTATAATTGCAAATCCAGGACTTTCTATATGTGTTTAACTTTAGCCCAATGTTTTCTCAAATTACCACAATTATTTTGTAATTTCTGTATATATTCTATATAGCAGTGAGGTTTACTGTATTTTGTCTGTCTGTAGTATGTGGAGTAGCATCCAAATAAGTTTTCATTGTACTTGGTCACTTGTACACATTTTGTACAACTTTGACTTTGACGTTTCCTTAGATTTGAAACAGGCTCTGTCTGTACAGAGGATAAACTTTTTGATGAAACCTATAAAAGCAAGTGAAATGTTTTAGACAATCACAACAAGATGTACGTGTGACAATAGCGCAGGTGTTTGAAAGCAAAAAAAAAGGAAGAACAATAATTATTATTTAGTGTGACTGGCTGCTGAATCGCATTATCTTTCAGAACTCTCTCATCTACTTAATTAATACCTGTAAATGTTTATCGCCAGGAAGCCAAGCAGGTAAATCATTAAGGAATAATGTACAGTCAGCTGGTTATTGGCAAATAAACCCAACAGAGAGTTCTGTATTTTGTCATACTGACTGGCTGTCTGTACAGTATACTGTATTTCTTATTACATGACTACTAAATAAATAAATAGACATCATATATTGATGTGAGTTTATTTTGTTTTTGTGACTATAGGGCCTATATAAGAAAATAGTCCATGGAAACAGAAAACACTAAGAAAAACACTGCAACATAAATATGATAATATCAATTTATATATTCATATTATCTGCAATCTAGGTTACTTTCTCTATGGACTAGTTAGCCAACACATTTAGCTAAGATTTCCCTCTATTTTTAGTTTTCTCTCATCAAGCTATTTGTGTCTCTTAATGGGATAGTTCACCCCAAAAATAAAAATGTTGTCATCACCCTCATGTTGTTTCAAACCTATATGAGTTTATTTCTTCTGTTGAACACAAAAGAAGATATTTTAAAGAATGTTGGTAACCAGACCGTTGACGCTAACCATTGACTTCTATGAAAAGAAATACGGTTCCACTTTATTTTGATAGTCCACTTTAGACATTCTACTAACTATAAATAACTTTGCAACTACAAGTCAACTAACTCTCATTAGACTATTAGTAGATATGCTGCTTAATATCTGATAACACTTTATTGTGATGGTCCCCCAACAGACATTCAATTGACTTGTCAACTTATTCTCCTAAACCAAACCCTAACACCTAACCATAACCTAACAGTCTACTAATACTCTATTGAGAGTTAGTTGACATGTAGTTGAAAAGTTACTTACAGTTAGTAGAATGTCTAAAGTGGACTATCAAAATAAAGTGGAACCGTATTTCTTTTCATAGAAGTCAATGGTTAGCGTCAACGTTCTTTAAAATATCTTCTTTTGGGTTCAACAGAAAAAAGAAAAAAAACTCATACAGGTTTAGAGAACCTGAGGGAGAGTAAGATAACAAATTTTGGATGAACTATCCCCCTTTAATGTTTTTTTGGTTTTCTGAGTGACATTTTCATTGTCATGAAAGGGGTCATGAGCTTACAATCAATCAAAATATAAAATATAAAACTCTCTATGTTCCATAGAAGAAAGTCAAATAGGTTTGAAACAACAGGAAGTTGAGTAAATGATAACTTATGGATGAACTATATCCTGTCAATGTCAAAAAAGCCATGGGAAAAAGCTGACCTAGCTTGAAAATTTCTGGCTTTAGCAATCAACCCAGACGTATAATCTTCGCTTAAGGGGTCGAGTGAACAGTCTCAATATCCCTCTATATCCTTCCATATCTTTAGAACAGCAAATACAGCATTAGATTGCATTAGAAACAGATACAGTAAGACTATAGTACCATAGTTTAAGATGGGAAAAAATAAAATCTCAAATGAGATCCCCAAAAAAGGTCTTTCTTGGTTTAGAATGTGTGCACGGCTGGGATTGAATGACATTTGTATAGTTGTGCATATCACTTTTTATATAAGGAAGTCTAGCTGGTACATGGAAACTCAATTGACCGCATACAAGGTCATTCAATTTCCTAAACCGTAAACAGAGACAAACACAACAGCTAAACAAAATTGGCAGCACAACTCAAAGACACCCTGTGCTCTGTACACCAGGCTCTGAGCCAATTTCTTTCAACTGCAATTTCGACATTCAGAGCACTAAGGCACGTCCGCTCTGTGATAAACACACATTAGTTTGGCCTGCAGTAAAATAACTGGAGGCTTTTCTGGGTATTTGATTTGGCATGGTGCAGGCATACACAGGAGATTTCACCAAGTGGTGAGAGTAATGAGAGAACAACAATACATATCTGCTCTACAAGCAGACAAAACACACTGACATGACACTAGAATGCTCAGAGGAGAGAAGTGTCACTAGAGGCAATTAGTGGGCAATACTGGCAATATAAATCAGAGGTCCAGCTGTAAAATCTGGGCTGCTAGCATGACCGCTGCTTGATTAGTGGTGTGACCCAGCCAGTTCCCACTCTCTGCATGCTTTTTCATATACTATCCCTTGTGAATCCAGTTGGGGTCATCCTAGGTCTGCGTAAACTAATAAAAAAAGCGAGCTAATTTATAATACGAGCCACTGGCTTTTTACATCACAGTGATTCTATTAATCTCTTGCCTCTCTAGGTTATGGTTTCTGAGCATGCTCACTTGTGTGCAGGAAAGGAGAGGTGGCCGAGGACACGCCATTTCCGAAAAACAACAGCAAAAGCATACAGAACCCAGATGCTGAGGGAAAAAGAGGCTGTGACTCATCGGGCAACGCATTTCCAGGATCAAGCCCGTCTTGAACTCTGTACTGCTGTTGTTGCAGTAACAACGGCTCGATAGAACCAGATGCTTCGTGGGTAGTTGGGGAGGGATTATGGCAGACCTTTTAGTAGATTAAAAGTGAGGTCTGAAGTGCTTCAAAGAGTATTGCAAAGGGGAAAAAATCCTTCCTTTTATAATGGTTTACACTGGCATAACTGCCTGCACAAGTATGAACAGTTCCTCCAGTTTTTCGCGATTCCGCGATCGCTGAATACAACGCAAAATCAACAAAATGTCGATTTTTTTTGCTATCCTGCGTAATTCCTAATTTAACCGCAAAATAATCACAAAAATGAAAAAGACCTCACAAAACATTAAATTATAATCACCCAATTGAAATATCTCTAGTGTAGTTAAAGTTTCAATGCATTTTTATGTGGATACAGATGTTGCGAGAAAAGGGGAAACTCATTTTCCTCGATTTACTGAAGCCTATAATGTAAAACGCATTTTGCAGCTGCACAGCTAGCAGTGAGTGTCTGGCTCACTCATTGGCTGTGCTGCGGCAACTGCACATCCAATGGCGCGGGCGCCTCTGACATGTGCGCCAATGAGCTAGCATCACGCCATTACACGTCAGAGCCCGCCAAGGGGGCGCGGCCTTAGCCTATATTATTCTTTTACCAGAGAAAGTCTAATGAGGGGAGAAGTGCCACTCAATAAACTTCCGGTTGCAGTTCCACTCTTGGTCCATATGAGGGCGCTCACATGACGAGTGCAGAATAAATGGAGGTCTATGGAGCTATACCCCTCAAAATCCACTTTTCTCAGGATATCATTTTTTGTCTAGTAATTTGAATGTTGTTTTCGAAAGGGGATGCAAAGAAATTACACAGTGCTTGGTGTTAGATTTTTTTTTGTCACTTATTTGCTTTAAAAAGTCTTTCAAAATGTCAATGACGTCATACACATCGTACGACCAGAGATACTGCTTTACGGCAATCCATCAGTCACTTCACTTTGTTTGGTCAGAGAATCCATAGACGGGCTCTGGTTTGGTGTTTTCGCGCTCTGAACTTTCTTTTCTTTTGAGGCATCGACAACACAGGTAAATACACGTGCTAGAAGAGGTTTTGTTTTGTTGTTTTAAAAGACCACGCCGAAAATAATTATTATTGAGCGGGATATTGGTTGTTGATGTTGTTTTAAGGTGGCAATACTATACCATATGTATCCTGTATTTCCTAACACAAGAATAACACAAGTACTCAAATTCAATTTATTTTCCGTGTAAATTTCACAATACATACATAACCATAGGCAGATAAAAGTGCCTGCAACCAAAAAAAAGTTGCTGCGTTGAAAAGAAAAACTTGGGCGAAAAAGTCCGCCTTATCATTCTTAACATTCCACTTCGGATGCGACGATGCCAAAGCCCGTCTACTGACGATGCCATCAGAGAATGTCTTTATGCCATCAAGCGGTATCTCTGGTCGTAATCAGTCCTTCACTGACCAATCAGCGTTCATTAGCAGAATGCTAGCGTGTTATGGGCAACAACAACTCAACCTGTAAGAAATCGAAAAGAAATAAGTACTCGTTCATTCAACTTTCGATCTATAAGTTGAACTTGCAAAACCTACAATCAAATCTGAGATTTCTCAACGGCAATCGGGTGAGGGAGACAAATTTAGCCGTTTAGCCCCATTGACTCCCATTCATTTTGCACTCATGGCGAGTGCCCCCAGTGGAACTCTGATTGGAACTACAACCAATAGGACTTAATAGGGCGTTGGAGTGAACAGGCTTTCCGTAGACGGGCTTTGCTTTTACTGTCTATGATGTTAGTCCCCGAAAAACGCCATTTTAGCAGGTTTAACGACTGAAGCGACAACTTGCCAGGTTACTATAGTGCGGCCGGCTATGCAATACTCGTTCCCTACTCTCAGGGAACTGAGGTTACGATAGTAACCGAGTAGTTCCCTTTCGAACGGTCACTTCGTATTGCGTTGCTATACGCAGTGGGGACGCCATGCAAAACGCCGCACTATAAGTAAGTGGTTGCCTACTGCAGCTCAGGACTCCTCAACTCAGGATTTACACACAGTTCTACAGTATAAATTACTACACCTGCTGTTAATATTTACATAGGTCAGGTAGAAAAATTGCCCATAGGTTGTTTTAAAAGTCAATTTGATGAGAATTTGATTAGACCAAAATAAACAAGCTTTATGCATTTTGTTTGTGATTTGTGTCATATATGACTATTGTGCATCTGACATAATACTATTATGGTAAATGTGATGTCCTAATTATAAAATCGCAAATTTTTTCACAAATTTCTGGAAATCACCACCACAAAATCAGTCATTTTGATCGCAAAAATCACACAAAAAAATCGTGAAATCCTGGAGGGACTGTATGATACAGTTTAAAATGTCTACTTGTCATGGATTTGCTCATATGAGGTGCTATTTGAAAGCCTTAAAACAGCATTTTTGCATAATAATTAGGTATAAACATTGTTGAGGAAGCTACGAATATAAAAGCTCATATTTTCATTAAGAATTACTTGCATGCGTCATCTCTTCACAGAGGCTAAGAGTGCCAAGCATGTTTTGGCTTATGAATATGAATTGTTCACAATAACTGATTTGCTGAAAGACGTTGGCAGGTGAGCATTAGCGCATTCATTCAGCAAATTGCTCAATTAGTCAAGCAGCAGAGACTTTTTACTTGATATTGAAGTTTTTGTTGTTCATGACCAGCTACAATTTTGTTTTATTCATACCGCAGATAAGCTCAGTGTAATGAAATGAAAGTGCAGGTAGACCAATTTGGCAATATATTAAAGTTGTAATCATTGCTATACCCCTGGTCACAATGCTAATGTAGATGATTATGCAAATCTTCAAATGAAATGGCTGTAACTAATATATGAATGTCCTGAAATAAGTCAAGCTTCCTGGTCATCAATCCTGATTCATCCTTATAAAAACAAATAGCGCCAAAGGTAGATCATCAAGGCATAACCTGAGATTAATTTAATAGTTATTTGATTATTTGTTGTTTGTACAGGGTCAAGCAGGGTCATGGGCCAAGGTCATCACTTAAATATATAAGCAGCTTTTATTTCTTTAAAAAAAAAAGAAAAAGAAGTGTGCGTTGGGAGACTGAGGAATGGACGTTTTGAAGCCTGGGAAGTAATGCTTCAATGGGCAGTACTTCAGATGTGAATCATTTTTGGATGTCACAGATCAATGTGAAAAAGTATGCAGCTTTTGACCTTCTACTTTCAGCCTCCTTCCTTTTTACTTTTGAAAAAGTGTATGCACTTGTTTTTTAGATACACAGGGAATGAAAAGTACCTGACAATATTATAGGCTTAGTGAGATCATTTCTACCAGAAAGACTCGGGAGGCAAAATGATGTAACAAAGCATAAATTTATTAACAGCCCAACAAGCAAGTTTATAAAGTTCTTTGGCGTAGACCCTGCCTGAAGACGAAGGCAGGGGCGCAGCCGACCCCCTGGGAGGTATGGACAGGGACCATCCTGGTGGTGGGGGGGGAGAATGGAGGTAATTGATGGCGTCAGCATCTGCGAACTCAGACATGTGTAAGTACCGATCTTTTATACTACAAGTATTAGAACACTATTGGTTAAATGTGTAGGTAATAAGTGACGTAACAATTTAGTCTTCCTGGCAGAACTTACGCTAAAGCTTTCATTTATGGATCCATTTTAAATGACTATATTTTAGGTCCAGTTTGAGCCAAATCACAGTATATTCTGCCTTTAAAAAGTGCAGCAGGTAGATGTATGCAAAATTCAAGAGTAGCAGGCTATGTTGTCCCCATATAGCTTTTGCTACAGTATATCCTATATAACTTAAGCCTCAACTATTATTTGTTTCAATCAGGTGTTTTTCAATTTTTTTTATTTCTACACACACACGCACACACAAACTCAAACACACACACACACATGCACGCATACACGCACTCACTCGTGCATGCACACACACACACACACACACAAACACACAAATGTGGGCATCAAAGCTGTTCTGTGAAGAGAGGCCTTCCAAGGTGATCAAACATGTCCGCAGGGCAACAGCTCTGACTTGGTTATAATTGTAGATTTATTATGGACATATTCATTTGTGGCCGGAATAAATATTAGAGCTCTACTAAAGGTTGTGATTGGCTCACAGGGATGCATAAAAAATAAACCGTTTTAAACTTTTAAATTGTGCTAGAGGGCAGTATGGTGTTAGTTTGTGCATATCACTCAGCCATTACTGTGGGCCAATACTAAAATCAAGTATCTCTCTCTCTGTTTCACTTGGGCTCTCTCTTTCATTGCTCTCCTTTTCATTTAAGCCTATAACGTAGGAATAAGTGTTCCTTTTTCTTTCAAGCTTTTCCTTTTATGTTTTTGTGAACCTTTGAAGAACCTGTTTCAGCAAACAAACAAACAGAGACGCACATAAAGGCTTAAATATTGCAAGGAGACAGTATTCCAGTGGGGTTTTGCTACAGATTAAGTTGTTCTACCAGAAAGACTCGGGAGGCAAAATAACATAACAAAGCATACATTTATTAACAGCCCAGCAAGCATTTATAAAGTTCTTTGGCGTAGGCCCCGTCCGTAGCTCGCAATCCGAGGGTAACGGAATCTGCGTTTCCTGCCTGAAGACGAAGGCAGGGGCGCAGCCGACCCCCTGGGAGGTAAGGACAGGGACCATCCTGGTGGCGGTAGGGAGGATGGAGGTAATTGATGGGCGTCAGCATCATTAAACTTAAATGTGGAGTGTGTAATATTTGTGCTACTCATGGCAATTCATAAAAAAAAAAACATTTTACATTTTTGCAAGTAGGTGGCTAATTTGTATCAATTTGTACAAACTCATTTGTTCGTTTTCGTATGGTCTGCTCACAGCCTACAGATTATTAGGTTTAGGGGTGAGGGTAGCAGTGTACCTTTCTTACAATATAATTGTGAAATAATGACATATAAGTGTGTATAAGCGAATAAGTGTTTAAAGTTGCAAACACTCCCCCGCCATCTGTTGTTTGGAGAAATAGTTTGTCCCGCTCCAAACTCACACCTTTGGTTGAACCAATGTTGTTATGTTCACTCGAAAAATGATTTAAAATTCCATTTGGTTATTAGTAGTGCTGCATAAATTACAAGCTTCACCTTCAAGCTGCATAAAATACACATAAATGAGATCTCCACTATATGTTACAGTAAACTATGCCAGAGAAATGTATGAGCAATTCAGTTTTCCTCTAGATGAATGTGGAATCAAAGCGGCAGACAACGCAGGAATATGACACCATGGCTCAAACTAATTAGTAAGGGCACTAAACAGGCACAAAAACCTCTCAAGCCACATCGTAACTTTAACCACGTCTTTGCTGATTCAGTCACTGAAGAAGTGCAGGGTTGATGGTGTCTCCAGACACTCTAGGGTTGCAAGGGAAAAGTTTCTGTCAGCACATGCGTTGTCCTGACACAAGGCAGAGTGAAGCACTCCGTCAAAGTCATAACACACGTGACTCCCTTTGACATTCCATGTACCTGAGAACACTGTGTTCATGAGGTGATTTCCTGCTGTCCATCAACCCCAGCAGAGGCGGCAGCAGGCCAAGCACTTCTTTACCAGACGGACGTCTGCACGGACAGTAAATCCTGCTCAAGAGATGGATGTCATGTATTTATGTAGTGAGTGAAGGGCTTGCTGATCATTCAGATGTCAAACGTTTGGCACAGTTTTACAGACATTGTCCGGGTTTCTATGCATACAGTGTTCCTATTTCTGCTACTTTTTCCATAAAGTCTCCTACACTCTCACAGACTGTCAGGTTTGATTTTGAGAGTGTGCCTGAGTTTGAAGCATTGTGTGAATGTGTGGCAACTGATGAAATAACATTTACATTTAATCATTTAGAAGACGCATTTATCCAAAGTGACTTACAAACTAACGTATCTTTGACTAACACATATATTTACTGAGTCTGTGTACACGAAAAGCATCAAGTCTTAACATCAACTCAGAGGGTTCACTCCTACTTTGATAGATATATAGGTCTATACTGCATAGTAGAGTTGAGTGAACATTCTGAGATGACGTGCAGCTTTGATGATTCAAGTGTTGCAACCTATAACAGTATGTGAAATGAGACGTGTCCAAAATCAAAATATTAAAAGTACGGATCACCTACTTGATTTCGGACAAAGCTACAGTAATGGTGTTTCAGTTCTTGAATGAAGAGGTTCTTTTTAACAAATTGGTTGAATGAATGTTTCAATGACTCATTCATAAATACAGCCGCTTGCTTGTTTGAATTGATTAAATTAATGATTCATTGACAGTCATTTGCCACCACTAGGGTTGTAATGGTATGATTTGTTTTCCGGGTATGATATGACGTCTTAGTTAATATCACACTTTCAATGTGTATGGAATTAAACAATCAATTATTAATATTATTATCTTTATTTACAATGAGCATTAAAGGTATAGCGGAGGATTTTCTTTTTCCGGGTGGATCATCAAGACTATTGGTCCTCCTAAGTGTCAATCATTCTGGTGATATGTTTACGTAAGGCCGTCGTACGTGCTCGTGCACACGATTCACACGATGGCGTGCGCTCAAAACACAGGTTGGGCTTCCCACTGATGCCTCAGTCGCGAAGTTTCTACTTGACAGGTAAAGTTTGGCATGCTATTTGGAGGAATCCATTTTAAATCACTGCTAGTAAAAGTTAATGTAAGCTACGATTAGCTCGTGCATGCTCTCTCGTGCACACGTTTAATAGGCGTTCCCTCTCGGGAGCAGGTAGAGTGTTGCGCATGTGCATTTTTTCAAAAAGTGGAGAGGGCGGTTCTTTTCTAAAATTCGGGAAAATCCTCCACTATACCGTTAAAAAAAATAATAAAGTCCTATGAAATGCATTTTATAGCGTATTTTATAGGGTTTTCTTATCAGTATATCACTACAACCCTTGCCGCATGGCTTAACTGTGTAACATATAGAAAGATAGCAGAATCCTCACCAATCTGACAATCTGTCTAGAACGCACATTCAGGAATGGAACAAGTGTCTATAACTGTGGTATTGCTACAACTATGGTAAGAACAAGTAGCCTATAATGGTCAGTAGACTCAGATTGTCAGAGCCATTATAGTTTTCAATGGCTGACATCACATCAAAGGTTGACAAACCTTACAGTTTTGTGCAAATGGACTCATCAGTCGGTCACCATCAGTTACAGACAACTTGAGAATCAGACAAGAAACCAGCTCTTCTTCTGCCCCACTCCCACATGTCTGTTGATCAGGCTGTACACTGTTATTATAATTACAGTGTTCTTTCTTCCAACCAGACGAACAGACTCAACTTTGAATTGTGTTGTTCAGTTTATGACTCAGCTGTCATTTTCTCCTTCTATTCCTCCTACCTTTCCCATGTATCCCTTCCTGATGTCCTCCAGATGTGACTTTCACGGAAGCCACATGAGACCGGCACAACATCTATTAATCTGATAGTGGTCTTGGAGTCCAAGAAGAACAGACCTTAAATATTAGCTGCTCTTGACACGAGGTTATGCTGATCTTTTCTCTGGCCCTTAGAGACGAGAACAGCTAATTTGCTCAAGAGCAAAATGGTTGACCTACAAATAATATTCTCTGAATCAAATGATGAGCTACTCCAAAATGCTAGAGCTGTGGATGGTGTTTGCTGTGTGCACCAGAGCATATTATCGACTTGCATTGCCCATCTGAAAGGGCAAAAATTCTCTAAAACTCATTTCCAGCCCTTTGAACTTTTTACCAACCGAGGCAGTGTGCCATCAGATGAACCTGGCTATATTAAAGTCTGAGATATGACTTCCTGAGGATTCCAGATCAGATTCATATTGGTGACTCCGGGAGACTTGAATATTTCAGCCAAAATGGTGCATTAAAATTCGGTTGGTTTTTCCCCCATTGAATTGATGGTCAAATCCTAATGTGTTCTTTCATAAGCCCAGTGCCATTCATTGCATTAAGGTGGCATTGACGTACTTCTGAATGAGTGTTCTGGCATTTGCTCTGACCTCTCACCACTTCATGGTTTCCCATTAATTGAGATGGTGCTGTGGCAAATTTGCACAGACTTATCTCATGATGGAGATGGGCATTAATTTTGGTCATGTGTTAACGCAACTTTGGATCACACCGACTGCCTCATGAATACAAATGCTGTATGCAAATTGCAGTGGAGAGTTTTTGCTCCTTTATAATGACAGAAATGATATGCATATGCACCCAAAAGTTTAGTTCATTAACATTAGTTAGAGTCGACATGAAATGGAAATTCCCTATCATCTATTTTCTACACGCATTTTTGGTGGAGCAACAGACTTGGAAGGATCTACCACCATCCGATCAACTACTGATGGATAGAATATTATAATTAATGTATTTTGAACAAACATGAATTAACAATGAACAATAGTATATTTCTGAATTAACATTAACCTAGATTATTAAATGCTGTAGACTAATGTTCACTGATATTTCATGATTCTTAATGAATTAACTCTTGTTAATAATCTAAACCTTATTGCAAAGTGTTAATAATTGTTTTTGCACACCTTCCCCCATGAGAGATGTTTGTTATAGAAAAACCTTTCAATATTTGAAACAAAAACAAAAAAAAGGGGGAGAAATTTTTTTTTGTTTCATAACACAGAAGATCCAGTAAAAATGTGGGAGTATTCTGTATAAAGTTCATTCTAAATTTATGTAATCTCAACATCCTTCAGTAGAGTCGTAAACAAGCTCTTAATGTGGATTCCTCTCTTTAAGAGTAACATATCTTTGTGAAAAAAAAAAAAAAAAGAAAACGCCTGCCTGGCTTCCTTTCATAAAAGTGCCAAAACCGCCCAGGTATTTATTAAGTACCTGCTGAGAATAGTCTTTTAAGCCATTTTTAGAGGGATGACCTTTGGGATAAAATGCCATCTTTAAAGTAAAGGACTTTAGCACTACACCCCCTTTCTGCCAGTCATGACTCGGTCAGTGCTTATTATGTGAAATCAACTTTGCAAAATGTTTACCTTGGAACACCAAAGTGGAGAAAATGTTGATTGCATCGCTAACAGGAACTTGACAGAAGGGAAGGGTAAATTGCCTCAGTCAAAAAACATTTTCCTTAAACCTGTTTGCTTCAAATGCCTGCTGATTTTGTTTTGCGAGGGCAGCTTTTTATAGTACATTATGTTCTGTGCCATTATTATTTCTCTTTATTTGGAGACATAGAAACACAAACGTGTAATACGAATCCCCATGTGTGTCAATCTCCTATATGCTAGATGAATGAATGAATGAATTCAGGTAGTAGCTCATTAGTCATTCACAAATAACACGCACACATACATTTCCAGAATGCCTCCTCGCAATGCTTTCCCCCCAACCAATCTTTCTCGCTCTCTCTCTCTCCCTCTCCTTTCCTCTCTCCCTCATCTCCCCTCCCACTCTATGCTAGTGCGTAGCTTTCTCTCTCTCTCTCTCTCTCTCTCTCTCTCTCTCTCTCTCTCTCTCTACCCCTTGTAGGCATGCACTCTGTCAGTGGAGGAGAGCGTTTCGAAATCCAGCTGTAGCTCAAAGTGATCGCCTCCTTGGGCATATCCATCTAAGAGGATTCTGCCCTATTTTCCATAGTACCACTTTCTTTGGTTGTTCTGAACCTGTAGGAATTTTTTTTCTTGTATCTGTCACTCAGGTTTGTGATATAGTGAGTGTTCTGCTGAAGAATAACAGAAGTTTTTCTTACATGGCTGAAGCACCTGCCTATCTCATTTGTGCTTTTTTACTGACGTGATCTGTGTGTCCTAACACACATGACAGAGCTTAAGTAATATCTTTTTGGTCCACTGGAATTTTTTTATTTTGCCATTCAAGGATTTCTTGCTGACAACGTGGTAGGAGTCCCTGAGTAAACTCGTCAGAGAAATCATGAGTTGGACTCATTGTAAATGCTAAACGTCTGTCTGCTTGGAGCTACGCCATCTGTGGAATTCAATCAAGGTAAAGCATTATTTTTTCTTCATTACATTTGACTCTGGAGGTCATTTGTCCGAAATGCCCTAGCTGTTATGGTAGATAAGCATATTTCATTAATTTGAGGGAGCAATGACTTGTTTCATATATTAAATATTTAATTTGATGCTTAGTTAATAATCATTTGATTGAAATAGTTAATTTAAAATCCTCAGACTTTAAAGCAATTCTATCAAGAAGTGGGAAGTTAATCCACCTCTCAACTTAATTTTTCATTGATAGGAGTGGTGTGTTGTGTGGGTGCTTTAAAAAAAAAGAATTTAAGGCACACTAAATGATATACAACCTTATCTACACCAAAGGTTACAATATTATTTTATATATTTTTTAATTTTTGAACTTACGAAACAAGCCTGTAATTGGAATTAAAGTCATATTAAAATGTTTGACCTAATATACAGCAATAGGAATTGAAGGTACACAACCAATTCAAATAAGATTTTAATGTCGTTTTTAGTTCTTTTATTTAAACTTTTTAACCACTTTTGACCATTAATTCCTCTGTAGAGATGACCACTGTGTCAATGGAGCCCATAGTGGCGATGGTGGAAAAGATTTCCAATGTCACCGAGCGTCCAGTAGAAGCTTCTACTGAAGACCTGGTCGCCACCTTCACCATTGGCACCATCCTGTCCCTAATGTGTCTGGTGGGTGTGTCTGGAAATATCTACACGCTCGTGGTCATGTGCCAGTCCATGCGCTCTGCTGCCTCTATGTACATCTACATCATCAACCTGGCACTAGCTGATCTGCTTTACTTACTAACGATTCCATTTGTAGTATGCACACATTTCCTGAAGGGATGGTACTTTGGAGACGCCGGGTGTCGGATCCTCATCAGCATGGACTTCCTTACCATGCATGCCAGCATTTTCACCCTGACTGTTATGAGCACAGAACGTTACTTCGCCGTACTCAAGCCTCTGGATACAGTCAAACGCTCTAAGAGCTACCGAAAAGCAATCGCCCTTCTGGTGTGGACGGCTTCGCTGATTCTCACCTTACCCATGATCATTAGCGTCCAGCTGATGACAGAGAGCTCCAAGCCAATGTGTCAACCCACACTGAGCCCTCTCTCGTATAAAGTCTACATCTCCTTTCTCTTTGGCACGAGCATTGTGGCTCCAGGGGTGATAATCGGGTACCTATACATACGCCTGGCACGGACCTACTGGATCTCCCAGACTGAGACTTTCAAGCAGACCAAGAAGCTCCCGAACCAGAAGGTCCTGTATCTTATCTTCACCATTGTGCTCCTGTTCTGGGCCTGCTTCCTACCTTTCTGGATTTGGCAGCTTCTTGGTCAGTTCCAGCCCACGCTGGATCTCTCCACCAAGGCCAAGCGCAACATTAACTATCTGACCACATGTCTGACCTACAGCAACAGTTGCATCAATCCGTTCCTCTACACCCTGCTCACCAAGAACTACAAGGAGTACCTTCGCAAGAGACAGAGGACTTGGACGGCTGGCAGCTACCTCAACCGACGGAACCGCTTCCAGAGGTCGCCCCGTCGCTCCTTGTCCTCCAGCAGTCAGCAGTGTACGGAGAGCTTTGTTCTCGCACATCCTTCTCGCACCAACAACAGCAGTCTCTGAGGTAGGTCCTTGACCTTGTCTTGTTGGCCTTCTATCGGAACTACATGCTGTTTTCCAGACAATCTACTGTAAGTTGATGTGAAAGATAAAGATCCTGTCTGAATAAAACCAAATTTTCTCTAGTTTAGCTTCATCTTTGCTCAGTCCAGCAGGTCCGTTTTGAATCAAGCCAGGGCCAGACTGTTTTAGTTTTGTGGTCATAGATCTGATTTTATGGTTGGCACGTGTCTCTGCAAAGGGCTACAGATGATATATGAGAACTTCAAATGCTTGATTCATCTTTTTTGGTTGCTTATTATTATTTTTTAAATTGCCTTGTTCAAAAAGTTCAAGAGTACACATATGACTAGATGCAGGTGAAGGAATGGAGAGACATTCAGAAAAAAATGCTTTGAGTAGGAGACAATTTATCATTTGATGAGTCACCATTCTGTTAAAGTGTATGAAAATCTTTCATTTATTCCATGCCTATAAAAATATGTTATGTTTGCAATTTACAGCAGATTTAAGTAGATCAAATGTTTAAAAAAAAAAAAAAAACATTTTGAAACAGAACTATGATGTCACTTTTGTCTCAAGACAGTAATTGGTTCATCATAGATAATTGATCATAGTGCAACTGCAGGTCTGAGTAAAATAGGCTACATGATAACTGGGTTCCACTGATTGGATCACATCACTAAATTACTCTCCAATCAGCAGTCCTGCTACCCTCAAGATGATCTACATGATACTGAATGCCTGCATCTTATGAATGGCTGTAGACTGAAAGAATAAAGCTCTAACAAGGCTGGAATGGGCTATGAGGTTGAGTTAGGAAGAATTGTGTCTTTCTGCAATAATTCTGTCTGGAATCACTCAGGGAAAAAACAATAAAACTCCCCCCAGATTAGAACTTTATCTAATCCTAATATTTATTTTAATTTCCCACCAAATGACAAAATGAAAAACAGAGCAGAGAAATGAGAGAGGGAAAAACATACAAAAGCTCTTTTCTATTATAGGCTATTCATTAAGCTCTCTCAGATCCAATTTGTGTTTCATTGTGTCTTATTCAGCTTTACACTATGCTTCAGCGGAGTAAAATTTTTTGTCATTAGGTTTTCTTTAATGTCTACTAAAGATACAACAGGTAACATCATTTTAATATTCTTCATTAGGTTATCAGAATCTTTTTTTGTTTCAGAAATTCAAAATCTGTAATCATTCATTTTGAAAAGAGTTCAAAACTAAAAAAAAGAAAAAAAAAAGATCACTGCATGTTTATGGTTTATTTAATTTCTTTCTAATTTATGAAACAGACTTCTGAGCATCAGACAAACTGTTATAAGAACTACATAGTCTTTATTAAAAATAATCATAAATAGACTAAATAATCTCAGATAATATGATTATTTACTGAGAGCATTAGAACTCCACTTCACATAAATTGCAGCCTGATATTGTCATAACAATAATTTCATTATTTTTACAAGCACTGTAAAAGCAATTAACAAATAAATGAATAAATAAAATCTAAAAACATAAACACAAAAAGTACTGGAATGATATTTTGAAGAATAAGTGCATAGTTATTTTTCACAGTGAAAAAGAAAAAGAGGGGGACAAAACTTGAGAGCTGAACAAGATATCAAACAGTCGATCGAATCACTGCCATGATTACAATTTCATCACTTATATAGTTTGTTGAGTTTCTTGTTTTTTTTTTGTTGTTGTTTTTTTTTTATCGTATTTTGCTTGCATTGTCTAACTTTAGTGCACTAGGAAATCAGTCAGCAGAGCAATGAAAATATCTTTTGCCTCTTGAGTGGATTTTTGAAAATATGTTTTTGGTGTGCCATATGACCCACATTTAGGAAGTGATAGACATTGCCAGAAGGAAGACCTGTGTGTCCCTGTAGCTCTAAAAATAACCTGTCCTCTACAACAGCCTCTCCTGCAATGTCTCCATTTGGTGCAGACACTAAATCAACATTACACATACTGATTGCTTTTCCCTTGGGTTTAAATATTGATTCACCGACACTGAGAGTGTGATTGCTATAATTAGGAGGGTGACAAATATTACTTGTATGCCTGGTTTCACAGACAAGACTTAAGCCTAGCCCCAGACTAAAATGCATGTTTGAGCTGTCTTAACAGAAAGCAATTATATTAAAATATGTCAGTGCCATTGTTTTGTCTCAACTCCAGTAATGTTTTTTTTCTAAGGCACATTTTAAAAATGTCCTAATTTAACTAGGGCCTAATCCTGACTTAATAAGCAATGTCTGTGAAACCAGTCCCCAATGTCAAAATCACATGAAGTATAATTCTGAATTCACTATGAGCTATTTCATATATGTGAACCTGGATCACAAAACCAGTCACAAGTTGCACGGGTATATTTGTGGCAATAGCCAACAATACATTGTATGGGCCAAAATTATCGATTTTTCTTTTATGCCAAAAATCATTAGGACATTAAGTAAAGATCATGTTCCATGAAGATATTTTATAAATTTCCTACCATAAATATATAAAACATGTATTTTTGTGAGTGAATGCAGCACAATCGCGAACATAAAAGGACAACTTTAAAAGGCGATTTTCTCAATGTTTCGATTTTTTTGCACCCTCAGATTCCAGATTTTCAAATAGTTGTATCTCAGCCAAATATTGTCCTATCCTAATAAACCATACATAAATGGAAAGCTAATTTATTCAGCTTTTCAGATCATTTATTTTCAGCAATTAAAAAAAAGTGACCCATGTGACTGGTTTTGTGGTCCAGGGTCACATATGTGTATTTATTTATGTTCATCATATAATATATCATTTTATATGAACACCTTGTCTTTTTGTCAACAATTTTAATTTAATTATAAATGAATACATAACGTTTCCATGGCATTCTGCCAACCAACCAAAACGTGAAGGTCAACATTTACATTTAGAATTGCTACCTGCTGCTTATCTAGTTTTTGCATAGTATATTTAGCTCCATGAATAGCCTGTGACAGTAGAATGCAATTACCTGAATTTGCATCCATATAATCTTTTACTTAAGGCCTAGATAATAACTTAAAAGTCACATTTAGCATTCAAATCAAAAGGAAGCGCAAAGTCAAAGTGTCCCCAGCAAAGCCCTAATTTGCTAACTAAACTCACCTTGACAAAGTTATTATATAGTAGGTAAATAAAAGTTAAATAAAAAGGACCCCCTTAGTTGTTTCAATCTGGACACCAATCTTTTTCTGTCACCGAGTGAGAGGCCTTATTTGTCTAGACGGTGGGCTGATTCATCTGGTACTGATCCAATAAGGATCCAAATCAATAGATCTCATATATTCCAGGAGCTCTTCCAGACCATCTTGAGCCTAGCATGAGATACTCCTGGCAGAACAATTGCATGATGATGAACTGTTATGATCTTTGAAATCCAAAAGTAAGAAGAATGGCACATATTTCTATCATTCTCTAAAAAAATAACCCTGGTTCTGTTCAGTAATCAATGTTGTGCCTGCCCTACAAAAACAGCAGTCATACAGAGGTGGGTAGTAACAAAGTACATTTACTTCGTTACATTTACTTTAGTATTTCTTTGGAAAAATGTCACTTTTAAGAGTAGATTTAAAGGTACAATATGTACAAATTTTGTAATAAAAAATCCCAAAATCACTTGCACAGTGTGATATATTTCCTGTAGTTGTGTACTTACAATATCCCACAAGTTCCCAAAGATTTTTAATTTCTGAGAAATTCCCAATTTTAAATTATGGCTCGTCCCTGGTCATTGTCGCCTGTCAATGACGTATTATCCCTGGTTTCCGCTCGTTCTACCACAGCAACCATGACGACAGATGTGGACAACTGCGTTACGTCTAGCGGTAGCCAGCAAATGTACATAAAACTAATCAATGGTATATATATATATATATATATATATATATATATATATATATATATATATATATATATATATATATATACAGTGCAATGCATAAGTGAATACACCCATGCTAAAGTTGACTAAAAAGAGGAATAAAAAATCATATTTTGGAAATTGAACTTAATGCCTTAATTTAAAAAATTAGGAAAAATCCAACCTTTAAGGACACCAATTTTCTTTGTGAATGAATAATGTATCGGACACCAATTTTCTTTGTGAATGAATAATGTATCGTAAATAAATAAATGTTCTTCCTTAAAATACATGGTGCATAAGTGAGTACACCCCTATGTTAAATTCCCATAGAGGCAGGCAGATTTTTATTTTTAAGTATTTAAAAAAAAATTTTTTTAGGATACTATGCATCCTGATAAAGTTCCCTTGGCCTTTGGAACTAAAATAGCCCCACATCATATATATATATGGTCCAAAGTAACTAGCTACTTGAGTAGTTTTTACACTAGATACTTTTTTTCTCTTACTCAAGTAACTAATAAGATTATTACTTTTACTTTGAGTAAATATTTCTATAAGTACTTGTACTTTTACTTGAGTATAATTTTTGGATACTCTACCCACCTCTGCAATCATAATTGATTTATAATTCGCATTGATACCACAAAACTGCACACTTTTCTACCCCGGTCCTGAGAGAAAACCAGGGTAATTCATTACATTCTTGCTGAGAGCACTATTGGTAGCTGAAAGCATTATTATATTAGCCAAAGAATTTTGTAAATAAAAGCTCAAGGGATGGGGGAAGGATGTGCAGAACTTGACGGATTCTGCAGAAATATGCTGAGCTTTCCTTGCAGGGCTAGTGATAACAGCTGTGAGTAGAGAGCTGGGCGAGTAAAAAACAAATGCAGTGGCTGCAGAGAGATTTGAATGTTTAACGTTCTTCGGTAAAGAGTGAGTGAGAGAGATTCTTGTGCCGTGGGCTGTAATAAAAAAAAAGAAGGTAAACAGGTTAAAGAAAATGAGAATCAGCAGGTAGTGCATCAACATATGTCCTGCACTGAATATGTCTATACAGTTTTGATACTGCAAAGTCAGATTATGCCCCAGCTACAAATACATTATGCATTATACATACGCCACAGAGCTGCCTGCATTAACTAATTAAAACCGACTGCAAGCGCAAACACTGCACAATTCTGGGTACGTCAGGATATCTGAAAGGTATGCATTTTTTTGCTATACACAATGCGGTTGCATTGTTTTGTATTCCGAGGCAATAGGTTGTAATGGAAATGAATCAAGAAACAGGTTCACTGAAGACCTGTTAACGGCAGCAGCTTACTGACCGACCCAGGACAGCTGGCTGAGTTTATGAGGCCCCGTTGCTCTTGTGTTCATACTTATGAGGCCCCGTTGCTCTTGTGTTCATACTTGTAAATACCTATCCAGTGACACCGGTCTGGGCATCTTATCTCGCACATAATGTATGTATGAACGCTCGTGAAAAATCCATTGTTCTGCATTATTATGATCTGTGCCTCTAGGTGGGATACCGGGATATCGATCACTATTTACAGGCCCACAGATTCCTTCTGTTCCACCATTGATCCGGGCACTGTAAATGTGTCAGGGTTTCCCCTTGAAGAGGACAGTGGTAAATGTGGTTTTCTCTGATATTAGAGGGTCACAGAGTTCCATCACCCAGCAGGCTACCGCAGTATCCGTCTTACGAGGTGAAGTGAATGAGCTTCTACAAGGTCAGGCCATTACAGACAGTTGACACCGCCATCACTCACTCAGCACCTTGCTAGTTTTAATGCACACATCTGTGCTAATGACTTTTTGTGAAGTAATCAGTGCGGCTCAGATCCCTTTCGTCTTTATCCTGTCAAAATGTACAGGAAACTCGGCATGCTGTGCCAAAATGACCAGCTCCTTCCCATAACCCTTACCTCTTTTCTTTTCGCAAACACTGGGAAACATTTTTGTTATGCAACTTAAGAAACATTACAGACTTCTTAACTTTGCATCTATAAATATGTCCCCATTTTAGATGAAAAGAAACCATGAATTTGTTTTATTCTCTTGATTATTCTGATATCCACTGGAGGTTTTCCATGTTACGCTGAGAAGTTTACATGAAAGCTTTGGTTTTAGTGCTTTGTCAAGGCTTTGGCAATGTAAAAAACAAACGCTTGAATGATTGATGTTTTAATAGTACTTCCTTGTGCCTGTTTTTTCCTGATGTTTTAAGATGATGAATGATAAATGTGACTCTAGGGTGAGAGATTACAGAGTGTACTACTCTGTCTGTGTGTGTTTTTTTTTTTTTTTATCAAACAAAAAATATGTTGTACAAAAAAGAAATGATTAAGGTTACAAAGGCACTTTAATCATACATTTTTTTAACAGTTTTCTCAAAACTAAGCACCATTTTCCTGTCACAATTTTAAAATAATATTAGTATATTATATTATATTATATTATATTATATTATATTATATTATATTATATTATATTATATTATATTATATTATATTATATTATATTATATTATATTATATTTTTAATGCAAGATAACTGCACCATGCACAGTGCTGATTTGTATACTTATTTTGGTAAATTATGTGCTAAAACAACATAGGCAGTGTATGCAAGTTAAAACAAAAAAACATTATTCATAATTCAAAAACAGCAAGTATAATTCATTCCGAGTAAATTCCCAGCATAATGCTCGACAAAGAAGTCAAAGAAGAAGAAGCCCTTCAGTGCCTTAAGGATGTGTGCTGGGGTTTTTACTGCATGGGCTGATAATGGCAGATATCATATAAAAAGCATTTTGTCACACTGAGGTTTTGCACTCTCGACCACTTGGATAACTAAGGAATGTTCTTCAGAGCATGACTAAGCCTTTGAGACAAGGGCGTTACAACGGCAAGAGACAGATGAAAGAACAGGGATTACAAAGATCAACAAATTGAGGCATTAGCGGTCAAAGAGATCCATTAATACTTAAGCATTATCTTTACTGACATTGAGCACAGAAACAGAATGTGAATGCAGCAAAGATATTAAACATCACAGACTTTAAACCTAAAATTAACAGGTATACACATTCTCATGTTAAAGACATTATGCATTTTATTATATTTCCCTCAGAAATCAGTTGTTGTTATGCAGTCCTGTTAATGATATACAAACATACCCCTAATGTTTGTTGTATCTATCCGAATTACTTAAAGCCAACCTTTTGGTTGCAAAAGCCTACAATTGATGAGAAAAGTCAGGGCTGTTAGTAATTACAAGCAGATGTTTAAAAAAAATAATGAGCAGATGTGACTTGCTAAATTTGAGCCGCAAAAGTTCAGCACTGTTGTCATGAATCGTGCCGTTTCCATGCATTCACACAACATCGTGTTGATGCTACAGGGATATTTTATTAGAAGATAATCAATAATGTCACCACCAGATCTACCCCTGAAAATAAATGAAAACGGACCTTGAAAGTTGATTTAGTTGAAGACATCATTATAAGCTTGTTAAAGAGGAGTAGCGGCATTCATATTCAATATTTGTTCAGTTTTACCTTAATTCTGTACAGTTTTTGTGAACATATATTTGTATGTAAAAAAATGTAACTCATTGTTACTAATAATGAAAACACTCTTTTTAGCCCACCTCACTCCACATACCTGTGTCTAACAACAACTTTAACTTTGCTAAGACTTTAAAACATTTAAGAATGATTTAGACTAAACAAGTGTGATTGACATTGATAGTTCTGTGTGATTACATATTGCAAGGGTGTTTGTACAAGGAAAAGAAAATACACAGTGGATGCAATGGGGCAATTGCTTTTATTTGCATTTTTCTAATTAAAACAAACAAAATAATCTGCAGATTACAGAGCGGTTTGAGAAGAAATATCTGTCAATCCACTCATACTGTTCTAGAATGGATTTTTAGCCTGTGCATTGCTTTGAAATGCAAGCTTTTGATATGCAAAGCTTGTGTTTGGCTTCTTCTGGAACTGTTTTAGTTGGCAGAGATGAAATATACGAATAACTAATTGGCCAATTTTTGTCTGAAATTTAAGTTATGACATAAATGACTTGTTTATGGAACTGTTACATAAAACAATGCCACAATATGCTATACTGATCTTTTTTATATATAATTAATTACATTTCATATTTAAAAAAAAAAAATGTTGCTTGCAAACTTTACTCTTTATGTTCTCTCAGAGCTGTGTGTGCCTTTTCCTGGCATAGCATTTGCTTACTGCAATAGCTGAGGAGTATATTTTGTTAGCCAAGATGTGTGAGTTTCCCAATGCCATGTGAAACCCTCAATGAGGGACTGGATAACAGGGTCATTTGATCCACAAAGCATCAGTAATGAAATAGCACAGCAGCTCTGTCCCTCTGTATTCTGCATTCCACAGGTGTAAGGCAATTAAAACAAAGATTCAGAGTAGTAGGGTGTATTTATACAGAATTAAATTATTCTGTTGTGCAAAAACACTGTGTGCTGACCCTGTGTTTGTCTATCTTGTCTTGTCTTTGTCTGCAAGTGCATGGCCATGTCTGTACAGTCATTATGAAACACATAACAATACTGCTGATGCCCCCTGATCTTTCAGTGTTGCAATGTCATTTTACTCCCTTAAAGCGATAGTTCAACCAAAAACTAACCCTCATGCTGTTTCAACTTTCTTTCCTTTGTGGAACATAAAATAATATATTTTGAGAAATGTCAGGTTTTTTCAATACAATATAAGTCTGTGTTAACAAAAATGGTTTATCTTCTTTTGTGTTCTGCAGAAGAAACGAAGGAACGAATCCAAGACACCCAAGACAATGACGAAGCAAAACGTTTTACCTGATTTTTTTCTTTTCTACTTTTAAAGTCACCTTAGTGTACTTGAGAACTCTAGCAAACTTTGAAATGGTTCTATTTTGACACTTCTGTTTCCCAGAAATGGAATGTGAAATTAGATTGTGTTTGACCTTAAAGGTGCTGTAGGCGATTCTCAGTTTTCCTTATTCTTTCCATCTTAGCCACCCCCATAACTTCAGCCACAAGCCCTTTCTCCCAAACTTCTATAGACGTGACTGCAAACCTAAACGAGCAACTGACAAAACTTTCAGATTGACATACCTTTTATTGCTTGTAGCTTCATTGCTTTGCATCTGGTTAGAACACTGTGTGGTGTCGTCACCGAGACACGTTGATTCCTCATGACATCTATTTCTGTGCTATCTGTGAGGAAGTAGGGACATTACTTGCCACTTACAGCAAAAATAAAGACACATATAACAGTCTCAAGACACAAAAGTATTTCTTAACAGTTACTATTTCCCCTTGGCAACATCTTAGGGCTTTCTGGAAGTTGAAAATTTGGCTGATGGCTCCAGTAACACACATTAACACATCCATACGCACACTCACACCTCATCATTTTACCATAATCCTATCTCTGCAGCCCATGCAATGAGTTTCTCTTTTCCCAAAGATCAGAGCGGTGAAGCTTTCGGGCTTGTTTTGAATGGAGAGGAAGTCCTTGAAGGTGTTGCAGCTGAACTTATGGGGATCAGCAGGGTGAGCCAATAATTAGAGTTATGTGGAGTGTCCGGGAGGAGCGGAAAGAGGAAAACTGTGAGCTGGGACAATGCCGCAGTGCAAGCTTGGGGCAGGGAACACAGGATAGGGCAGGGTGTCTCTTAGGAGAGTTATAGCTCCACACTGATTCCAGGTGCTGCGCGCTGAGTGGTTTTGTTTTTCTAAGTGCTCGGAGAGGGAGGGCATTGCCGCAACGGGTATCCTCTCAGGTGCTAGAACCATTAAGGCAGCAGGAACTCAGATATGATATATGGTCTTGATGCACAATCCAAGAAAGACAAATAAAGTCTGTGCAAACAGCCTTTGTGTGGCCTTCTGAGCTTTGAGATTCAGTGGGGAAAAAAGAAGCTGGATTGGACAATGATGATTGTGCTGCGATCGTGCTCTCTGTAGTTAACTTATAAACACATTGTCCTCTGTAAAATGACTGTTGTTGCAGAACAAATCACTTGTTTAATTGTTCTGGACTGCTTGTTTATGTTCGGGAAGAACATCAGTTTAGTTTATCTCAGCTGGAAGTAAAAGGTTTTGCAGGCTCAGTGGTTTATGTAATTGTAGCCTATATTAAGATTTCCCATCTTTTTGGACCCCAGTGTCGAAATTGCAAGAGATTGGAGACCTTCATGATAAATGATCTTGAGGGTGAATCGCGGCTTATGGAGCTGGTTTATCTGTGCATTTATTTGTGTGCCTGCACTTCAGCCTTGAAAGGATAATGGGAAAAACAAATGCATTTTTACACTGACACTGAATAACAGCTGTAAACTGTCTAAGCCACATGGTCTCTAAACTGATAATCACAGTGGAATAGAGCTTATTCATTGCACAGAGGGACTGTGGTTTTCTGTGGTATTGCCGAATGTGATTTGCATGATAAATCTAAAGGGATAATCATGTATGGGGGAAGTCTGAACACACAGTTCACACTTTAACTCACTTCCTGTTAGATGTCACTTTACAGGACCATGAGATAGCAGGCTGGCTTAGAATTGTCACAACTTTAATACTGCCTCATACTGATACTGATCAGTAGTTCCCTTTTTATCAGTAACTACAACCTACAATGTCAACTGACAAATGGGGTCTCACTTGGGAGCCCCAATCATCTCTGAGTTTTAGAAAAATGGTCAATGCAATTGGCAAGTGGAATTTGCACTCCCCCATACATGCGGGGATATAAGATGGTGGCATGCATCCACTCATTCAGATTTTGACTTTGGAGATGAGTGTTTGCATGCAGCGATCACTCTTTCCAGTCACCTGTAAAGATTCTGGTTCCTAAGATGGCCGCCGCCACGTCGCCTGAGAAATCGTCTCCGGCAAAGATGGCCACTGCCACGCCTGAACCTGAGCCCTCAGCAGAGATGGCCGCCTCCACGCTTCCTGAGCCTCTTTCTGTTCCTGAGACCGTGTCTGTTCCTGAGTCTGAGCCTGTTCCTGACCCTGAGCTTCTTCATGTCACGCCTGCCGATCAGGAGACTGTTCACGTCACGTCTGCCGATCCAGAGACTGTTCACGTCATGTCTGCCGATCCAGAGACTGTTCACGTCACGTCTGCCGATCCAGAGTCTCCGGACAAGATGGCCGCCGCCGAGCCAGTGTCTCCGGACAAGATGGCCGCCGCCACGCTGTCTGTTCCTGTTCCCGAGCCGGTGTCTGTTCCTGTTCCCGGTTATGTCATGATTCACGTTCCCCTGTCTTGTCCCATGTTAGCAGTTCCCTGTTATGTTGATTAGTCTCCCCAGGTGTTTCTTATTAGCCACGCCCCCTTGTTATCTTGTTTAGCTTGTTTGCCTGTGTATTTAAACCTCTGTGCTTCAGTTGTTGTTTGTCGGTCGTTGTAGCTGTTGCTTGTTGCTGTCCAATGTTCCTGTCCTGAGTTCCGTTGTTTGCCCTGGATTATCTGTTTGTTTTATTAAAGTCATGCTTGCATGTGGATTCTCTCTCCGCCTCGTCCGTGCCTACCTCATTGTTACAGTTCTCAGAAAGAGCATGCAACAGAGGAAAGGGCGGTGAAAGGGTGCATTCAGCAGTGTTTCGCCATTCAAAGCGTGAGCCTGAGCGTTTTGCCGCAAAAGAGTAGATTTTCCTAAAAGAGCAAGCATGGGTGGTGAGCGTCTTTTTAAAGATTTTTTCAGTCCATGTGTTTCTGGATGTGATCATCTGATGGACACGATCGCTGTCTTACATGTCTGGGCCTCAAACATGCTGAGATAGCGTTCGTGGATTGTTCATGCTCTACACTGCGAGAGCATGATCTTGTCGGCATTGCAGACGCGACTCTCCTTTGTGAAGGCAAGAGTCCCCTCTGCTGTTACCCAGCCCATTGCCACTGCACAAGGCAGAGCCGTGAATCTGGTTAACACACTGGGAGACCTGAGGGTTACAATCAGAGCGTTCCGTTAATGTAGGAACTGCGCACAGCGACTGACCTCGCGGCACCTTACTGTCCCACCCGGTCCTGGTTCTCTGACCTGATGCTCCTCTCGACAGCCCCTCTGTGGCGGATTCCCCTGAGGAAGGACCTTCTTTCTCAGGGACGGAAATCTGGAACCTCCAAGTGTGGCTTCTGGATGAGACATGGAGGACCAGCGGTGGCAGACACCATCACTCAAGCCAGAGCTGAGTAGAGTCTGTTTGCTGAGTAGTACTCTTCTCAGCAGGAAGACCCCCGGAAATGCCTGATCAGCTCTGTGCTTTCCTTCCTGCAAGAGATTGAAGAGGAGGCTGTCCCCCTCCTCCTTTAATGTTGCCAGGCCTTTTCAGTCAGCGAATCATGCCTTGAGTTTGGGCCGGCCCTTCCTAATGTCGATCTCACTTGGAGACCCCAGCACGTATATGTGCCCAAAGTTTCCACCACTCCTTTTTGGGACCAGGTGGTGAGCTTGCAAGCGCTGCCTCCGGAGGATGCCTCCGAGGCATTACTGTGTCCCGTTTGCGCCCTGTGTATTAATCTGGACCGCACGCAGAGCTTCAGAAGCTCTAAGCAGCTCTTTGTCAGCTTTAAAGGTCAGCAAAAGTAAAAGGTTGTCCCACTGGATAGTGGATAGTACCAATTCCAAGGTGTGCCGTGCCCCACTCGAAGTGTTGCCTCCTCCTGGGTTTTGGCAGACGATTTTGGTACAAATGCCTTCTTTGTTTTCCAGGTGAGTTCCCCACTTGGCGAACCCTGGATTGAGTTTCATCCGATCATCTTTTGGCAGTCAGATGCGGCGGACGCATCCAACACCAGGCTCAGTACTCGAGATGCATGCCCGGTTGGTCAGCCCTTGTACTGGCCAAGATTCCCCATATTCTGCGATTTTTCTTTGGTAATCCCATGTGTATTCTTCCACCGTACGGTTTCCCTAACGATAAACCAATCAGCTAATCAGCGACAGTCCTACATACTACACGCTATGTAAACTTATTTTAAACTACATTTTTATAATAAGAAGAATTTTGTGATGGATGTTGCAGATTTTAAGTTTCATATAAAAACTATTTTAACAGCATTTTGACAATTATTTTAGAATTATTATGCATGTAGTTTTTATGACCTTGTAAATATTGTTTTGTGACACTGCAGGACTATTTGACATGAAATAATGAACACAAAAAGGGATTTTAAGTGGTGAAAAACTAGTCAAAACCCCTCAAATATACACTCCTTTCATAAACGTATTTAAATATGTATCTAAAATATTCATAGGGATTAAAGGATGTTCATGGACATGTGCGTCAACTATCTATAGTCTAAATTTCAAACAAAACACTTGATGATGTTTAAAAAAATGTCGATGTATTTTGTCAACAACCCATTAAAACTGTATTATGAACATCTGCACAAGCATAAATTAATAAATTAATAAATTAATGTTATTTTTCTGTATTTTCTATATGTTCTACCTTACACTGGTATACATAATGTAGAAGAAGGGAAAGTAATTAATTCATTATACCCATATGGCTCTGTGATAATGTCCTAAATAAAGACCCTGATTTGAAAGCTGCTGATTCATGGGTTTTCAGACTGAAATATTTAGTGAGAGAGCTTCTTTATGGCCTGTGAATTTCGTTAGTGTGTCCTTGCAGGAGAAAGTGACCTAGAGAGAGGTGTCAAGCAGCTTTATAAAGGAATGTGGTTCTTGTGCCCTCTGGCTCAGATCATATTGCAGGCTTATGTCATGTTCCCCTGAGATATGCTCTTCAATTCACAGCTGACTGTCTCCTCGGTGGTCAAAGTCCTGAGGCATCCCAATAATCACTCACCCCTTAACAAAATACATCACAAAGCCACATAACACTTGCTATAACAATTACATCTGTACTAAATTTGGTTTCCCGAGTATTCCAGTGAACATTATTAGTGGAATATTCCGAACATTTGTCTCGGTTAAGAGCTCCGCTTAATTTGCTCACGCCTCATTTATTCAATTACATACTTGCAGGGGTTAAATTGGGATTTTGGAGGTGAGTGAACCTTCTAATGAAAAAATATGACATGATAAAATGTTTCTAAAAAAGCAAAAAAAAATTTTTTTAAGATTAAAATAAATTATTAACATACAAAAATCACCTACATGTGTTATTATTCTTGCTTTAGACACAAGCAGTCCAAGGAGATCTCTTTTTTTCAATCAATTGTGTGGGACTGCCTTTGTTTGGCACTAACTTGATGTAACTTGTACATAATAGCAGTTACCTTTCACAAAACGTCAGCTTTTTAACTCTTTCTTGGGTGGTCTTGTGTGTTCAATGTTTAAAAACCACTTTATATATATATTTTAATAATGTGAATATTAGTTCCATAATGATTGTTTTGCAAATAGATTTGTATGCTACCCAACAATGATTTATAAGAAACAGGGGACGTCTAGAAAATATCAGAAATTATCTTTCCCAATGATTTGGATAAATGCCTAAAGAAAGTGATGGCGCAGACTGCCTCCGTTACACACTAGACTGCATGTAGGCAATAGGTTAGATTGCTCAAGAAACTTGGCAGACATCCTACAAAGATAATGATTGAAGGTGAACCCTAAACTAAAAACATACAAAGGCAAGCACAAACACTATAAGATCTGCTACTGGCTGAACAAAAACACCATGTGTGAGTATCAGTATCAGAGTATCAGAGGGCCTGGCTGATGCAAGGCTTATTAAAATCTGTTCATAAGGTTGAACTGGTGCCTGAATTTTGCTAATTAGATCTTCTCTGGATTCCTATATGGCAAAAGGCAGCCAGCCAGTGCACCTCTATTGAATGAAACAAACTAAGTGGCATTACATAACATCACTAGGCTTACGCTTTTAGCTTTAAAGTTCCTATTCATAATATGATAAAACTGCATTTCAATGAGGAACTTTAAGATGATAAAATCATGCCATGATAGTGGCTGTGTCCCAAATAACACACTTGACATGTTCTTGCTGTCTTGAGATGTTTATCACAGGAACTGTAGGGTGTCCCATTTGTCATCTTACGTTTCAAAAGAGTGCTCATGACTGTTGCCCTTGCGACTGCTATACGCCCTTTATGCACACTTCAGCCGAGCATGCAATGATGCTGACAATGCATTGAGATTACTTTCTTTTTTTGTTATGTGACAGTTTATGTGCCTTTGTCACTAGACAAAGTGTAGACTTTAAGGGCTGAAAGGGTTTAGGGTAGCATTTAGCACAAAGTATTAAAAATGAATTTTTTATTTTATTCACCAACACATTGTTCCAAACCTGTATGACTTTCCGTCTTCTGCGGAACATAAAGATATTATGAAGTATGGATGGATTTTGACATAATGAAAGTCAGTGGGGTGCTGTTTTTATTTATTCAGTATCAGGGGAATTATTAATTTTTTCCTACATGCACTCTTAATTACTATTTTGTAATCAGTTAAACTATTTTGAAAATTAATTTAGATTGGATTAACCACTGGATGATTCAAAATGAATTAAAAAAGAATGTTTGTAAAGAGTTTCAATGTAATGTGAGTTTGCTCAATTTAAAAAATAAACAAGTTGCCTGCTTTAAAGTCATGTCTGGTTCACTTACGAGAGGTTCTCTCGTATTGCGTAAGTTGCTTACGCTACGGGTAAAGTCGTCTTTTCTCGAGATATGAAGCCAAAAAATTATCCTTAATTTTGTATTTATTGTCAACGCGTTGCAGCAGCAAGCAGACCTAGAGCTCGCCACTGCGACACACACCTTCTGTCTAAAAGAACGCGAGGCGTTTGTTTCAAAATGCCTCGCAACTCCTGTGGCTCTTGCAGAGCCCCGCTCAGCGACGGAGACCGCCACGTGATCTGCGCTCTCTGCCTGGGTCGAGAACACGCAGCCCTCGCTCTGTCTTCGGGACATGTTCGACACCTGGCCGCGTCTTTCCAGAAAGGCAGCGTTGTTCCCCTGAAAACGTTTCAGAGGATGCTGGGCTGTATGGCTTCAGCTGCAGTATGGCTTCAGTTGGGCTTACTGCGTATGCACCCGCTACAACGCTGGCTGAACGCTCGAGTGCCTCACCGAGCCTGGGCTTCCGGCGGTCTGCGAATCAGAGTGACTCAGGGCTGCGTTTCAGCTCTGGAGCCCTGGATAGCGGCCGAATGGTACCAGCTGGGAGTGACAATGGGAGCTGTCTCGTACCGGAAGGTTATCTCCACAGACACCTCCAACCTAGGTTGGGGCGCTCTCTTCGAGGGCAGACCGGTCTTTGGCCAGTGGTCAGACCGGGAGAAACGCCTTCACATAAACTGTCTGGAGATGATAGCGGTCGAGAATGCACTGAAGCACTTCCTCCCATACTTGCGGGGCCACCACGAACTGGTCCGCACGGAGCCGAGTCAGTGGTGGCCTACGTGAACCGCCAGGGCAGTGTCAGATCCAGAAATCTCAGTGCTCTGGCAGAACGCCTCCTCGTTTGGGCTCAGCGCTCAAAACCGTTTTTCTGAAAGCCCTGTCATCAGTCAAACGTGTGGGGGACTTACACGCGTTATCTGTTAATGCCGCGTGTCTCGAGTTCGGACCTAATGACTCTAAGGTCATTCTCAAACCGAGACATGGTTATGTCCCCAAGGTGATTGGCACTCCCTTCAGAGCGCAGGTCATTTCTTTATCGGCTTTACCGACATCCGGTAGCAAGGTAGATGGTAACCTCCTCTGCCCTGTCAGGGCGTTGAGAGTTTACGTCATGCGCTCCGCCGCCTTCAGGCGCTCGGAGCAGCTCTTTGTTTCGTTTGGTGGGCGCACCAAGGGTCTCGCCGCCTCAAAACTCAGTCTGTCCAGATGGATAGTGGACGCTATCGCGGCAGCTTATGCGTCTAAAGACCTGCAGTGCCCTTTGGCCTCATCGTGGGCTTGGTCCAGCGGGATTTCTATTCATGACATTTGTATGGCGGCAGGCTGGGCCTCCCCCTCTACATTTGTTAGGTTTTATAACCTGGAAGTTCCCTCCTTGCAGGCTAGACTTTTGTCAGTCTAAGTCGTGTGTATGTTCTGCCCAGATTGTTCGTGCGCAGACTACTCTCACTTGATTTTGGCTCTCCTGGTTGAGCTGCACTGTAAGGGTTGATATTCTTTCAGTATGGACCGGCTGCGCCGCTCTGTGTCCCCTATTGTGTGCTTATGTACATGTGCTGGCCCACCCTGTTGGCCGCCTGATTCCCACTTATCTGTGTCCCCCGTCCTTTTATACGCTAAGCCACCCCCATTCTGGCGGGCTGCTTGCTGCTGCAACACGTTGACAATAAATACAAAATTAAGGATCATTTTTTGGCTTCATATCTCGAGAAAAGATGACTTTACCCATAGCATAAGCAACTTACGCAATACTCGTTCCCTCTTCTAGAGAGAACCGAGGTTACATTAGGTAACCGAGTACGTTTTGTCATAATGACACCTGAATGGAAACACACTTGTTTTACTGACTTTTAACGTCTTCAGTTGTGAACAATTTAGTGGGTTGTACAAAAGAGACATTATTAACATGCGGAATATTCACACTTGATCCTGTAAAAAAGTTGAATGAAAAGCATGATCAGTTATAGCCAGATCACCAAGGGTTACACATGATTTATCTTATCCAACTTTACTTGGACTGGCCAAAAAAAAGAAGGCCTTTTTCATTACAGGTTCTGCAATGTTAATCACAGATGTGCTCTTTCTTTGAATGCCTCGATACTGCCTTTTATTTCCTGCATCCTTTGTAATTATTCAGAGCACCTGTGGTGTGAATAAATCGTTTGGGTTGTGAGTATAAACCTGAGTTGGAAATATTTGAATGGTACACATAATAGTTTATTTTTCCTCTTGAACTAATTAAGATTTTGTTTGATGTAGGTTAGGTTGCAAACATATAATTTGTTCAAAGCTGTTTACCAGAAACCGTTTATGATGGAGTTATCATCCTCTCCTCTGAGCATTAAAAGCCCTGACCTCTGAAGAAATCACCTGTGGTCTTTAAGATCAGGTGTTCCAATTAGCATCCATCCATTCCATGCACTTGAGACATTATGCCATGGAAAAATCACTAATGAAAAAAAGTTTTCAGAGCAATGGCTATTTATGGCAAGCATTAGTTTAAAAGGACACAGAGAACATGGCCATGTGATGACATTATTGTTTCATTTAAAAGTAAACAGTAATTAAATTTTATTCTTCACCAAAGCATGTGTGCGACTGTGTAACAACCTGAGATTAATTAGAAGGACATCTGTAAAGCTGCTTGGAGATCTTAATTATTTCCACTTGTGTTTCAATCGTATATCCTGGAGAAAAGACAAACAGTATTGAATTATTCGATTTGGTCTTATCATGTGTTCTTTTTTCCCCAAGGGTATTTTTACTGAAATAGTCATATTACTTTCCACTTGTGTTACTGAACCCTGTCTTTGTTTTGCACAGTTAAGTATGTGGCGTCATCTTGCTTATTGAAGGGTGGCACGTAAGTAATTGTGTGCAAGCAAGTGTGCTGCTGTGTTTCCAGTTTTACTGCAACTGTTGGACAGAATCAGAACCGGAACAAATACAAATACGGAACCCTGAGAGCTCAGCCGAATCCTTCAACCTTGAATTTTGATGAGAGTCAGGTAATTTATACAGAATGCCAGCACATGCAATCATGCTTTATAAATGTCTATTATAAGGCAACAAATACTAAATGAAAGTACATACGACTGTGGAATAAACTTCCTGAATGTGAAAGAAACAACTTTTGAAAAGTAGACAACTATTGTGTAAGTATTGAGTGTTTTAGTGAAGTATGACCCAGAAAGGTTCTCGCTAGGGTATTTCGTTGCCTTCATAATGATGTAAGATCTATTAATGCAGCAGTTAAGTAGAAACAATTATATTATTCCAGATCCAGAATGGTGTAAAAAATGTGGATGCAAGTTTTCTGCTCTATTTTCTGCTCTCAATACTTACAGCAAAGGAATTCACAGGAAGGACGATGAAAAGAACACCCCAAATTTCCACCAGTGTGTATTTGTGCCTTTTATGGCAATGAACAAATTGAACCTATACTGTTCACATTTTTGGGGTTGGCAAGATTTTTTAAATGTTTTTGAAAGAAGTGTCTTACGCTCACAAAGCCTGAGATATAGTAAAACCAGTAATACAGTGAAATATTATTACAGCTTAAAATAACTGACTTCAGTGTCACATGATCCTTTTTTACTATCATCAATGTTGATAACAGTTGTGTTGCTTAATATTTTTCTTGAAAACTTGACACATTTTTTTCAGGATCCTTTCATGAACAAACAGTTCAAAAGAACAGCTTTTTTTTTTTTTTTTTTTACTACTGAATTTTATTTTTATCTCAAATATTAAATCTTATTAGTTTTACTTCATTTAGAAGACTTTTGGACCCTACCATATATTATGAGATAACTAACAGATTTATGTTTTTTAGCAGATACTTCCTCACCAAAACAATTTGCACAAAGCACATACATAGCCATTACCATCACAGGTAACTGCTTTTGGCTCAATTGCTTGCTCATCTAAGCCTAAAATGGGGTTAGTGGGTCTAGACGCATTCTGCCCAGAGGTTCTGTTTAAATGAGGTTGGAAATTTAGCCGTTCTGACAGTTATAAATGAAGAGTAGCGCAAAGTGATTACAATAGTTAATGTAAAATATTTATTTGATTTTTGTTGTTGTTGTGATTGAAAACTGAAGTTAATTTCTCAAATCCTCTCAACAGTGTATAAGATATTGCAGAGTTATGACAAACAGAAAAGGCATTTCTGATGAAGCACCTCTAATCCTGCATCAAGATGCATCGCTTCCCTGTTATAGGGCAGTTAAAGGTTGTCCCTGTCAGCTGCCATTTTTGCTCAGACATGGACTCAAAGTAAATTATCATTGACGAATACGTTGTGTGCTCTGTTACCCGCAGGCGCCTTTCAACTGCGGCAACCTACAGCAGACTAATTGCCAAGGCTGTCTCACTGGAGCAATCTGAGGTGAAGACCCTTGCTCAAGGGTCCTGTTGTGATTGAGAACACAATGTGTCCCCAGTGTCATTTCAACCTCACAATGATACTTAACCGTCCAACTACCTCTGACTCTCTGGATGGTGTGTGATCAGTTTTTCCTCAGGCACTTCAACATTTCTTTAATATGTTTAAGTCTGTTAAAGATATGTCCATCATATTGAAAACACTGCAGATAAATGTCAGATCTGATGCTAAATACCTCTGGTATTTTAAACTCTGCATATTACATTTTATTTTGAAAATATAGTGCATAAAGATCAGTTTCCGTCACTGAAAAACAAAATTAAAAAGGTAATTACGACTTTTTATCTCACAATTCTGACTTTTTTCTCACGATCGCGAGAAAATCGAAATTCTGATTTTATATCTCACTTTTCTGACTTTTTTCTCAGAATTGTGAGATATAGTCAGAATTGTGAGATAAAGTCAGAATTGTGACATAAACTTGCAATTCTTAGAAACATTCTGAGTCTTTTTTTTTCTCAGAACTGGGGCCCGTTCTTCATATGTCGCTAACTCACTTAGCTGGATTTGATTGTTGGCGATTTGGCATGATCTTGGATTGTTTGGTTCTTCGACGCTCATCCTGGACTTGTTGTCATAGCAACAGGTGCGCAAACTTAAACCTGCTCAGGAGCAGGCTTATTTCATGTTAACAGGATTAGATCCCGGCTTCATAAGCGGAGCTGATACGGGAAGGCCAGCACAGCGCGATAGTGCACTTTCTGAGATATATATTTTTTTCTCGTGACTCGTGAGATTGTCGTTTACATTATTAATTTGTTGGAAACGCACATTTATTTTCGACTTGTCGGAGTCGGGCTTTAACTACAGCACAAACTGTTTGCATTGCCCTAAGATTATTTGCGAGTGGCTCTTTCCTTTACACTATTGGAGATGCGGAGAACTTGATGGAAAGTGCTGTCTGTCGTGTCATTCGGAGTTTACCTGGCGCTTTTAGGTTTAAAAAACAGTTTTAGTTTTAGTTTTTTTAGGCTATCATAATTTTTTATGAAGATCATGCCATTCATGATCACGATTACAGTGTATGTCACTCAGGCATCACTAACGTGATTGGTACCATAGACTATAGGCTAGCTAGACCATAGACTGCCATCAAGGCCTCAGTGAAGGGGATTATGTGAACAGAAAGGGGGTTCACAATGTAAATGTGCAGCCCAGTTACTATTGTGATTCTTAATATTCCAGATTAGTAATATTATATCAAATTTAAAAAAAGCAGTTGACTACAATCCATATCACAAATGTAAAAGCAAAATGGCCAGGATCTGTGCATGACTTAAGAATTTTCAGAGATTCACATTTATGCACATTATTTGAAAGTGGTAAGGAAAGTTCCACAATTAAATATCAAGCTCACTGTATTACATACACTTATGCTGATCCTAACAGAACTGCATTTCTTCATAGGTGATTATGACATGTTCCTGCCTGCAGACAGGTGTTTTAAGACCCCATTCCCTGACCCAAACCAGTTACAATGCAGCTCTAGCCAGGACAAAGGCACACAATGAAATGAACTTTGGTTAACTAAAGGGAAGATTTCAGTGTCTGAAAAGTCTGAGGGGTTGCACACCTGACAGGGCCTGTGACATTGTTGCATGTGCCATATTACACAACATTGCCAAAAAAACAACTCTTTTCATTAAAAGTTTAATAAAAGACAAATATGCTTAGGTCCTTGAGTTTTATTTCAATTGTTCTTTGTAAAGAAAAGCCAGTGGTCAAGTGCCTGCAACAAGAGATATTAACAACAAATAAAAAGGAAAAGTTGGCTATACACTGCCCACCTGTAGGCCTATGTCTCCTCTGTCTGTGAAGACTCTTCTGTAGGCCTTTCTGTAGATCCTGCAACAACTTATATTGCAGCCATAAAGCATACAAGTATAAATGAAGTAAAGTTATTTATGCACTTGCAGGTAGGCTAGTTCCTCCATATGACAGTTATCTGAGAGGGTGTATTCACTGTCCAGTGCAATGGAAACAAATGGACATTACAAAGTCTTATACTTTCTTTCCTTTGGAAAGTTAGAAAATGTCCACTTACTGCACATATTTCAGCCACCACTTTCTTGGGAACAGATACAAGTGTTGGTGTATTATGTAAAAGTGCACAAAAGAGGAAAACACAATGTCATTACAATGACCTACACTGGGGAAAAATGTGATCAATAACTCATGGCAAAATATTTTTACATTAACATAAGTTTATCAGTTTTCACTTTCACAAGTCAAAGCAATTCATCATTACTCAAGATTTAACAGTTGAAATGATTAATTTTAATTAACTTAATTTAATGCAGCAAAAATTATTTTACAGTGTAGGCTACTAAGATCTTTTCTTTTTTTTCAGCCTTTTTCTTGGTTGCTTTTATAAACAGACAACCATTTAATTAACAGTGCCTTTTATAAAAGAGACTATAATATAACTAAAAATTACCATTATGTAGAATATTTTTGTACTTCACTTTTATTTGTTCCCATGTTCTAGTGTGGCGACTCTGACATTACAATGAACAAAGTAATTATGCAATTATTAAAATACAAAAATATAGGCTATTAAGTGATAAAAAAACCCACTTCTAACAGATTTAAATTGTCTGCTACTTTTTGCCAGCCCTCTCTCCTGGCTTTTGCAGACTTTGAGATGTTCCCTGGCGTTTTGATTAAACATTAAAATTCCGAATAAACTTCGACTATTAGTTCTTGCTCTGCTGAGGAGAAAAACTGAGCCCGCTCTTTGGCCACGCCCACGCTGAACAGCCAATAGCAGCGTTGCTGATCAATGTTTCTACTATCGATACATATCCCCTTTTAAACCAGCGCATGAACGCGCAATAATCTCAGATAACTCAATCCAGTTATATTAATCAAATCCGGCAAGTGTGTTCGAATAACCTAATTAGCCAGATCATGATTAGCACGATGATGTCATCTTGGATGTGTAATTTGATCTCGGATGTTTTAAGCAACGTACGAAGAACGGGCCCCTGGACTTTATAACTCGCAATTGCGCGTTTATATCTCACAAGTCAGAATTGTGAGATATAAACTCACAATTGTGAAAAAAGTCAGAATTGTGATATCTCGCAATTATGAGTTTATATCTCGCAATTCTGAGAGAAAAAAAAGCCGAATTGTGAGATAATTTCTTTTAAATTGTTGTATTCCGTGGCGGACACAAGCCTCCATAGATCAGAAATGTCCAAACACTTTAATAGCAAAAAAAAAAAAAAAAAAAAAATTCCTTCCAATATTGGTTTGTCAAATTCTGCACACAGAGGAGCGTGTGTATCGTGCATGTTTTTGTGTTTATAGATTGTGTATAGTGTCAGCATGTCTGTATGTGTGTGAACTGTACAGCACTACAGATGGAGCTAATTGAGGGAATGAGTCACAAAGGGGAAGTAACAAAGATCATACATTAGTGCCCGGGGTTCACTCGTTTGATGCATTTTTCCTCACCTTTTCCTCACCTTCCACACATCATCAATACAAGACATGATAGGGGAGTTTGAAAAACACAAACATCCCCCCCCAAAGAAAATCTTTTCAAGATTCATGAAATGCATTTCTTTTTTTCTTTAAAGAACAAAGAGGTTGTGTTTCCATGCCTTGCCACAAAAATAACTAAGGAAATGGAAACTAGGGGAAAATATATTCCTCTGATCTCAGAGACAGGGACTTTACTGCAGGGTTTCCTTACACAGAAAACACAGTGGCACTGGTGTGCACACACTTCTGCCCATTCACCCGCTACTTTAGCTGCTGTTCACTGAACTAGCCATTATCAGGACTTCAGCAGAGACACCTGATCCAGAACTTTACATTATCCATTCATGGGATGCATCCAAAAGGACCTTGCAGCATTTGTCCATGAAAAAAAGCAGTCAATGCCCTTAAAAGGCAAAATCTAATTTATATAATAAATAATTGATAAAACATACTGGAACATATTTTATTTTATAATGAAGGTGAAATAAGTGATGAGTGGATGTTCCATTTCAAATGAAGCAAGGCAAATAGTTGAATGGTTGATTTATATGATACCACTCCTCCTATTCATGAAACATTATTCAAATATAATTTTAAGTGTAAAATTTAAATTTCTTACCTCAAAGGGCAAATCTCAAGTCACATAACAATTTAACTTCTACTGTCACTAAAATGCACAACGTATTGCAATCATATCTGTTATTGGCAGACAATTGTGATTTTTTTTTAATTTTTTAATTTTATTTTTAGTATCAACCAATATTGTTTCCAAATATCAGCAAGGACACATTAAATAGATCAAAAGAGACAGTAAAATCATCTGTGTATGTATTCTGTTAAAGATTTATAATTTAATTAAATGCTGCTTTTATCATAAAAGTATCATGGTTTCCACAAAACATATATGAAGCAGCTCAACTGTTTTCAATATTAATAATAATAATAATAAAAAAATGTTTCTTGAGTGCCAAATCAGCACATTAGATTTGTGAAGGATCATATGACATTGGAGTAATGGCTGCTGAAAATTCAGCTTTGCCATCACAGGAATAAATTATATTTTATAATATTGAAATAGAAAACAGTTATTTTAAATTGCAACGATATATGACAATGTTGCGGTTTTTATTGTATTGATGCAGTCAATAAATGTAGCCTTGGTGAGCATATACATTAAAAAATAATAATAATAATTTACATTTTACCAACCTCAATCTTTTGAACAGTTTTAGATTTTAGATTAAGTTTGCCTTAAAGGAGAACTCCGGTCAATTTTAACATTGAGCTAATTTTTTTGTACATTTGGAGTGCTTGGTAAATACATACCTGTATTTACATCCTGTTTTCGGTCGAAGTCCACAGTAGTCGATTGTCCAGTTCACGCGCGTGATCATAGGTACTAAACCTATGCGCGTGAACTCGGCAATCGATTACTGTGGACTTCGACCGAAAACAGGATGTAAATACAGGTATGTGCGCTGGCTGAATAAACATCATTTTTTATATATTTCTTTCACATCTACTGCAGTCAGATTCACCCGCGTTCACTCCGAAGGAATCACTCACATGACCTGTGCACTTGTAATGACACATCAAGGATGTTAAGAGGCTAAAAGCAGGTTTAAAACTTGCCCCATTGAAGTCAACAGGGTGCAAATTTTAAAACGAGGATAACACGGTGTAGGCAACACCGATTTTTGTCGTTGTTCTCTGTATTGACAGCACTCCAAATATACAAAAAAATTAGCTCAATGTTAAAATATCTCCTTTGAACTGTCAGGGAAAAGGTATTTGTGATGTAATGGTGACAGGAAAATAAAATGTGACTGAATCACACAGTGTCACCCAGCAACCTAGGGGTCTCGACACACATCATCACACAGTATCCAATTCTGTTCAGCGCTTAACCAAAGACACTGGACTGTGTAGAGGAGAAGTGCCCTGCAGTACACCGATAAGCACAGGGGATGAAACTCACTGGGATTAACTTAAATGAGAATGGGATGGAGGTGATTCTGGAAGCCGGGCTTCATGACAAAGTGAAGTGGTACAAACACTTCTCCCACCTGCCATCTCTATATCAGGAGGATGTGTAACACATATCATAATACTCATAATAACGGCAATTTAGATATCCTGCTTAATGGGCTTTTGCATTATACACTGTTCCTCCCTGCTAACCTGCAAATGAAAGCACTCTGATGAGGAAGCTTTGGCAATACTGTACTATTCAGATGGCATGCTTCAGGGGTGTACTGGCCAGGATTACTGTGCCGGCACACGATAGATGGAGCACAACTGATAAGGACAATGAGAGAGAGAGAGAGAACCATGGCACCTGTTGACATTCGATTGCAGCTTATGTGCTCTCTGGCTGGTTGCCCTGCTCTCAGTTTCTAGTCTGCCTCTCGCTGTCCACATTTCACTGATTTACAAAGCATTTCAGGTCATTCCACAGACCGCACCATAATGCACTGTATTATGGTTTTCCACTGCCAGCCAAACACTATATTCCAACAGCTTGATTTAATCAGAAACAGCACAATAGATTTACTAGTCCAATAATTTAGACCATCAATCAGACCACAGAACAACAACCTGCGTTTTCCCCCATATTTTTCACAGATTCCTATTTTAATTCCCTTAAATTCTCAGCAGATAAATGAGAGGTAAATCAAACAAGCTTATCCTGCAGGCAATGAGAGAGAAAGCAGAAAACCTTGGTGACTAACACCACCGAAAATATCCTTAAAAAGACTATCCCCAAAACATACATATTCTCACCATTTCATAGTTTTTTTATAACCAGCCAGTGCTTTTCATTGTTGTTGGTGAATTAATCAGGCTGGCATTTAAACAGGTTTATCAGGCTGGTATTGAAATAGACATTTTGTGACCTATAAACGTGTACAAATAAGTACATAGCACAGAGAAGAACAGGTAGGACAGATAGCATATTCAAGTGCAGAGCATTCTGGTTCATTTGAAAATAGATGACTTTGAAGTAAAAAAATAGTAATGAAAGGTTAATCTTAATGCTGTTTTAAATCCTTTTGCATGGAAAATAAAACGACTTTTATTAGGCTACTGATATGACTGGAGGCTACATCTCATTTGAATTTACATTTAAACATATTTTTAAAAGTACTGTTCATTTCTTTATAAACACAACATTTTGATGGTGAAAGAATTACAAATGCAGTGCATTCAAACCCCTAAAGAGTGGGATCTATAATCTAGAACATTAAAAGGATATCTTATTTCCATTGTGCTTTGAAGCAAGGTACTATGCCAGATGGGACTGTAGGAAATGTAGGCCTATGTTAAGTTGCATAGGATAAAACATGCCTAGTAAATAATTAGGCATATTAAGTAAGAAAACAAAGGGTACTAAGCTTTATATTTATGTAGTATACAAACAGTTTTGAACTCAAACAACAAAAGCTTGGAGTGAGCTCAACAGAATTCATGTCAATTGGAAAGGCTCCTAAACAGTAATCACTGAAGCAAGAAGCCCAAGAAGCAAAGTGGTGCGTCAGTGCTCCTGGAAATGGAGATTGTCAAAAGCTTTTTTCCACATTTTCTTTTTGTACTGTATTTTCACTAGTGATTGGATTGACTTAAAGTAGCGTGAAAGGGCCGTACAAAATTACAACCGCCCTAAAGGGAATCAATTTTGGTCGACCAGAATATACTCAGAATTCAGGGCATCACTCACAGAATGCTGCTGTAGGTTCTAACAGGCCAGATGATGCTTGGTGCCTGACTAAATCTAATTTATTGGATTTCCCCCTCTTTCTTTCACCCAGAGATGACATTTCTTCTCTATTTCCTAGTAATCACAGTAAGGAGATTGTGGGTTGTTCTGCCTGGCTGCTCAGCCCCTGATCTTCTGGCCCTGATGCAAAGTCATTCTGTTTATAATGAGCACAAGCTTCATTTATTTTGGGCTCATTTCTAATGACCGCTGTCTAATGATGTCTTCTTCCTGTTCTTGCCTTTTCTGGAGAAAATTTGCTTATTGCACATCAGGAGAGAAGTCTATTTTTAAAAATCTAAACAAGAACTAATGGAGAATGTGTCTGCTGAATGAATATACAAAAAATGGTTAGTGGCAGATATGCAATTTATCGTAGGTGTTAAGAGGAAAACATTTAGGAGGGACATTTTTGGACATTACATGATTTTGGTTGGTAGGATCTCAGAGATTTTTTGGGAAGCCTGTTGCACAGCTAATGGAATTCAAACAGTTGGAGATTGATTGCAGTGTAAACAATCTGTCTGCTAATCTGTGATCGGTAGGGCTGCGCGCAGCTGGTCTGTCCGGCAGATGTCACCTTGCTGAAATCCCACTGTGATAATTCCTCGGATGAGAACCTTCATGATTCTTTTATTGCCCAAAGTAATAAATGGCCACTGACAGCTGCACATATAGCACTAATACCCCTCTGATTTAGGGTTAGAATCATTTACTTCACTTACTTGTAAGTTATGTTTTTTCACGAGTTCACACTTACATATAATTTGAGGGGGTAAAGTTTAATGTGTATTTGGCGTGCTGTCCGGGGGGAGGGCTCCGAGCTCGGAGTTCGGCCCGAACCCAGAGTACTCCCCCCGTATGTAAGTGCTTAGGACTAGAAGCGTGGAGAAGGGGTGGTGGAGGGATGCTGCAAAACTGTCAATGGAATGAGGTGAGACTGCTGAGTGTATACACCTCTTACCATTGATTGCTGAGTGCTCTCCACTTGTGTTAATTATCTGAACGTGCTCCTCCCGAACCTTGTTAATAAAACATCATATGTTGTTTCTGCTGTTGCTGTTGTGTTGCCATCTTAATTTAGGGTTTTTTATTTAAGAATTTAAGCAAGAGTGTTATGCTAATTATACTACAACAATTAAATAAACCAGAAGTTAACAATGAGAAAATGACTTTTTAGACACAGTATTTCCACCTACTTCGTCTAGTTTTGCTCCGTGATGGAAAATACTTTCTGGCACTGCCGTTGCATCATCCAGGTGGATGCTGCACATTGGTGGTGGTTGAATGATTTCATGTAAAGCGCTATAAAATGTAATGAACTACTGTAGATGTACCGCATGGCGGTACAAAATATGACCGCCGCTCAGGCCTGCACTGGCTTTCCACAAAAATAAATGACGTGGAGCAATTTGGCTGTATTGCGTGTTTATGTATATACCTAAAAAAAGTAGTAGTATGTGCATGTCTGTCTGTGTGTGTGTGTATGTGTGTGTGTTTGTGTGTGCACATGTGTGTTTGTGTGTGTGTGTCTGTGCATGTGGATTTGTATGTGTGTGTATGGGTGTGTGTCTGTGCGTGTGGATGTCAGTGTGTGTGCATGCTTGCATTTGTTTGTATTCCTGCATGTGTGTGTGTGACAGTATCATCCTAAACCAGCAACCCTTCGCTCAACAACACCATCTACAGGCCGATGAGTGTACAGTCACTAAATGTGCACATAAATGAATTTATTTTATACCCCCCCATGGGATGAAATTCTACGAAACTTAGCATACCAGAGGATGTCAAGTTAATCATACACATGAAATATGGTGCAGTTCTGAACATCTCCACTGAAGATAGGGGCGATTAAAGCAGAATAATATTGCATTTTAATTTTTTATGGGAGGGGCGCAAATCACAAATGAGTGATTATGGGCTAGGTTGATGTGGGCCCTTAAGACCAACATACCATAAAAATTTCTTCATCCTCGGTTCCACGGTTCAAGTAGTTATTTAGGAAAAACTGAATTTTTTGGGTTTGGGGGGGCCCAGCGCGGGGGGGGAGTGGCCCCCGGGGACCAAACGAAATTTTTCCGTAAAAGTCTAGTGGGGCTACATGCCCACCAAATTTCATGTTCCCCGGTGTTTCGGTGTCCCTGGTATTGTTGACGGAAAATTCAGTAGATTGACGGGAAAAAAAAACAAAAAAACTTTGACAATCGATTATGGGCTAGGTTGATGTGGGCCCTTAAGACCAACATACTTTGCAAATTTCTTCATCCTCGGTGCCACGGTTCAGGTAGTTATTTAGGAAAAACTGCATTTTTTGGGTTTGGGGGGGCCCAGCGCGGGGGGGGAGTGGCCCCCGGGGACCAAACGAAATTTTTCCGTAAAAGTCTAGTGGGGCTACATTCTCACCAAATTTCATGTTCCCCGGTGTTTCGGTGTGCCTGGTATCGTTGACGGAAAATTCAGTAGATTGACAAAAAAAAAAAAAAAAAAAAACTTTGACAATCCCTATATGACCGCTTTCGTTAGCTACGCTAGCGGCGGTCATAATTATTATAAGTAGTAGTAGTATTATTAAAGCATTTTCAATTGTTTTTCCTTTCTGAATAAATTGTTGTGTTTTCAAAGTTCAAAGAGTTTATATGCACAGTTCCCTGTACAATGAAATTCTTACTTTGCTTTTCCACCCTGAAATGCCGTTAAAAAAAAAGAAAAAAACATGTACATTGCAAATATAAATTACAAAAATACAAACAGTGCAATATTAATATAGTGTTTGTGCAAATCTGGGTGCCTGTTTTAACAAATTGGTTAACTAAATGATTCAATGACTCAATCATTAAGCAAGTCACTTTAATTTCTGACTGAATCAGTTTTTGAACTAATTGATTCACAAAATAAATCAATATCACATCCAAAAAGCCATTAACGTGTTTCATTCCTGAATCAGTGTTTTTAAACTAACAAATAGGTTGAATGAGATTCAAGTCATTAAGACAGCCACTTACTGGTATCGACCTTAGTTAGGGGAAAATGTTTTGACACAAATGAAAATGAGGCTATGAGGTATAGAATTACAGTGCGTTCAATGGATTGTGATGCTGTTTGACAACATACTGATCACTCAGCTGACAAAACATCTTAAAAAAAAAAAAAAAAAAATGAAAATTGAAAATTGCATGATCTATGAACTTTGTACAGTTCTTGCCATTGTAAATACTGTAACTCTATCCCTCACAGCCTTGTTTTAATCCGTTAAATTCAATATGGCGTCTAACCTGACTAAGGTCAATATTGATATTACCTGCATGGAGAAAGAGTCAGTGTCTGTCAGGAACCTGCAAACACAGTGGAACTTGACTCTGCCAATACAATTCAGGGACCAGAACTAACTGTTGTATAATAAGGTACATGAGGATGCAATCTTCTATTTACATAATTCAAATGATGCTATACTAAAAAAAAAAAAAAATGCTATGCAGTGTTAAAATAAATATTCAAGTGTAGATTCATGGGGAAAATGTAATGAAGTTTAATGTTAAATATTAGACTATTGAAATGACCTTCAAACCTAAACACAGTCAAATATTTGAGTGAGCAGTGCTTACACAAATACACAGAGGCAACCGGTTCTCAGTTCACTAGGTCAACAAATCTGTGAAGCAGCTGAATAGATCTTTCTATTATTACTGTGTTATTTAAAGCACAGGCCCACATCTCACCTTCAGATAGCTTCAAGGGTTATGGAAGATTTTGACTCATGTCATGACAAGACACAGCATACACCAGCTGCTGTGTGTCAGCACCTTCCTGGGCAATGGGACAGGCCCGCAATCGTGACACAAAGGTGTTTGATTCCACACTATTCTCAGGTTTATATGCAAACAAAGCTGTGGGACTGTACTCAGTATGGTAGGTTATGACATGTGAGGGGGCAATATGGTCACCAAAGAACTGGAGTGCTCTCATAAATATGCTTTTTCAGTACTTTTTCAGAACTATTTGGATTTTTTTTTTTTATTGAAACATAGTTTTCTTTCATTATAAGGTTAGCTACAGAGAAAACCTCAGACAACTACGAACATCATCTAAATGCCTCTGGATAATTGGATAAAAAGAGGCATTTATCGCCCTTTGTAATTCAGATGTCAAGTAAATCTTGTTGTTTGCAATGCCATTGCTCTCAAACAGTTTGCAGATTGGGAAATGCCATTGCAGAGCCAGACCTCTATAACACTGAAGCAAGTTTAAAGTGAAGCAAATGATACCTGTTTTGCTGTATTAGAGGCCAGAATCTATAAACCACCATTTTTATGGATCACACCCTGTAGGCAGTGCATTCTAGTAATCGAGCACTACCATAATAGGTAATAGGAAAATGTAAGCTAGATAAAGCAGTCTTGGCCCCTATGCACTGCTTAATCAATTCCACACAGAGCAAAGAGTTTGCACAGTCACACACTGTTCTTGTTCTTTCTCCCTTCTGTTCAAAACCTGACCATATGGGAGAGCGGTCTGGGTTAGCACGAACCGACAGACTAAGAGCATATTTATCTGCCAGATCAGCTCCACATAGTTTAACTGGTTGTTCTGCTGCCGTTACAGGGACAGATGACTGTCTGGGGCAAGACCAGAGCAAAGGAAGCCAAGACGGCTGGTATCTCCCTCCTCCAAACAGAAGAGGGAGAGTAAAGGAAGAGCACAGTGGGCAAGAGAAGAAAAACAAGTCACGGCACAAGGAGTATCCCAACATTAAGAGGCCATTGTGGGGTTGGAGTTGCCGCCACCTCACCTGTTGATTTGTTTCAATCCTGGATGACTTTTAAGAGGGAAGAAACAATTCCCAGTTCATCGGTTTTCTCAAACTTTGGGCTATTATCACTGTGAATTGGGTTCTTTTTATATATTTATTTTTTGATCATCTGTCAAACTTTGTCATCAAGGATCAAATTTCAAAGCAGGTCATTAACCAAGAGAAACACGTGAGAACTTTCATCTCCACCTCTCCCTATTGACTATGATGAGAATAATTTCCTTCAAACAACTGCAACAGTAGCCATAATTATCTTTCCTAACATGTCTCACATCAAAAAAGAGGCAAATACAAAAATCAGTTTCTCTCATATTTATGAAAATATTCTTGCTCTATTTGATCATTTTGGCTGTGTTTGACATAACCCAATTCTATTTGATTTACCTTTGATTATCTTCATTGTAGGGTACTACATTGCAGCCATGGCAATGCAGTTTTGAAACCCTTCCCTTCTGCGCACCCTTTTATTTTTTTCAGAGTACTTTATTCTATTCCTCGGGCCAGTCAAATGGATTCTCTCTGATCATTCTGTCTCCTACATCCTATTTCCTTGAGGCCGAAAAGACTGGAGGGATTGCGATGACCTCAGACCTGAGAGCTGTTCCTCCAACCTACAATGCAAAGGATGCCTGGCTTTGACTTCTAATGAGTTGGACATTTATACTGTCCATTCTGACAAGTCAGAACCCATCCATATGTACACATATAGGATACACACAATGCTTTGAGCATTGCAAAGTGAAACTCACCAACTTGGCAACTTTAGTTTCTTGACTCCAAAGGAATAGATTATTTATCTTAATGCACAATGGCGCTTATTATTGTTGGACTCTTTGTTTTACACAAAAGATAAACAGGAAAGTACTGCCCAAAGTTTGTATGTTGCTTTGGTATGTTGAATCTGTGGAATGCCTGTTTTGTTTTTGTACAGAGAGTTTAAATATACTTGGTAACACGTTACAATAAGGTTTAATTCCTTAACAATATTTATAAAACTGCATTAAGTATGCATTAACTATCATAAACTAATAATAAACATTTTAAAGCAGTTAATAATATAGGTTAAAATGCTAATTTGATTTCAAAAGTACTATTGTTCACTTTTAATTCATGTGTGTTCACAACATGGACATGAAATTTTGATTTGAGTTGGAATTATCGTAAAGCTTATGCTTATCGTTATGCTTGTATTCTGCTAGTTGTGAACTTTTCAACAATATATGACACAAATCTATCAGGTATGCACAATGATTTTACAGATCACATTTTCATGAAAAGCAATGAACTTTTCACACTATGAAAATAGAGCACTTCTAATATTTCAGCAAATTTAAAAGCACTTGTTAAGTTACAGCATATTCCATATATTCAATGTAAAGCCTAGCATCTACGCTTTAAAACGACACCCATTTTGTGTTGGTTGAGCAAGTGTTAGGTAACGTGATAACTTAGTAGCGCCCCCTGCTACGGATTTAAGAGGCTATGGTTAACGATTAATTGATCATTAATTTAAACAACAATCGATTATGGGAATTTATGTAAACTGACATCCCTGATTGAGATATTGATATATTGAACACTACTTGGTGGTCATTTTCACTACAACTGATAACTGAGAGACAAGTTACAGGATGAGCGGAGTGATATACAGCATTGTCATTATGTTGAAATAAAAATGTTAAAATGTGGTACTATACATAAAAATTAACATTCACCTATTAACAAATGCTGTAAAACATATTGTTCATTGTTATTTCATGATACCTAATGCACTAATGTTCACAAATGATTGTAAAGTGTTACCATATACTTAATTGTATTTTATGTTAAATTTATATGGGCAGATTACTTGTAAATATTATAGCTATGTTATTTAATTTTTTGCCTACATCTTTGTTTACAAAAAAAGCTAATGGCAATCACAGATCAGGTGAAGTACACAAATATGTATTATGTGAAATATATATATATATATAAAAAATCTATAAAATTTGCACCTATTGCAAAATGAAAACAAAAAAATCAGTGTGTAAATCAGAGGGAGAAGCCTTCCACGGAGTATGAAAATTCGTAATTCCATGGCTGAATTTTGTACCTCAGGGGAGAAAGAGTTGGTTCCAAATGACTAAAACAGTCAGCTTTTCAACTGTGTATAGCAAGTTAATTTATTTCTAATATAAACTTTTAAATGGACATGTTTTTGGAAGAGCATTTAGTGTGCAAATACAAACAACCAGAGGGAGTTCAAATGCAATGCAGGAATGCAAAAACAATGTTATTTTTTAAGCTGTTTGGTTCAGACCTCCACAGATAACTGTACAGTATATTTTCTCTATGTGTCTTTGTTTCGGTATTGTGATGTGGTGATGCTGTTTTTTCTTATTTGTCACTGTTTAGTCTGAGCAATTGCAGAGCTTCTCTTTACAAGACCCAATGATGCTTGCTGAGCAATGTACCTTACATGCACTCAATAAATATGTTCAGTAAACAGCAGCAGTACTTGAAACTTTACCTCATTTTTTGGGTCATACCTCACTATTACTCATTTTATATTAGCATATTAAAAAGAGCTGTTTAATTAAGGCAGTAATTATATAGGTCTTAGCACAAAATGAAGTATAATTCAGTAATGCTGGATCAGTAGTTTGCTGTCATTCTTGTTTTATTAGATCAGAGAATTGTGAATTGTTTTTAGATCACGGAAAAATATCGTGCCTTGAAATGGCAGAACTGAATTAAAAGCTTTTATTTGAAAATGTTATTGTTGCAATGAACTGCCATTCAGATTTCACAGGAGACAGATGTTTCAGCAGATGTTGTCATGAGAAGCTTGGAGAGCCTGCCAATGGACAGCACAATGGAAATATTGCTGTTTTATCCACTGATGTGATTTACAGTAATATAAGCAATACTATAATTAACTATTGTGTCAATCTGAAGAACCGTGCCAACTTCGTATTAAAGCCTCATTTTTGCACAGATGATTCAAATTGAAAACATGTATGGCTAAGAATCATGTTAAAAAAGAACCTAATTAGTGGTTTATTAATTTTTTTTATGTATTCAGATTGCCAGACTTTTTAAAATGCATTCTAGACTAACTTTAGTAATCAATATAGAGTAAATTCTACAGTGATTAAATACTTAACTAAATTCTAGTGAAGATTGAATGTAACATTATATCTAACAATGAATCATGCAAACACATTGAATCTTTATAATGGGTCTGAAATGTGCATTAAGTAGTCCAATAACAAATGTAATTATATCATACTGTGTGAATTTTTGAAGAAATACCCATTAGATGTTTCCAGGTAAGGTATTTATTATAAACTATTTTGCCAACACTGATAGTGGTATGTATTTAGTCATTTAATGTTCTTCGAAGCAAAAACCTTGTGGTTAGTAGTCTAATCTCTGTGGAACCTGTGTGGAATTTCAAATTTCAAGCTATCTTTTTCCAATTAAGATACCTGTGAAATGCACAAAAATGGTTTGGAGCATCACTTATGGCCAGCCACCCAAAGAATTGCAGTAGGTGCAGAGTGACTAAATAAGAAAAAAATAAAGAGAGAAGCAAGAAGCCTGCATACAAATAAGTTCGAATGTTTCTTTTTTCTGTAAATGCTTTGAATAGGCATCTACATATATCTATGTTACCAGAGTATGTATATAGTAATTGACACTATTTGTTTGCTTGAGATCCCTTTTTCTTTCTGTTAGATGAAGATGTAGTAGTATTCAGTTTTCTTGAAATGTTTATTGACACTTACACTGTCACCGACATACAGCAAATATGCCATAAATATGCATATACATACCATGTATTTACTGTTTGATTATTGTTGAATAGTTACATTTAGTTGTAAAGGTAATTTAGTTATTACTTTTAAGTGTTACTTAGAAGTACTTTTTATTATGTATTATGACATAAAGGGTTATACTTATTTCAATGGTCCAATTTACACTTTCTAATAACTTGTCAACTACATGTCAACTAACTCTCATTAGAGTATTAGTGGACAGTACACTGTTAGTAGACTGTTGGGTTAGGGTTTGGTGTTAGGGTTCGGGTTCGGGTTCGGGTTCGGGTTCGGGTAAGAAGAATAAGTTGACATGTAGTTGCAAAGTTAGTTGGGGAGCATCAAAATAAACTGTTAGTAGATATTAGCAGACAGTCTACTATACTCTAATGAGAGTTAGTTAACATGTTACTTATAGTTAGTTGAGTGTCTAAAGTGGACCATCAAAAAATCCAATGCTCTGACTTTTCAGAACTCATCTTAGTTATAATTTGTTAAATCTAAAATGGTTTACTGACATAGCCTTAATAGATTATTATTAGCATTGATTGGGGACAGTTGCTTCTCTCTTGAATTCTAATTACATTTTGCATGAATAAAAAATACCTTTAAAAAAAAAAAAGTGTGACAATGATCAGGTTATGAGGTCTGTAGTACAATATTTGACCATTTTTAATTCAAAACTGCAATGTTCACAACATTTGTTTCCATTTTGTTTGTGATTTCACTATGAATAGCGAGCTGCAGAAAAGCAAATGGAGCACCTGAGCTGTGCAAATGAAAAACTGCCACTTATGACAACCACAACAATCATTCAGTAAAACATAAATAAAAATAAAAATATTTAGCCATGTGCTTGTGCAGTTCCCAATGTGAATGGTGCATATTGAACATGAGATCTACCTCTGCCTCTATATCTGTGTTCTGAGCTTGCTAACAACACAATGTGCTGTAGTGAAACAAAGTGATTTAGCAGGTGCACATTCCTAATCTGTCTGTTGTCAGATCACTTAGCAGGGACCAGACATTTTAGCCCCCTCCAAGGACGTGTGGTAAATGAGCTCATTATTATAAGTTATTATATAGTTTCAATAAGAATAAAAATGAGGGAAATTAATCTGTCTGGCTAACACACTTTAACACAGCATGCCTCCTAACTCAAATGTATTATTCTTGAGTTCAGTTTCACAGTGGCAGATCTCAGAAATCTGAATGAAACTAAAGTAGGATGTCCACAAAAGTAAAACGCACACAAGTAAAGAGTCCCTTAAAAACATAAAATATGAGACAATACAAATTGAAGCACATTTCAAACCATGTGCAATGAATACCAAGCCATGTCAATATTTACAGTTTTTTTTTTTTTTAAAGGCAAGGGGCCCAGAGCAAAATACAGTCAAAAGTCCCAGAATTCCTAGCTACGACCCTGTAGTGGAATGTTTTGCTTGAAAATTGTCCCTAGTTTGATGTTTTGTTATATAACGCAATGACGTTAATACATTTTAATTGTGGTCTACGCATCCAAATACATTTTTGACTCGCTGTTTAAAAACATTAACTGCCTCAGAAGTCAATTATGTCCATTCTATGTCATATTCTTTTTTTCTGAATAAAAAAGATTTGGCATTAATAATGTCTTTCTCAATCCAATTACTACTTACACAGTTACTTTTTTACGCTATAATTATTATTCTATTTGTATTTAATTATGGGGAACACTTTCTCTTTAAATTCTAAAAGCATAAAACATTTTGGTAACATTTTATTTTAATAGTACACTTTAGACATAATTCAATTTGCAACTACTAGTCATTATTAGAAGTAGACATTTTGCTTAATATCTGCTAACAGATATTCTACTGACTATAAGTAACTTTACAAGTATATTTTCATTTGCATATACACTTAATGTAGAAGACACTTTTAGCCAAAGTGACTCACAATTGAGCAATACAACGTGCGATTATTTTTATAGAGGCAATAAACAAGAGAAGTGCTATAATATAAAGTTTCAGCCATCGTTCATAGTATAAACTAGGATGGGGGGATTAAGGAATAACATATGTGAAGGAATAGTGAATTTTATTATTATTTTACTTTTATTCAGCAGGCTGCAATTAAGTGCTCACGGAAGAGATGAGTTTTCTGATTTTTTATTGAAAATTGTCAACGTCTGGATAGGGTTGGGAAGACCATTCCACCAGCATGGAACAGTGACCGAAAACTTTCTTGAGAGTGACTTTGTGCCTCTCTGTGATGGTACCATGAGGTGCTGCTCACTTACAGACTGGTAGCTCATTTAGGGCACGTAGAATTGTAAGAAAGAGTGGAGGTATGAAGGTATGGAGCCCGAGGCCATCCTGCAGGCAAGCAATAATGTCTTGAACTTGTACAATGCATTCTGGATCATTTGTAAGGGTTTGATTGAACATGTTGGAAGTCCAGCCAGAAGAGCATTGCAGTAGTCCAGCCTAGAAATTACAAGAGCCTGGACAAGAAGTTGTGTTGCATATTCAGTTAGGAAGGGCCTGATATTCCTGATTTTGTACAGTGCAGACCTGCATGATAGTGCTTTAGTAGCAATGTGGTCTTTGAAGGTCAGCTCGTCATCAAAGATTACGTGATGGGAATATTGATGATGATGAAAGATTGTGCTGATGGGGCAGTCTGAGATCCGTGCAGCTTCCGTAGGATCATCTGGTTGGAATGAAAAGTAGAGCTGTGTATCACCAACATAGCAATGGTAGGAGAACCCATGTGCCTATATAATGGGTCCCAGTAACGTAGTGTATATGGAGAAGAGGTGAGGTCCAAAAACTGATGCCTGGGGTACCCTGGTACCCATATGATGCATTTTGGATACCTCCCCTCCCCGGGCAACCTTGAACTACTGTACCTACCTGTGAGGTAAGATTCAAAACAGGGTGGAAAGAAGGATCTTATGATAAACAGTGTTGAAATGTGCAGATTGATCTAGCAAAATGAGTACTGATGATCAAATCAGTTCTTGCAGTCCGCAGAACTTCCATAATCGACAGCAAGTGTTCGGTTGAGTGACTGCTTTTAAAACCTGATTTGTTATCATCCAGCTGGTCGCTCTGAGAAAGGAAAGATGATACCTGGTTTAAAACAACTTGTTCAAGTGTTTTCACTATGAATGGGAGGAGAGAGACAGGTCGGTAAATTTCTACAAGCGAAGCATTTAATGTAGGTTTTGTTAAGCAGCGGTGTTACCCGAGCCTTCTTGAATGCAATATAAGAATGTTACTATTGAATGCAATAATAAGTACGTCTTATTCAACTTATTCTACTAACCTGAACCCTAACCCCTGGCCTGGATCTACCATTGGGGCCCTTGCGCAGAAAGAGGCCCTCCGTGATGGGAGTTTTTTATTTTTTTAAAAATATAAAGGTGAATGAAAATACCTTATATTTATAAAGGTATATCTCAAGAACCCCTCGCTCAATATTCCCCAAACTGTAATTGATCGTAGTGCTTTCGATCAAGCCCACCCACGAGGTCCAACTCGCCCGGGTCCCCGAGTTAAAGCCGTTCAAAGTCGGAGGTCCCAGCGAACGGCGATCCGGTAGGGGGGCGTCCCAGAGGCCTGTCACTCTCACGTTCGAGCAAGGGTCCCCGTGTGACCTCCTCACCTGAAATTTGAGCTCTCTGGTGGCCACCATTTTGAAGCACACCCGGTGGTTTTAGGCTAATATCTCAGCGAAAACACCACCAAAAATTCTGAAATTCTGGTGCCTCCTTTGGAGGGTGTGGTTGTCAGGTAGGGGAGAGGGGGCCATGAGCTTCAGTGCCCAGGGGCCCCTGGGGGTACTAATCCAGCCTTGGGTGTCAAACTCAGCTCCACAGTCCTACAGAATTTAGTTCCCAGCCTGCTCTATTACACACATATCTATAGTTTTCAAATAAGCCTGAAGGACTTGATTAGCTGGATCAGGTGTGTTTGATTAAGGCTGAAGCTAAACTCTGCAGGGCTGTGGCTTGTGAGTTTGACAGCCACCCTAATGCTGGGCATACATTGTGCGATTATCGTCCGATTTTGAGCCGAATTCTGACTCGTGAGACTCTTTTTCGGGTCGGGCCGATTTTCAGCTTTGTCATGCGTCGCGTTTGTCGTGCAGTGTTCGTGCAGTGTACAGGTGGAAACGAGGCGATTAACCTCTCCCAACAGGCAATCAGATATGGTCGGATGAATTGCTGGCTTGTCAGAAATGTTGGTTTTACTCCTCTATACTATATCGCACAGTTGAAGCAGAGCTACGAACCGATTGCCCTAAACTCAGTGTTTTTCCCTCACTGCGCCTGCACAGAAACAGAAGTTTAACCATTTCATCTTTAATGCAGCAAGAAGGAAAGCGAAAAGAGGGAGATCTTTAAGTTCTGTACTGTAGCTATCAAACTTGCTACAAATTACTGTTGCTTAAGTTCGTATTGCAAAATGGATAAACCATATTACCCACGTCTTCTAATTTGTTAAACAACGTTCATGTTAAACAAGCTGTTTTTGAAATAAAGCTGTTTTTAATTTTCATTGATGACTGATTATTGCAGTGTTCTGACATATTATAGACTGTTAATAATTTTAATTATATGCCTATAATTCATTGTAATCGACCAAAATGTTTTTAGACAATGAGGATCAATGCTTCTATTTTATTATCCTTGCAGCATGTCGGTTATGCACTATGAAATTATTGCGTGGCAAATGAATTATAATAGCCTATCAATTTAATAATAAAAGTAGGCATTCCCTAATAATAATAATACAATAATGCTAATAATAATTTAATACATAAATTGGAAATGCTAAATCCTCTTGAAATTGATGATGCTTGTTTTGACAATATATCTGGATGATATCATGGTCTATTGGCGCAACCCGGCACGGGGGTTTATCGCGCATATTTCACACGTCTAGTGTGAGCAGTCAAGTCACAGTTTGTGAGTAGGTAACCTTGCTGAAATTGCACAGAATTCGCACAGTGTATGTCCACCTTAACTTAACAGTCAGCTAGTGAGAGTTAATTAACAAGTGATTGCAAAGTTTAGTAGAATGTCTAAAGTGGACGGTAACACTTTAGAATACTGTTCCTTCATTAATGAATAACTACACAGGAACAAATGAGTAATGCACTATTAACATTGTAGTAACTACTATTAACTAACAAGAAACTGATTAACGAATTAGTAAGTCATAGTGTTCAGTCGAATGTGGTAGTTCACTATTAGCTAATCAGTAACTACTATTTTTCATACCTCACTGAAGACTACTAAGAACTACTATATACAAGTTCATAATTAATATTAATAATGCATAATATATAATAAGGTAATGGTAACTCATTAGTAATTAATCAAGTGTTACTACATCCTTCTAAAGGAACTACTAATAATTTGGATCAGTATTCTAAAGTGAAAAACATGATAAATACCTAATATTGACTGAAGTCATTGTAAGTTTTAAGGCTTTTGTAAGGTTTTTGATAGTAATGACTCAAGTGTTACTACATCTTTCTAAAGGAACTACTAATTATTTGGATCAGTATTCTAAAGTGAAGATCATGGGAACACACTAGTAATGACTAAAGTGTTACCAAATCCATTGGAAGGAATTACTATTCAAAATCTTACAAAAATCTCAAAAGCTTACAATGACTTCAGTCAATATTAGGTAGTTATCATGTTTTTCACTTTAGAATACTGATCCAAATAATTAGTAGTTCCTTTTGAATGATGTTGTAATACTTGAGTCATTACTAGTGGGTTACCATTACCTTTTATTATAAATTATGCATTAATCATGTTAATTATGAACCTGTAGATAGTTCTCTGGGAGGTATGAAAAAAATAGTAGTTACTGATTAGCTAATAATGAACTACTACATTCATCTGAGCGCTATTACTTACTAATTTGTTAACCAGAGTTTCTTGTTAGTTAATAGTAGTTACTAGAATGTTAATAATGCGTTACTCTATTGTTCCTGTGTAATTATTCATTGATGAAGGAACAGTATTCTAAAGTGTTACCAAGTGGACATTCAAAATAAAGTGTTAACAACATTTTTCACACATTTCTTTGGCTCATTGCCTTTGTTTCTTTACATGAATCTTATCTAACAAGAGTCAACTTTTTTTAGGGAGAGACCTTAATCACATTAAACATATCTTAAACTATTAGAGGAGTTATTACTCATGGCAATTTCAGATGAGCAAAACAACATTATGTTTATATCAAACTTTTAAGCTTAGCTGTAGCCTTTATACATCATTATCATTTTATTGTGTTTTATTGTATTTATATTTATTTACTTTACTTCTTTACATTGTATATCTCACTGTCAAATGTCTCTCATCTGGAATGGTTTATTAGATGTCTGGCACACTGGGCAGTTTGTGTCTGTATATGTTGGAAAATGCATGTGTGGGGGTGGATTACAAAGTGCCAGCTTCCATCACCATCATGGATAAATAATGAAATTGTAAGAGACTGATTGAATGATTGATGTGCTTGTGTGCAGACAGAATCCCTGAAATGAAATGACCAGATGACCTCAGCTAGTTAATGAATACTGAGCACCGCAACCACAGTCTTCCCTAGGGTCCCACCTTTCCATTGAATTTGGTATGCAGCTTAATTTAAAAAAAAAATCCCACTGATGAGCCCCCACTGGGTCACATTGTAAATTTGATGAACATCAGCACTGCCACCGCAATTAATGAATAGATCATATCAGATGTGAAGTTACTAATTAAACTGCTGTATTTGCATGAACTAAGGATGCACTTGGTGCTGGCATCTGCTAAAAACTGTTTACACAATTCAAAGAGAAAGTAGATATAGTAAAGAAAATTTCATAAATAGTCTTAGTGTGGAAAGCTGTTACCCTATTATTCTGAAGAAACCCTCTAGGGTTACTGTCCTTCACCAGAGACCTGATCTGAATGAATAAATTAATTAAATCAGTTCTGCTCATTGCATTGCTTGTCTCGAATATTGGCAGAAGAAGTCTATCTGCTGCTTTCGACACAGTTAACCAGCAGATCCTCCTGTCAACTAGCTTGGGTTTCCCCATGCTGCCTCGCGCACAGCGCTATTTTATTCACGCTGCTAGGCAGCCTGGATTCCATGGACCAGATTTTCGCCTCAGCGAGGGGACCAATCACAGAACGGGGAGAGAGCAGCAAGACGATGAGGACGTCTATGCGACACACAGAAGCAGTTTGTTTATATCTATGGATCCAACATGGCAGCAGACGCGAAGTTACCTTTCGATGCAGCCTTAGATAGTGTTCTAAGTAGTTTAGAACACAAGTTTATTTTGAAAAAAAAAAAATCTCTTCTTCCTCGTCGAATTTCTGTCACTCTACATACGTCATCTGGTATAATTGAAACAATTGGCTATGAGCTACGTACAGGCGCATTTGATAGACATTCGTAGCGCCCAATAAATGGCTCTGGGCATTCGTAAACCACGCCTCAAATAAGAGAAAATTAAGATGTGGTTCCCAGACCACGTCTCAGTGAGACGAGGTCTGACATTAGCCAGGCTACCTGTCAACCCTTATGACGGGCATCTCAGGATCTGTACTCCAATGATTCAAGTCTTACCTCTCAGGTAGGTCCTTCAGGGTGTCGTGGAGGGGTGAGGTGTCTAAGCCACAGCATCTAGCTACTGGGGTGCCTCAGGGCACAGTGCTTGGACCACTTCTCTTCTCCATCTACATGTCATTACTAGGATCTCTCATTCAGAAACATGGTTTTTCCTATCACTACTACCCTGATGACACACAAATCTACCTTTCATTCCAGCCAGATTATTCGACGGAAGCAGCTTGCATCTCGGACTGACTGACAGATATATTTTGCTGAATGAAAGACCACCACTTTCAACTCAATCTTGCGAAGACAGAACTGCTTGTGGTCTCAGGGAACACACACTACATCACAACTTCTCTACTCAGCTAGGTTCGTCAACCATAACTCCATCCAGGACAGCCAGAAACCTTGGAGTTGTGATCAATGATCAGTTAAACTTCAAAGACCACATTGCTAGAACTGCCCGGTCCTGCAGATTTGCCTTATACAACATTAGGAAGATCAGGCTCTTACTATTGAAGGATGCTACACAACTCCTTGTCCAAGCTCTTGTTCTATTCAGACTGGACTATTGTAATGCTCTCTTGGCAGGCCTTTCAGCATGTACTGTCAAAGTTCTGCAACTGATCCTGAATCCGTAACCAGACAGTTTCTGGTCTCATTGACTTCCATAGTATATATTTTTTTCCTACTATGGAAGTCAATGAGACCAGAAACTGTCTGGTTACTAATATTCTTCTAAATATCTTCCTTTCTGTTCAGCAGAAGAAAGAAATTCATAAAGGATTGAAACAACATGAGGGTGAGTATATGATGACAGAATTTTCATTTTAAAGTGGAGTATCCCTTTAAAGATGCATTGGGTAATATTTAGGAGGATCTGTAGACAGAAATGCAATATCATAACTATGTTTTCAGTGGTGTATAAAGACCTTACTTAATGAACCGTTATGTTTTTATTACCTTAGAAAAAGCAGTTTCTATCTACATACACCGCGGGTCCCCTTACATTGAAATGCACCATTTTGCACCGACATGTTTCTACAGTAGCCCTAAACGGACAAACGCGTTTCATCACTATGTTGTTCTTCATGCAAAGAAGCTAGCTAAAGTCAGCGAGTAAAACACTGACACAATGATGAACAAGTAACAATAATATTTGCAATAACATCGTTTTACTGAATAATAAAGTAAACATAATTTCTTAATTTATCTTTGTAAAGAAACCTCATTGCTTAACTGGCTACTCTCTGCTGTCATAGACGAGGACATCTTCTCCTGTCGGCCACCGTAACTTTTGATGGTTGCAGTTCGTAACCTCACCACTAGATGTCACTAAAAATCACATACTGCACCTTTAAGGTGCATGAGCATTTTACCATGTTTTTTTCATCGCTCACACTACAAGATCATGTGGCGATAATATCAAACAGGTTTGAAAATATTGCAGCGTCTGTGACTGCTCGAGATAGGCTCAGATCACGTCGCTGACATGCTCATATTTGACGAGCATCAGCGACCGCAAGGAGCACCGATTTGGCGCCGATTCGGGGGATTTGTCGCAGACCCTGGAAATCTGTCTGCGACAGCAAAGTCTATAGTCAAAAGTCATGTAATGTGAACCTGCCTTTCTTTAGAAACTCCATTATTCCATTTCTGTTCAGATTAAAGGGATAGTTCACCCAAAAATGAAAATTCTGTCATCATTTACTCACCCTCAAGTTGTTCCAAACCTGTATGAGTTTCTTTGTTCTGCTGAACACAAAGGAAGATATTTGGAAGAACGTTTGTAATCAACAGATCTCGGTCCCCATTGACTTCCATAGTAGGAAAAAAATATACTATGGTAGTCAATGGGGACCGAGATCTGTTTGGTTACAAACATTCTTCCAAATATCTTCCTTTGTGTTCAGCAGAACAAAGAAACTCATACAGGTTTGGAACAACTTGAGGGTGAGTAAATGATGACAGAATTTTCATTTTTGGGTGAACTATCCCTTTAAGTCTCAGTTGTTGAATCTTTTTATGTTCATACAAATATTTACACGGTAAGAAATTTGCTGGAAAAAAGCTATTGAAAGTTGGAAGACATTTATTTTTTACTGAGTTTAAATTTCGAGTCTCAATGTATGAGAAGCACAACTGTAGTTGTGCAGATGCTTATACTAACATTAATGGTAATACTAAGAAATTAAGTGAAATGCATTTGATTTGGGGAAGTGTTTAAAAAATTGTGAACAAATCAAAGCCCACTTACTCTGTAGTTTAGAATAAAGTATAGTGATAGATATGTTCTCTGTCTCATCAAAGCTGGACCCATTAGAGGCCAAATGTAGGTCCCAGCTGGACCCGAGAACAAGAAGAACATATTCAAGTCTGCTCATGCTGGTTTTCTATTTAAGAAACTTCCCTGACAGGGCTTGCACAGATTCATTAATTAAAAAGACATTTCTTGTCCACTTATGCACTAAAAGCAAGACCTAATGTGTGAGGGGAGACCAAATGTATGATGGAAAGGACAAGGAGTGGGTTATTTTAAAGAGCTGCAATAATGCACATCTGTATCAAATCAGCTGCATAGAGCCACCTTATAATTCCTAGAAAATTCTGAAAGTTTTGAAGAAAGTTAGAAAAAGTTTGAAGAAAATCCTCACCAGTTTATTTATTTTTGTCCATTTTGGATAGCTGCCTGCTTTTCTTGAGTATTTTACCTGTTCACTAGTTCTACCAGAAAGACTATAGGCAAAATAACTTGACAAGTATGCATTTATTAACAGCCCAGCAAGCATTATGATATAAAGTTCTTTGGCGTAGGCCTGTAGGCCGTCCGTAGCTTGCAATCCGAGGGTATGGAATCTGCATATCCTGCCGCAGCCGACCCCTACAGGTGGTGGTGGGGAGGATGGAGGTGAATGTAGGCGTCAACATCTGCGAACTCAGACATGTGTGAGTACCAATCTTTTATACTGCAAGTATTAGAACACGATTGGATAGATGATAATGTAATAACTGACGTAACAATTGAGTCTTCCCGGCAGAACTTACGCTAAAGCTTTCATTTCAGTGTCTGCTTCTCCTTGTCACATCATTTGGTTTACAGGCTTAACTAGAACAAAGAAGGAGAGAGAGAGAGTCTCCTCTGGTTAATTTACTCCTCTTTATTAATTTAAAAAGGCATGACAGAGGCATCTGAAACCCAAGGGAGTTTATTCTGAAAGAGAAAAGGGATATATTGTTTTCAGATGAATGGTGGACGGCCTGGAAGTGTCTCACATTGTTATATTAGCATAATGAATAATGAGAGAGGCTTTAGAACAAATCAGTATTATGAAACAAACTGTTTCATACGAAAGGATTTTACAAATTTTCTCTGGGCCAAAGATTAAAATGACACTTGGGCAGACACAGAAAGACACACAACTCTTAAAACATATTGCAGTAATGGATGTATTTTCATGCTGATACATATGTGAACGTGACATGCCGTGCGCAGAGTTCCTCTCATGGGTTCAAACACTTTCTCTGATGTGATCACATAAAAGTGTGAAGTTTACTTTGTATTCAAAGAAGCTCACCTCGGATCACTTCAGACTGTTGGATATATTTCCGCTTTGTGCTTTCTTTTGAACACCCTTAAAAGGATACGGCTGTGCTCAAAATCAAGAGCCATAGCCATTTTTAAGTTTATTAGAGCTATGCACAGGCTTTTTTGTATTTGTTTTCTGTCTCTCACCAAATAATGGCACCCAGAAGTAGTGAATTACTGAGAACGGGTGTTTATGTACCTCATAACAAGAGCTGATGCTTTTATGCCAAAATAGTGTCGGAAAAACTGAGAAATGTACCTTTATTCCAACAGAACGACCTTCAAGCAGAAAGCAGAGAGCGGTGCTTTATGGGAAATCAGGAACATAAAAGGAAAACTGAACGATCGCTTTGCCTGGACTTTAAAAATAAAGCCTTCGTTCCTGAAAATTTTCTCATTTCACGTGTTGACAGATGGCCTCTATTGCTTGTTGAGGTCATACGCTTTGATGCAATATGTAACTGCTCTAAGAGTCAGAATAAACCCACAGTAACTGATCTTCAAGTACATAGATGGGAAAGCACATACATCACTTCTGGGACTGACAAGGGTTCACAATGTGGGTTTAACCTTGGCTGACACACTGAATGATACCAAAAGACATAGTCAGATATATGGCCTCTGTGCCTACAAAGACATGGGATTAGCTCCAAAAGAAACAACATCTTCTCAGAGAAAACCAAGCAGAAATCAGATAAGTATTTTCATCTCTTGTTGACTGTTATTGATAGACCTCTTTACACTTAGCATTAAAATGTTTCACATCCAAATAGTATGTTCTTGAACTGGGTTAAACTGGTTTGTTTTTAGACCTTGCCGCTATAGAAAATATAGAAAATGGAAAGCAGAGCCTACATGAGAGACATTTTCCTTAATTATTCTGAATTTGAAAAACATTGGAGGATATTTCAAAATGCTTTCCATCATTTTGAAAGGTAAAAATAAGGTAATGTATATGGTCTGTTGCATTTATCCTACTTAAGATTCCCACAGTAAAGGACGCTATGCAACACAGAGCTTGGTTAGACAAAAATAGCTTTAGCAAGTTCTTGTGAAATCAGAGTAACAACGCCAAGCATTGCAATATTTTACCGACAAACAAAAGAAGACCATGGAATAATATTTGCAACTCAATCTTTCAAAGTGATGAATAATGATTACTTGTATGGGAAACATCTAATAGATTAGACCTAATACTGATGTAGATATATGTGGCTAACGCATTAGCATTCACATTTTCAAATGCAGTCAGAATCCATCCCTCACAACCTCTGAATGTGGTTGCTCAGTAATCTGCTCAAAATGAGCCTTGGATGCACTGTAGGTACACCTGACACTTAATGTGGTCAAGTGCTATCTGAATGTGATACGATCAAACACATGTTGATGTCAGGTGAAAATGAAGCCATAGCCATCCTTTCTTCAGTGAACATTTGTCATCTTAAAGAACAATAAATATCAAATGAGTACATCCAAATGAGAAAACATAATCTGAATGTTCCTCTACAAATGCCTTCTTTAATTAGAACAAATGTCAGAGTTTGTTATTGTCATTTTTCAAATGCCATTAACCTTGTATTTTTACCTCAAAGTCTCAGAGGGAGGCGTCCCAAGAGCCATGGAAAGAAGATAAATTCCCTGCACTTTCGCTCTCAGACCAAATTATTTCTGGAAGTTTTAATTGATATGAACTTCATGGTAGAGTGCCACCACAGTCGTCTTAAAGGATTGCTTGGGTAAAAACAATATCAGTGGCCAGCACATTCGAACTCTGGCAAAGCTCTCTAACAAAAACTTGAATTGAAAGATATAGTGACAGAAAAAATAGATCTCTGAGCTCGAAACAGCAAAGCTGTTGGGTTTCTTGCAGTAATTGAAGGCCTGTGAGTGTTCATTTTGACATCTTGGAAGACAGGTATTTCCTATTTTCTTTTGTACTGTCAGTGGGATGGCCAGCTCAAGAGTTCATGCACCATACAGCAATAAGCCTAATAATGATACCAATGTATCCACACTTAGGAGTTGACAGGATGAAACCCATATCCGAGCAAAAATAACTATGCAATAGCAACTGTATGCATAAAACATAGGAAATGTCCACAGACCTTAAATATGAGATGTGTAGTTGTAGCACCACTAGCATCATCAAAAGATCTGCAAAAACAATGGCTGTTGCCATGCCTCAAACTCACACCATTGGTTGAGCCATTGTTGCTGTGGCGTTTCAAGATCATTACAGCCCTTCTCAGTTAATTAGCTTTTAACTGTCAAGTTTATTGGTTCATTAATGCTTTTTTAAACACTGAAACAATTCTGTCAATAGCTTGCTTTTATAGAGAGTAATTAAAATTTGCAATTGATTAACCTTGTGTGTGTCTTCGGGTGACAGTAGGACATTTAATATAACACATATAAAAAAAGCCATCTGTTTGAATCAGCACAATACTTGGCTGTCACTTTCAATAAGAACAAATGTTCCTTTACCTAGTCGTTGTGAAGTACACTCCTCAACAAATCAGCAAAAACATCCTGGTTTTGGTAAATTCCTTCCATGGTATGACTAAGGTGGTCATAATGACATATAGCCTTATAATTGAATGTGAAAGTTGTGAAAGATTAGAGATTATAAGACAATTAATTCTGGTCCTCTAATATGATTTAGCAAGCAGCTTTCTAAGTGACGATACAGTATATAGTATTTCTATACTGTACTTGAATGTGAATAAGGTCTGTTCCTCACAAAAGCAGTGCATATAAAGCAAGCCATGTTTTATTCAAGTCTATGGTACATTAACATGAAAGGGTCTTTTTATATATTCTTGAGCGATGTTTAGAGGGTTATTGTGACTACAGGAAATGGATAAATGCATTAGATGCATTATAAAAACACTGACTGGCCCGTAATTATCTAACATGGCCAAATGTCTCCATAAATCCAGCTATTCCTTAAGCCTTTTGAGATATAATGTTCAATCAGGGTCACACTGAGAAATCCTGCCCTCATCACTCTCATTTACATCCCACCAGCTGAGTTGTCCTGACAAATCAGACCTAAAATGACAAACAAAACTTGAGCCTAGTCGCACTAAAATGCTACTGCCATTTTTCTGGATTGCAATTGCTCAACTAAATTTCTAAGGTTTCATTTTGTTGCTGCTTTGCTGCCGGTTGTAAAAAGGGGCTACAATGAAGGTAAATATCAACAGAAGCAATTTTTGTAAATAAAGGTTTCTGTCATTTTCTAACTGAAAAGTGTTTCAAGGTGATTATCAAATCTGTTTGCACTCTCTGTAAAACACATTTTTTTGTGGGTATCATTCCATGCCTGTATAATATATTTCGGTCTTTTAATTCTAATCTAAGCCTTCCTTTTCACTTTTTTATTTTTATTTTTTATTCATGTTCTTCCACAGGCCGTACCATATGTTGCTATGCTTCAGAAGACAGCAGGTGATGGTATGCTCATATTTAAGAAGAATACATTTAACTTAATCACACACAACCAAGATTTCAAATTAATACTTTAGATTAATTTCTTCTCAAAAGTCTTTTGCCAACCTCTACAAAATTTCATAAGAATCAAGCATTTCTCACACATGTTCACCACCTGTTGCCAACACCACTATTGTGCTTGTAGCATTCCATTTCAAGGTTTTGTGTAAACCAAAAATCAAAGGTTCAGTCTTGGAAAAGGTAATAATCCGGAGACCACTCAACCCCTGGTTGCTCCAGGAGAATGACAAAATAATCAACAGCACAAAATCAAAGCAAATGTACAATGTACAAAATAAACACAGAAGCGGGTGTATACTTCCATGGTGTTATGATTGAGTTTCTACCATCAATGCAATAATTCCTGCATATCATGTTCTCTTCATCACTATGATTAGCTGATTATCCTAATGTGTAATACCTCTCATGTTCACAAACCAAATGGGTCAAACTGCTGGAAATAGATGGACAAATTAACACATGAACAACTGAACCCACTCAGTCTACATCATTTCTGCTCACATCTGAATCACAATGTACTTGAAATGATGATTAAGTCGTTTTTTTCAGGACCACTCAGATTAATTAATGTCTGTGAACATCATGACACCTGCAGTTTTTAAAGAGTATTTGCAGAGTAATGGTCCAAAAAAGGTGATTATTAATAAAAGGCCTAATAGCCGAACAACAGAAAGTTAGTAGTAAATGGAAAAGAAAATCTATATAAAATATGACTGCTTATTTGCAGCTATTTGATGCTCAGTATATATGTTTAGTACACAAATTTGGCCAACAAAATGGGAGAATTGTAAACCATATTATCTGTTTCTGTTAGCTCTGAATGAGCACTGTGTATGAATCACTGAGAACTGGGACATCCGGTCCCACACCTATTATGTTAATCAACCTCTCAGGCCATGTTCCATGTTCCAGGATGCTGGTGGAAAACATCTGGCAATGAAGAGAATACTATGGCAACCAACTCTGAGCTCAATGTAAAGCAATAATGCCATGTCAATGGTACCTTTTATCATACGGACAGATGGATACTCTAATGTGTATAAAAAAAAAAAAAAAAAAAAAAAAAAAAGATATGCTGGTAACATAACATAAAGCGAATTATGATAAAAAATAGTAGTAGCAGTAACAAATTGCTTTTGCTTTAGTAAGCTGACAATATAAAACATTTAATTATTTAATTTTGGAAATAAGATCTTGTCTTTATAATACTGCTTAATATCTTCTACTCACACATGGTATTCTTGACAAAAAAGTTTGAAAACTCTTGGCTGTGCACACACAAACACACACAGAGTAGATGATTCTGGAATCATATACTTAGATGTAAGGTTATTTGATGTGAGGTGCAGTCCAAATTCTCATGTGTCCTGTGGTCACAGCCTGAATGAATAAAATACATTTTCACTTTACAGCTAAAACAAAGCATTCATAGAAAGCTGGCTCTCCTATTGCTGCTATAACTGCTTTATTCTTCTGAGAAGGCTTTCCACTAGATGTTGGAACATGGCTACGGGGATTTGCCCCAGTTAAGATCCAAGATCTGTGAAGTCAGGCAATGATGTTGGGTGATGGGTTTAGCTCGCAGTAGTGCTTTGAATCATGTTCAATTGTGTTCAGATATGAGCTTTGTGAGGCCACACCACACTCAGTAAACCAATTCATTATAATTGATGAGGTGCCATGCTGAAAGCCAATGAGCTCTTTGGTACATCACATTTTACTATAAACGATTGTCTAAAGGTAACTGTATGTCTGTTTCTTTTGGTTTGTTTGTTTGTTTGTTTTTTTTGCTCCTGTTAGTAATGAGTACAGCTGAAACGGTTAAAACACCAATCAAAAAGTGGTAAAACACCACCAAAAGTGGTGCCCATAGGCCATGTTGTGTACCACTGGAAAAAATGACCATGTTTTTAAAGTCTGGTAATTAGAAGCTGCTTGAAGTGTTTACCTTTGGTATCAGTATGAAAAGATGTGTTTGAGTCAAATTTTCCATAAAACCTTGAATGGAAATTGCATTGCGATCTTCCACTTTTTTTGTGACTTCTTCATTTCCTGACTTTAACATCAGCAGGTTTATTTCTCCCTCTGGAAAATGGTTATAACACCTTTTTTTCCAGAAAGTGTTTCTGCTGCGTTGCAGTGCCAGGATGCAGCCAAACTGTGTGTAGTGTTGAATTATGCTACTGACTGATAGTTTGCTACATGACACTGTGTACTGTGGTCTACATAATAGCCTAAATTTTTGCAGTCACAACGAGAGAGAGAGAGTTTCAGTGGAAATGTGCTACAGAATATGCATGTTAATGATGATCTCTGAATTTCCCCAAGCTTTATCTTTATAACAACCCTGGTTGTCAGTAAAAGCAATAGACAAATTGGCCCAGAGGACTATAAACCTTATTGTCAGCTTGATCCATAATCTCAATTAATTAACATCTGCCACCGCGAGTGCAGAAAATAGCAAAATTATTTACATTTTAAACCAGTTTGTGCCAGTGGTGATTTTTTTTATCTCTTTATTCCATGTTTTATTTAGTTTGTCAGTTGAAACCACTCTTAATATGTCAGTCCCAATACTGTGATTTTATTAAACATGCATAGACACTACATTTGGTGGGAAATGTGTGGAATTAACCAACATTTCAATGAATTTTCTGGATTCAGTGCATTTAAAAAAAAGAGCAAAAACATTACAGCCACGATTATTCATCAATGAATAGTGTTGGAGAAGAAAGAGGAAGAAAAAAGGAAGAAAATGAAGGGCTAGACAGAAAATTACACAAGGCCTTTTGAATTCAGTGATTCAGGAGGTTATTTCATTTGACCAGTGTAGCTCTGTCTGTTATATGTCATGAAACTACAATGTAACTTTTCTGGTGCCACTGGCTTGCTCATCACAGAGTCTCAAATCTGCCCTTTATGGACAAACAATGCAGACTAGAGTCAAGGCAGTTCTGTGAGTATTCAACAGAAATGCTGTAATTGTTTGACTATTAAATCTTTTTGTTTGTTTTTGAAGTTTTCTGTTGTCATGTAAATGAGAAGTTCTGGAGTTTGCTGGATCAAAACAGGAGAAGCATCTCTGGCTGGCCTGGTACTGGGAAACTGGGGTTTATTATTCATTTCTCATAAAAACATCTGCTGTTGAGTCCATTGTTCAATCCCTCCCCATCATCTCTGAGGCTAACAGACTGATGGGTTTGGTTGAGTGCCAAGGTAGGATTCAAACTCTGAAGCTGAATTATTTTTATTTTCTTTATAATTATTTTGAAATGTATTATTTTGCAAACACTAGAGTGCAACATGCAACAATACACTTGACTAGATTATCTAAAGCCCAAGAGTGAACTTACCATAAGAATATTAATGTGTTTTGCTTCACTCTTTATAAATATTCATGTTGATGAAATGGAAAAACTGTATATAATCAGATAAATTGCCCTTTCATCCAACAACAAACTACAGTGAACTTACTGGGGAATAAGTGATCATTATGATGTAACTCACTAAAAACAAAATAAGTGATCTTCTCCTCATTAATTCAGTTAGTGGGGAGATTGAGGTTTCACACAGGGAAGATGTCACTCACAAGGGCTGTATCACAGTAACGGGCCTGTTTACACCTGGTCACTTCATGCATTTTCTCTGATCGGACAGCCATCCGATCGTGAAGTGTAGCCTACCTATGTGCCCTTCGAAACGCTTTCGAGATGGATTCAAATCCGATCACTCAAATCACTTCAGGAGGTGGTTTGAGAGACACATTCCAAATGAAACTGGACAAGTGTAAATGCATCTGGTTGTTGGAGCCACATGTTTAAAAATCAGCCTACTCCCCCCCCCAAAAAAAAAAAAAGTGAATGTGTGAGAGTGAGTTATAGGCTACCAGCAGTCAGATATGACAGTACTTTTGCAACACACATCGTTACAGATATATGGCCAGCCGCACTTAGTAAGACTAAATGATCTTACCAGTGCTGATGCCACTCTCTCTCTCCTATTGCGGTCTTTGATCTTGAAATCAGCTGACGACAATTAAAATGCAGCTCATATCGGTAGCTTTCATTGACGTGAACTCCATTAAGTTTGCACATAGTGCAGGAATTGAAGAGGATTTATATGTGTTTTGTGGAGACATATTTGTGTGGCCAAGTGTAAATATGATCAGTAAAAACACATGAAGTGACCATGTGTAAAAGGCCTTATAAGATTTGGGCCCTATCTTGCACCCAGAGCAATTGACTTTGTACACCGACGCATGTTTCATTCCTATTTTGCACCCGACGCACAGCAGACTTTTCCCTCGGCAGACGCACTTCGGTAAATTAGGAAATGAACTTGCGCTCCAGGGGGGCGGTTCAGCGAAAAGAGGAGGCGTGTTCCGGCACAAACATTCCCTTCCAGAAAACAATTCCGCCACAGACCAGGAAAAACCTAATCTAAAGTCAGTGGTGTGTTTTCAGTGGCATGTTCAGATGCTATTTTAAGGGTGCATGCTTAGCCATAATGTAGCGTGTGCACAACGTGCATACACTTTGCTTCTCTCATCTACACAGATGCAGCAGTTGACATTTTTGCAAACCATACATAATTACAAGGAAAATATTCCACACGAGGGAAATCATTGTGGTGTCCATGAAGATGTGAAAAAAATAGGCATAAATCTAGCTTACACATTTACCCAAATTATTATACGCCTGTTTAACCGAAGCTAATTTGGGTGGGTTTCTCCCATCCCCATACAATGTCACTTCTCTGTCTTTAACGGCCCTGACGAGAACGTCGGTCTCCTCGGCTGTGAACCGCTCCTGGCGTGCGTCTGGCAAATCCGCCGTTATAATAGTAATCCGCCATTCACGTTACACCCAAACCACACCTATGAGTAATGTAGCTACTTCAGACCAACCAATTTTAGATTTGCATCGGGCGCAAGAGTCATTTATCCCACCGTTATAACAGTGCCCGAGATCCGCCCACAAAGTTACTTGCGTTTCGCGTTTGATACTTGCGTTTCAGATCGTTAAAATAGGGCCCTTTGAGTCAAATCCCAACTGATTTTGTATGTTGTTTTCAGAATAGTATAGTTTGGGTATTCTATGTCAATGAAACTAAAACTCCAATATCATCATATATTTTTTGCACAACTGCAACCAATGAATGTTTTAACTGATGTCTGAAGAAAGATAAAAAGAGGATGAATACGATATGTTCAACTTTTTAACAAGGCGCACTGTTCGATTTTTTTTTTTTTTTTTTTCAATCACAAAGTCTTTGCATTTTGCAGAGAACAAAAAGAATAGTAAGGTTTCCAGGTAGAAAGGCTTTTCCCCCCCAAAAAAAGTTATCTGTAGGAACATGTTATCATTAAGGTGAATGTGGTTTAAACAGCATATATAGATTTCAGAGAGTTCAGCTTGAATATAAAATTTTTAAACTCAGGAAATACATGAGAAATAGACCTTTGGATCTAAAATGGAATCCTGCAAGTTAAAGTAGAGCAGACATAAAAAAAAATATATGAATAAAGTTTTTAGTGTAAACAAAACTTTCATATTCTATCCCACAGATTACAGTTCACCCATTAATTCTGTTCTATGGGAAACAGACAATTCAAATGATATCAATATAATGTCCCCTAATATGTATGTTTTGCCTAGCTGCAAAATGTCTCACATTAATGCAAACAAATGTATTTACCAGTACTTAAAGATGTAGTAAAATCTGGAAGAAAAAAAAAAGCCAGGAAAGTGTTTGAAATCATCTTCTGGAAGTGCTTAAATAATGCATATACTGCTGTCCAATAGCAACTCATTTATGTGTTAGCTATGACACTGTAAAATCTCATTCTTTTGGTTTTGAAACAAATATAGAACAGATGTATAATGAAGCATCATACCATATGACTCTATACCAGAGTCCATCATTATCACTGACAAAACGATTTTGATTAGTCAGTCTGTCACAGACAAGGACAAGCACTGAGCTGACCCTGTCAAAACCCCTAAAAACTACAAAGCCACATCTCTGCACAGGCTTAAATGTCAAATGAACTTTAAACTTAAAATGAGAAGATAAATCCAATAATTTGTTTTGATTGTAATGGTGCTGACGCACAGGCAAGGATATTTGATGCAGCTTTCCAATAACAACTTTCTATACCACCTAAAGTTCACATTCAAATTAAATTCATTGAATCTATTTATAGAAGTCTTTCCTTTTCAAATTGAATTAGGTCACTGATTTTTTTAATACAAGGATTGGGGCTCTAATTCAGAATAGCATTCATACGTTTTATCATTATAAAGGACTTCATACTTGTCTTTCCAAATCTCTTGCGTCTTGGTGCTCTTGAAAGGCCTTTAGTAGCAAAGGATATCTGACATTTTATATAGTATTCTAAATGAAAAGCTGTCACTGACAATATAATATAACCATTTTAGCATAAGAATAAGGAATAATTTCCATTCAAGTCCATTCTAGTTAGAAAAAAAGCTATAAAGTAATTTTTTTTTTCTTGACTCCCTTGACAGGTAGAAGCTTTCATAACTAATCCATAGTTATTTCAGAAATTATCCGCAGAAAATACAATGTTAAGAAAGAAGAAACGGGAAAGTTAATGCATTCTAGTCTTAAGCATCTTCTGATATAAAGCACAGAGCACAAATCACACAGGGGCTAACAAGTGATTTATTTTCTCTTTACTCTCCTGCCCTTTGCTCCAGCAGCACAGATCAACTTTAATTAATTTTGAATTGCATATGGAATTGGATGGAACATTCCCCATTCTTCTAGTGGCAGCCTACATTCTAATTCTTCAAGCAGAAAAATCCTGATAATGAGGTAGATGAGCAGAAGAGCCCCATTCTGAGAATTCTCTTTGATTTGATCGCCATATCGGAAGTGTGAAACCCTCATCTCATTATGATTTTGGAAGCACATTCTACCTCTCCTTCCATCTTCCTCCCTCTCTCTCTTTCTGGCGGTATGTCTCTCAGTGAGCCCCTGGGCTAAACCACATAATCTTGAGCAGCATTTTCCCAGACCCCCTCACTCCTCCCCAACACAGTACACATACGCACACAAAATAACAAGACTTCAGGCTGATAGAAAATTCAGCAATGCATGTTTTATAAAATCTGCATGCTGAATGCAGTCCTTTGATAACTATAGTGAGGCAAAAACCACTGCATGAGGATTGTAGAGAGAACAGGAACTTGGTTAATTCGGTCTGAGACTCAAGCAAAGCCAGGAAAAGTGCTCAGCCGTAATCCATTCGTTATCAAAGACCGAAAGGATTGTCCATTGCTTGATAAAACCTTAGAGCATTTGAGCCCATGCTTAGAGGTCACACAAATAGCAGGAATGAAGAAAGGAAGTAAAGTGGATCAGCTACTTATAAAAATTACAAAGTTGGTACATCAAGTCAAATAACTAAGAATAAATAGATATAGTAAAATTTACAGTATTTCTTTAAACAACCAAGTAGGGAAATTATCTGCCAAATGATGCCAGTTTAACCTTTAAAAAAACTTGTTATGCTTTATGTAAAATCCACTCTCTGAAGCATACTGTCACGGGGAGTTTTGGTTATTGTTTCATGTCTCTTGTCATAGTCATGTCACTGTCTTATCATGTGATTCCCTGCCCCTCATGTGATCCTGCCATGTGTTCTGTGTTGTCATGTTGTCATTGGTTCATTGTTTCATTGTGCACAGGTGTGTCTTGTTCATTCATTAGTCTTGTGTGTATTTGAACCCTCATGTTTGCCATGTGTCTTTGTCAAGTATTGTTTGTGTAACCACTGTTGGGTGAGTGCCACGCCACGCGTTCTTGGATTGTTTTGAATAAACTGCACTTGGGTTGTCAAGCTTGCCTCCAGTGGAATGATTACACATACATACACTTTGATTATGTTCAATTCATTAACAATTTTATGTATACTGATACATTACCATTTTCAGCTGTATAAATTAATATACGTTGTATTAAACTGTATTTTAATGATTCATATAAAACTTTTCAGTAACACTTAGTTCACTTTAGACATTCTATTAAGTTTGCAACTACATGTCAATCAGGCCAGCTGACAGTCTTGCCTGGGCCCGGGACGAGATAATCTTAGATGGGTTTGATTAATATGCGCGAGGGAGAGAGAGCAAGACAGCGCTCGACGTGTTGTTTGAAGACGTGAGTGTGCGCGCGGCCGGGGCTCACTATCAGCAGTCATTATATTCTACATCACTCACCGATCAAATAAGGCTTTGGCGGGACAAAGATTTGCTTAGGCGGCCGCCAAAAACCGCTTAGTGGCCGTTTGACCACTATTTCAAGGATAATTAGGAAGAAAACAAATAAAAAGCTTTTATGTAACTCACATATTCCATATTTTTCCACAAATAGGCTTTTTTAATTTAAATATATATATTTTTTTAATTATTCCATAATTTAATGAGGGCCCAGTTCTGTTGACCATGTCTTTTTAGACTGAAGAAAATGACATGATTTATTGAGCACCACAACAAATGGCATTAATGGAAAATCCCGAACATACCAACGCTATCTCACGACCAATTCGTACGAATTCGTACGAATGATAAAAAGTTGGCTAATGCGTACTAATTCGTACGACCTCACTCGTACGAATTTGTACGATTTGTCTAAACCCACGTGATGGGTAGGTTTAGGGGCGGGGTCAGGGGTAGGTCATTCGTATGAGTTCATACGAATTGGCCAATTCGTAAAATATGTACGATTTTGCTAAAATCGTACTAATTCGTACGAGTCAGGTCGTATGAATTCGTACGAATAAGCCACCTCGTAGAATTTGTACGTTTTCCCGTGAGATCGGGCATACTATATCTAAGATCAGGGCCGGAGTGGGGCCACTTTTCAGGCCCAAGACCGGCCCACTTTTTCCATGGTGGAATTCCAAATTAGCACTTTTTCCAAATTGGATAAATTAAGCAACAGTTCAGCTCTTACTATTGTGTAGTTTGTATTAAAGGGATACTCCACTTTAAAATGAAAATTCTGTCATCATATACTCACCCTAATGTTGTTTCAAACCTGTGAATTTCTTTCTTCTGCTGAACAGAAAGGAAGATATTTAGAAGAATATCAGTAACCAGACAGTTAGGAAAAAATATGGAAGTCAATGAGACCAGAAACTGTCTGGTTACTGATATTCTTCTCTTCCTTTCTGTTCAGCAGAAGATAGAAATTCATACAGGTTTGAAACAACATGAGGGTGAGTATATGATGACAGAATTTTCATTTTAAAGTGGAGTATCCCTTTAATACCATGGTTCAACAAATAATGTAAAGGTTAAATAATAATTCACTTAGACTTTATTTCACGCAATTCTAACTTTATATCTCACAATTCTGAGAAAGAAAGTCATGTAAAGAGATGTAAACTCGCAATGTGAGATAAAAAGTCGCAATTATCTTTTTAAAATGTTTTATTTTGTGGCGGAAACAAGCTTCCATACCTCCTGGCCTCTTCCTCCCATCCATCCTCCCTGACGCGTACCGTTACGGTAGGGCCGGCCCAGCTATCGGTAGGCGCCGGCGGTGCCGCGGTAGCCTACTCCTGAGAACACGTTTTGGAAAAGACCATAGACCAGGGGTGTCCAAACTCAGTCCTGGAGGGCCACTGTCCTGCAGAGTTTAGCTCCAACCCCAATTAAACACACCTGAACCAGATAATCAGACCTTGGTTATCTGGTTCAGGTGTGTTTAATTGGGGTTGGAGCTAAACTCTGCAGGACAGTGGCCCTCCAGGACTGAGTTTGGACACCCCTGCCATAGACAGTATAAGAAGGGAAAAGACGGGCTATGGACCCAACCAACTCTATAGGAGGGGAGGGGAGAACTCCCTCACATGGTACAAGTTACAACCCATTCAGAGTCTGCGCGCTGCGGCTGCGGTGTCAGAATGCGGAACGTGTGTAGCCTAATGTAACTAACGTGACAAATGTGAAAGAAAAAAAAACTTCCTCGACCGGCCCAAAAGTGAAGCGGCCCACCGGGAATTCTCCCGATTCTCCCGATTACCCATCCCGGGCCTGTCTAAGATCAACAAAGACACTGGGTCTTCACTGTGTGCAAGCCAAAGTTCAGAATATTTAATTAGGATTTAAACCAGGTTTGACATTCAAAGGCAACCTGCAGTGCCTCTGAAAGTCATTTTTGCAATGCAGTAATATTTTTTATGCAACCCAATTAGTAGACATTTGATTAAAAAACACAACTCAATGTGCACTTCAGAATCACAGGGCAATTATAGTTTAATGTATAATGTTAAAGCAGCATGTATTGAACCAATGATAACACCAACTGTTGGACAAAGGCAGAAAGAGAAAAAATATAAAAGAATGAAAAGAAGAAGATAAAGTGCCCAGTCTAAAAGCAAATCACCTCAATTGCTAGAATAATGGATTTGAGTCTACAAACTCACTGAATGGGCTTAATGTTGCATGCTGTGGCAAGTCAGCACGTAGCTGATGAGGTCTGACATCAAACTGTGTTACACAATCACTATCACTCATTCTTTTTCTGCCCACATCGAAGAGAGAAATTCTGCTCCAAATAACATTTTATATTTGAGGACTGACCAAATGAAAGGCAGATAAAAGGCTACCAGCTATCTGTCAAATTGTTGTTGGAACACATGATTTTAATATAGAGATACATTTCATAATTTGAATACATATTCAGATAATGTGTCCATTAATCAGCAGTACCTGAAAAGTTAAAGTAATGAGCAATCGTGCATTTCAAGGGTACATACATTTCCATTCAGCGGATCTTATTTGTCAAATTGTCACTGCCCTGTAATTGCCGCTAATTTTAGACACCAGCTGAGTAATGGGGATATTTTATTCATTCAAACCGCAATAAATAATTATGCATTCGGGTAGAAATACATGAATGAATTATCTGTTATGGCCAATAAGACAAACAAAATCCCATAATGACATCCTGTTCCTCTTCTGTGTGGTTCTTGGCCAGTCAGATTTAAAGAGAACTGCTGTCCTGTGGGCTAATCTATGCAAAAATTATTTGTACATGGAAATTTACGTGATGGGAATTATCGCAATAATTTACAATTTGAATAGACCGATCCAGGAAAAGAAAGCAAAAATTCTGGACAACAAAACACTGGAGGGCATCTATCAATCGAAAAAAAAAGTGCTGCTTTATATTATATCAAAGAAATGTAGTGCTTACGCATTGATCTATAACAATGTGGATCTGCTTATGCATTTCAAAATAGCTGCACATCTATCATTGCTATTTTGTTAATAGTTTCACCAGGGAAACCTTTCGTGGTGGCATTCTCTTTTGAGTAGCAGCTGTGAGTTATCAGCTTTTCTCTGCATGTCAGGGTTTGACACATCTGGGATCTGTGCAGTGAGCTGATAACTCCCTTCTATCTCCACACCTGCAGGATTAATACTGAAATCTATCAAAGGGTGGAAACATTTGCCCACTACATTGTGCTTCCTTGTATAGAACCCTGTTCTTTTTGGATAAGCACTAAAGCATTTTATTGACTAGAGGAAAGATCTTAAAAAGAGAGACAATTTCCCCACTGCTGGAGATGTGTTTTGACTGTGTTTGAAGAGTGTTCCTTTTGGACTCGAGTTTCCAATGTGTGATGGTGTCAGAGTGAATCAGATTTAAAAGGACACTGCACACAAAAATCTCTAATCTCTAATCTCTACTCACATTGATGTCATTCCAAAGTGGTACAACTTTCTTTCATGCATGAAACACAATAGGGTCGTGAGTAAATGCTGACAGAATGTTTTGGGGGAACTATCTTTGTAAGTACATTAATATTGATGAATATGTTGTCTGTAAAAATGAGCAATTCCCCTTGATGATAAAATATTAAATAAATTTTCCAGCATTTATCTGGGGAGCACTTGAATGAGGAATGCAGTTCATCCTTCTCTTGCTTTCCTTTATACTCTGGAAAAGACTTCCAATATAAAACCACAAGGACTATTTCTGAACATGAGAGATCAACTATAGAGACAACTCAGAGGAGAAAAAAGATTTTTTGTTTTGTTTTGTAAAAGGAACGTCTCGGTTACGTATGTAACCCTCGTTCCCTGAGTAGGGAACAGAGACGTTAAGTCGGTTGACGACGAATGGGGTTTCGCTTAGAAAGCCTATCATCTTCGAGTATATAAAACGAGCCAATGGCAAAGAAATGCCATGGGTCTGCGGAATAAGCATAGCGTAACTCCGCCCCACCCTGGGGGTATATAAGGAAGTGCGCTGGCAACATGCAGATATGTCTTCGCTGAGGAGCCGAGACTGAACTCAGGCGTTCCAGCGGTACAGCAGAAGTGGCAGGGGGACGTAACGAGTTACGTCGGATGACGACGAATGGGGTTCCCAGTGTAATCACGCCACCTCTCGACTGTCTTCCAGTGCCCTGCGTAAGTCTGAGCTCCCTGTCGTGAGACTGGCACGGACGAAGGACTCCTACTTAACACAGGAATACCAAGGTACACTGGGAAGCATATCTCAGTGGAAATATGCAATTATGCCCAACCCAAAGGGGGGGACTTGGAATACACATATGACCCCGAGGGGCTGCATATGGAGAATCACTGGGGTGTCCAGCCGCAGGTGGAATATTTCAACCCCAGGGGTGGCAAGGTGGCTTGCCGAGGGAAAGACACATGCTCAAAGAGGCTTACAGTGGAATACACATGTGGGGGTCGCCCGGAGGGGGAACCATGCACATGGAGGCACCTAGCCAAGCGCGAAAGCTGCCGGTGGCATAACTCTGGCGTTGACCTCGCCAGTGCTGGAGGAGACTCAGGGCTCATTAGGCTCACCTGAGGAGAATATCGCACGTATCCCGTCCGTGGAGAGGAATGGCGAGCAAGCGAAGACACCTGAGCAGAATCTAGTACCGGCTAGTTGAAGCGAGTACATGAGAAGAAACTGGCTCCACTCGGAGATTGTAGAATCTCGCGAATGTGTTAGGTGTCGCCCAGCCTGCAGCTCTGCAGATGTCTGTTAGCGAGGCGGCATGCGCTAGAGCCCAAGAGGATGCCACACTCCGAGTGGAGTGGGCCGTCACACCAAGGGGTCGACCTTGCTGCTGGTATGCCAAAGCAATGGCGTCCACTATCCAGTGAGACAACCTTTGCTTGGAGAGAGCCTTTCCCTTCAGCTTCCCACCATGACAGACAAAGAGCTGGTCTGAGGTCCTGAAACACTGCGTTCTGTCGACGTAGGCACGGAGTGCGCGTACTGGACAGAGCAGTGCCAAGGCTGGGTCTGCCTCCTCCGAGGGCAGTGCTTGCAGGTTCACCACCTGGTCTCGAAAGGGTGTGGTGGGAACCTTGGGCACATATCCAGGCCGGGGTCTCAGGATCACATGAGAGTTAGCCGGCCCGAATTCCAGGCACGCTTCGTCAACCGAAAATGCCTGCAGGTCCCCTACCCTCTGGATGGAGGCCAATGCAACCAGGAGCGCTGTCTTCATTGACAGGAACTTAAGCTCCACTGATTGCAGAGGCTCAAAGGGAGTTTTTTAAACTCGCAAAGCGAAAATTACCTGCTCCTCGTCCTCCCTGATCTTGCGCAAGGTCTGCGCAAGGAGGCTCACTGGGGGAAACGCATACTTGCGGAGGCCCCGCGGCCAGCTGTGCGCCAGTGCATCCGTGCCGAGCGTGCCCTCGGTCAGGGAATAAAACAGGTCGCAGTGGGACGAGTCGTGGGAGGCAAACAGGTCTACCTGTGCGTCCCCAAACTGATCCGAAATCAGCTGGACCGACTGGGGATGGAGTCTCCATTCTCCAGCGAGAGGCCGAAACCGAGACAGCTCGTCGGCCGCCTGGTTCAGGACTCCCGGGATATAAATGGCTCGAAGCGACCTCAGATGCTTCTGACTCCATATGAGGAGGTGGCGGGCGAGTTGTGACATACGGCGGGAGCGCAGACCACCTTGACGGTTGATGTACGCTACAGTCGCGGTATTGTCTGACCTGACTAGTACGTGTTGACCCCTGAGCAACGCATGGAAGCGGTGCAGGGCAAGACGTACAGCCAGCAACTCGAGGCAATTGACATGCCAAAGGCGCTGGGGTCCTGTCCAGGAGCCCACGGCAGCATGTCCATTGCACATGGCGCCCCAGCCCGTGGTGGAGGCATCTGTTGATACAACAACATGCCTGGAAACTCGTTCCAAGGGCACTCCGGCCCGAAGAAAACTGAGGTTCGACCACGGGGTGAAGGTCTGACGGCAGGTCGGAGTCACTGGGACTCGGAGCGTGCCGTGATGCCATGCCCACCTCGGGACTCGATCGCGAAGCCAAAGCTGGAGTGGTCTCATATGAAGCAACCCGAGCGGCGTGACTGCGGCTGCGGATGCCATATGCCCCAGGAGCCTCTGAAACAATTTCAGTGGAACCACACTCTTGCCCTCGAACTGACGAAGGCAAGTCAGCAGTGACTGCGCACGCTCGCTCGTAAGCTGCGCGCACATGGCGACCGAGTCGATCTCCATACCGAGAAAAGAGATCCTCTGCGCGGGGCAGAGTTTGCTCTTCTCCCAGTTGACCCGAAGGCCCAGACGAGCTAGGTGCCGGAGCACTAGGTCCCTGTGTTCGCAAACCTGGTCTCGAGAGTGAGCTAGGATCAGCCAGTCGTCGAGATAGTTCAGGATGCGAACCCCGTGTTCCCGAAGGGGACCAAGGGCTGCCTCGACGACCTTCGTGAAGACGCGAGGAGACAGGGCTAGCCCGAAAGGGAGAACCGCGTACTGGTATGCCTGCCCCTCGAAAGCAAACCGTAGAAACGGTCTGTGTCGAGGAAGAATGGAGACATGGAAGTAGGCTTCCTTCAGGTCGATCGCTGCAAACCAATCCTGCGGCCGTATGCACTCGAAAATGCGTTTGGCCGTGAGCATCTTGAACGGCATCCTGTGAAGGGAGCGGTTCAAGACGCGCAAGTCGAGGATTGGCCGTAACCCACCGGATTTCTTCGGTACAATGAAGTAGGGGCTGTAGAAGCCGGACTTCATTTCGTCTCGATCGCACCCTTCGCCAGTAAGGTAGCGACCTCCGCTCTCAGAACAGGGGCATTGCCACCGACCATAGTGAAGCGGACTCCCCTGAAGCGGGGAGGAGACCGCGCGAACTGAATCGCGTAGCCTAGCCTGATGGTCCTCGCGACCCAGCGGGACAGCCTGGGAAGCTCTAACCAGGCTTCCAGGAACTGTACCAGCGGGGTCATGCGGACCACAGACGTACCCTCGGTGGTGCAGCGAGGCGGAATGACCGGCCCAGGCGTGGGTGGCAAAGCGGCCCGATGCGGGGGCCCGGTCATTAGCCGCGTCCTGCCAGAGGAGGCCAGGGGAGGACCAGCGTCCCACTGAGGCGTGCTCTGGCAGGGGACTGGCGACAGAGGGGGACGAGAGTGGCGAGGCTCGTGAACGGCGCGCACTGTCATCCGCGCACTCTGTGTGCTCAGAGATGGGGAAGTGAGTTCTTTCTTTAACCACATTAGGGTGCGGCCCGTCGTGGGACGAGCAGCGGGAGTGGGACAACCAAGGATTCTCCCCCGGCCCTCCACCGGGGGAAGGAGCGGCCCTGCTACCGTCTCCTGACAAGAACTCATCGCCATCTCTGAGCAGCCCGTCTCAGGAGCGCCGCTTGGCCTGGCGTTTAGCGGGGCACGGGGTGGGAGAGGGCTGTGGCGCCTTCCTACGGCGTCCTCCACGACGCGACCCGGATGGAGGCTGCTGCTGGGGCTGTGCGGGAGGGGCGGGAGCCGTAGGAGGGTGCCCTCGGCGGCGAGCAGACTGAGGCACCTGTGCCGACGGCTGGGTGGAGGCAGCAGCGGGCCGTCGGGGCAGGACGTGTTTGAGAGCCTCAGTCTGCTTCTGGGCGGCTGAGAACTGCTGGGCAAAGTCCTCAACCACCCCGCCGAAGAGGCCAGCCTGGGATATGGGAGTGTCGAGGAACCGGGTCCGCTCGGCCTCACGCATATCGGCCAGGTTGAGCCACAGGTGTCTCTCCTGGACCACGCAAGTGGACATCACCTGACCCAGGGAGCGTGCGGTCACCTTCGTTGCTCGGAGAGCAAGGTCGGTGGCGGCACGCAGCTCATCAAAGAGCCCTGGGTCAGTCCTCCCCTCGTGCATGTCACGCAACATCTGGGCCTGGTAGACCTGGAGTGTCGCCATGGCATGCAGTGAGGAGGCCGCCAGCCCCGCAGCTCTATAGGCCTTCGCCACAAGGGTGGAGGAGAACCTACAGGCCTTGGAGGGGTACTTTGGGTCACCACAGGAAGAAGCACTCTGAGGACACAGTTGCATCGCAACAGAGCGTTCAACCTGGGGAACCCCAGTGTACCCTTTGGCGGCCGCCTGATCGAGAGGAGGCAAGGCGGAGGAGGTCGCCGAGCGATCACGGGAAGACAAGGGTGCCTTCCAGGACCTCGTGACCTCCTCATGCACATCCGGGAAGAAAGGCATTGAGGACGCGCACTGACGGGGATCAGCAGCGGCACCCAAAAACCAATCGTCCAGCCGCGAGCGCACCGGACCAGGTGGTGGGGACCACTCAAGCCCGATGGCCGCGGCTGCCCGGGAAAGCATGGCCGTCATCTCGGGATCAGACTCGGGCAATGCTGGGACACCCGAAGGTGGCAGCACAGCCGAATCCTCACTTCCCAAGGACTCCTGCCCACCTTGTGATGCAGTGATCGACATCACATCTTCCTATGGAGCGCCAAATGAGACCCGCGGCAAGTCCGAGGACTGTACAGCGGGCTCATTTGAAACCCTCGCGGGTTGCACGGCACTAGAGGACGGTGTGGAGCGTGGAATAGTCGGCGCTTTGTTCCACACCGTAACCCTCAGGTCACCCTGGCCGCCAGCCGAAGTACCAGCTCTCGCGGAGCTCATAGATCGGGGTGCGGATGAGGGGACTCTACCATGAAGGTCATTGAGTCTAGACCGTAACCGTGCGATGGGCATGTTCCCGCAATGGGAACATGACTAATCCACAAACGCTGCCTTAGCGTGCTCAATACCCAGACACACAAGACAGCGATTGTGCCCATCAGAGTCAGAAATGAATAGACCGCAACCAGAAGTGCACGGGCGAGGCATCTTTAAAAAGACGTGCCGCGTGCAAGCTCTTTTAGAAAGGAGATTTCTCCGCAAATGCTGAAGCGACCAGGGAGAGAACACACACACTCTGGCAAATCACTGCACAGAAAAGCAGGGAATGTGCACTCGCTGGAACTCGCTGTCACACCAACACTTGGAGAGAGGCTCGTTCGAAGAGAATAGAGATGAATCTCAGGATTGGCTTGTGGAGTGAAGTACATCAACTTGGCTCCGAAGCGAAAACATATCTGCATGTTGCCAGCGCACTTCCTTATATACCCCCAGGGTGGGGCGGAGTTACGCTATGCAAATTCCGCAGACCCATGGCATTTCTTTGCCATTGGCTCGTTTTATATACTCGAAGATGATAGGCTTTCTAAGCGAAACCCCATTCGTCGTCATCCGACGTAACTCGAAGTGACTACGAAAGGGAACAGGAACTCACTGTAGACCGACATTAAGGCAAAAATTGTATGATCAAAATCACGTTAAAAATGTTTATGTAATGATCTGGAATAAATTATTTTAAAATGTCAAACACTTAATTATCAAGAAAATACATATTTAGCCTATTACTTTTACTTGCCATATGATTATCACTATGGAGCAGCTGGAAAATTACATCGTGACAACAGTAATTAAAATATCATAAACAATATTTTTCAATTATAAACACTACAAATAATATACAATTTAAATAAAATAGGTCAATTTCAAACTTTTAGGTGTTCCAAAAGAGCCATTCAATAACGAAATATTTCCAATTTATGTTTCTAAACAAAAGTACTTGAGAATAACAGACCTACTTTTAAGTGATTGTTAGTGAAGAAAAATATGCTTTTTAAGCCCAGGTGGTGCAGTTACCAGCAGGAGCTGGGGCCATGCTAACAAGTATTGATCAATGGGAATCTATTCTATTCTATTCTACAGTATGTCTATTTAGGACGTGTATGATGTCTGTGATGAACTCTCCACCTCTGCTTTTGTACCCCTACATTGTTTTTCTGATTACAGAGGAAACTCTGAGTCAGTCAGCCACACGAAAGCAGATACTGACTGAAAGAGACATGGATCATTTCCAGCATGACAGTACAATAACACATAAAATAAAAGCGATCCAGCTTTTTCCCCATTCAGTCAAACATGTTAAATATAGAAATCACTCATCAGTGACAAAATGAGCAATTATTCAAAAGACTTTGGCGGACTTGTTACAACATCCAACACCAAAAGGAAATGGAAGATCTGGTGGCCGTCAGAGACACTGGGGTGATGCATAGGAAATGTATTTTGGCTGTGTGTGTGTGTGTGTGTGTGTGTGTGTGCATCAGACATGATAGACTTCAGGCTCCCTGTGTGGGTGATGAGCAAATTTTTAAACACACTACTGTACAATCTGAATGGTTTAACTCACCTGCAAACACTTTTTTAGGAATTGCTAATACACCCGATATCGTTAACATCTCTCAGAATGGAAAAATAGTTACACTATTTGAGGTGTCATGCGCATTTGACTTGTTTATGGAGGACTCTTACTGTTCTAAGATTCTAAAATATCAGTCATTGATATTGATCATTGAGAACCTTGGGTACAAATGCCGGCTTATTGTGCTGGTGTTTGGTAGTCTAGGTCACGTACACAGGCTGGCGATCCGTGGACTTTGCATTGGGGGGATTTCCAAAACAAGGGCCAAACAGTTGGCAAAGTACTGTTCGATCTCAGCAAGGAAGCATGTTTGTTTGGAAAAGGCGATGCTTACATGTACCCTTAGAACGGTTTAATCCATAACAATGTGCTGATTTGTTTTAATCTGTTGGATTATTTAAAGAATTTGATTCCTAATGAAATTTGACTTGTAATGTGGAACCAAATAAAGTATATAAAATGTGTGTGTGCGTGTGTGCGTGTGTGTGATCCCCACAACTCACTGAAGATATTCAACAAAGGAGATGTTGCACACAGCCACTGTCTATGGGGAGAGAATAATTTGAATTTACTGTAAAAGATGTCCTGTATCCTTCAAAAATAATGTGTGAAGAATATCTATATTAGCTAGAAACATTAATTCACTCTTTATCCCAATGGATTACCTATTTGTGGGTATAAGAGTATGATTATTTATAACACACAATGAACATAATTGCATCTACTTAAGTATAATGGATTATATATCCCATATAGTTTCATATCTTTACCCAAGTCTCATATCTTGACATTATATACTTAAAGGGGTCATATAATGGTACATGCACTTTTACAAGTTGTGTTGGCAGTGCCTGTACACAACCATCATAAAATGATAAAAATCCATCCAGTGTTTTTTTTTAATCTTCTTATATGTTTTCCTCTGTCTCAAATCAAGCCGTTCGATTTTGTGACGTCACAAAATCGACGCCCCTCCCACGATTGTTGATTGACAGCAGCGTTTCAACCGCGCGGTCCGGCGCGGTCATTGTTGATACGCTGGAGCACTGTCTATGAGCAGAATGGCGTCTAAGCGATTGTGGTGTTCTGTTCTTGGGTGTAATAAGGAACACAGCAGTCATTTTGATGTTACTAAATCCGAACCGCTGAAGACGCAGTGGCTGAGTTTGTTTTCACAGGGAATATTCCCCACAATCAACGTCAATGCTTTCATGTTTGCGCAAATCATTTCACACACCAGACTGCTTTACAAACGAGGGTCAGTAACATTCTAAAGCTGGTTTTGCTAAGAAGCTGCTCCTGAAAAAAGGATCGGTACCAACTATTCGTGTTCCTGCTGCACCTCCAGAATATCTGAAGTGAGTGTAACGTTTTATTATTAACCTTTATATTAATATTTATATTAATCTTTGCAAATCGCTTGCTGCACGCTTCACGATGAATGCAGCTGCTTACACTCAGGGTACATTACGGCATGTTTTCTATGTACGACGTTCTCAATATAATTCATAATCCCACGTTTATAATGAACAACGACTTATGGTTATTGTGTTATTATTACAAACGGTGTACGCACAGAACAGAGGGGCGGGGTGAGCAAAGCTCATTATCATTTAAAGACACATACACTTAAACGGCGTGCTGAAAACAGAGCTGTTTTTGACCAGGTAAAATTTGTGTTTTCTTACAATACAAATGAGAATTTTTAATTAAAGTATATTACAGACTTTTAATTTAGACCCTAAAGAATCATATTAGCTTGTACAAAAATGGCATTATATGACCCCTTTAAAGTCCGCGTGAACCGGAAGTTGCAAACGACTTTTCTCCAGTGCTGTGACGTATTTCCCAGTGAAAAGGAATATTGAACAGAGGGCGGGGTTTTACTCTAGCGCTCCTCCTCTCCATCTCTCGCTCATTACAGACTAACGGTTTGAGGGGAGTGGTTAAGCGTTTCTCAACCCAAGCCGTCAAGCATACGTCATCAGGGAAGGTCCTCCAATGTAGAGAAGAGGGGCATTTTCAGATTTTGATTAAAGATTACGAAGCCAAAACATTTTTTTCCGTGTTTTAACTTGCACGGATTAATTGTTCACCACAAGACTAGTAATATGCGCTAACAAAGTAAATAGGGTCCATTTTGATTTCAGTTGGACTTTAAGATCTGCACAGTATCATACTACATCTTATGAGTGATCTTTGTCTGCTTTAAGTAAAATAACAAAAGTTATCTTCTTTTAAACAACCATAATATATCATGAAGTGCTTAGAAGAAATTTCACTTAAGGCAAAATCAAAGTTGTGTTGAAAAGTACAAAGGAACAATACATTCACAATGCAAATCATGTTTTATTCATAAAAACTGTAAAATTACAAAGTAGGTATTATTACCGTTGTTACGATTATTCATGAGATGATACAACACATTATAAGGTTGTTTATAAGGCATTATGCATGCATTATAATGCATTAAGACACCCTTGTGATGCATTATAAATGCAGGCGTCATCTGGTGTTATAAAGCATTGCACTCTTAAAAGTTATAACCACAAATAGCTAAGTATTATCATGTATTGTAACTATTGTTATGATTATTTATCAGATGATACAACACATTATACACATTAGTTGTTTATAAGGCATTATGCATGTATAATGCATTATAACCACAGGCTTCATAGAAAGTGTTACCAAATGTACATTTACATTCTGTAGAAAAAAAATTTATAATAAATATACATGATGCAGAAAATGTCCATGTAGCAATTCAACAGTAACTACTGCTAGTAATAGTAATCTTACTGTTTATAGCTTTTCCAGCACTACAGATACCTTTCAAAGCACACAAGTCTTGGGTCAACAGTCAAGAGAGATGGCTGAGACAGTTTGTGTGCAATCCACCGGTCCAAACAAAATAGTAAAAACCTGCAGAGCCTACTGAAGCAATGAAAACAAACAAAGCCACAGAAGGACTTCAAACAGTGAGAGTGAACATGACAGTAGAAGCCAACGTTTCACAAAAGCCACCATCCATGTACACAGAACAAGCAGAGGCAGAAGGGAATCGCAACCCAGCACGAACCATCAACAACCAGTGAAAAGTCTAGACAAAAGAATCAAAACAACAGATAAATACATAACTTAAGAACTTAATAAAAAAAATGAACTCATCCACTCCAATATTTGTCAGTATAAAGTCAAAGACCACTAGAAATAAGAACTAGTGAAGACTCAACAAAAACATGACCCGATGCTGAAAGACGCAACTCACATTTTTATATTTACAACTAGACATGAAACATACATGCTGTGTATTCAGTTCTATTTTCATTATGTACAATATTTAATATCAATTGACATAATTATGCCAGAGTACTTAGTGAACTGTTTAATAAACATTTATTATTTATTTTATTATTCATTATTATTTAGGGTGTTTCACATTGCAACAGTCATAAATATAATGTGAACATTCTGCAGAACTGATGACACCCCAGTGTTCTTCAAACTGACAATGTTGAAACTTACAATGTCAAATTCAGTTTAACGGAGAGCTTGAAGGTGTCTTTGAAGCATAAAAAAATGACTGATGTCTTGGTGGTCCTCATACGTAGCTCAGAGGCTGTGACTACAATAGGAAGGTATGCCCATAAAAAATGAGTAATGAAAGAGCTCATGACTTACAGCATCAGTGTGTCTCTACAATTATCTACGGTGTGTATAAGTCAGATGCCAAAATATGATTTATGAACTATAAAACAAAGTCTACGTGAGAAGAGACTGTGTGACACCCTCCTTACTTGCTTTGTGGGTGATATTCTTCCCTCCGTCTCACTCTCTACTAAAGACTTTGACACTTCAGGATTTACCACAGTATGAATGTCCTACTACTTCCTTTTCTTCTCACAATTCCTACCTTACATTTGGACTGCTATCTATCACCACTGGCGTTTTCTGATCTTCTGTGATCACAGAGTGGTTATGCTTGTCTGGCTGAGAATTTGTAAGTCCCAAAAGAATTCAGCCATATAATTTTATACAATGGTTTGTAAAGCGACATACATAAGAAGGAGATACTCCAGGCAAAGATTGTCTTGCCTTTTCATTAAATAAATGTAGTGCTCTAGAACATGCATGCATTTAAACTGAATTTGAAAGAAATTCACACTTTTTTTTACAAAAAATTTGTCAAGATAAACTTTTCATTTAGGTTGAACAAAGCCTTAGTTTAAGATATAGACAGATATAAACAAATTGATATACGGACAGATAGATATAGGACTGTATACCGTTCCCGCCTGCATTGTATGTTCTAAGTTGCCTCAGGGGCTTCTTTGTAGTCAGCACCTCAGGTCTTTTTTGATGTTGTAAACCCGTCTCTACTGATCAGGTGCTGAGTGTTTATTCTTGTCCTGTCATGGTTAATATCTTTGTGTTTCCCCTAGTCCCACTAGTTCCAAACACTGCTAGTATTTCTACCAGAAAGACTCGGGAGATAAAATGATATAACAAGAGTAAATTTATTAATAGCTCAGCAAGCATAGTCTTTGGCGTAGGCCCCGTCCTTAGCAAGCAATGCGAGGGTAACGGAATCTGCAAATCCCGCCTGAAGATGAAGGCAGGGGCGCAGCCGACCCCCTGGAGGTAAAGGAAGGGACCATCCTGGTGGTGGTGGGGAGGATGGAGGGAAAGGACCATCTTGGAGGTGGTTGGGAAGGATGGAGGTAATTGGCGCCGTCAGTATCTGCGAACTCAGACGGATGTAAGTACCATTCTTTTATACTGAGAGTGTTAACACATGATTGGTTAGAAGTGAGTTAATTCATGACGCGCTGATTGAGTCTTCCTGGCAGAACTTAACGCTAAGCTTACATTTCCAAAATCCTAGAGGTTAGACCATCTGCGGTCTGTTTGTGGTTCATTACATGAAGGAGATGTTCTTTCTACATTTCTTCTAGCTTTCTATCTTCTTTTGATCTCATTCTACTTCCTTCTCCAGTGCAGAATGCCATACAAATTATATACACCACCACCACCTTGATTTAATGTTTTTGAAATAAGTATTTTATGCTTACTAAGGATGCATTTATTTGATCAAAAGTACAGTTAAAACAGTAATATTGTGAAATATAAACATTTAAGCTGAATTCACGTCACATGATCCTTCAGAAATCATTCTGATATTTGGTGCTCAATAAACATTTCTAATTATCAATGTTGAAAACGGTTGTGCTGCTGGTTACACTTTACTAACTAAACATTAGTAACTATAAGTAACTCTGCAACTATGTCCACTGAATACAAACACAGATGAACACTGATTAACAGAACACAGGTGACAAAAATGACGATGATGACTAAACAGGTGACAAAACTGAACTGATAATGACAGTAACCATAGATACAAAGGAGTGGTGGGAAAAGAATAAAGGAGAACAGGAACCAATCAAAACTCAAACTGAAAGTCCAAACAAACACTGACACGTGACACTTGCAAACTTATTGGCAATATCCAGATTCCAGCAAGGAACCCCCTTTTTATGTTATTACAAAAATGGCTAAACCGCTATCTATGACATATTTAAGAAAGAAACACATCTAGACTAATATGCCAGGACCCCGTAACAACTTGATGCTTTTGTCTTAAAAAAAAAATAAATGTTTGACTATTTACAGATAAATAGAATCACGGCGATATTAGCAACATCCTAAATTAAAAACCCAGCAGACTCTGACGTTTAGAACAGACATCAGCCATTCAAGGTAAGCTATGGGTAGGTGTCACATTGTCAGATTGTTTTGATTTCTGTTCTTGCCTGTGTTTGGTTCATCTGTTAATTACTTCAGTTCTGTCTGTCTCTGTCCCCTGCCTGTTTGTTTCCATGGTTACTGATTTGATTTGATTTTTTCTTTTTCTTTTTCAGGTTTGTCTCATTTATTAATCTCATTAGTTCATCTGTTTGCTGTCTATTTAAGCCTTGTGTTTCTTTTAGTTCTTGGTCAGTTCTACGTTGCATTTAGTTGGTTGTTCTGTTCTTGTTCCAGAGATTCTGTTTTGTGAGGTTTTGAGTTTGTTTTTGTTTCATCTCTGCTGCAACCTCATTGTAACAGAAGAACTGACCCAGTATGGATCTAGCAGCAAATCAGCATATGTGACCCTGGACCACAAAACCAGTCACATAGGTCAATTTTTTTAAATTGAGATTTATACATCATCTGAAAGCTGAATAAATAAGCATTGATGTATGCAGGGGTTAAATTGGGATTTATTATGTGGAGGGGGGGCTCTCCCTAGGGGGGTCCATTAAATGGCACTTTCTGGAGAGTTTTGTGCAAAGAAATGGAGAAATTGAGTCTTACATGATACGTGAAAAACTGCAAGGTTAAGAGCATATACTTTGCATTGTTGTAGTATCAACAGGTATTAGGACATTTAGCATTTACATTACTGTTAATCAGTCATCACTTGATTACACATTGTATTACCTTGTTATGATATAGTGACCCATACAATGTGCCAAACATAATGTGCCACATAATGTGCCACATCTATCCTTGTGGAAAGGTTGCTTGGTAGCTAAAAGTAGGTCTAGCAAGTTCTGTAATTCACACAGATCAAACACAAATATGCTGACTGAATAGATTGCTAGTTTATTTTGAGTAGCCAGCTACCAGTTCTCTTGGCAGTTTGCTGATAATCCGGTGTCTGAAGTAAAATGCTCAAAACATCTCCTGAGAAAACTCACATGGTCAACCTAGTCTTGGTTATTTAATTTTGATTTAGTCTTATTTTCCTTACCTTGTCATTCAAGGCCAGGGCACTTTTTGTACAACCAACGTTGTGCTGAACTTGACAAAATTGATCTGTTGCTGCACCGGCGGCCAGCAGCTCGTGTTTTTTTCTTTTCTTTTTTCTTTCTAGGCAGTAGAAGGTTCTGGAACTTTTGCGCGCTTCCACATCCCGTGCAACTACGGATCTCCCAGGAACATTCATTATATATTGTTGTGTACATTTATCCGTGTGTCGGAGTTCAGAGTAGTAGCCTACAGATGCGCGATCATGGTCGACTGACAAGGAGATTAAGCAGCTGAACAAGAATACGGCCGTGTTCCGATTGTTCTCATCTCAGCTCCGCCGAGAGAAAATAGACATGCCATTTAAAAAATCTTTCATTTATTATCAGAAAGCATCACTTTAATCAAATTTTATGTGACACAATTTCCAGTAGGCAACTGACTGCAAACAGGCACATCAGGACACAAATGAGCAGGCTTGTGCCGGGGCTGAGCCCCGGAGAGGCCCGGCCCAATTTAACCACTGGATGTATGGTTTGTTAGGATAGGACAATATTTGGCAGAGATACAACTATTCAAAAATCTAAACATTTAGAAAATCGCCTTTAAAGTTGTCCATTTTGTGTTCATGATTGTGCTGCATTCACTCACAAAAATAATTGTTTTATATATTTTTGGTAGGAAATGTACAAAATATCTTAATGGAACATGATCTTAATATCCTAATGATTTTTGGCATTAAAAAAAATTCGATAATTCTGACCCATCAAAATATTGGAAAACGCCAATATAGCCTACCCCTCGTGTAAAGCAGCGAGACTCCGGAAATGCGATCAGCTGAGTATTCGACATCCATTTACCTTACCTTACGCCTTTATATACGCTCCCCTGACCAGAACTCCATAATAAATGGTTACCAAGGTGGTGTGGTTGGAAAGACAGGCTCCGCGAACGGCGAACCCAAAGCAATATCTGCATTTCACCACATATGCATTTAATATTTGTGAGCAAGGGGTTTTCTGAACTGTGTTAGCAATGGTTGTCGATACAGGAATCAGACATTGTGATTATCTCTTTGTGATATGGTTGTTATCAGGACTCGGGTGGGATCTCTTTCTCCTGCTTTGTTTTTGTTTTTTGACAGCGAAAAATGATACCTATCAGATTGTGCTACCATCATCATATTCATGTATTTTGAGGCTTTATTAACATCCCTATCCCTACCCTAAACTTACCCTTAAAACAATGCAAATATAGTGTTGGTTGCACAATCTAATAGGACAAGCACCGGCACTTTAGTGCTTAAAGGTAAGGCATGTAGTTTCTGCGACACTAGTGGCACCTAGCGGAATAACACAAATAAAGTAAACTTGCAAATGGACATTTCGTGCAGTGTGCCTGAGTCTCTCCCGACACAAACATCACAAACACCGCTCATACGGAGGCTTGAGAAGGCATAGTCTCAACAGGTATACAGGTAACAATAAAAGATCCAACATATGAGGAATATTTTAGATGTGTTGCTATGTGTCATGAATAAGTAGGCAACACTGTCAGTGTTGTAGGCAACACATTTTTGTGGAAACCGAGATACATTTTTCTAGCCTGGATGCCAGCTGAACTTAGCCCCGCCCACAACATTTGAGGTCAGGAAGTTTGGTCTGGACTTGATCCGTTGTGGAGCAACTATGCTCGAACCAGAGCTGTTCGGACCAATCAAATTGTCAGGGTGGGCTTTATACGATGATGGACAGATGATCAGCAGTGACGCAATCATCCACGTCACCAAAGAGCACTTGGGTTGAATTCGTTTACAACAAAGATGCCGCCATCGCGTCTGTCATCGAAGATATCGACAGCACATACATTTTAAAAGAGGAACAGAGAACCGCGATCAAGGCATTTGTCGATCGGAAAGATGAATGAAGAACATACATCACTTACTTCGTTGCTCTGATTGGTTGTAGGTCTATCTATGAGTGCAGAGGCATTTTCTTTCCTGGTTCGGTTGAAACACGTCCCTTAATCACAATTATGGAGCAGTATCAGACTCATATTCTGACTAGAATCTGAGTATGATGACGTCAGGCTAACATTTTTCAGGATTCTTTGATGAATATAAAAAACAGCATATTTGAAATTGAAATGTTGTTCTTTGTGTTAACTATTCACTTTCAATCAATTTAATGCATCACTGCTGAATAAAAGTATTACTTTCTTAAAAAAAAAAAAAAACTTACTGACCAGAACCTTTTGCAATCTGTGGTTGGAAAACAACATGCTGGTTTGGTCAGTAAGACAGACCTTTTTCTTTCTAAAGAGCAGAATATGCCAAGATTTCTTTGGCCTGAGGTTCTAAATAAAGACATCAATATAACGTGAGCACAGCACAGAGGTGTTAAAGACAGGAGTGTCACTTCACAGAAGCTTAAGAGCCAGCTCTAAATTGGAGGCAGCAGTCCAAGTGAGAGTGCCAGACACCACAAATAACTCAACCCATTCTCACTCCCAAGGCGTCAAAAACTGAAGCATGGTCAAGCGCCCCTGGCGTCACAATGAAGACGCCAAAGGCGCCCCTCTGCATCACTCTATGGACGAATTAGGAAGTCCATTGCTTTCAATGGGAAACCTGTGGCGTCAACAACAGACGCCAATTTTATCAGTAGGAAATCGCGCTGAAGAAGTCTCATTCCGAACACATCGCAATATTTGGCATCAATTCATGTGTGCCAGATGTTGGTAAGTAGTCGTAAATACGCTGTCCTTATGTTTGTTATAATGTATTTTCTGTTTGTCGATATTAATCAGATTAGTTCACTCATGTTCAGTCACTGCATTGATCTGTCATTCCACGGAGGCTTTCCGTTTCATTGCTTTCTTTCAACACCTTACTAAACTACGGAGATTAAACAATGCCTGTCACATGACGTGCTATAGACCTTCAATCAGTTAATCATATTCATATCAGGTTCAAAGTAGTACAATTAGTTCTAAAGTGGTATTTGTAGTAGAAGCACAGTAAAAACAACACTTTATGCTTTTAAGCACAGTTACATTAGTTTTACTGTGATGTAGTAAAGGACAGTAATCACAAAACTTACCATGCTTTTACCTCAGTATTAGTAGTTTAAAAGTAATATTTGTTGCAAATGCATAGTGACCACAACACTTACCATGCTTTTAATGCCTAATAATGTAAGATCCAATATTTGTTAGGTAAATCAGTACTTGTTCCTTTAAATAATCCTATAGGGGCCTATATTATACATAATTATATTTTCTTTTCTCTTTTTTCAGCTGAAAAGACCAAAAGGGCCTTTCGGTCTCCACATCTCCACATCTGATGAAGTAATAAACAAACCCACCTGCCTATTGTCTATAAGTAAACCTGAAGACTTTGGTTAAAATTTTCAGGTGTGCTCAATTATAGGGTTGGAGGTAAACTCTCTCCACCCCAAAAAAGAGAATGCAAAAGGGCCAGAGTTGCCTGTTCCTTGTTTAAATTTACAAAGCAGTAGTCAGTACATTATATAATATACACATTGAAGTATTATATTATATAATATTGCAGCACATTATATAAGCTAAGTACTCTTCTTCGGCGGTCACTCGAAACGAGTATGACTGTCCTCTCCGTCGGGTCGCCTTATTTGTGGATCCTCAGGTGGCTGTAAAGGCCAATCTGTGATCCACAGATTCTGCTGCAATGTGGGCATTGGAAGGTTGAGGTGATGTGTAGTGGTGGAGCCGTTTTCTGTTTGTCCTTGCGGCGTTGCCGCTTTGCATCTGCGGCACGGCGGAGTTCTGTTTCGTGGTGTGCTGCACCTTCCTGCACTGCTTTTCTCCAGTAGCCCCTGTTAAACGCAAGATTCTCCCAGTCGCCGGACGTGATGTTAAACTTTTTCAGGCTGGTCTTGATATTGTCCTTAAAGCGTTTCTTTGGCCCACCAGGGGCTCGCTGTCCTTCTTTTAGCTGGGAGTACAGGATCTGCTTAGGGAGACGGTTGTCGGGCATGAGGATGACATGTCCTGTCCATCTGAGTTGGTGCTGTATTATGGTGGTAGTGATGCTGGGCATATTCGTTTCCTCCAAAATACTGGAGTTTGTACGTCTGTCTTCCCAGGTGATCCTCAATATTTTTCTTAAGGCACTTTGATGGAAACGTTCTAGTGCTCTCAGGTGCCTGCTATAGGTGGTCCAGGATTCCGCTCCATACAGCAGAGTTGGGAGAATCACAGCTCTGTAAACCAGGACCTTGGTTTGAGCCCTCAGGTCTCGGTCATCAAAGACTCTTGTCCTGAGTTTGGCATAGGCTCCGCTGGCACAGCTCAGGCGATGATTAACTTCAGAGTCTATATCAGCTTTAGAAGAGAGAATGCTGCCAAGGTAGGGGAAGTGGTCCACGCTTTCCAGAGTGGTGTTATCCACTTTGATGATGGGTTGGAGTGATGGCTGGTTGGGTGTTGGTTGATACAGGACCTGAGTTTTCTTGATGTTCAAGGCCAGACCCAGGGCTCTGTATGCCTTGGCAAAGGCATTTAGGATGCCCTGGAGGTCTTCAGGGGAGTGTGCTGCAATGGCGTTATCATCGGCGTATTGCAGCTCCATGATGGTGGTATTCCTGACTTTGCTCTTGGCTTTGAGCCTGTTAAGGTTGAAGAGCCTGCCGTCAGTCCTGTAAAGGATTGGGATCCCCTGTGGCAAATCTTGGCCAGTGATGTGGAGTATTGCTGCAATGAAGATGGCAAATAGAGTGGGTGCAATGATACATCCCTGTTTGACCCCAGTTTCCACAGTAAATGGCTCAGATTCAGAGCCACTGTTGAGCACTGTGGCTGACATGCCGTCATGCAGTAGCCTCAATACACGGATGTATTTGGCATGACATCCATACTTTGATAGTATGCTCCACAGTGCCTGCCTATCCACGGAGTCAAAGGCCTTTGTCAAGTCTATAAAGACCATGTACAGAGGCATTCCTTGTTCCCGACACTTTTCTTGTAGTTGGCGAGCAGAAAATATCATGTCAGTTGTTCCCCTGGATGGACGGAAACCACACTGCGATTCAGGGAGTATCTCCTCAGATAGTGGTAGCAGGCGGTTGGCGAGGACACGAGCAAGTACTTTGCCTGTTGTTGATAAGAGCGAGATGCCCCTGTAGTTTCCACATTCAGCCTTGTCCCCTTTCTTGAATATGGTAACAATTTGGGCATCCCGGAGCTCTGAGGGGAGCTCTTCCCTTTCCCAGACCTTGACGAGTAGATGGTGGATGTGGTGCCAGAGCCTTGGTCCTCCTCCCTTTAAGATCTCCGCGGGGATCCCATCAGGACCAGTGGCCTTGTTGTTCCTGAGACTCCTGATGGCATTGTGAACCTCAGTTAGGGTAGGAGGTTCCCCCATGTCTTCTCTGATGGGACTCTGCGGGATATGGTCGGCGATGTCTGGTTCGGCTGAGCTGTCACGATTCAGAAGTTCTTGAAAGTGCTCCTTCCAACGTGCGTTGATGGAGTCATTGTCTTTTAAAAGAGTCTGTCCATCTTTTGGGCGCAGGGGATTTAAACCGCGGTGGCTAGGACCATAGACAGCCTTAGTGGCACTAAAAAAGCCTCTGGTGTTACCTGAATCTGCCAGTCTCTGGAGTTCTAGAGACTTTTCTGTCCACCAGTTGTTCTTGAGCTCCCTCATCAATCTCTGAACGTCAGCCTTGGCTCTGGAGTGTGCTGCCCTTTTGGCCTCACATGTTATGTCATTTTGCCACACACGGAAGGCTTTTCGTTTTCTGGAGATGAGTTGTTCTATCTCTGTGTCATTTTCATCAAACCAGTCCTGATGTTTCCTGGACTGATACCCAAGGGTGGATTTGCATGAGTCATGGATGGCGGATTTGAGAAGGCCCCAGTGCTCTTCTATGTTACCAGGATATTCTTGCTGAAGACTTTTCTCGAGAGAGTCCTGAAGTAGCTGCTGGATGGCAGTTTTGTTCAGGCTGTCAAGATTCAGTCTTCGCCGGGTCTGCTTCTTCTGAATCCTCCTCCTTTTTTTGAGTTTGATGGACATTGTGGATCGGATGAGGCGGTGGTCTGTCCAGCAGTTGTCAGAGTCTATCATGGCCCTTGTGATGTTCACATCACAGCGGTCCCTGGCCCTTACAATGACATAATCAATGAGGTGCCATTGCTTGGAACGAGGGTGTCTCCAAGATGCCTTAAATTTATTTTTCTGTCGATAGAGAGTGTTGGTGATGACGAGGTTGTGCTGAGCGCACTTACTCAGAAGCAGCACTCCGTTGGAGTTGATGTTACCGATGCCCTCCTTGCCAATAGTGCCCTTCCAGAGGTGTTGGTCCCGGCCTACCCTAGCATTGAAGTCTCCAAGGAGGATAATCTTGTCCTCCCTGGGGATTTTTGACAGGGTTTCTTCCAGGCAGGCGTAGAAGGCATCTTTTTCTTCCACGTCAGAGTCTAGGGTAGGGGCATAGGCGCTCACTACTGTCGCTGTCTGGTTGTTGGCCAACACCAGACGGATTGTCATGAGGCGCTCGCTGATCCCCACAGGAAGTTCGGAGAGGTGGTTGACAAGCTGGTTTTTGATGGCAAATCCAACTCCATGGTTTCTAGCTTCATCGGCTGGCTTTCCTTTCCAGAAGAAAATGTAGCCACCTTTCTCCTCCTTCAGCTGACCTTCACCTGCCCGTCGGGTTTCGGAAAGAGCAGCTATATCAATCCGGCATCTCTGCAGTTCTCTGGCTATGATGGCGGTTCGTCTCTCAGGTCTGTCACTGGAGGTGCTGTCCATCAGAGTGCGCACATTCCAGGCTCCAAAATTGAAATGAAATTTCTTTTGTTTCTGACCGCAAAAAGGGTGTTCCCTCTGGACGCGGTAATCCAGTCGGGAGGTATGAGGCAGGCTATTTTTAGGGCACCTTTTCTAGCCCCTTCCCCGTGTGGGGTAAGCAGAGCGGATCCTAAATAGGACTGCTTAGTCATGGGTGTAGCTGCCGAAGAGCTCTTCTGCCTCGATTCCAAGAGCCCAGCGACTGATTCTGACACCCATCGCCTGATGTGCCAGCTCATGACTAGGGGCTTCCAGACTACACAAACCTGCCCCCGTCGCCACTTGCTGATCGCCATAGGACTTTATCCGGGGTGGTAGGGTGGATTCCCTTTGTGGAGGACGCCTGTGCGTGGCGTTTTTTAACGTGTGGAGGCTGGTGCACAGACAGCCACCACACGATCCTTGGCAGGTCTGGGTCAGGATCCAGTGGCACGGAGTCCAAGACGACTGGGGACCCATCACTGCTGCAGCCTTCATCCGCCTTCCCAGCCGTTGTGATGCTCCATTTAGGTCAGCCATCATCCTCCGCCTGTTCCGCCGTTGAGGTCTTTTGTCTTTATTTTCAGGGTGTGCTCCCTTAGCCTTTGCCTCTATGGGCTATCCCACAAGGCAGTGGGACTATTTACCCATAGCTGGGGCGCTAAGTACTAAGTACAGTGTAACAGATGTTCCTCCCCCTAAACAAAGGACTTATTTGATTAGCTTGCTTTGATATAAGGACTGGTCTTCCTTCTCTGCTGTAAAACAAGAAAGTCTCTACTTACTCTATGTGCAATTACTATTGCTCTTGAAACATATCAATTAAGACAGTTATAAATAAGTTAATTTACCATACGATTCAGGAGAGAGCATTTGATGAGTAAATACTGATTGAAATATTCTAGAAGCTTTACCTGGGAAGGGCTGATCACGGCAAGATTCGCTCTGACACACTAGAAGCTCTTGTGAGGGTTGGCTCTTAAAAGAGCTGTTGAGTTTGAAATTGTAGAGATCTTAAAAAAAGGTTAAAAGTAATCCTGCAAGACAGAAAGGAAGGTAATTTTATTACATTACATGCAAGTAGTCAGTTTATACATAACTGTAGGATTTATTTCTGTAGAGAGTGTTGCATAATTAAATGTTACATGCATTTTTATGTAATAAGTTCACTGATATGTGGGCATTTCTATGAATAAAAGTATGTATTTAATAGCAAGCAATATTCATATGAAATAACGTCTCGGTTACGTATGTAACCCTCGTTCCCTGAGTGGGAACGGAAACATTATGTTAGTAACAACGAAATGGGGGTTTCGTATAGAAAGCCTATCCTCTTCGAGATATAGAAAACGAGCCAATGGCAATGGACATGCCTTGGGTATGGGTGGCAAGGTGGCTTGCCAAGGGAAAGACACATGCTCAGAGAGGCTTACAGTGGAAATACAAATGTGGGGGTCGCCCAGAGGGGGAACCATGCACATGGAGGCACCTAGCCAAGCGCGAAAGCTGCCAGTGGCTTAACTCTGGCATTGACGTCAACAGTGCTGGAGGAAACTCAGGGCTCATTAGGCTCACCTGAAGAATATATCACACGTATCCCGTCCGTGGAGAGGAATGGCGAGCAAGCGAAGATACCTGAGCAGAATCTAGTACCGGCTGGTTGAAGTGAGTACATGAGAAGAAACTGGCTCCACTCGGAGATTGTAGAATCTCGCGAATTTGTTAGGTGTCGCCCAGCCTGCAGCTCTGCAGATTTCTGCCAGCGAGGCGCCATGCGCTAGAGCCCAAGAGGAGGCCACGCTCCAGGTGGAGTGGGCCGTCACACCAAGGGGGCACGGTCGACCTTGCTGCTGGTATGCCAAAGCAATGGTGTCCACTATCCAGTGAGACAACCTTTGCTTGGAGAGAGCCTTTCCCTTCAGCTTCCCACCATAACAGACAAAGAGCTGGTCTGAGGTCCTGAAACACTGCGTTCTGTCTACGTAAGCACGGAGGGCGCGTACTGGACAGAGCAGTGCCAAGGCTGGGTCTGCCTCCTCCAATGGCAGCGCTTGCAGGTTCACCACCTGGTCTCGAAAGGGAGTGGTGGAACCTTGGGCACATATCCAGGCCGGCCCGAATTCCAGGCACGCTACCCTCTTGATGGAGGCCAATGCAACCAGGAGCGCTGTCTTCATTGACAGGAACTTAAGCTCCACTGATTGCAGAGGCTCAAAGGGAGCACTCTGCAGGGCAGTTAGCACCACTGAGAGGTCCCAAGAGGGTACGAGAGGAGGGCGAGGAGGATTCAGTCTCCTCGCTCCTCTCAGGAACCTGATGATCAGGTTGTGCTTTCCAACGGACTTACCTTCGACTGCATCGTGATGTGCAGCAATGGCGGCAACATACACTTTCAGGGAGGAGGGAGACAGCCTTCGCTCCAACCCTTCTCGCAGGAAGGAAAGCACGACACTGATCGGGCATCTCCGGGGGTCTTCATGGTGAGAAGAACACCAGTTGACAAAGAGGTTCCACTTCAACGCATAGGCATGTCTCGTGGACGATGCTCTAGCGGAAGTGATGGTAGCCACCACCGCTAGTGGTAGGGTACTCAAACCTGCCTCGTCCCGTCCAGGAGCTACACGTGGAGGTTCCAAAGATCGGGACGAGGGTGCCATAGGGTGCCCCGTCCCTGAGAAAGCAGGTCCTTCCTCAGGGAAATTGGCCAGGGAGGTGCTGTTGCGAGGAGTACAAGTTCCCGTAGAAGAACAAGGGCTGCCTCGACGACCTTCGTAAAGACGCGAGGAGACAGGGCTAGCCGGAATGGGAGAACCGTGTACTGGTATGCCTGCCCCTCGAAAGCAAACTGTAGGAACGGTCTGTGTCAAGGAAGAATGGAGACATGGAAGTAGGCGTCCTTCAGAGGTCAATAGCCGCGTTTCCACTGTCGGGCCAGGGCCGGGCCGTGCTAGTGCGTGCCAGGGCCAGTCGCGTTTCCACTGTCACTTCCGGGGCTTGATCGGGGCTTACTCGAGGCCAACGGCCAGGATTTCTGGCCCGTCGAATACCTTGGGCCAAAGCGGGCCAGCTCGGGCTAGAGGAGTGGTTACCAACAGAGGAGGAGTTTACCAGCGCCGGATGATTCTGTCAGCATTAAAGACTTAAAAATAAAATAATTTAAATCGCGTTCATGTTTGAATGCCTTCTGTTTGTGATGCAAAAGACTATGCGCGCTAGCCGTTACCATAGTAAACATAGTAAACGCTTGAAGATACGCATAGTAAAAAAAAAAAACATAGCGAACGCTTGAAGAAATCAGACCAATCTTAAAGGCTATCACATTCATGTTTTTATTTTATCTGTCATAGCCTACGTCTCGTCTCTTTAAACCGGACTATCAAAAAATAAAGTAACTTTTTTTTTTCGGGAGCTTCCTCTGTTTCTCTGACTGAAAATATCTGTATGGGAGTCGAGAGAGTGCTAAAGCTCCTCAGGTCGTATGGCATATATTTGTAGAAATGATCATTTTTTCTAAATGTGATGTAAATATGTCCTGTAACTAAGTTACCAGATAAAGAAACAGACGCGACTGAAAAAGTAAGTGTGTCCTCTTTCTTTTGTGAAATAGACCTAACGGTAATTTATTTCTGAGTGACTAATGTGCAATTTTTACATAAATTAATTCATTATGATCAATGTATCACTTTTTATTGTAAACCTGTGGTAAAACATCGATGCTTGGGTTTTAAATATTCAACTGTGCTAGCTGCTAAACAAACAAACAAACAAAAAAAGCTAGCAAACGGCCGCTTTTATCGTGTTTGTTTTCAACGCTGTTTCCAGTGATTTCTGATTAGTTTTCTTATAAAACTTCCATTTGTTGGTGAAATGATGGGTTAGTGTGACGTTGTCCCAGAGAGGCGTGTTACGGGCGTGTTTTAGTGAAGCGCTGTGGAGCTTCTGGCCCGACAGTGGAAACGCATGCCCGGTGCTATTGGCCCGAGGCTATTAGCCCGGCACGGCCCGTTTAACGCCCTGGCCCGACAGTGGAAACGCGGCTATTGAGTCTTGACCGTAATGTCGCAATGGTCATGTCCCCGCAATGGGAACATGACTCATCCACAAACGCTGCCTTGGCCTGATCAACGCCCAAACACACAAGACAGTGATTGTGCCCATCAGAGTCAGAAACTGATCGATCGCAACCAGAAGTGCACAGGCGAGGCATCTTTAAAAAGACGTGCCGCGTGCAAGCTCTTTTTGTGAGAGGAAAACTCTGCGAATGTTGAAGCGCACAGGGAGAACACACTCACTGGCAGATCACTGCACAGATCAGCAGGCAATGTGAACTCGCTGAAATCGCCGTCACACCAACACCGGAGAGTCGCTCGTCTCGAAGAGGCTGAGAAAGAGGTGATGAAAACTCAGGAATGGCTTGTGGAGTGAAGAAGTAATCTTGGCGCCGAAGCGAAAGCATACTGCTCTATGCCGGCGTACTTCCTTATATACCCACGAGGTAGGGCGGAGTTACGCATGCAAATCCCGCAGACCCAAGGCATTTCCATTGCCATTGGCTCGTTTTCTATATCTCGAAGAGGATAGGCTTTCTATGTGAAACCCCCATTTCGTCGTCACTGACGTAACTCGCAGTGACCACGAAAGGGAACATGATTTACATGCAAACAGGACAGTTATTCAGCAGTGTAACTGATCTGATTATGACAAAATAATCGAATATCTGATGTCATGTGACAAGTCAAATTAGCTTTTCCACTCTTGCAAACAGAGGTAGGTTCATTAGAACATGAACAGACAGGGTCCAATTTGTAATAATTTTAAAGAATACAATGCAATTAATTTAAACGTTCTGACAGTGTTTGGGACATCCAACTACTTTCCAAGAAGGGGCGCAACTGATATACAAATATCGCGATAAATATGTACAGGAATTGAGGCAGTAGCCAATGACAGCAGTAGGAGGAAAAGCTGTAGGATTATGTACGAGTATACAAATATGTGACCCTAGACCACAAAACCAAACTGAGATGTATACATCATATGAAAGCTGAATAAATAAGCTTTCCATTGATGTATGGTTTGTTAGGATAGGACAATATTTGTCCGGGATACAACTATTTGAACATCTGGAATCTGAGGGTGCCAAAAAATCGAAACATTGAGAAAATCGCCTTTAAAGTTGTCCATTAATGTTCGCAATTGTGCTGCATTCACTTACAAAAATAAATGCTTTATATATTTACGGTAGGAAATTTACTAAATATCTTCATGGAAAATGATCTTTACTTAATATCTGACTAATAACTGACTGAGTCCGAAAGGCCCTTTTGGTCTTTTCAGCTGAAAAAAGAGAACATAAATTATCATTATGTATAATATAGGCCCCTATAGGATTATTTAAAGGAACAAGTACTGATTTACCTAACAAATATTGGATTTTACATTATTAGGCATTAAAAGCATGGTAAGTGTTGTGGTTATATGCATTTACAACAAATATCACTTTTAAACTACCAATACTGAGGTAAAAGCATGGTAAGTTTTGTGATTACTGTCCTTTACTACACCCATCACAGTAAAACTAAGGTTACTGAGGTTAAAAAGCATGGTAAGTGTTGTTTTTACTGTGCTTCCACTACAAATACCACTATGGAACTAATTGTACTACTTTGAACCTGATATGAAAATTATTAACTGATTGAAGGTCCATAGCACATCATATTGAATAGAACAATAGTAATTGCACAGGGTAAGAAGAGACTTTCTTGTTTTACAGCAGAGAAGGAAGACCAGTCCTTATATCAAAGCAAGCTAATCGAATAAGTTCTTTGTTTAGGGGGAGGAAGGAACATCTGGTGCCCACAGAAGACAGAAAGGTGCACGTGGCCATTTATATTATATATATATAACACACTGAATTATTATATATATAATATTGCAGCACATAATATAAGCTAAGTACTTAACAAAAACTGTTTTATCCATATCAACAGCAACCTATTTTAAAAGATATTTTAGAAAGGCATGGTCTTTTTTGATCCTTTGCCAGTGATGCTTGATTTCTTTCAAGACAACATACTCTTCTGTCACTTGTTTCAAGAGCTTTCACTTGGTCAAAAACCAAGTGATAACCTGTACAATGTAAATTTGTCAATATCAAATTATGTACAACATATTACAGCATTGTTTCAATACAAGACATACCAATGGCCACGCGCACCTTTTTGTCTTCTGTGGGCACCAGATGTTCCTTCCTCCTCCTAAACAAAGGACTTATTCGACTGATATGAATATGATTAACTGATTGAAGGTCTATAGCACGTCACGTGACAGGCATTGTTTAATCTCCGTAGTTTAGTGAATGACAGATATAATGCAGTGACTGAACATGAGTGAGCTAATCTGATTAATATCGACAAACAGAAAAGACATTATAACAAACATAAGGACAGCGTATTTACGACTACTTACCAACATCTGGCACATGTGAACTGATGCCAAATATCATGATGTGTTCGGAATGAGACTTCTTCAGCGCGATTTCATACTGATAAAATTTGTGTCTGTTGTTGATGCCACAGATTTCCCATTGAAAGCAATGGACTTCCCAATTCGTTCATAGAGTGAAGCAGAGGGGCACCTTTGGCGTCTTCATTGTGACGCGCTTGACCATGCTTCAGTTTTTGATGCCTTGGGAGTGAGAATGGGTTGAATCTGAATCTGGAGCTATGCAACCCCGGAATAATACACTTCTAGTGTGTGGCCACGTATTGTCAAATAAATCTAAGAGATATTGCACATAGTTATCTTGAACAGTGGGGAGAGTCATACAATGGTTAGAGAGTCAGACTGGTAACCTAAATGTTGTGGGTTTCGATCCTCAATACAGGCAGGAAATGACTGAAGTGCCCTTGAGCAAGACACATAACCCCCAATTACTCTCCCCGGGTGCCGCAATGAAGAGCTACCCACTGTTCCGGGTGTGTGTCCATGGTTTGCATGTGTGTGTTCACTACTCACTACTCCTAATATGTGTGCACAAACTTGGATGGGTTAAATGCAGAGAACAAATTCCAAGTATGGGTTCACATGTCACTTTCACTTTTCACCGTTCATGAACTTTTAACTGTTCAGAACAGCCTGGGTGTTCTGGTGCTCTGTAGTGCCAGCCAGATGGCAAAAGTTCAAAGAAAAGGTGGCTTGGATGTGAAGGATCTAGAGTGATTTTCTGATACCTTTTTTGTCACTCTAGCCTCCTTGGACCCAGGAATAGACTTTTGTCCACTGTAGTGGACATTATACTTTTGTGAATTTCTCTGACACCATACATGTCACATGTTACAATCTGTGTGTAAAGAGCACATTCAGGACTTTTCAGAGATACCAAATGTTTGGAGGTTTCACCATGAAAACAACTTAACCTTGGTCTTTAAAAATGTCAATGTGATCAAATGTAGCACTCTTATGGAAATATGATAATATATTGTAATTATAATTTAAATCTGACTACTTTTCAAATTGTATTTAATAAACCAACATCTCAGGAAACCGTTTCAATTCAAAAAATGACTTTCTGTTACAGAACAGGGCATTGATTTCATACATGGAACTTTGGGAGACACCACAAGTGAATATTGAAATAAATTATACATCAATATTCCTATGAAATATTAGATATTATTACTACAATGTTGCTAATTATTACTCCAATTATTACACTTCTTCTCCCATTAAATGTTGCTCCATGAAGAACACATTAATGTGCACATTAGATACAGTGTATAGATACATTGCATTGAATGGGAATATAAATTTATGGCCATTTTACCCACATATTGCATAAAGTAAAATGGTGTATCAATGCATTCTGTTATATCTTTCATAACATAGTTGAGAATCATCTGTATAAATTTTGGTTAAAAAAAAATTTCATGTCATTTTATTTTTTAAACTGAGTCCTAGTTTCCACTACAGAGGACATAGCATAACATATGAATAAAATATCATTTTTCAAAAATGTTTTTTTACCATTTGTTTCTTATGCTCTAAACAATGTGATGACATGAAAAAAAACCTACATTCAAAAAACTTTTTTTTTCTGGGTCTCAGGAGGCTAGATATATACAGTTCTTGGAGGGTGGACAGGGGAGCCCCAATAATCCTCTCAGTAGTCTGAACTGTTCTCTATAGTCTTCCGATGTCTGATTTTGTTGCTGAGCCAAACCAAAGAGTTATTAAAGTGAAGAGTTTCTTCTTAAAGGGATAGTTCACCCAAAAATGAAAATTCTGTCATCATTTACTCACCCTCAAGTTGTTCCAAACCTGTATGAGTTTCTTTGTTCTGCTCAACACAAAGGAATATATTTGGAAGAATGTTTGTAATCAACAGATCTCAGTCCCCATTGACTTCCATAGAAGGAAAAAAATATACTATGGACCGAGATCTGTTTGGTTACAAACATTCTTCCAAATATCTTCCTTTGTGTTCAGCAGAACAAAGAAACTTGTACAGGTTTGGAACAACTTGAGGGTGAGTAAACAATGATAGAATTTTCATTTTTGGGTGAACTATCCCTTTAAGTCCACAATCATCTCCACTGTTTTAAGTGTGATTAGCTCCAGGTTGTTATGGCTGCACCAGACAGCCAGCTGTTCAACATCCTGCCTATTTGAAGACTCCATCACCATTGTGTATGAGGCCCATGCCGGTAGTGTCGCCTGACGGTTCAGTTGTTCATGTACAGGGAGAAGAGCAGCGGGGAGAGCACACATCCCTGGGGGGTGCCAGTGCTTATTCTGCAGGTGAATTTTCCCATTCTCACTAGCTGTCGCCTATCCGTCAGATAGCTGGTGATCCATTGACAGACAAAGCTAGGAACAGATAGCTGGGTTAAATCAGAGGAGCGCTGGGATGATGGTATTGAAAGCCGAATGAAGCCCACATACAAGATCCTAGCATAAGTTCCTGGTTTGTCCAGATGTTGCAGGATATAATGCAGTCCCATATTGACTGCATCGTCCACTGACCTGTTTGCTCGATAACGCTTACTAACTATGACCACAGTGATTGGCTGATGGGAGAGGAGTCTCTGTCAGTGATATAAATATTGTAGAACAAGGTATCATGTTGTCATATTCAAATAAAGATTTTAAAATAAAATTGTTGGCATATTCAAATAAAGATTTTAAAATAAATATGTTTTCCATATTCAAATAAAGGTTTTAAAATGTAGGCTAAGTGTCACCAATTATTATGTTCAGCTAATTGTCAGCCTCTTACATGTCTGCATCTCAAGAGAAGAGTTTGGGAGGAGCATGTTCAAAAGGTCTATCTAATCAGCTCTAGAGGAGGTATATCATAATGTCACAGCCGAGAGCCGACTCAACTAGTTACCTCGACAGTTTTCTGCATCCCTCCGCCACCCCGTTCCTCACTCTCGGCTGGGGATTCAGGGGAGAACTGGGTTTGGGCTAAATTAAACTCGATCCCTTTGGACAGCACGCCAAATACGCTTATCATAATTTTTTTATCTATTCGATCATTTGTAAGCGTGAACTCGTGAAAACTGCCACAAGTAATCGGATAGTATTTATTTATTTAATAAAGATTTAATTTTTGCGTCTTAGCATAGATTAAAATCTATAAATCAAAATATTTATTGCATTTATGAAGAAAAGGTTCAACACCCAAGGCTCTATCACTATTGCCTCACTGGTGTGTCTTTGGGTGGATTGCCAGCAACAGCCATTAGGATTGTTTGTGATTTTGTTTAAGTGACTTAGGAGACCTCTTGACTAACGTTTCACAGATTTAGGGGCTAGTTTTAGTGCTAAAATGCTTTGTGAAATACTCTTAGAGCAAAACCATGCTTATCGTTGTTGTATGTTAAATAAGTCCTGGTAGGAATGCACATATCCTCACAGAACCTGATGTATGATGTGACAGAATCTGTGAGCTCATCCAGATCGGCGGCAGCAGATTTAAAATCACTCCAATCAGTGCACTTGAAACAGGCTTGTAATTCCCGCTCTGCTTTGTTGGCTTTGTTCGCCCTGACTACAGACTTGGCAGGTTTCTGCCTGTAGGTCATGAGAAGATGAGCCAGACAGTGAGCAGAGAGTTCTAAAGTATCTGCCACTATTTGCACTTAAGTATAAATATAATCTAACAACTATTTACACCTAGTGCAAAGAAAATACTGCTATTTTTACAGTGTAAATAGCATCTATCGCTATTAGTGCAAATAGACTCTGCGAATATTTAAGCATGCAGATTTAGATATGGACAGAGTATACAAACAAACACTTAGATGGTCAGTCTAAGTCACAGAGGGTCACAGAGGGTCAGTCATTTCCAGTCTAGCTGGTGCCCTGGCAAATCTGATATTATAACAGAGATTCCAGCTATCGCTAACTGAATTTTTCATATAAATTATAACAAGGTTTTTTGACAAAAGCCAGAAAAAGGCGCATGTATTCAAAATGTATGGGGTTACCCAAGGATATAAAGAGAATCAAAACAAGACTGTGTATAGAATATTATTTATGACAGTTTCACAGTTCACTGAAGAGGACTGTTATTTACAATTGGGCTGAACATTCGCACTGAAAGCATTGATCCAATTTCTTGTCCGTAATAGTTAAAGGCACACCAAAAACATTACAAAGGAAAGGTGCTATCAAGTTTCAAAATGAAATTGTTAGGTCTACTTTTACCCTGCTTATACAATGTTGTTTGATTAAAGCTTTCCATGATGTCTCATGAATGTCCCTCATCACCTATGTGATGCCAGCAGCCATATCACCCTGTAGCCCAAGACTGGTTGCCCACTGAAGCTAAGCAGGGCTGAGCCTGGTTAGTACCTAGATGGGAGACTCCTGGGAAAACTAGGTTGCTGCTGGAAGAGGTGTTAGCGAGGCCAGCAGGGGGTGCTCACCCTGTGGTCTGTGTGGGTCCTAATGCCCCAGTATAGTGACGGGGACACTATACTGCCAAAAGAGCACCGTCCTTCGGATGAGACGTAAAACCGAGGCCCTGACTCTCTGTGGTCATTAAAAATCCCAGGATGTCCTTCGAAAAAGAGTAGGGGCGTAACCCCGGCATCCAGGCCAAATCTGCCCCTTGGCCTCTGTCCATCATGGCCTCCTAATCATCCCTATATACTGATTAGCTTCATCACTCTCCTCTCCACCAGTAAGCTGGTGTGTGGTGGGCGTTCTAGCGCAATATGGCTGCCGTCGCATCATCCAAGTGGATGCTGCACATTGGTGGTGGTTGAGGAGATTCCCCCCTTCCATATGTAAAGCGCTTTGAGGTCTCAGAAAAAGCGCTATATAAATGTAACGAATTATTATTATTATTATGTTCCAGGATTACCTGGAACCTTTTTTCAAAAAGATCTCTTCCCTCTAAAATAACCTTATGACCAATTTGACCTGCCAAAACATGATCCCTTGTGTGCTTTACCAGTCAGCAGAAGAGAAAAATGTTCCTTATCAATCATTGCATTCTAGGAAAGGTATTTTGTAACTTGTCAAGCTACAAGCGACTCATGATTTAAAGTAGTTAAGCAACAGCCAAGCTACAATTTAGAAAAGAGTAGCCAACCAGCTACAAGTTACAAATTACTATAAAAAGTAGCTCACTCAAAGAAAAACAGAAAATCACTCTCTGCTCTTGATTGAATAACTTTAGTAGCTTTAATAAGAATACATGTATTACTTGAATGCTGCTGTTAAATGCTCTGGCGAGGAGATGAACACGGCGTACTGTGTACAGCTCGCTCACTTTGCTAATAGGGCAGAATCCGTCAGCAGTCGTGGGCGAGGCCTACGCATTTGTAATGTCACATATGCTAGAATCCGCAAACGGCTTGTTCTGAGACACTGCTTATGATTTATGGGGGTTAAAAAAGGAGAATTTTTACCCTTATGGTTGTGTACACACTGCCACACACATTTATGTTCAAATACCATGTAAATGTGAATTTTCCATAATAATTTTCCCTTTAAATGCTTCCATCATTTATGTAAAACAATAAAAACAGCATCTAATTAGATATTTACAACATTAATTAAACTCCAGGGAACACTCAGTGTCCATTCTCTCAGAGGACACATGGCAACACTAATATGATAGCAGAGTAAACAGGGACAGAACACCAGGTGCAGGACAAACAAGGCTGAACCTTACAAAATGAATAAGGGATAATGGAGAAAAGAAGGACATTGCTGAGGTCTTAGCTAACAGTTATTTTGCTCGATCATACATCATTTCGACATTTCCAGATCTTTTACTTTGTTAATAGCTTATTTGTTGATTAGAGGATAACTAGGTCTAACTGTTCTCAAAAGGTTCAGTAATTGACAGCAAAGTCAGTTTGTCCTAGAATCAGTGTTCCCTAAAAAAAAAATACCTTCCACAGAAAATAACTATTGACACGGCAATTACGTCAATAATTGGGGTCAGTTTGTGTTTGAGAAATCGGCCCACTTCGGAATGCATGTAAGTAATCAGTTAAAGCACCTTTTCTCCTTCACTGCTCTCTGTTGAAACACCCTGATGGATGGTTTTAGTAAGATGCACAAATCTGTCACAGTCCTGTCGAGGAGAAAGGAAGTGGGTGGACAAAATCATTTCCCCTGCTCCACAAACTCAGACGCAGGGCAGCCTGCCTTAGCCGTCCCCACCATCCGCTGCAATGGATGAGGCTCAGTAAGGGCCCTATTAGAGAAACTCTAATTCCTCCCTAACTCATAAATCATAGAGGAAAGGAAAAGGGCTCACTGTCTGCTCCCTGACGATTCCAACCATTAACCGCTGCTGCACTGTTGACTTTTACTGTCTGGAAACAGTGTGTCCATAAAAACCTCACATCGGCCCAGAAGAGCTCTGCTTAGATCATTGAAAAGACACTGGGTAACTTCCAGTGCTGTGGCAGTTAGGCCAAAAGATGACAGACATCAGTGTGACTAGTTGCTGATAATTTCCATTTAATAACATATTTATTGGCCACTTTCATATAATTTGTGCCTTGATGTCTTATGGTGAAGACATTTATTTCTTTGCCAGAAAGAGGCAGATTCAACATCTGAAATCTTTATAGATCCAAGCAGCGGTTGAAAAGCAATACCAGTCCTGTTCTTTTGCCATTTTGGAAGAGGCTAAGGCAGACTTAGCACATGTTCGAGACAATTTTCAGGCAGACTGATAGCATGCAGTACTATGAAATACCAAAGTGTACATATGAGCCCAGGTGTCTTGACAAGGGCCTGCACACCCAATAAAACATTAAAGGATTAAACACCCTATAAAAATAGGACCGTAACAGACAAATCACATACTGAATAAAACCACACTAACTTGTGATAAACAAGAAGAATGTCCAGCTGTTAACTATAGCTACCTTGAAAATTGAAACAGATACACAACAACACACTAACAGAGTTTTGGTAACACTTTAGAATAATGGTTAATGAGAATGAGATTACAAATTATAAAGAATTACCAATTAATTACTAATCACAACATTAACTAGTAGTTCTTGAAGAGTAACTTGGTAGCACGAGAAATTATGATGTATTTTATGACCATTTGCTCACATCTCAGACACATTTTAATGTTGTGATTAGTAATTAATTGGTATTTCTTTACAATTTGTCATAGTCAGTTATTAGCTCTTAATGAGGCTAATCTCATTCAGTAATCATTGATTACCTAATATGGGACTATCTCAGTCCTAAATTTGATATTACTTACTAATTAGTTCATCTTGTTTCCATATTAGTTATAGTAGCTGAAGTGTTAATTTAGTACTACTAATTGTCCTGCATTACTTCCTGCAGTTCTAAAGTGTTATCCTTTTCAAGGCGTTCTGAGACCAACAAACTCACCAAAATATGCACCTCTTCATGACGTGTGAAAACGACTTGTTCTAAAATCCTCCGACTGGATGGAATCAAAGACTGAAGCTAAAAAAATTGGAGTCTGTACATCCATTTTCTATTAAATATGTCAACTTCAACTGCTGCAAATCTGCAGACTGGCTCTGACATTCAGCAATCCGCACTGAATTGTCTGTACTGCAAATAGGGGTAAAAATCTGTGCAAAAGTCGTTTAATGTATTCCAGCATTTATTTACAGAACCAGAATCTAAAAGAAAGCAAAGATGCATTTTAAAACCATCACCACAATCGAAATGAGATGACATTAATGAGCTGTAGCTTTGAACCGTTGTGTTTCCACACAACCTCCATCTGTTTTTGATGCTGTCAGGTGAGATGACTTTCACCTCCCTTTCCCAGCTCTTCTCATCTGTCTCTACTTTAATCAATCACTGTATGGAAGGTCTATCAACACTTATCAAGCTGGAGGGCTGTCAAAAGCACAGCTGTGTGTGTTCTCTGTGTCAATCCATTCACATTGTTTGTGACAAACAGTTGCTCTTTTCTTGGATGTGAATCACCAGTGGAAAGACTGTGTATAAACATTGGGATGAGTCACCATGAATGACAGCAATTATACATCATCCTGTAGAAACTATTGTTCAAAGAAATGTTGCTTGGTCTTAAAATGACGATCTGTGAACATGAAAATACTCACTGTTTCAATAGCCACAAGACATGAACAGCACACTCTGAGACAGTGACAAGCTTATGACTTATTTACCCCTAAAGGATAGTAGTACCATAAGAGTAAATATTATTACCTTTTTTAGAGTGTATACCTTCAGGTTACATTTTACTACTACGGTAAAATAATCCCATAAGGGTACAAAGGCATCGCATTGAGTGTACTCTCTTAGCAGTTATACCATTAAAGGTACAATTTTTGCACATTTTCCCTGACAGCGAATATGTGTTAACATGACTTTACTAGGGGGAAAAAAAGCTTACTAACCATGTATAGCTCAATCCAATTTTACAACTTCATTGCCATGACAACCCCTACAGAGGCCATAAAATGACGAGAACAATTTTACAGCTCAAATAATACACAAGTTTTAATAGAAGAATTACATTTATAACTGCAGGCTTCACATTTCTGCCTTTAAATTACATAAAAACTGGCCCCATTTACTTCCATTGTAAGTGCCTTACTGTTATCTCAGTTGTTGCTTTTTGAGGAGAAAATGAGGGATGAGTCAAACTTATTATTTTGTAGCAATCAACATTATGCCAAAAATGCTTTTGATCGAGCTTAACTTGTATTAAACCCAGAAAAATTCCTTTAAATATCTATCAGTCATGTGCATTTATAGATCTTAGGAGTCTTAAAATATGCATGGAGATGTACTCTTACCAAAAAAAAAACAAGTCTGCTTTAAAAGATAGACTTGTCATCTTAAACATCCTCTTCAAGACATCCAAATTTCAGTAATCAAGGCCCACTGAAACATCATCTAACACATTGTATTTTGCATAAGTGCTCATGACAGCCCAAATGATTGGTGGCAGTTGTCTAGCTATGCACAGTAGTACGCCTTCCAGGGGGAAATGACTGCAAGGCTTTTGGCTGGATTACGAGAAACTAGAAATTAGCTTTTATGTGAAGAGCAGTGTGTCAATTTTCTGTCTGTGTCTAAAGCCAGATGTGTGTCCCGAGCAGCCGGTGTAGGGCAGGACAGCCATCAGCTATGGATCAAGAAACAGGCTGTGAATTCATTTTTTTCCACAGTCATCCAAGGTATTCCCTACATTATGAAGATAAAATGTCCCCACAAGGATAGTAATACCAGAAATGTTTGATCTTGTGGTTATTTTTTGGTCCCCATGAGGAAAAAAGCACATAAATCATACTAAATGATGCTTTTTTTTATTTAAAAATGCAGAAAGATTTCATGCGAGGGCTGTTTTTAGGGGTAGGCTAGGGGATATAATACACAGTTTGTACAATATAAAAGTCATGTCAATGGAAAGTCCCCTTTATACATGGAAACAAAATGTGTGTGTATGCATGTGTGTGTGTGTGTGTGTGTGTGTGTGTGTGTGTGTGTGTGTGTGTGTGTGTGTGTGTTTAAAAAAGATAAATAGAAGAGATAGAAGAGAAGAATGAGTCAAGCTGTTGTAGTAAAACAGGAATCTCCCAGAGGCTAAAGATAAGACAAAGCAAAGAGTACAGATGCTATCAGCATTTTGCATCATATATATATATATACAGTATATACATAATCGTTCCTATATTTTGTGTATGTGCCACTACTACACAATAGTTAATTCTGCCTGACTAAATTTGGAAATCAGAAATAATAAGTTGGATTTGTTAGCCCACACCAAAGGACCACAATGGAAAACACTACTCTAGTCCATGTCTGACATCAAACTTACATTCTTTTGTGCCATATATTTACATATATGCAAACACTCACTGTGAGAATATAATGGTGAGCAGAACCCCATTATAATTGACTAGAATACAGAAACGATAACAGTGTTTGTATGGAAAATTGTGCATTCAAATTACTCTTAGTGCACTTCTTAGTATTGAAATCCTAATATCTTTCAACAATTTGTTAAAGTGTTTCTGCGCATTAACTCTCTCAAAATTGAAACTGTGTTTGTGTATGTATTCCGAATCCTAAAGTTGTAAAAACTCCCCAATAGAACAAAATTTGTACTCTGCCACATTTTATGCAAATGTTCTTTCTCACTCTTTTCTCTGCCCTTTACTCAGCAAATAATTTTACTTAATCAGTCACTGACAAAGTTTAGGTCATCCCTCCACATTTGACAAATGCCAGAATCAAGTGCTTGCAATTATGCTGCCACAATTAGACCCAAGCAATTATATTCAGAAAACAGGAATAGAAGTGTCATCGAAGAGACAAATGAGCAGCGACTAGATCTGACCTAGCTGCTCATGTCAGCTGATGTGTGTATGAATGCTGGATGAATTTTTAGCTAAATGAAAAAAAAAAAACATCTAAAACATCTAAAGTCAAACACACACACAGTAATTTCACCTTATACACTGTAACATACATTTTACATATATGGTATTTTCATTCTGTGCCCAACATGACATCATGACTTTGCGTAAACATACACGCCACTTTCAAGTCAAGTGGCGTGTTATACGCATTTTGAGCTATCCGCGTGTATGTCCACGCCGTCATCTTCCGCGTGTATGTCTACGCCGTTAAATGTCCGAGTGATTCCGCGTGTATGTCTACGCCGTTAAATGTCCGAGCGAAACGAAGCAAAATGTAAATTCTACATCTGGGGAGCGATGTTTTTTTACTAGGATGGTAGGGGAAGACTCATAAATGGTATTAACCCCAGTGACGGGTAGGTTTAGGGACGGGGTTGGGGTAAGTCATATATATTTATATAGAGAGTAATGTAACGTTAAGTCAACGGCGTTGATAAACACGCTGAAAAGCTATTATGCCTGTTGATAGCACGCCAAAAATGGAAATACGAATTGGCGTGGCGTGCCAGCTATTGATTCTGATTGTGTGGAAAGCAAGGATTGGTTCACAGTAATGGAAGTTTCTGGATTGTGGACAATTTTTATTTAATGGATTCAGAGGCATCAAGAAATAAAGAGAAAGTATCTGGGAAAAAAATAAAAACAATATTGTGGGTAAACAATGGAACTGGACTAATACAGTTGCAGATTCTATACAGATTAGACTACGGCTTAGTTTGCAAGACACAACACATTTCTAGGGGTGTTGGACAAGAGAATGAAACACAATGAATGTTTGGTTGTGTTCTGAATAAGGATTTATAACAAGACTCTTGAGGTTTCAGCTAGACCTCATCATTTCTGAAATGGTGCTGGCTCATTTTCCAGACATTTCATCAACACTAGTTCAATGATAGATAGGCAGATTCTACCTTCGGAGACTGAAATAGCCTCATGGACAAACAGCAGCTTAAAAATACTGTTCAAAGCTGGCCTGAAACAGTAAATCTATATATCATGAAAAAAAGACAGGATAGATACAAAACAGCACAAGGTATTAAAAACATTAGCTTAAATATATGTAGTTATTTTTCACATTCTCTTACTCTGTTCCTCCTACAGTACCTTATTTTACTTTTGTTAGCCTGAGCAACTGTCTTCTTCATTTAACATCAGAAAACATAAAGTATCTGATGCTCAACTCTTGAATTTGAGTATGAACTGAGAAAGTTCAGATGCATTAACACTAAAAACTTTGAGCTTTCATATCCATCATTCCTCCCATAGAAGCAGTTGACAATCACATCCTACAACCTCCCACATCCAACATCCTGTTTACTTCCTTCAAACCCCATAAAAAAACGCTGAACTGAGGACAACAGAAAAATGACTATCACGAAGGTCCTCACAAGCATTTCAAATCAACTAGAATGCTTGTTCATCATCACACTACTGTAAGTAGCCTACATTTCATGTTCTGTTATACACTGTAAAAAAATTCTAACCTCCCTAACTCAAAATTTTCTAGTGATTGATAACATCTAAATTTTTCAATTGGCCCAAGTGAAATTCTGTAAATTATAAAATTTAATTTACAGATTTTCACTTGGGCCAATTGAAATTTACAGAATTTCACTTGGGCCAATTGAAAATTTTAGATGTTATCAGTCACTAGAAAATTTTGAGTTAGGGAGGTTAGAAATTTTTTACAGTGTAGGTTTTTATTCGCTCTTCACAGTGTATCCTATAAAAAGCATCACATCCAGTCTCAGGTGTATTTATGACAAAATTCAATTTGAAAACAGTTCAGCTCATTTCAACAATTGTCAAGCATAGCAACATAACGTTATTGTTTTCAGAAGATTACTTGTGGGGGAAAGAATCGATTATTTTAAGAGCATTAAATGATTTCATAAGCTAATATCTTCCTCAAGGGATACCTCTTAAGGTGAGGACATGCCACATTATTATGTTTTAATCAAAAATCTGAGTATAACTGGCACTATTTTGATGGTTTAATAAAAAAATAAAAAATAAAAAAACTGGCTTAATGGATAAAGTAGTGAGACACAAACATCCAATTTCAAGACATCTCAGATAAATAGACTCAGCAGGTAAAATAGACTTGCAACATTAATGGGGTCATCGTTGTTTCAGTTAGTAGACAAACATATTAATTTACCTCATTCATGCAGGCTCTAAAGTAACAACTGGGATTAATATACGCATCTAAAATGTTCAATGTTTCTGCATCTTTGAAATCAGCTATTGCAGCGGTTTAATATAACACCACATTTGTTCCTCCTTGTGCCTCTTTTGTCCAACTCTCTTTGGGGGCATCATTATTCGACCAAATCACATAGCGGCTGTAGCTTCTAACCAAGTCCCTTACTCCATCCAACCACTCATTCTTTTTGATAAAGGGATGGCAGACACAACTTGGTCCCTGTAGTCAACACTACAAACTAATGACTGTCACAAAACCAACTCCTCTATGATCAAAAGGCCCAGTAAATAAGGTCTGTCAGCGGAGGACTGTCTCTCTCAACAACAGTGCCAAAACACAAAAGGTGCACTGCAGAGTTGAGTGTCAAGCATCTGCGCTGCAATTTCAGAGAGCCCTATGATCCAGGGAAAGCCTCTCAAAAATCAAGTGGCATACAGCTGTCAGACATGGGCTTGAAATGACTGTCCATTTTGGCCATAATTTAAATACACATACATACACAATATATATATAACGAGATATATATATATATATATATATATATATTATAGGAATAAAACAAGTGTGTGAGTCATTGAAAGAGTTTTCCCACATTCATTCACAGTCATGACTTTCCATTTTTTGAGCATATAGTAGCCTAAATAAAAAAAAATTAACATAAAATAAAATTGTATATATTTTTTTTATAAAAATAATAAAAAAAGGTTGTAGAAATATGAAAAAGTCCATAATTTGAACAAATATATATATATATATATATATATATATATATATATATATATATATATATATATATATATATATATATATATATATATATATATATTGTAAAATGGTTGTAAAATTTACATTTTTAATATGAATATTTTAATATTATTAAAATAAAATAATGCAAAAATTGTTGTAAACATTTATTGTTATTACCACACCCTAAAATATGTAGTATACCAAGTTACCTTACCATATATGGTGAAGGGTTAAAAGACTATATAGATAATATCTGATAATATATACAGTACCGAAAAAATATTTAACACAAACTATGTGTATGGATCAAATACTTTCCCATATGGTTACCTGTGACATCAGGTAACATTTTTTCCCCCAGTATATAAATATTTTGAAATACAAGCAATTACAAAAAAAAAACCTGGACATTTTCAGTTTGTCTGATGAATTTATCACCATAATGTCAATGAAACTGAAATAGAGTTAAAGTTTAGCATAAGAGTAGCAATTATCCATAGTAAGTTGACATTTAGACGTTTTCTTTTCCAAAGATGACTCATTTACAAGGCCCCTCTGTGCATAATTATTATTTTATTTTAAGCTTATAAAGTACAGTATCTCATAAGTTTGTTTTCTGGAAAAGTATTGGCTGCAGCATGAAGCTGAAAGTAAAAATGTTAAAGGATAACAAGTTGCTAATTACTGTCTGTGTCAGACAAGCTTTGGTCTAGAATTATTTATATAATTCAAAGCTGAAAATAAGGATAAGATCCCTTTAGAAAATCATTCATGAAGAAATATGTGCGTGGATGGAGATTTACAGAACATGACGAGTGATATGTGCCAAGACCTGCACTTTATACTGATAAACACAATGTTCTGTTTTACCTCTTCAAAAATGTCCAAACACTGTGGAATCAGTTTTAGACAAAAAATTTCTGACATTTGAAATGCAGTTTCATAGCATTTATTCTTATTCATAGCATTATTTTCTGAAGTGAGTTGAGAAGTCTTTTGGGAAGTATAATTGCCTAATTTGTGAACGAGACAATTTTCTCCAGATTTCTCTGTGCAAGGATTACAAAGATCAAAGGAACTCTCAAATGTGAAAAGGTTAAATGAATGTTTGATGTGGACTGGAAGAGACCATGAAATGAACTGCAATTTTCAGAGCAATTTTCACACACTTTCAGTTACAAAGCTTGAAACACAAATACAGAGCAGCCCTCCAAATCCTTCAAAGCCAAGTTTTTATAGATTTATTATTGATATATGATATATAGATATATATATAGATAGATAGATATACACACACAGTAGTCAACATTTGAAGTGGATCAAAACCTTTAATCAAAGTTATATGAATTTTGAACAATACACGTTTGTCTTAGGACAACTTTGATGAACTTTTTTGATCCACTTCAAATGTTGACCATGTATATTATTTATTTATCAAATCCATCATGCTACTCAGATCTCACCACTCAACAAATTCAATAATGTTATAGGCTATACCAGGGGAGGGCTAAATAATATTTTTTGTTACCTTGACTTTCAATAAAGTTTTCATGTCAGGTATTTTTGTCACAGTTAAAATAATTCAGAGCAGCAATCTGAACTTAATGTTAATCTGCTCCTAAGGCATAATATCCTCTTACAAAGAGTGATCATTTAAATTATTGCAGAGCCTTGAGTATTTGCAGACAACCCTGAAGAAACTACAGGATTTGTTGGCTTTTAGAGTTTTGTTGGCTGAGCAAAGCTCCATCCAGCTGTAAGCACCAAATATTTCACAGCCATAAGACTGATAAAAAAAGCAAAGCACACACAGACTGTCCAGAGCCCACTTGCCATTCTTGCAAAACTTTTAAGACATGATGTCACAAACATTGGTAAACCCATGTAGGCTACTATTTTAATCTTAGAAGCAGTCATTTAAACAGTCTGCTAACTTATCTGCAAAGTTAAAATACTCTGCGAACACCTTATTAGACTTGCATGGAAAGCCTAAAGGAACACGTTTTGAAGGAAACATTTGAGGTTGAGACAGTTAGCGGGACTTTTTTAGTCTTTTCTCTAGTGATAAAAAGGGTTACTTCACTAAAATGATACCTTGCAGAAGTAACGTTAACATTTCACCATAAAATATATATTCCAAAATTATTTGAAAGCATGGTGCCAAAGGTCGGTCTGAAATCTTGGAGTAATCGTTGATGACCAGCTGACCTACCAAGACCACATTGCAAAGACAGCTCGATCATTAGGTTTGCACTGTACAACATCAGGAAGATCAGGCCTTTCCTAACTGAGTATGCAACGCAACTTTTCGTCCAGGCCTTGGTCATTTCTAGGCTTGACTACTGCAATGTTCTTCTGGCTGGACTTCCATTGTGTGCAATTAAACCTCTACAAATGATTCTGAATGCTGCAGCACTCTCCCTATTACAACACTCTAAATACGTACACGTACGTAACAGGCTTCCACTCACTGCTCACATCAAGTTCAAGGCATTGACACTTGCTCACAGCCACGGGCTCAGCGCGCCTCCCTACCAGAAGCCTACGATCAGTCAATGAGCGATGGCTCGTGGTACCATTACAGAGAGCCACAAAATCACTCTCCAGGACATTTTCATTCACGGTTCCTTGCTGGTGCCCATACACAAAAGAATTGTATTTGAAATATATTTTCTGGATATGTTTTGGAATATATGCAAATATTTGAAATTGGCCCAATAAATATATTTCATACTTATATTTCATATATTTTTGTTATATTTCAGAATATATTTCAATGTATTTGGAATATATGCCACATATATTTTTGACACTTTTGGGGACCCGTACAGAAAAAAATACATTGAAATATATTCTGAAATATAACAAAAAATATATGAAATATAAGTATGAAATATATTTATTGGGCCAATTTCAAATATGTGCATATATTCCAAAACATATCCAGAAAATATATTTCTTTTGTGTATGGGTGGAATGATCTCCCCAACTTCATCCAGAATGCAGAATCCCTGACAACATTCAAAAAGACAGCTGAAAACTCATCCGTGAGCACTTAACCTCTTTCCTTTTCCTCTTCCTTTAATCCCTCCCTTGTCTGGCTTATGCTATGTCTGAAACTTTGTATTTTGAGCACTTCTTGTGCTGTTTTGCCTCTTCATGATGACTCACTTGCTGTATTCCTCATTTGTAAGTCACTTTGGATAAAGGCGTCTGCTAATGTCTACATGTAAATGTAAATACACCCAGTCTGCACTAGGCCTTGAATGTCATGACCCTAACCACCTCTGGCCATACATAAACTAAACTATAAAGATTAATTTGTTATTCACCATCATTAACAATCATATAATGTGCTTGATACAAGTTAAATTAACTAGGGTGTTTTCTAATTGTACCATTTAAACAAAATTGCCAAAATACATTGCAGTAACCAACCTGATCTCACGGAAAAACGTTCAATGTGATTTTATCAAAAAAAAAATAAATAAAAAAATTGTCGTGTTTCAGTGAGGCAGTCGGTAACGGCTCTAAACTAAGATTAATAATAACCATTTGTTCACTTACCACACATCATGGCTCACGCGGTTAGTTCTGAACGCAAACATTGATGAGCACCAAAAAAAATAAAATGAACTAATGATGTACGAAAAATATTGTACGAATTCACACAAATTAGCCACCAATTTTCCAAAAATTAAAATAGTTATGGATTGCCATGAGATTATGTTGTCAGTAACCGGAAAAATACGTCAGTTTCAGTGAGGCAGTCAGTAACGGCTCTAAACGAATCAAATCGCTAACTCACGAGCAACTGTTTTATGAATCTGTGTGATTGACTCAAAAAACTGTTCAAAATAATAATTTGTTCACGAATCACACAACACGACTCGCACTGTGTTCGGTGTTGAAACATTGGCGTGCAATGTAAATATGATAAACTGATGACAAATCGCTTATGGACACAAACAAAAACGTCTTCCTGACTGAATTACTACTATTGTTGCAAAGTTTTTAGTCACATTCTGGAGCCCTGATGACAGCACTGGTAGAACACTGAGTAGCGCTTGTGTGAAATAAAGGGTGAATGTTTTGCAGCTGAGACAGGATGTGATAAAAAAAAAAAAAAAAAACCTTTTGACAATCTCACTCACAAATGGTCTATGGAAAATAATGACAATGATGGCATAATTGTGGCAACATGGTGATAAAGGCACTAACACGTCACAACTGATGTTATCGGTTTACTAGTCCTCCTGCTCGTAGGGCATTCTGCCTATGCATGGGATATAAGATCAGAGTGTGAATATCCATATAGCACCTTCAGTTCATGCTGTTATACCTATAACAAGACATGAACCATCTGTTAAGACAGTGTTCCAACAGAGTCTTGATAACTGTATTTGGGCCAATCAGCTCATGATTGTGCCCTTATTTTAAACATCTCTTAAAATAAACTCTTGGACCTTGGGAACACTTCATATAATCATGCTTTTAGAGGCTCAATATTTTTAGCAGCAACAAGAGATTGCATGTTCTCTATGGTGTCTCATTTTAGTTTGCAGTAATTGCACAGGCAGCAGGAGTCTGCCAGGCAATCACATTTGCAGACAATCAATGAACAACTTTTTAAAAAACACCATTATAGGCCTAAAACTGTATAGGGAAAGAGACAAGACATCAGAAACAAGAAAAGCACTGCAGAAATCAGTGCCAACCTGTGAAACAGATACTGTACGACCAGTTTGAGTTTCCTGCAGAGTATAGCCGAATGTTACACAGAGTTGTTTCGGATGTGTTAAATCTCAGATAGATGAAAGCAGATTGAATTAACCAAATAGTATGAAAATAACTTGTCATAAGCACTATTTGGACGGTAATTGTTTCTCATGGAGTCGTAAGGTATTTTCAACATTTACAGGGGCTAGTCAGTGATTTTATTGCCATCCAAATCCAGAATGTCAGTGTTTTTCTACTAACACCCGCGTAAAAAAATCCTAACTGAATTACCTACTGTTTTTTGACACATACTAAGGACATGTGGTAATTTAATTGCCGTCTGAATCCACATCTCTGAGATTACAAGAGATCAATTATAAATTCACTGTTTAAATCATTTTTGACCACTGAGGTACACCATGCTTTTGTGAAGACAGACATGTTCCTGGATCAACATATTTTGTTGATCCTGGAACAACATTCCTGTCTGAAAAAATTGTCCTAACCCTATCCCCACCCCTGAACCTAACCCTATCCATAACTTATCCCTAAAATCAGGGGGAAATAATAGGCGAATAACACTGATGTAGAAGCATGGTTGTATGCCTAAACTTGACATAAACTGTTAAGTTGTCCCTCAAATCTGATTGGTTGATTGGAATGTTGTTTCAGGATCAATAAAGATGTTGATCCAGAAACACAAACTTGGTGAAACTACTTGGTGAAATAAATCACATTCACACGGAGCACAGTACAGTAACTGTTGCGCTTTGCTGTAATTTGCATGCATTTTAAAGATTTAAATGTGAATTTAATATTATTATTCCATGCATATAACATTTTATTTACAGCAGACAATCATGCGACTGACCACGTGAGCAGTGCGTTCCTAGATTCACAAACTTGCTCCTAAATAAATCGCCATCCGAGTTTTATCACTGAGGTGCAATGCAAAGTTATTTTTACAGACATCCACATACGAAAAAATTACCATCCGAATAGGGCTTTATTCAACTGTAACATTTTCAATGAGCAATGGAAGTGATCTGAGCCTAGAGTATCACATACCTAGAAGCACCAGCTTGAAGAAGAGTTGCATGCTAATGATGTGAGGGAGAAAAAATACAGAAAAATGGACCAGTGAAAGAGAAGATATGGAAAAATGGGAGGAGTTGAAGCAGTATTGTCAAAGGATGCAACCAAATATTCAAGATTAAGAGGAACCAAATATAAAACTACTTAAACTGGTCATTAAAAATGTATATTGATCAACCACTATTTTGAATATTGGGAGGAAGTCTATTGGGGTTACGGCCCTGGATAGGGTTGCAGCAGCCATTCATAAGGTTTGTGACTCAAATGTATGCATTTCAATGCTAACACTATCAACGCCGAAATGAATCTGCAGCAGTCAGGTGGTACAGGTCAGTGCTCTTTCAGTTGTTTATGCTCATTATTATCGTAATGTTATTTGCTTTGAGATATGAGTTAGTTTAATGCCGTCTCTCATCTCCTGACGCTTTGCAAACTCTGCTGTGTGCGTTCATGTGTTTTGAAGGAGCTGTGGCTTTGGAGACGCTCTGAAGGGAGGGTGGGATCTCATGCTTTTAAAGCTAACTTGCTATTGATAACCACTCCAAAATTTGCCTATCTTCCCTTTAAGTTTGGGTTTAGTGTAGGTGTAGCATATACATACAACAACAAACGTAATAAAACGTTTCCAGATTCCATTTATCTGTTGTTGTTTTTTCCCTCGCAGCAATCCCTGGACTTATTACTTTGCAAGTGTATAACTTTAATAACTTTAAAACTATAATTTTGCAGAAATGTCACAACAGGCACACTTTTCAAATGACCATGTGTTGAAAATTACATTGAAATGTGATATTTAAATATACTAAATATTTTATTTCATGATTATGTATGTAAATCATATTAAGGAACTGTAAGGGGCAATGCTAAACTACAGTTTTGTTTTGTTTTAGAAGCCGATATATATATGAAGACTTCAGGTGCAAAAGCCTCTATGTGAAGGAGATGTGTTGCACTGCGTGAGGCAAATGGTGGTCACACCAGATACTGACTGGTTTTCGGACCCCCCAATACAGTAAAACTGCACATTTTAGAGTGGCCTTTTATTGTGGCCAGCCTAAGGCACACCTGTGCAATAATAATGCTGTCTGATCAGCATCTTGATTTGCCACACCTGTGAGGTGGATGGATTATCTCGCAGTGATGGGAAGTTCGGATCATTTTGCTGACTCTCTTGTTCGATCTCAATCATCAAAATGAACTAATCTTTTTTCGAGTCATTTCGTTCATTTAAGGGGCTTTAAATGTTATACTTTTAACAGGCAAATTCCCCCAACACATCCACCTACGCAATCTTGATCATATTCTGAATTAAGAAATCATTATAATGCAGTCAAAAATAATTTTAAAAAATAAAAAATTACTTTAACTTCCGAGTCTTTCGTTCATTTGTCACGTGACAGATGCAATGAACGGATCGTTCATGAACGACTCATCACTATTATCTGGGCAAAGGAGAAGTGCTCACTAACACAGATTTAGATAGATTTGTGAACAATATTTGAGAGAAATAGGCCTTTTGTGTACATAGAAAAAATCTTAGATCGTTCAGCTCATGATTACGTTATGTTACGTTTATAATTTTGTTCAGTGTATACGTATATTATTTTTTATTTTATTTTTTACTTTAACTTACTGTTGCTGGTGCAACTGTCCCTCTTGTTTAACAAGTTTCTTCAACACAAAATTACACATTCATTATAGAGTCATCATTTTAAAATCAGTGTTAATAGACATACAATGAGTAAATAATTTCACCATTGATTAGAGCATACAGATGCATGTTGCCCATCATTTGAGTGGAAAAATAATTTAGGGAATTGGTGCAGAGTGCTCTTCAAAGAGTTATTACCACAGTATGAAACCTTTCAATCCTGACAGAAGGTTGAAGTGCACAGTTTGCTTATCTAATTATAAACAGCATGAAGGTCATTTGTTTAAAGACATCTGTGTGTTATTTGATCAGGGTGAGGTTTTTAACTTTGTTAGTCTAACACCATGTGTTCTGCACCGTTGCGTGTCGCTGAGAAACGCACAGATTGGTAGCCTCTCTGAAACACTGAGAACAAACAGTGATACAAACACTTCTGGAAGGAACTTGTCCAATCAAAGTAGAGGACAGGAAAAAACAGTTGTATTGAAATAAATAAAGGTCAGAATTAATGAGCATTTTAGTTTTTTCTCTTTTTCTTTGCCGTCGCAAAGCATAATTTTTTGGATACTGCTCTGCAAATTAACTGAATTGAAATCCCTTTCAGCTAATTTATTTAATAATTACCATGTCTGTTTTGATAAGGTCCTTTTTTGAATGATTGCAAGGCTCATCATTCAACACAGGAGGTATATTAACGCAGTCCACAAACAAGGATACACACAGAGAGAGAGAGAGAGTTACACACAAAACGCCATAATGAAGTCATTCTGCTTCCTCTCAGAAGGAAGTGTGTTAAACACATTTCAGACTTGCACTTTGTGCTACATTTATAATTAAGCTGCCGACGCAGCTGTATTATGCCCAAAGCACTAATAGGTGCTGTAATGTCAGAATCCTACCAGGACTAGGTAATTGAAAGTCTAGAAAACTTGATGACTTTATCACCTAGTTTGACTAGTTGCTTGTTATAATTGCAATAACTCATTTCAAAGCACAGGAACAACCAAAGGTTAAGTATTAGCTGCAGAGCATTCTGTCAGGGGGGCGTACTAAAAAATGTTCAGTCTAGAATTTACTTTCTTTTGTGTTTGTTGTCGTGCGGGCATTGGTTTATGGATTTTCATAATGGAATATAGACGCTGGAGAAACTAAAGGAGATAATATGTAAAAATAGTACCATTGTAATTGCTATTTTTTTTTAACAGTTATTTCACTTTTTATACGAATTAGAGCAGACAATCAAATGAATTATATGATATGCCAGTTTATTCTTCACAAATATGATATGCTGATTAATTAATAACAAGTAGTGTATATTATTATTTTTCTAAGAATATATCCTCCATTAAGAAAATGAAAGTGCGTAACAAAAATGCTTTACATTTAGGTGGTATTGAATTGTTATGGTGTGGGGGGGGGGGGGCATGATTCAAATTCGCAAATATATTTAAAGCTACACTGTGTAGGATTTTCTCCCTTCTAGCGGTGAAATTGTTTATGACTACCAACTGAATATTACTTTCTAGGCCCTCCCATTCCGAGGGCGTTTTAACTCCTACGGTGGCCGTATTATTTCAAATCTGCCGGCAGTCGCGAGTAATCTCCCCCTCGCATTCGTCACGGTGCCACTGAGTGTAAAACTCTTTCACTTCCACTCTTTGGCTGATGTATTTTCAAGATGGAGGCGCAACATTCGAACGACTCGCTCGTATGTATTCTGAATGGCAGATTCTACGCTTACGAGAATACTTGATTAGTTGGTAGAAGTAATTACACATTAATGAGCACATATCATTATGAAAGAACAAAGTGTTTTTTGCTAAGAATCAGCTTAAAAAATTACACAGTGTAGCTTTAATTTAATAAAATATAATGAATTTTACTAGATTACCATTTGAAATTGACAGATATCTGGAATGTGTGTGTGCATGCGTACGTATGTGTGTGTGTATACACACACATACTTAACCATATATTGGGGACAAAGAAATATGGTAAACCTGACAGCAAAGCCCAAAACCTTCTTTTGGGAATGTCATCTTTTGTAAAAAATAAATAAAAAATAAAATAAAAAAACTGGATAAAAAAAAAAAAAATTTAAGTATAAAAATGTTGGAAAAAAATCATATATGTATAGGTCTACAGATTTTACAAAAAAGTGGGGTCATTATTAAAAAAATGTATTCCAGATATCTAAAAAAATAAATAAATAATAATAATAAAAACTAAAAGTAAAACCTATTCTTGCAAATTTTCACTTTAAATAAAATCCTTGGTTGTATGTTTTGGACAATAGTGTGTCTGACCAGAGAAATCCTTGAGTCTCTATTCAGTCCTTGAGACCTCACCCCCCAGGGCTCAATCATTACATCGATTACAAAACAGGATTACTGTGCATTATGTGTGTCCATACATGGGAACCATGGCATGAAACGGTGTGAAAATCCACAGCAGTCCAGGAGAGCAAAAGAGCTCAGTTGGATATCCGAAATATATAGATGATGAAATCTGACCTTGGTTTCTCCTTGGGCACATCATTAGGTTTGGTACTCATTATACATCACTGAAAACCCATGCGGGAGAAACCTTAAAAGGGGATATTTTTTGCAAGTTTTAATGATTTCTGTGAAGACCTAGTAATTCTCATGATAAATACCCAGTTATGATTTATGTCACATTATACAAAATGAGAAAAGGTCCTGGCAAAGTCATAATTTATAATAGTTAGGACTTTTTCCCCCTGTGCAGGTATCTTTGTCTTATAAATCACTCTGGTCTCCCTATTCACACATCAACACGTGGTAAATATCTTATCCAACAGGCACAGTGGCCTGTAGGAGAACTGACGCATTTGCAAGGTCATCTGCTGACAACTAATCAAAAAGCAGCAGTCAAAGACTCAAAGCAAATGTTTCTGTGCTGTCAGTCAATGCATATAAACCATATACTTATAAACATACTTTAGAACTCTACACAGAATAACAACTATTCAAGCCTTTTTATAAACAGAAAAGCAAAGAAACGTAAATGCAAATAAGATAAAACGCAGAAGGAAAAAATGGAGAGCGAACATAGATTTAAAAAAAAAAAAAAAAAAAACTGTAGCCAAAAAGAATCAGGTTTTACTTTGTTTTTGCATTCAAAAGCAACTCGGAAAAGTATGTCTAGTCTAGCACTAGAAGCTGAAAAGATAAAACAAAAGGCAGATGTAAACCGTGCTTTTATTGGCTTTGCCCATTTAAAACACAATCATTCCACTGTTTGAATTAAGATGGGAGATCTTTGCACCGAGGAAGAGTTTCTAGCCCTGCAGTCAAGTGTTCATTTGTGTGGTGGGAGACGGGAAATAGACAGCTGGTTGAAGATGATCCCTGCAGCTGATCTGCGCTGTTTGATTTGATCATTGCTAGCTACAGAGCATGAAGAACAGAAACTGTGCCTTGCAGTACAGACTATCTTCTTCCGTATCAAAGGAAAGGATACTTGAGGCAGAGTGAAATAGGACATGCCAATACACACTTACATAAGTCCTAAATGTACTTGCAGTACGGAGAAGTTTTAAGAGTAAGTTTTCAGATTTTCAACCTGCTTTGTATTGTATGTCAGTGATACATTTAAATAAACAATGTTTACACTTTCTCTGTGTTTAGAGTTGATAGTGTTAATAGAGACGATTTGTTAAAATGTCAGAACAATATTTACTTTTTCTCTGTGTTATCTGGACCGAGAAATTCATGTTTGTGTGTCAACAAAAGACTGTACTTCCGCATTTTTGTACCCCCGCCCATGGACAAGTCGGACAGTCAAAGGGTTATTAAGTTATGGTTGCCTTATATTGCCTTTACGCGACAGCAGTGTGCCTCTTCTTCCTAATTAACTAATGGAAAGGCAGTTTCTTTAATTTCCCCTCCCACCTCCATTTGGCCTAAAACACTGTTCGTATTCAACCAGTTTGAAATGTTGACTGCAAACATGGAGGTTTTTCAAATTTTCTGTAGCGATGTTCTCTTTATATTTATGATTCTTTGCTGCCTTTAGCCACTGCCTGCAACGCCCAAGTAACTGTGACTAAAAGTTTGCTAAGAAGAATTTCCTTCTCAAGTAATGCTTTAATGCTTTCTGTATTTGTGAGGAGTGACCATATTATGCAATAAAAGCAAAATCTGTCAGTCTGCTTTGACAACTTCAAGACCTTAACAAAAGATGTTCGCTATGCAGGACAGCACCATGGACAGCTCCCCATTAACACACCTGAAAATAATGTTTTCCCCCAAAAGGAGAAAACAAGGTGTCTTGTGTCATGCAACTAATCAAAACACCAAGAACTGTCACAGGAAGTGTCTCGCTTTGCAAATCATTTAAATACGCAAACAACTCCCTGTGCCGCGTGTACCTGAATTGGCCCACTTGTCTGCGAGCTCCTCTTCAGCCGCTTTCGTAAAGCACCATCAGTATTCAGCTCCCGTTCTTATGCTACGGTTCAGCCCTGTCAATCATGCGCTCTCGGTCTCAAATATCCAAAGAGCTCTCAACATCATGCACACGCTGAACTTACTGTATATAACAACATTCTCTGCCTCATGAGATGCTGCCTTTCATTCTTGTGCAAGGATCTACCCAGATCAATGGCGGCATCATTCATAAACATAAAACACAGTTATACTGCAGAAGAAGTGTGGTGAATGCTTTAATATATACTCACCAACCTTTAGTATTTACTTCAAAGCCCCAAGGGATATTTCCCTCCCTATATATGACTACTTTATTTAATAAAAGTGACATTTATTCATAGATCATAACAACAGGTGTTACCCAAAGTTCTGCACAGCAATATAAAAATGACATTTCATGCATGGGAAATGCCAAGACACAAATCCAACAGTCCCACAACACTGGGGAAATAACTGTGGGGGCTTCACAAAGCCTAACAAGTATTGCATAAATTGATTTAAACATTGTCTCTTGATAGTGAAATCAATTTAAATGGATTTTCAAATGACAATACACGCACTCTTAAGATTGCTGCTCGTTTACAATGCATAATTCAATAAGTCAACTTAATTTCAAATCAGATTACAGCAATATGAGAAATCACAATTCAACAACAATTTATTTTTAAAAAAAGATTGGGATTATGCTGATACTGGTGACTATAGGGGATTCTACGAAGCTCTAAAAGCGTACCAAATCCTGAGCAATCATATATTGTAGATGCAGTTATTTGACTTGCACAATCTACAGTAGTTGTTTATCTAGTTTTATTCGATGCTTTGCATTCATGCTACTTCACACCCACATGCTAAGTTGTGACTGTTAGAGGTGGGGATAGTTGTAATAATGGTTCATTAAAAATGTTACAACCAACCCTTTATGATGATTTCAAATATAAATCACATCCCCTGTTAAGACAAAATCATGTGAGATTTTTGTTGCACATTGAGGGATTTGTGGTAAATTTGACTCCATCATAGTTTATATGAATGTCTTATCGTGATAAAAACAATATCCACCTCAACATATTTTTGTGCACATTTATAGAATGTATGTGCATCTCCAGCGCTTTTTAAGTGATATCTCAAAATTCACAAAAAATAGGTGACAACATAGAACTGTTGTGTGACATGATACAGACAAACACACTCAGCAATTGTTGTTGTGCTAAATATAAAATCCTAAATACAATACAATACAATGTTTTTTTGTTACTTTCAATTGTTCACGTTATTCAAAACTGATTATTCTTTGATCTTCAAAAATATTCTTACATAAATTTATTTTGTGTGGATCTTATTTTAGCAAATTACCTCTCATTGTTACATCTATCCCCAGCCTGTTACAACTCACCTAGTGTAACAACGGAACTATTTGTGTTTGACATTAACACATCTGTGATTGTGTTGTACAAGTGTGTTATATTTGTAGCAGACAAATGTGGCTACCACGTATCAAATTCACAAACAACCTCTGAGTTACCAATGCTCAAACAAAAAGTGTTACTTTCATACCCAGTCTCCCCCTAAATCTAAACGAATCTTTTTTTTTTTTTTTTGTGATTCTGTAAAAAGAAAAAGAAAAAAAATGGGTAATTTGTCTCTAAAATGTTTCATTTTTGCAGCCAATAGCTACAGTCATTTTTTAGTCTGCAGTCCTGGCTTTCACAGGAACGGTTTATGAGAACACTGCAGATCCCTGTGGGACTAACCCAAGGTCAGATGCACTGTGATAATGGGGTTAACGTCATTTGCAACACGCAAATGCAGAGGAGAATTTTTTTTTCTTTCAAAATATCCTATATTTCACATCAGTATAAACCTTTCGAGAAGGTAGTCTATCTTTAAAAAAATTATAATAATAAAGACTGTAAAGTAGTCATTAAAACACTTGAAATGTCACCGTTAATTGGGTGCATAACATCATTATGGCTTTTGCATTTTTATTTATATTATGCACCTTTTTTTGTTTGTTTCCTGAAATAGTGAGGGGAATCTAAGTTAAAGACAACCAAAAACTGTAAATAAATGCACGTTGTCTCTAAACTTTCTTCGAAAACATTTAGTGGCCAAAAGGCAAGTGCGGAGCGACGGTTTGACGTCAGGAGCAACGGACACCGGCGAGTGCGCTCAGACACATCTGTCAAATATCCGAACAGTGTGTGTGGGGTCTGGCGCACCTGGCATAATGTTCCCGCGCAGAGCTCCGCATTCACCGCGAGCGCAATGAATCACAACAAGTCTGGCAGTGTCAGCGGTCCGTCCCGTAGCAACTCCGGTTCGGTGGACGAGCTTGTGATAACATCGACTTTCGGGACGCTGCTGTCGGTGGTTTACATCGTTGGAGTTTCGGGAAACGTCTACACGCTGGTAGTTATGTGTCATTCCATACGCTTCGCCACTTCCATGTACATCTCCATCATCAACCTGGCGCTCGCGGATCTTCTTTACCTCTCCACGATTCCTTTCGTGGTGTGCACGTACTTTCTGAAGGACTGGTACTTTGGGGATGTGGGCTGCAAGATACTGCTTAGTCTGGACCTGTTAACCATGCACGCGAGCATCTTTACTCTGACAGTGATGTGCATGGAGCGATACCTGGCAGTGACTAAACCATTGGATACTGTGAAACGCTCCAAAAGCTACAGAAAAGCCATGGCGTGGGGCGTTTGGATTTTGTCCCTCGTCCTAACTCTTCCCATGATGGTCATGGTTAACCAGACTACAAAAACAACCGCAGATGGAGGGGTGAAAAGGATGTGCGCGCCCACCTGGGCACCCCAGGCGTATAAATTGTACCTGACTGTCCTGTTCTGCACGAGCATAATGGCGCCAGGGCTTGTAATTGGTTACTTGTACAGCCGACTAGCCAAGACGTACCTGGAGTCTCAAAAGACGTCGGCTGTTAATAAAAGCAGCAAGCGCTCGCCAAAACAGAAAGTTTTGATAATGATTTTCACGATCGTGCTCGTGTTCTGGGCGTGTTTTCTGCCCTTTTGGATTTGGCAACTTGTCCCCCTGTACCACAAGCCCTTCAGTTTAGCCTCAAACACGCACACGAGCATCAATTACCTCGTGGCGAGTCTGACCTACAGCAACAGCTGCATCAATCCGTTTCTGTACACGCTCCTCACCAAGAATTATCGAGAGTATCTTAAAAACCGCCACAAGAGTTTTTACCGCTACACGTCATCGTTTAAAAAGCGCCCACCGAGCTTGTACTCTTTGGGAAAGTCTGCGTCATCCAGTAATCAGTTTGAGTTCAACTCTGAGACGCTTGTCATGGCGCAGTTAAAGGTGATGCAGTGAAGAGATTGTAAAGCTTAACCCGCTCGTGTAAAGGTAAGCATGATTCTTCAGTTAAGTGAACTTTACTGTGCCCTGTAGCCTACAGTGATATTCACAAACCTCAATTCCATCTTTAAATAATATATGATTAACATTTTTTCCCCTCGTGTCCCTTTATATAGCATATAGGCTATAAAATGTATTAAATCAATAAAACTATGTCCTGAATAGGCACACCAATTTTTATACAAAATAGATTTTTGACACACCATTTATTATTATTATTTATTTTTAAACATTCCATTTTAGTAACAAGCGAACTCCAATATCCACTTAAAAACTGATCAACTCATTCATATTTTCCACTTTAGCTTGAACCTAATTTATCCAGTGCACTAATGCCACATCCTTTGACTTGTAGATGGAAACATGTGATCATCTTGATTTCAAGGCCTGAGAGATACCCTGGTTGGGATCACTTTATTTTACAGTCCTTTTCCCCATGTAGCCTACTTATTATAGTAATTACAATAACTGGGTAATAAATACTAACCCTGAACCTAGCTAAACCTAACCTTAACCCATGTAGTTTCCTTATATTACCCAGTACTTTCTTATGGAAGTACACTATAAGTACACGCAAGTGCACGTACTGTAAAACAAGTGTGCAACCCCCTTCTGAGATTAAATGATAAATCTAACCAATTCTCATAAACAACAAGCAGATTTTCTAGCACTTGAATGTGACATTTGTAATTACAACTGCAGATGTGGGAAGAAGGATCTTTCGACAAGCATGTGAAGATAACGTAAGGCTATATACACCTCATACATATATAGCCAACACACTACTGGCATAATCACTCATTACTAAATGAGTTACATTCACATTACATTCACAGTCCAGATAAAAATCCATGCTTTCAGAACTATTAATAAAGTTTATTGTGCCAAGAGTAACGTTTCCCACATATTTCTGGTAAGTCAAAATGCTGTGTCTTATCACAGAAATGTTACATTATTTTTCATAGAGTTGTAATTAAGTGGATGACAAGGATTTAAATCTAGTGTGGGGGAAAAAACAGTGTACAACTCTAAAATAAATAAATATGTTTAATGAACCTACACTTAGATCTATCATTGGGTCCATATCATTGCAATAATACACAATGACACTATAATTTCTTACAAAAATACCAACTCACAGTGAGATTCCACATAGCCAATCAACAAATGGTCCACTAATCTGAGACATTAGTGCACTAATACTAAGCACACTCATCAGTAGTCCATTCAGCTGTGCCTGCACACTAAGAAATGAATCAACAGACGATCTGGGCTAAATTATCTACAAATTGCTTTCCCAGCTCACAATCCATATGGTGGGATTTGCCGCTTAGGGCTAAACTGGCCTATGCATATTCATATATTTGAACTCTGAGCATAAAGCATTAGTGCTTGAGGAACAGTCAATGAGTCTAGCATATTTATGGGAAACACTAATATAGAAATGTGTAGCAGGAGGCTACAGTGACGCTTTACACTCAATATTCTTAGCATAAAATAGAAACCATGTAAACTTGCCAGGAACACCAGAAGAAAAAAGAAAAAGAAAAAATACCACAAAGGTCATGCTGATAATCTGTGGTCTTCATATTTTAAATGTATATATAGGAAATGCATAATGGTTTTTCAGATCAATACTATCAAGGTTAACAATACAGCAATTGTTGCTTAGAATCCATTTGGAATGCTAAGAGAACGCACTCCTGCATTTTTCTATTTTGGTTCTCAATGTCAGGAAGGACTCAACAGTCTTTCAATTGTGTAAAGTGGGGACATATTCACCCACTCCATCTATATCTGGCAGATCCAAGGATGTGGAAGGATAAAATTGATTCTCTCAGTCTCCATTTCTCTGGAGACAAAAGAACTGAAGCCATACAACTGGGGGCCTGACGCATTCATGCAGTCATCAAACTCAAGAGTGGGATGACGCTCAGACCAGGGTCATAAGCAGTTATAGAATTTCTTGAGCAGCTCGAAGTGCCAAGCCTCGTGCTGGCAAAACACGCCGAACATGGTTTGTCATGGAAAGATTAGCTCAAAAGTGGAAGAACTGAGTGTGGTGTCAAGAGAGAGCGTATCACTTTAATGACACTTTAGAGAAAGCACTCATATTAAACAAAGCCCCCTTTAATAATAAATTGCACAACCGAAGATTGAAGGCGCCAGTCAAACGTTTCACATTTCCCTTTTGTATTTATCAGTCTCTTCAAGAAATTAAATAAATCACAATCTCGCCTTGCGTGTTATTGTTGGGCTCTTCAAGTGGGTAGTCATAGGAAATTGCATGACTTAAGAGTAAACGGTGAGGAATGCTGTATCGCCAGAGGGAAGCTTGTGTTACTGTAGCCATCTATCCAGACTTGGTAGCGAATTGCTTGTGGTCGAACTACAAGCTCGAATGTGTCCTCCATTTGTTTTGTCGCATAATTTAATTAGCAACATCTGTTCTTCAAAACCGTAACACCTACTGGCAAACCCTCTCTTCCAAAAGGCATGCTTATCAGCTGTGATTTACATACCAGATTAAAAATCCATATTGACATCGCAGCAGCTGCCAATAATCAGGCAAAATTTTAGCTTCAGGACTATATTACACATGTAAGAATGTAATGAGATTAACACAGATCCTAAAAACATGAAAAAGGTTTTAAAATGATCGCAATATCTTACAATAGGACTAATGCACTACTATACAAAAAATAGCACATACTGTAAGACACTCCTACACTTGCATAAATCCATCTACCTGAAGCCAAAATGTCTATTTATAGCATTAAACATTTTGTCAGTAATATTTATGCATTTTTATTCAGAAAGGATGCATTACTGTTCTTTTTAACTTTCTATAAAGAATCTTGAAAAATATGTATGACTGTTTCCTCAAAAGTATTAAGCAGCACAACTGTCTTCAACATTATTTATAAGAAATGTTTCTTGAGCAGCAAATCAGCATATTCAAATGATTTCTGAATGATCATGTGACACTGAAGACTGGAGTAATGATGCTGTAAACTCAGCTCTGCCTTCACAAGAATACATTTAATTTTAAAATATATTCAAATAGAAAACAATTTGTAATAGCATTTTACAATATTACCATTATTTAAAACCATTATTTGAATAAATGCAGCCTTGATGTGCATAAGAGACTTCTTTTAAAAAACGCAGTACATCCTCCCCGTATTTCAAAACAAACAAGCACATTTATACGCATGAAGCACATCCAGCATGTTCAACCTCATCATCTCACGCAAATGCAGCTCATCATAGATAAATATGCAACGCCACAAGATATGGACGGATTGTATTTCAGTCTATTGTATACAGTGGCAATAAATCAACGGTTCAACCTAGTCACTGAGGGGATCTGCCCTGACACACAAGACTGTGATTGCTGTTGGCAAAACTGACTTGTTTTGCATAAACCTAAAACGACCATTTTATGAAGAGTCTTTGAACACTTGTTAATATTCAGCCTTACAGTAGCTAAAGCATGAATGAATTAGCAACTGAAAAAGGGGCATTACTAACCAAGAGAGTTATCCAATTAAAATACTGGTGATGCAACAGGAACAGCAAATTAAGCATCAGCCAAAATTCATGAATCATCACATATGAGGAGACTTGGAAAAACAAGGAGCCTAAAGAGACTGCTCTTCCTATTATAATAAAGCTGATATGTATTATTCAATGCATTTGAATAATAGGCATTAAACGTGTAAGCGGATTCAGAATGTGTCTAAAAATTCTAGGTAAACATGCTAAGGTTTCCTTCCTTATTCATTAAAATTCACCACAGGTGTTGACAGATTCATAGCATAAAGTCTGAAAAACATACTATTGAGAAGATTTTAATAGTGACCTAAGCTTTACATGAGAGAAGTAACAACCTTCAGTTTTAAATCTTACTCCAACTCACACAACAGAGGTGAAAGCATCCAGTTTTGGGCATTGGGTCTGTAAACCGAGACGCCAATTAGCTCAAAGCAAGCGTGTTGTGATTGGCTGAATGACCACATGATCTCAGTGTAATTAAATCTAACACACTTGAAGGAGGGAATGTGTTTCCAAAAGCTCATCAGATACACAATACAACATTTCATACAGACATATAAAGTCAACTTTCTCTCCTGGAATATTACAACACACTCATTATCAAAGATATCAAAAAAAGTTCTCTTTTAAAACTTTCATTCAAGTAGAAAGACACGTGTGAAGGAATAAAATGTTCTTTTGGTTATCTGATATGTTGATATTTCATTAGAAGCATATGCAGTTTTTGAAAGCAATTCTACAAAGAACTTTCTTTTCAGTTGGTGACATAAGCAGAGATATTTGACAATCGGGTTCCCAGCTCCTTGTTTTCATTACATACACCTGTTTAATCATCCCATTTGTGTTGCCTGTCTAGACAGTGATTTAACTATAATAATATAAAAGATTTTAAAGAGTGAAGCACAGCCAGGAAAGAGAGTTCAATTGTAAAGAAGCACCTTCCAAACCCAAAAGATGTGTGTCTTCAAAATGACAGCAGTTCAAGTAAATCTCCTGAAAACACCTCTTAAATTAAAAACATAAAGATAGACAAAACCCATTTGAGCACAGAAAATCCCAAACATTTTTCTAATGGGACAATAAGGGTTTTTTATGCTATGAACCTGACTGTTGAAAGTGCCAGATGAGAGCTTTTCAGCATTTTCCTTTGTTTCCCCTAGGTTTCCTGTCACTCATCCGTCCCTTTGAGCCAGGTGGATCCTACGGCAGGGAGGGGTCATCAATGGCATAATCGGGGTCACATGTGAAGGACACCGTAATGGCGTATCGTGTGCCCCAAACGACCTTCTCCACATGGTGGAGGTTCTCAGAACCGGATGAGAAGAAAGATACTCGACCTGCAGGAGATGAAAGGAGAGGGACAATGACAGAGAGAAACAGGAAAAAATGTTGAAGTGATATGCGGAAAAACTGCACATGAAGAATGCTAACATCTGGCTAAAGTCAATCATGATGTTCAAACTCTAAGGATTTTCAACAGACTTTTCCCCCCTCATGATTAAAAAGTAGTTTTAAGTTGTATCTGAATTTAAATGTTTGTGTTTGACAATTATCGTTGCATTTCATGTTCACAGTAAATCTGAGTGCTGATGGAAAAAGGTTCCAAAGCCTCACAGTTGGTGCTGGGATAATTACTAAAACATGCTAATTTTGCTTGGTTGGATTGTTGAATTCATTTTAAGACACTACTTTTTTAAGAAGCAGAAAGGAGGCCTTTGCTAAACTTGATTTTTATGTAAATTACCTTCATTATGTCTGCCTGGTACTGGCCTTTGTAGACCATTATTTATCATGACAGTCGAACAGAATCTCATTAAATGTTCATGTTTTTTGAAAAACCGACTTTTAAAAGTGGAAATGCATGTGTAAAATTCTATGAATAAATGCTGTATGTTGAACCGCACTGCTGGAGGAATATCCATAATGCAACATAGATCCTGCAAGCTGAAAGAAAGCCAGAGTAAATTGGAAGTATTAGGCGATGCAATTGGAATTCTGTAATGGAAAAGGATGGAAGGAAAACGCAATATATGCGAAAGTGGAGAAAATGGTTAATAAAAACAAGCATGATATAGGAGTGTCAAAGTATGATTTTGTAATGCACCATTCAACATGTTAAGTCCTGAATTTACCAAGGGATAAAACACAATTTAATAAAAGTAACTTAAACCCTTTCAGTGATGGAAGCATGGTCAGCTTTAAGTTGTTTTGTAAATTATTCCAAGCAACAGAAGCATTAGATTTAAAATCCAATTTTCGAAGATCAGTTCGGACCTGAGGAACTTTGAGGTATAACAGGTCATTTGAATGAAGATTATAGCATGCATTTGTATTAGATAAACAGAGACAAATAAGGAGTTTGGATAGATGACTTATCATATAAAATGCAGCGACGAGTTTGATAGCTACAACTACTAATACAACGTAAAGCACTGTGGGAAAACAATATCCAGAAGTTTTTTTTTAGATAGTGTACTGGGCATTCATATGAAGCAGATCTCCATAGTCCAATAGTGGTAAAGAGGTTGCAGACACCAAATATTTCCTTGCAGTGAAAGAAAATAAAGTTCTGTTTCTGAAATAATAATAATAAAATAATATTAAGCTTAAGTTTAGGAATGAATTCATCAATATGAAGCTTAAAAGATAAAGGACTATCAAAAAGAATACTCAAGTACTTAGAACTTGCAACACATTCTATTTTATTTCCCTGGTGCTGGGAGGATATAATATCAGAAAGATTCCTTGGGTAGAGCTTTGGAATTTGAAAATATCATTCATTTGGTTTTATCTGTATTTTAAACCAGTTTAAGTTGACATAGACGTATCTGTACAATATCAAACACTGATTGCAAGTGCTTGTAAAGCACAACAATAAATGGCAGTATCATAAGCATAAAGATGATACCTAGCATTGGGAATGTTATAACAGATATTACAAAGAAAATAAAATGGGTCCCAAAACAGACCCTTGTGGGACACCTTGACACCTTTTTTTGCACGGAAGATACAGATGAGACGATTTACTCTTATGAGCCGTGGGCCGGTTCTTTTTAGTGAATCAACACAAAGCAAGATTTTATTATTTTTAGAGAATCAAATTGCATTTATGTCACCTCTAAAAATTCTTGAAAAGGTCAGTTCTTGCATAAATTGTTTTAAATCAGTTCTGTCACAATGGGAAGATTGTTTTATAACTCAATACAGTTTATCTACATCTCATTATTGATTCTCGATTATTAATTGAACAAATTTCAATTAATTGATCCAGTACATAAATTATTTTCTTATGGTGCTATTATTGAGATTTACAGCAAGAGGAAACGAGTATTTTAAACTAGACACATTTTTAATAAAAACATTCCTTCATAATATGTTAGATTTCACAGTAAACTATGCAGGTTGAAGCTGGACGGATATTATTAAAACCGCATGCTGCCTCCATGCTAATTAGCCAAGTCTAATTCTGTACACTTCAACTGAGGATGCACAAGGAGACATTTGCTAAACAGGATATTTATGCAAATTACCTCCGCTGTGTCTGCTTTATTCTGACCCTCGTTGACCATTTTTTATTGTGAAAGTTACATTGAGTCTCATTAAAATGTTATAATGATGCTACACGTTTAAGAAAACGAAATGTTTCTGAAGGAAAGTGTATAATGCCATAAAACCAGCAAGATGCCTAAGGACATCTGGAGTATTAAGCTTGGAAATTTTAAATCCTGATTACAGCGTTTGCATGAAAATTAGAAGAGGAATGATATCAAGCAAGAGAGAAACTGGCTAAAAACACCAGGTTCAGTGATTTAGAAATTTAACAATCAACAAATTAAGCATGAAAAGCTCAGAGAAGAGCACATGGTTTGTCAGCATGTTCTCATTTAACTTGGTTCACAGGGAAACAATAAAATGGCAATTATTTCAGAGTTTGTAATGATATGATTTGATTGTGTTTCCATGGAGAGGAGTTTAATAAGAATATTTTCTCCACACCAATTAGAAAAAAAGCTACTTATGATCTAGTCTATTTTCTAGTTTGGTTACGTTTAGGTTTATTCCAGAAACATTTTATCTCAATACAATTCAGAAATTGATGTGTCTGCATGTTGTCAGATATTATTCCTTTTTATAATGTTTTTGAAGCTTAATCATGACAAATAGTTCTGGTCGCACAATGAACTGACTTGCCTTAAAATAACTTACTATTGGAATCAATAGGTTAAATGCAAAAATTGATATTAGAGAAACTATAGTTAACGTTAAAACCTTTAAATGCATACTATAAAGTCATAACATGACAGTATCTCACCACTTCAAGGTCTTTTGCTTTTAAAAAAGCATCCCTATATTTGCACATCAAAACAGTGTCACACATCTTAAACTGCACCCATTTCCTTTCGTCTGCCACCACAGATATATATATATATATATATAAAAATAAAAAATAAAGTCCTTTGTTTTTCCACCTGACAATAAAAATGCACCTGTTGCTTCCTTTAAACTCCTCAGCTGGTTCTAACCGCACTCACTGGGCTAAGAGCACGTTGCTCCTCTGTGACTTTCAAATCAGGAGATGCAGCTGTGATCCCACAGGATTCATCCAGCGGCAGGCGTCAATTTTCCCTGTGTGCCAAAAATAAAGTGCATTTCCCCCCACCATCCAATCTCATCTTAAAATATGACGTCATCTTTCACACTCTCCTTATGCATGTTTCAGCACCCCCCTTCTCACCTCTGTCCTCCTCCCTCGTGTTAAGCACTGTGTATCTCAACAGGCCAATATCTCTCCTCACATCCATCATGGAAGAGGGAGGTTGATTGTCGGTCTAGTTATAATTACAGCCTGTTTGACAGAGTTATCCATCAGAGTAATAATTACCGTAGTGAAGATCAGGGCTCATCAGCCACACCTGATGGATAATCAACGCACCAACAGAGCTCACTGCTTCTGCCACCCAGTGAACAGGAACATGTTCCACCTGCTACATCTAACGCACTGTATCTCAATTCATTTAAAACTGGAGGCAGGCATTCAAAAATCATCACCCTTGCTGGAGACGGGGCACGACGGGAGGGAGAAATCCAGAGCTAAAAAACACTGGGGTCTGATGAATAATGCATTAAAATGGGTATTTTAAGCCTAGAACATCAGATCAGTGACACACACACACATATATATATATATATATGCGATTTTTATTTATTGTGTTTCACCACAATTTGCCTATAACACAGCTAGATGAATGCTACTTTTTGTATAGTTTTCAGTGACGTCATCCATCAGAGCATCTACCAGTTGCTTCAGAGATATTGGAGTGGGAATCTGCTTCTCACTCTTTAAAATCTGGAAGGAATCTGCTTCTCTAAAACTGCTCACATTGGTTCAGTGATATTCAAGTCAGGTGACTGAGCTGGCCAGAGCAGATGTTGAAGTTCATCTTGGTGCTCCAGCTGTTCAGGTTTTATGATTATTAATGGCACCATCTTTTCCAAATTTTAGCATTGGAGTCTGAGATTAAAGTTTTAGCAATTGTGGCTCTTTCATGGATGTTGGCTTCTAAAAGTTCTCTATGGTGTGAAATCAGAGAGAAAGAGATAGAATGCCATACTTACTGTACCTCTTAAGCTAATGTTGTTTGCTCTTCACACTTGCACACACGTTAGGTATCCATGAGCTCATAATGTGCTAAAACTGACAGGATTGCATTGTGCGTGATCTTTTAGATTACTGTGAATGATGAAAGAACACTACCCTAATGTGCTTCCAACTCTTCAGCCCTGTCTGCCTTAATTTCCTGTTTGTCAAGCTTTGACAGGTACATGTACCACCAACTGTATATATAAATGTAAACAAATAATGCCTGATCACTCACATAAACACGCACACATATTTATGTCAGCACCAGTACTGTTCTACAGGAAATAAAAAACACAAATTATATCTTGATTGGAGATCTTAATGTCTCAAACTGTGCATTTCTCACCTAATTCTCCAAAAATCTAATTATCTGAGCTATATTCACATTCATTTAACAGGTCAGTATTGTGTTTTATCATTTGTTTCTGTTGTATGTCTCACAAGGAAGAAGAAAAATCTAAGACTGTTGATACTTCTTGTATTTAAAAAATAATAATAAAATAATCACGTTGCAAGTTTAATTTAGCGAATGTGGTGAACTTATCTGCTCGGAAACAAATGATCACACATTTTTAAATAAAAGTTACATAATACATGAAAAAATAAGTTGAATGTGCAAATATCAGTTGCCAAAAAGCAAAAAATTCTCAGCAATGTACTTGCTAAGGAAAAATTAACTAGCTGTTCACAAATGCATTATTTATGAATAATGAATTACAATTAAAATTGTATGTATTTTTTATTTAAAAAAAAAAAAAGGTGAAGTGCAGTGCATTTAGGGATACACTTATGTGTTGTTTGGACACAATCTTTCTTAGTGTTCGATAGTTTTTGCCAAAGCAAGTCTTGCCATGCTGTGCGCAAAACTGTTGCTCTTTAAAGACTAAACAATTGGGCTGTTAAGGTTGCAAATGCTCCTGCTAAATGGGTTCCCATAATCGTCCTTTTTAGAAGTCTGACAAATAACCCATTTTACCATCTTGTACCATTTCAACCCATTTTCACTTGTACTAATCACTGCTGAACACAACTTATACAACACTATACAATCTAGAGTATATAGAGAATAAAAAGATAATGGCAATCTTTGTTTTTTTCCCTGTAGCCTAAATTACATTATTTTTGTTTAACCCCTGTACATGCACGTACAAAAGCTTATCTCTTATCTGCAGTCACCTGTGCCATCTTCTATCACCTGCCATCAATCTTTAATGGGTTCAGAGAGCACTCCATGATCAAATGTCACGCTGCATGGCAAAACACCTCTAACCAGCCCAGTGGGGATATGTGGGGGCAGATTTTAAAGTAGTGGTTCTCAACCTTTTATGGGCCAGTGCCCCCTATCCATTATCCAGGTCCCTTATCTGAACGCCCCCGCTGAGAACCACTATTTTAAAAGGAAGGAGCCTGACAGTTTCTGTCATCATTGAATGACGCCACCAAGTGCACCTTGGAAAATAGCAAACATTATCCACTCAAAAGTGACAGATTCTAATAAAGAGCTGAGAGGTAAATTAATTCACAGGCACGAGTCAAAATAAAAGCTTCTCCGTGCACACCAAATAATCAGGCAGCTATTCATGGATGGCGTCATCATGGGACCTTATCAAAATGCCAGGCTGAGAAAACAAAATAATTAGTCCATGCAAAAGATATGTAAAACAAGTCATAAAGAGGTTTTGGAGTGTGGCTGTAATCATTGCAATAGAGGAGAGAGCCATAGCGAAATTCCATATTAATTCATGGTGGCATCCAAAAAGTGATAATTATTGCTTATCCTTTCGCACTTCAATGCAACTGCAGAACCACTTACACGATTCAGTAAATGGACTCCAATGTGCGAAAGAACCTCAGCCATGCCAATTTAATAACCTCAAAGTTTATACACACTACCAGCAGTGTATCTTCATGACAGATTTATTATCAACTGGTTTTAGTACTTAACCATTGTGTCTTTCTACAGGAAGTACACTTATTGCTACTTTAAGTTGCAATTCCCCCTCCCAATAGAATTCAAAGACTGGAAACTTACCATGTTATACAAAACTATCATTCTACATTGCACATTATATGCCACATTAGGCACGGTTACCAGGCAGAGCGTGACTGATCTTAATTTAAGCAGACGTAACACCTTGTCTGGCAAGAGGTCATTTGAATATTCAGGAGCACAGAAATGAAATAAATTCCCAGTGGGCATTAAATGTAAATCCAACAAAGTAGAGTTTAGCTTTAAGCATTTTCATACATATATTACATATTTTTAATTTATATTAACGTACCCTGCCATTCACAGGTTTGGGCTTGGGCTTAAGATTTTTTTAATGCTTTTGAAAGATTTTATGCCCACCAAGATTTATTTGATCAAATTTGCATTTATTTGATCAAAAGTCAATGTAAAAAAAAAAAAAAACAGTAATATTATTATAATTTTAAATAACGATTTCTATTTAAATATATTTTAAAGTATAATTTACATAATTTGCAGCTACCAGTGTCATCTGAGTTTTATCATCATCAGAGTTGAAAACAGTTTTATTAAATGTTGCATTTTTGTCCAGGATTTGTTGATGAATAAAATGTTAAAAGAAAAAAAACATTTATTTGAAATAGAATTATTCTTTGTAAAAAAGTTAAATGATGCCATCAATTACCAGCCTATTTAACCTATTAATACAACTACAAATAATTATTTTAAAAAGATTGTAATTTTACCATGCCAATAATCTGAAATTTACATCAATAATTTGAATTATTTTGCCAATAATTTGAAATTTAACAGCCTCAACAGATCACAAAACGTTTTCCTGTGGTTTAAAAATACCATAGAAAAACAACTAACTAATATACATTTCAAGCATTATTAAAGACAAGCAAACACTCAGTTATTAAAAAAGAACAAATAAAAAAAAGCAATCGCAACAAATAGATACAACTGAACGAAGATATGATTGAAATAATTTTTTTTTACGATTTTCAAGTATTCAGATACAGAAACTGTAATCAAATGTAAAATAACACTGCACTTTATAAATAAAATATACATTAAAATATTGTTAGAAAAGTTATTCAGTCAAGAACGAGAGAATTTTCTCTGTCTTTTGTTTTTTGATTAGTGTTATTATAGAGATGGCAGCAGGAATATTAGGCTGCTAACACTTTAAGAGTTGCAAAGATCCAATATAGTTACATATGCCTGCAGCTCTGAAAACAGTGCATGAGTCGTCTCGCACTTGAATGGTTTAAAATCATACTGATATGCTCATAAAGAAATCAATAAGAGAAATCGACATTTTTATTTTATAACAAGAATCCGATTCCTGACCTCAAGTCAACAACAATTAAGATCTTCATTTTGGTGAATTTCTCATTAAACATATGCATATACTGTACATAATTAATTTGATTAATCAGCATATAATTTAATTAATCTTACCATAAATTCAATTTAATTTTTAAAAAACAACTGACAGCCACAATTTAATCCTTATCTTGCTTGAACACAAATCCAGACAAATCCAGACAATGTGTGTGATATTGTGTGTATTTACCAGCCCGTGGCTCCACCGTTCTGTTGCTATTCGGGTCCATGAAGACAAACCGTCCGCCACCAAACTCCAAACCATAATCGGACAAGTAGAGCAAAGATGTGTAGTCAAAAGATCCATAAGTCTCCTGTAAAAAAAAAAAAAAAAAAAGCACATTTTAAACCCCATGAACATTTCTTTTCTGTAAAAACCTCAAAAAAAAAATCTCAGCATGAGCCTAAAGCACTAATTAAGATGTTTTAATAAATTAGTTGGATGGGGAGAACCAAATGGATCATGACGTGATGTGTGATGGTTTTTTTAGTTGTCTTAAAACAATCTAATCTCTGTTGATTGACAAATTTATTAATTAATTAATTTGTAATGGCTGCAATTTTTATAATGTAGACAAGTAAAAATAAAAATACAAACATTTTAAAAAAGCCCTCAAGTAAAACCTAAGATTTCCTGGCTTAACGAAAAACAGTGGTAGAATTTAATGGCATCCCTGGGACTTTAAACTCTGCTCTGCTTTATGAGGGAAATCTCTTTAGTGATCCCAAACCACACAGGCGTCACTTCTCTGCATGTCGGATAACACTTTTAACTACTTTAATCTAATCTAGGGTTTAAGACTGGCAGTATTCTGGCGACGGCACGTTGTTTCCAGTGGTTTTTCAGAGACAGATTAATGAGGAATATTCCACACACCTACCGCAGAGGGAGTACATTCAGCATTTGAGACGCTTATTTGCTTTTATTATTCTACCAATGCCAAAATATCATCCCACAACCCAAAATGGACAAACCCTACCAGCACAGCACATTATCACTTTGGCGTAATGCATTTCTGACTAAACACGAGCTGATTCGAGTGAATTGTAAAATTGTATAAGCAAATGACAGATGATGACGCAATGTGGACAATTACACTTCAAAAACAAACCAATAGGTGCAGCCACAAGCTACAACAACCTTCTCAATCTGTTTATCTTTTTGCCTCTCATGCAACATGAAGAAATCCAAAACACAAAAGCAATTTATCATCAATGTAAGCAGTTTATTCCTCCGTGTTAGTCAAGCACGTAAACCTCGCCTGCAAAGAGAAATGACCTGATGGCCACATTCATAAACGCACAACCAACTCCGAGATCAAAAGGTACTTCTAAAGACCAGACATAAATGAACCTGAACTCGTTTTTAAATCCCCTCAAGACCTAATTTCAACAGCTAGAAAGTTATGTAGGAACATTACACTGTTTCAAAAATAAATCATGTCTTTTAAAGGCAATGTTGTTGCGATAAATGTTGCGATTTTAAGTCTGGCCAAATAAAGAATTCAGGTCCTATAAGTGCTGTACCAAACATTGTTTTGGGTGCATATATTGCTGAGCACTTCCATCTTTATGCATGAGAAAAATCTGAGAATAGTCTCAAATATGCTAAAACCATAAGAGCCTGTGGCGTACCGCAAGTTCTGGCCCCTCCTGGGGCTCGTTACGCACGAGTAAGCACGTAGCACTAAAACCCTATTGGAATTGTTGTGATTTTCAAAGATCAACATTCTGCTTTAAAATTGATAAGACAGACCGTAGACAGTAGACAGAGCCTTAAAACTTTGAGGGATGGTAGTACCCACCCCGTCTACAACATAACCAAGACTCGCCCCGATTGGCCTGATGGTAGCGGTACAACGATCAAAAGTACGAAATCTCTCATAACTCCTAAACCGTCAGTCGCAGACTCACTTATATCATTGGAATCCTTGGCTCAGTCTGTGGTCATGTGAAAAAGGACGCAGCGACTGGCCACTTGGTGAATTTTTTTTATTAATTAAAATAAAATTAAAAAACACGAAAACAGCTATAGCTATGCAACAGTCATTCTGAATGATCTGAAAACTGGCATGTGGTATCTTTGTCCAAGGTGCCGTGATGGTCAATGAGGACATTCACGCATTTATAAAAACAAGGCAGCTGTCGGGCAATGAATTTTGAGCAACTGTTACATAAGTTTAGATTCGCTCAACCTCTAGAACTGCAGTACAACTCTCTGGACTCTCTAGGTCAATAATAATAATAATAAAAAAATAACTTTAGCATTTGGATAGCTATAACAGGGTCATTTATCAAATGGCCATGGCCAAGTGTGCCCAAAAGCCTATCAATCCTAAACGAAAACTCATAAATTCACGAAAATTAGGTGAGCATATGCGACATATGATTCTAAAGAGGCATGCAAGCTTTTATGGAGATAAGGACTTAGATGACACTATAACTGTTAAAAAGGTGTAAAATGCTATATTTCTATGGCAAATCACATGATATTGCTGAAAATTGTCTTTTTCGTGTCTGATTTACATAGAACATCCACGAAATTAGGTGAGCATATGTGACATATGATTCTAAAGTAACATGCAAGCTTATGGAGTTTGGGCCATAGGTGGTGTTATAACTGTTAAAAAGCTTAAAAACTGTTAAAAAGCTGAAAAAAAAAAACTTAAGTAAATTACCTATATTGGCTGTAAATAGTATCTTCCATCAATGATCTAGGACGGTGGTTACAGGCTTAAAACATAATACCTTTTTACGCATGTGCTTAAAGGCCTTAAAGCGATTGAATCCTGATAACTATACAGCTGAAAGCAGAAGTTATGTTATAATGGGCAATTTAGCCCGCTCTTAAATAATGCTCTTTTTATGTTGCCAGTTCGGTTCTGAATTTTTTTTATTAACGTTTCAAGTCAGTCTTTTAGAAAGCATAAATGTCTCATCAATCAGCATGTTTCAGGTGCAAATCAATAAATGAACATTACAGTGTGTGATTCATTGTTCCCTGTGATTATGATTCATGTATAGAATACATCAACTGCAGCATTAAAAGTCTCTGTAAATACAAAGCATATTTGCCACTTTAAAATCAAATTCAACTATTATATAAATGGCTCATGAAGCCGGGCACCACAGGGCTGTGGGGATCTCCCATACGCCAGTAATTGGGGTTGAGTGCCAATTAATTTCATATCTGTAATAATTAGCTGATGCATGGTTACATCATGAATATAATATTAATGTAGTTCCATTATTCATTTCCAAATCCCTTTGTGTTTGATATAAATACTTGTCTAGTGAGGCAAATCTTTAAGTTCTGCTTTATTTCAAGTCACTGAATTAATTTGATGTGAAACGTTATTTATTTATAAATGTCAACTTTGTAATAATATGGCCTATTAAAACTAGTTCAAAACATCTGAGCCCTTGCGCATGGAGATATTTTTGGTCCATGTTCTGAGAGAACCAATGTGATTGGCAGTTTTAGAACATTGGTCATAGAGTAAACATTAGCAGTTCTTTCACATTCCTAGGATATGATTTAAAAGCTAGACCCTTAAGCGTTTTCTTGGATGTGCCAGTTACCTTATCGATATGTGGGTGCCAGTACTCATCATGAGTGGTTTTGGCAGAGGTGCTGTTGATGCAAGAGAAGAAGGTGGGCTTGGTGAGGTACATCTGTTTGGAGTCCAGACCAAACGTCTCAGCTATCACCTTTTGAATTCGGCCACGAACATCCCTAGTTTAAAACAGAGCACATTAAAATTCTTTATATAGATGTCATCAGCTGTACTTTTATCCATCCATATCCATAATAGGCATTACAAAAACCACAGATTTTCTAAACAACTAGTTGGTGGGTAAACTATTTTTGACTTGACACATTGTCGTAAAAATGCTAATGGTTTAAAACCTACATGAGTCACAATGCAATGTCTCTCTGCAGGTGTATAGTTAAAGTGACAATGACAAAGCTAAGAAGAAAAAGCACACAATAAATATTCATTTCAAAATGAAGCAAAATATAAAAAAATACAATTAAATAAAGTAAAATATAAAATAGACCAATGTTGGACTCATCCAATATTTATGAACTGATTGATTTGCGTTAATAGATTTAGTCAAAAGAAATGCTTCAAACATTTCCACATCACTCACTTGTATAGTTCAAAATCTTCTTCTGTAAAAACATCCTTTATCTCATTCTTAAAATATCTGTGGATGAAAAAGCATATGGATTGATTTGAAATAAAAATAAAAGACCAGTATCAAACACACCACCTTAAACGTTTGTAGGATGGCAGCCATTTAAATACTGCCGCCACATCAAAATGCAAGCATCAATAGATACACACCAAATGTCACAACAAGCGTGCCAACACATGCCAGCTGTACAAGTTAACTGCCAGCACAGTACCAGCCTGTGTGTGGGCACCAAAGTGTAAACCTCATAAAAACACATGAGGAAAATCTCCAGGTGTAAGAGATGAAGACACGATCTTTCACAATCGAAGCTAGCAAGTCATTCCCATCATTGCCGCCATTGATTTCTGCTCAGCTCCTCGGGCACAGGGGTATACTTTGATGTTTACATGAAACGCACCTCAAGAAATCTGATAGAGCTGGGATTTGAACAGATCAAGCAGTCGGTGGAGTTCAATTGTAGACGACATCCTGTTAGATGCCGTATAAATCCACACGGAATACTCACCTATAGATATTAACAAACTGCTTTCCCATCGACAGCGCCCCAGAGTGAAGATCCAGGATGGAGGCCTGTACACAACAAAAGTGAACGGAATAAAGACAGTGGAAACACTTTCAAAGTGGAAACAGTCAATATTTGACTATTAAAGCCCAGCTTTCCCTAGTGTCTCTGGGTCTGACTCAAGTCCAAAGACAACCACTGAGGGCTTGCAACTACCCGAGCGCTGGACTGTACCGCTGAGGTTGTTGTTATTCATGCTTCATCGTAAGGTCAACAGATGGACTCCTCTCAGCCCTGGTATTCCCTGCTCTCTGTCTCCGCACACATCATAAATCATCATGATGGGGCTGATCTGCTGTTAAAAACTCAGCGGGACCCTCTTTTAGTTCACTGGTTACACTCTATAAAAGGCCTCTTTGCCTGGTGAGATCCCATAAGAAGGGTTCAAAAGTCACCACAAGTGAACATGCTTCAATTTTGCATTTTTCTACACATGAAATGTATAATTACAAATTATATTATCAGTATAACAATGGGTGAAATTGACAGAAAGTGACAGTAAAGACATTAATAGCTATACAAAATATTTATACTTCAAATAAACGCTGTTTTCTTGTGCTTTCCATTCATAAAAGCATCCCGAAAAAATTGTAGTCACATTATTAGTCAATCAGCATATTAGAATGATTTCTGAAGGATCACGTGACAATGGCTGCTAAAAATTCAGCTTTGCCATCAAATACATTTTAAAATAGAAAAAAAAGGTAATAATATTTCACAATGCCACTGGTTTTAGTGTATTTTTTTAAAAGTTCATCGCCACTCCATGCCACTATAGCAGAAACATCACCAACAAATCACTGACGCAAAACAAATCAAACTCGAGCTGCTTAACTATTTCACATAAAAGGATCTTATATTCACTCTAAATTGTTTCTGGTGCATTATTTTACAACATGGTTCAGGTCTCGAAACCACATGTACTTTCTATTATTATCTTTTTAGTATTTTACCATTAAGCCACAGAGTGATGAACTGGTGAGTTGAGCTTAATCCGTTACGAATGTAAAATGCAATTTCACCACTGGCAATGTCACACGCTGTTCCCATCAAACATACAATAGTTGCTTCCAGAATCTGCCACCCACTGAATGTGAATTCTCAAACGCACTCTTAATGAAAGTGCTTTCCTGTAGAAACTCAATCGTACCAAACAATATGGTGCCATCACAATGGAAAAGAAGTTTGCTTTTGAATTCCAGCTGAAGTCTCAAACATAGTGTGTACTGCCCTCTTGTGTTCTCAAGCAGCTGCTTCCTTGATAGACCAACATGCAGCAATTTTTAAACACCGATGCAAGCATAAAGAGTTTCTACTCACACCACCATCTGAGCCAGCAAGTGATATCCCCCGCTCAGCTAACCTGTGGAATTAGAGGAAACACACGTACACTTCCATTCAAAAGTTTGGAGTTATTAAGATTTTTTTTCTTTTCTTTTTTTAAGGACACATTCAATTGATCAAAAAAGACAGCAAAGACATTTTCAAAGACCCGTTCACACCAATAACGATAACTATAAATATAATGATAACTATATTAGCATCCACACCACCGGACGATATCATTCTGTTTATTATAAGCACGCTGCAGTTGTGTCGTTTGCCGCTTTAAATTCCCGAGCTCTAACCCTAACCCAGGATGGATTCTGATTGGCTGTCATTGTTTTTTTTGTACATCAGCTGGAAAAAATTATTCTAAAAGTGATTCCAACTATATTGTTTCTCGGTGCCGTTATCTTTGTGGTGTGGACTCTGCTATACTTTATATCTAGAATGATTTTAGAACTATATCTTTATCATTGTAGTTATCGTCCTTGGTGTGAACACGCCTTAATGTTATAAAAGATTTCTTTTGAACTTTCTATACACTTTCAGTATCACGGTTTTCACAAAAAATATTAAGCAGCAAAACGGTTTTCACCATTTGTAATACTGAGAAATGTTACTCGAACACCAAATCAGCATATTAGAATGGTTTCTGAAGGATCATTTGACACTGAAGACTGGAGTAATGATGATGAAAATTCAGCTTTGCCATTACAGAAATGTATGAATCCCCTAAAGGAACATGGTGATGAAAAAAAATGAAATGGGAGGAAAAATTATACGTAAATGCATTTGCATTGTTTTTGCAAATGTCCCACCAAAAAACGTTCCATTCATTTGCAAAACTTTCATAAAAAAAAAAAAAAAACCTTAAGCACTTTGCGAGGGAACAAAGTTTTCTGAGGGAACACAAACTTTTTTCCGAGTGAATGCAAATATTTTGAAAGCAAACAAAATTTCTCGGGGGTACGCAAAACTTTTACGAGAGAACACAAAAGCATTGAAATATGTATTTTTCCAGCACATTTTCCCTTTAGGGTCTCGTTAGAACTAAACTACATTTTAAAATATATAAAAATAGAAAACATAAAAAAAAAATTGTATAATATTTCACAATATTACAGTTTTTCCAAATAAATGCAGCCTTGTTGAGCATAACAGACTTCTTTCAAAAACATTAAAGATTCTTCCCGACCCCAAGCTATTGAACGATAGTGTATATATTTTGATGTACGTTTGTGTGAATGTGTACCTTCTAAGCTTCTGTGCCTCCTCCAAAGTCACAACACTGTCTGAAATAGCTCTGCCGCATTTTGTTGGGGTGCAACCTGAGGACAGAATGCATTAGCCGTTCATATCGATTCATTAATTATGACACCAATTAAAGTAACTGGCTCTACGCCTCTGCCAAATTTTCTTTTCAAACTGCATATTCAATGACTTTGAAAAATGCTAAATGTACTGCGTAATGACTCCGAAATGTATTCCAGCATCCTCTCAAAGAGGAAGCGCTTTTGGTCAGGCAACATTCACAGTGGGGTGTTCAATTCACAACAAGGCTCTAAGTCCAATCAAATTCCACATTATACAGTATTTTGGCATAGATTCATATGCCACTTGGTAGAATCCAGTAGGAATTCCTGGAGGGATTTGTAAGACCTACCAGCAAAATGGCTACGGTTGGCTTCGGGACAACATATTTTCCTAAACATATTGTCTCTTTCCCACAGTTTATTTGCACCCATCTTAAAGAGAGTGGTATGAACTAGAGCCAAGGGAATGCTTGTTAATTCCAGGGCTTGCTTTGTCCGTGGAGCGTAGAGCTTGTGAAGCTGGTGTGAGGTTCGGTAATGAGTCCTATGTGGGAGGCTTCAGACTGTCAATCACAGCTCTGGCTCCTCAACAAATATCTCCCTTCATGATTTACACTGATGGAATGCACAGGTGCTGGCTTTGTTCAAGAAAAGCTGTTTACTCCTAGAAGTTGTTTGGGAGCAGGTTTCCTCTGATACAGCAATGCCCATTAGTTCAAAGTATTTTCATAAACTTTTGGAATAACTGCGTTCAAGAGGAAAAAATTAAATAACAGTTTAAGTTAAATACTTTAACTTTTTCTTGATTTTGCTTGTATCGGGTCGGACCGCCTTTTGCCTTCAGAACTGACTTAAATCTTTATGGCATAGATTCAACAAGGTGTAGGAAACATTCCTCAGAGATTGTGGTCCATACTGACATGAAAGCATCACGCAGTTGCTGTAGATTTGTCATCTGTACATCCATGACGCAAGTCTCCCATTCCTCTTCTTCTCAAAGGTGCTCTATTGGACTGAGATCTGGTGACTGTGGAGGCCATTTGAGTATAGTGAACTCAGTCATGTTATACCTAATTCTGACCCTATCATCTGAATATCGCAGCAGCAATCAAGACTTATCAGACCAGGCAACGCTTCTTCAGTTTTTTTTTGTTAGCACTCTAATTTTAGTGAGGCAATGCAAACTGTAGCCTCAGTTTCCTGTTCTTAGCTGACAGGAGTGGCACCCGGTGTGTCTTCTGCTGCTGTAGTCCTTCAGCTTCAAGGTTGGAAGTGTTGTGTGTTCAGAGATGCTCTTCTGCAGACCTCGGTTGTAACGAGTTGAGTTACTGTGGCCTTTCTATCAGCTCGAACCAGTCTGGCCATTCTCCTTTGACATCAACAAGGCATTTTCCCCTGACAGAACTGCCGCCACCGGGATATTTTGATCCTTTTTTGGACCATTCTCTGTAAACCCTAGAGATGGTTGTGCATGAAAACTTCAGCAGATCAGAAGTTTCGATACTCAGACCAGCCCGACTGGCACCAACAACCATGCCATGTTCAAAGTCACTTAAATAACCTTTCTTTCCGATTCTGATGCTCAGTTTGAACTTCAGCATATCGTCTTGACCGTGTTAACATGCCTAAATGCTTTGTTACATTGCTGCCATGTGATTGGCTGATTGGATATTTGCATTAACAAGGAGTTGAACAAGAGTACCTAATAAAGTGGCCAGTGAGTTTATAGTACAATATCATATATTATATATGTTAATACACATTATTTATTATATTTTCTCTACAAAAGTAACAATACATGTAAATGCGGTTTAAATGTCACAGTTAAATACTATAAAAATACTTGCAAGGTAGCAAAATTATTGTAATGAAATATAGATTGGATAATTATACAAAAGACCTCTTCCAGTTCAATATGCAAACAATCTCAATAACATAATGGTTGAAAGGTATGAACACATTCGATCTGTGTTGGTAATAACTTTGCTCAAGAAGGGAAAAAAGATAAATTGACATTGTCATTTGACTTTTTATTCCTGATAATTTCAATATTATATATATTATACTTATTTAAAATTATATTTTCTCTGAAAGAAAAAAGCAACTCAGTTAAAATAAAACATACTAGCCAAATAGCAAAAGAATTGTAATAAAATATGAATACAAATAGAGAAAGAATTTGATGGTAATATGTAGTATAGGCCTAGATAAAAATATAAAAGACCAATTGCAGTTCAATATGCAAATTTCACAATAACATCATCGTTATTGCATGTTAAATTTATAAAACCCAGAAATGCACATCAAAACCAAAGCTGAAATTTCCAATCAAGTTTGCAATGTAGTCTGCACTTTGAGGGGATGAAGCTCAGTCAATGGAAGAAGAACCACCAACATACCTGGGAATAGCTTGTGCTTCTTGTAGTCTTCAGAGCAGTCCACCGTGAACACTCTGGGCTGAGTGAGGATTTCACCTCTTGACACCAAAGTGTGTGTTAAGTCATCAGTCCATGTGAAATACACCAGGCTCCCTAGTCCAGTGACTCCTATCAACAGCAACAGCATGGACCAGTTACCTCTCCATGAAGAGGCCTGTCTCTGCGCATTTCCCCTGAATGAACACACCATACAAATACAGCCTGAGAACACAGGTCGCATAAATACAGCCTAAGAACACACAGGCCGATGATGGACTGTCAGGTGTGCATTTCTTTCATCCATTCATTTGACTGTCAGTTTGCACAACGAAAGGAACATGAGAAATACACTTATTTTCCACTATGCAGGGAGTATTCTGCATGTAAACAAGGATTTGAAACAACATCACTCATTATTTTTCTGCAAGGCAAAGTCAATGTGAGCTCATAAAGTTTCAGAAATTGAAAATCATTAACGTTACCTCTTAATTTTCTTTTCAATGGCGCTACTTTCTGGGTTTTTACTGATTACTCGTCGTTGTACAGTCATGTTTAATACATATACCTGTCTGCGTGCATCAACATAACACGTGTATGGTTTCGTTTCACTCAATGTTTGTACTGAACTGCCCCATACAAGTTCAGAGCAGGTTCAGAGTGAAAGCGCCCGGAAGGACGTCGTCAAACACTGGACGTTTATAGTGTCAAAATAAAAGTCTAGCATATTTACGGAATACAGATCAGATGGCACTCTTTTGTATCGTGTGATGGAATTTAAATTATTTTTATGATTCGAATAAATAAATCTATGTTCAAAGCTTGAAAAAAAGGGGGAAAAAAGAACCAATTAACTATTACAAGACTTTATGCAGGTTTAAGTCAGACTGTAAACCTGAGGGTCGCTTCATCTTTTTTTCAAAATAAAGGTTTACCATCCACACAGGGTTAAGTTGTAGTACTTCTACGTGTTCTTAATATTACAATATAAAAGCTTAAAGCAGAATACTTTTTAAGTTCCATTTTTTTTTAAAGGGTTAATGTATTATTTTGTATTTCTTGCTAAAAGATTTATGGCAGACAGAACTGATGGGACTGAAAAAATAATTACACTAAAGAAATGATCACAATTATAATAAAACAACTAAACCGTGGTAGTTGGGTGAATAAGTGTGTAGTGTTTCTCTTATTCCATATTACAGTTTATTTGAATGAACCATAATACTATTATAATTTGATCAGGTTGGGTTTAGTACCGTTGGCAGCCTGTTGAAATGGTAATATTAATTCAAATTTTAACAGAACTGATAAAAACAATTATCAAATATAGCAATCTGAGCTGATTTTAAAAACAGTCAGTTACACAACTGACTAAAAAAGGTTTTCCAGTGAATTTTTTAACTCATTTGAGGATCTAATAAATTATGTGGTTATTGTTTTTCTATTTGAAAGGGGTGTACATTAATATTTCTTTATTAGAAACAATATTTTGGGTAATTTTATAAAGTTCTCATGAACTAAAGTCCTTGTGATTTAGTACTCCATCTTAATGTACAGTATTTGATATGAAAATCCCCTAATACTTCATCACAAGAAAACACATTGCATAACAAACGTGCATATACTTCCACATAAAGGGAAATTGCCCTGTATTTATACCCATGTACACATAAGAGAAGGATAATTTCCCTCAAAACCAGTAAATGTAATCAAAACACTTTAATTAGTGAACAGGCCAACTCATACAAAAATAAAACAGTCACTTTCCTCAAACTGTAATATGCCTTTTACCAAGATTTCAATGCTTGAAATGTTGAGCTTTGATAGTGGACATTTGTGGACCATAAAAAAAAAAAACCTTACTTTCCAAAGTGTTTATTCTCTCACTAAATTACCGACTGATCAACGCTAGATTGCCACTACAAATCAATCACAATCACATGCAGGAAGCTCTCAAATCAACACTGGACTTTAAAGTCTTTTAAAAACACCATTCTCCCATAAGAACTTTTATAATTGCACACTAAACAGAATAAATGAGAACATAAATATATTTTTTGCAAAGGATGTGTGAAAGTATACATTTACAAGAAAATCGATAAGATTAAAAAAAAAAAGTACAAAACATTGAATTTTAAAATAATATTGCGAGTATTTAACTTATATAATGGTCTATTGCTGGCAAACTAGAAATGGAGTTTGCATTGAGATACTAATCGGGGGAAACAATTATTGAACGATAAAAGAATAAACTTCAGTACAGTGGGAAAATGAACTTTTAATCAAAGATGACTAAAACCTTTGTATGATTGGGCCATTTAATATAACCAACCTAACTTGGCAAACAGTACACTGTAAATACAAAACCGTAAAGACGGTAGGTATACTGTAAAAGTAAACAGCAAACAATACCCTTGATCATACTAAATTTTCTAGTGAGTGTGGTAATATGATTGGCAACTGTGCTTATTACAGAGCCTCTTCATTACAGGCAAGTTCCTTTGTATCCCTCACCTACAACAATCAGATAAAATGTGCATCCATAAAATGAGAAAAAAAAAGATATGCACTACAGCAAACAACCGATGAACCATCGACAACCGAAACCAGGAGTCTGTATCACAAAGTTGCTGTAATTAAAAAACTTTAAATGTAGAAGAGCTATACATTTCTACATGACATTTTAGGATTTTATTGTAGTTGTACAACATTCCCTGATGGCCTGTGTTGGCCGTTGAGAGATACAGAGAAGAACAACAAAAAGGTCAGAAGATCAGAAAGATGAAATTGTCCATTTGAAAGAAAAGAAACATTAAAAACTCTCAACTGGGGAACAAGTAGATCTTGCTCAATGTTGTCCCTTTTTGCTGTGAAAAAAAAGTTCCACATGTTGGCCATACACACATACACACGGGCACTCACACGCATACAACCATTTCACACAGCAGCAGCTTCTGATGTTTATTCTGCCGAAGAAGAAAACACAAATACACATTAGAAACTGGTTTATGAAATCAGACTGAAGACAGACATTTAACACCTCACCTATGTTAACTTCTTAGCCTTGTTGTACAGTGAATCCACAACTTTGCTCATGTTCTGTATGGTTTCAAGAGCTGCCTCGTAAGTCTTGTCCACAGGCGGCTCCTCAAATATGATGAGCACTCCTTCACCTTGGTCAAGGATGCCTGCAATAGTAGAAATCCAACAGACATAAGACATACGGTGAATAAGCTTAAGACAACTTTGTTCACTCAAAAACTGTGCGTAAGCTCAGATCAATACTACAGCCTTGAAGTGAATTTCACTCAGAGTTGTGCGACAGTCAATCACTGTTTGCAGATACTATAGAAATTAATGAGTGCCATAAACTAAATCCTATATGTCCATGACCTCTAATTAAAACAGCATTTTTTTTTCCAGAGTAAACAAAAAAAAATAGATAAAACCAAAATTAAACAAACAAACATTTTGAAGATTAGCCAATAGGCTGTTGATTTATTAAATAAGCCGTTTTATGAATTCAGCACATAACAAATAGTAATACATTCAAAATGTAAAAATATACAATCTACTCTACTGCAGAAATGTGCATTCTTTTAATTCAGCCAAGAGGTCAAGCCGTGACATCGATCTTCTACTGGTCACACGTCTTCACGTGATGCGAATTCACAGGTCAGAGTTCACCAAAGTAAACTTTAGAACACAGCGAAATGCAAAACTTTTTGCATGAGTTTGCGGTTCCGGTCTGACGCCATCGCATGCGTATTAATGGAAGTCAATAAAACAAAATGTGTAGTTTAATTGTACCTTTACATTGATTATTGGAAATAATCACATTATTGGTGCACACGTAAACAGTCAATGAGTCCATCGATCAATCAGTTCCAATAAGAAATATAAAACCTGTCCTAATTGAAGAAAAGTTGAGAAGACTGAACACAATATTTGGTAATAACATAGCAAACCGAGAGATTTATAAGTAATTTTTTGTAGGCCAGTCATTTTTGACCGGGAACACCACAAGAGGGAAACAAAATACTACAAAAGAAATGATCAAAACATTTTTGGGAAGTTGTTATATCCTGTGTGAGTCAAGTCAGTAGGTTTTAGTCCAATGTGATAACATTAACTAGCCTTTTCGGGAAAAAGAATATCCTTTCATTAGATAATTTAGCTATATAGTGCAGAAAGAGACACAAAATTAATGGGAAGAGAGGGGGAATGGTATCGGTACACATCTCAGGCTGAACTTCAGTCACCCATAAGCACTATTGGTACAAGATGTCTGCAAAAACCACTACAACATTTTGTAATTTTTACTTGGACTGGTTGCGACTTTTTGTAATGCTCTGCAATAAAATCTTTTTTTTTCTAAATGCAAAAAGATAAATGACAAAGAAAGGTAATGACAAAAAAGATAGACTAACCATGAAACTTTTTGTCCAGGACCATTTGTGACAGTTTCCTCTCAACATCATCCTGTGGGCCACAACAAATAACAGATAGAGCATTTTATTTTAGCGATTGTTTCATGTTATAGTTTGTCATATTTTTGGTTTATGGTGACATTAAAGGCATTGTGATTTCCTACGCTAATATTACTTTAAAGCTATACACAATACTCTGTATGAGAGTGAAAATCTTAGAAAAGAATAGTTCGTACCTTTGAGAGTTTGATGAGACCAGCTATATGTGTAATCTTGAAAAGAGAGAAAAGGACATAAAAATCATAGTAAAATCTGTTAGAGTTGTCAGAGATATATATTGGTCCTTTTTAAATAAAATATTGAATTTCTTAAAGCTGCAGTCCGTAGTTTTTCCTCTTTGTCGCCTTCTCTGTTCGAAATCTGTTATTGCAGTTATTCGCGGAATTATCAACTTTATGTGGGTTGTGCCTCGGCAACCCAATGAATCCAATGTTTTTAGGAGAATGTGCGTCTGTCAGTCGCCGCGCCGGTGTGGATCCTGTCATTCGGAATCACAGATTCTACTTTTTGGAAGTATGACCAACATAAGAATTTTCACCGCAAAATGTCATCTGAACAAGTAAGTAACATTCACTTTTGTTCTGACCAACTAATAAAAAAAAAAGCATTGCAGTAAATCGCGCTGATTAACGATCGCTAATATCACGTCAAACCGTGCAAATTATACTTTGTTCTCAAATTGTTAATGTTAACAACATCAGCATTGCATGACTACATTTAATGCCCTTACGATATTTGTCCTTGTTTTCGCATGGGCCCGGTTGCAAGTCTCTTTTTTTCTGTAGCCACTCCGAAGTCTTCATTTTACACTGGTGAGTGTCGTTTGAACCTTTCTCGATCCGCCATCAAATTGATAAGTTTAATTATATCAAGTGCTGTGAGAAAAGGCAATAAATCTCCACCTTCAACATCCTCACACACAATAAGGCCTACTAGCCGAGACTCCTTTATGTGTACAGATGTGGCGCAGTGACATGCTCGAATTTCCCACGGAAATTCACCAGTACCACTGGAATTAAAAACATTACTACAAGCTTACCGTTTTGAATCAAGCAAGCAGATCGTTTTGAACACTGGCTGGTTATGTACTTGCTAAAAAAAATATTTTGGATAATTTTTAACCCAAAAAAGTTACGGACTGCAGCATTAAAGTAATATATTTACAATAAATAACTAAATGATGCACTTAAGGCTAAAAATATCTATGAAAGACACACACACTACCTGTACTCTGGAAAAAGGCTCAATGACCCGAATGAGGTTCTGTTCCAGCAAATTGTCGTAAAGCTTGGTCAAATGCGTGCTGATGATTGGGTCGTCCCTCAGCTCTTTAGTGTACTCTGTCAGGGCCTTCATGTGTGAAAGAGCAAACAGAAAGCTGAGCATGACAGAGACGACCGTTGAAAAATTATACACAGACATCAGTCAGAATCTCACCTTTTCAAAATCTGCTAATGATCTGTTCTTGCTGGCTTGTGCTATACATCTCAGTGCATCAGTCTGATGGAGAAAACAAAAATTATAGGGCACAACTATAAATGAGCACTTGCCTAAAAAGAAAAAAAGATTTGTCAGATGTGTAACAGGTTGTTAAAAGCACAAGGCCAAACATAAAAGCCTGGTGCACAGAAGAACCATGAAATGCTTCTGTTGAGCATTTGTTTGTAAGCAGTCATTTCATCTATAAAAAGACACTGGAATTTTAATGAGCTTACCTGTCGCCCAGCATATCGCAGAGCCAGTTTGCCACTGATCAAGGCCTGTACCTCCTCTGGCCTGGAAGAAAACAATAGAAAATGTCTCATTTAATCAATCGCTCTGAGTGAACAACTTAATTTCCTACATTCGTTCACGTTTAGACCCACAATGCACTCTGATTTCGAGGGTACATCCTATGTACACTTGCTGAATCCCTATTTCCCAAAAAATTCAACAAGGAGAGGACTGAGAGTGCGATTAATTGATTTTATTTATTAATCATTACTTGATTAACATTAAAATATAGAGACAATATTATACAGATGATTTTAAAATTAAATTAAATTATATAAAGTAATTTTTTGATTTATATATTATTATTATTACTATTATTTAAACATAGTATTTAGGGGTTTACTCAATTTAACGTGTTTTACTAATTTGTGGCATTGTTGTTAACTCATAACACAAAGAAAGAAATGATAATTTAGTGGATGATTTAAAAATATTCGATTTATAAATATGTAGGTTGAGTAATGTAATCATAATGGTGACCTGAGGGCACTATGTGACCATCATCATCTCTGAAGGCAAAACGGTGCTCGGGAGAGTTTCAAGAACTGAAAATAATAAATATATTTAAAAAAAATACACAAATTAAGCATGACAAACCAAATTAATATTTATTGTATTAATATATACAATCGATGAAACCGCAATGCTGGCACAGAGGGATGTATAATTCCATTATAAAGTCATTATGATTGTTACTGCTATTAATATTTTCTAAAGTAAGTTACATTTAAGCTAAAAGTAGTTTTATCACTATATGTTTCTGTGACAGCTCCAGCTCTCCGACGCACAGCGTATACGTCAGCGTCCGAATTCACTCACTTTATTTCGTTCACTCCTTGCTGATATAGCAGTGGCCTTCACTATTTTTATCATGAAAGCCACACTGACAGGACAAAGTCAGTAGGAGAGCCAAAATTACCGCAAACGCAAAGTATCAAAAGTTAAATCCAGTCATAAATACCATGTCTGCTTATCAATCTGTCATACCTGAACATACAATATGCAATGCAATAAATACAAAAGGGCGGGAAAAAAACCCCCATTCTTTATGATTTACCAGTCAAATTTGTAACTGAGACAAGATGATTTCCCTAAATGACAAAAAAGCAGGATTTCCAGAATATATTCATCCAAGAATATATTTAATGGCCTTAAGTTATTTTTTCTACAGTAGCCCATCATGTATCTAACCATTCCGATTGATGAATCTGAATGTATTGTAGTTTCCATGAACGCTTAACACGTGATCGGGTTGTCAAATATTTTGACATGCCGCACACTGCACAAATATACAAAGTTTCCCGCTGTTTGCGCTTAACCATTCTCCTACATTGGTTCTTTATTTGAGTAACAATTTATTTTAAGGTGTCATTGTTACAGTGTAATTATATATTTAAGTACTGAGTCATAATAAGCAACTACATGTACTTACTATAGGGTTAGGGTAGGATTAGGGTTTGGTTGAGGGTTAGTTGCATGTAATTATGCATAATTTACTGTTAATACTATGGTAAGTACATGTAACAAGGACACTGTAAAATAAAGTGTTACCTTTATTTGTTTTAAAAAGACTTAATATTTATCCATTCTGGTCATAATTCAGAGACTATGAACATATGAACTATTGTGCCGTGCTGTTTGTATTTATCACGCAGTAAAAATGCTCCTCCCAGCACCCCAAACCCAGTTGTCTGTGGATCAGAATCCGAAACAAGGACTGGTGGGACGTTGTCCTGCTCCACTTCACAGATGCAGTGAAAGGAGGAAATTTTATAAAGAAGGGACACTCATTTATATGACACTTTATTCAACAGGAAGAACAGCTAGCTCGTTCCACGCGTCATACGTCGTCCTTTCAGTTTCGGTTTTCAATCCGATCAAGAGTTTACATGTTCTTTCGATCGGATTAGAAAAGGAATAAACCACCCCTTTCAATTCGATCGAAATTATTTGTAGTAGACCTGACACTGAGTTTTTAATGGGTTATGTTATAGCCCTACTTGTTTCTAATGTTTTTATGAAAAATCTGTAGTGACTGCATGATCATATCAAAGTATTATTTTCCGCCATGCCAGCCACAAATTAAAGCATGGCGAGCCGCAGGAGGCGCAACGAGCAACACTGATATAGAGTGCACTCAAATGCCATACACTATATAGAGATTAGTGAATGAGTATACGAGGGACAAAGACACAGCTAATAACTAAAAATAACTCTAGAGAAGCATTTAGCTTAATATTATTATATGTTTGCTTAACCTGATTTCATTATTTAATACTTGTTGGAATAAATCTGCCGTGAAAACAAGTTATTATTACAGCCACCAAACAAACTGGAATAGAAACAATCATAATTAAAAAGTCGATATAAAAACAATTTAAATGTTTATATACAACTCAGCTTCCATTTGAGTGTTGATTATTAAATAAGTTTGATTAATTATTAAACATTATTTTAGTTTTAAGTTATCAGGTAATTGAAAACTTTAATTTCGGTACTTCGGTAAAAAAAAAAAAAAAAAAAAAAAATCATTTGGGAGCATCACTAGTACTGTATTATTGATAAAAAATAAATGCAGCCTTGAGGAGAATAAGACACTTCTTTTAAAAACATTAAGAAACACTTACCAACCCCAAACTTTTGAACAGTAGTGTATTATTAATGATTTTTTTTTTAATACATGCTACACTTTCTGTATTTTAGCTACACGGGTCATTAAGCGTAGGCGATGCATTATGGAGATGGATTGTACAGAAGAAATGATAGCCTAAGTATTAGTTAGAAAGTCTGCGTTACATAACAGAGCTTGGCGTAACTAACACAATAACTGTTCCATTATCCTGTGGCCTCCCACACACAAACAGGGATAAAATGCAAGCGGTTATCACACTTACAAGCTGAGCATGATCTTGCAGAGGAGCATGTATTTCAGTGCAGTGACTGCCTTGGGGCTGTCAATGGAATCATAGCCCTCAAAAGCCTCGAAGAAGTAAGAATAGGCAGTTTTACAATCTTTTTCCTCAGCTGCATGGATGATACCTGGAGTGAAAGGGCGAAAAAGTCACATATCAATAAGTACACGTCCAATCTCAAACGCACTTGTAGATCGCTAAAAAGAGAAGTGAGACTTGCCTGACTGCATATCAAGAGCTGCCTGGAGCTTTGGGGGACAGTAAATGGCATTGGCGGTGGTCCTGGCTGAGGTGAGGGCAGCCCTGGCTTTGGGAAGGTTGCTGAGAGCGTGGTAGGTTTTACTCTCTAGCAGCTGGACTTCCACCAGCAGAGCTTTATCATCCATCTTCTTCAGCTCCTGCAGCAACTGGGTGCCTGAGGGGAAAGAACAGATCTTATAATGTTCAAGTACATCAAAAGTATAACAGAGTACAACAAAAATTGAGATATACAGTAGGGTCCAAAGGACAGAAAGCTCTATTGAGAATGCTTATATTGCCATTTTCTAAATCATACAAGAATTTGAGCAAAAAGTGATTAAATAAACATGATTTTGATAATTTCTTATTATTTGGCTCTGACTTCTGGATATCATTCCAAATACATATATTTTTAGATTATTCTTACCTAGATGAAGGGCTTCCTGGTATCTCTTGGTGTCAAAATAGAGGGAAATGAGTCGAGCCTGACAAAAAATGGCAAGGAATAATGATAAATTATATAGCGGTCTACTGCTAGTTAAATTTCATTTATTAATTTAATTGAGAATATATGAAGAGTTCAGATGCAAAAGCCTCTAAGCGTCATCTGAAATTTTCTTCTAAAATGATACATTTTATAAAGCTTGTATATTTAAGTTAAGTAATTTCACTTAAATGACAATTAATAGGTCAAGTGAAATTATTTAACTTAAATATACAAGCTTGATAAAAATGATCATTCTAGAAGAAAATTTCAGATGGCACTTAGAGGCTTTTGCATCTGAACTCTTCATATACACATTAAAAAAAAAATATCTATATTATTAATAAACTTAAAGTAAAAGAAATAAGGCCAAAAATAATGTTTTTGAGGTGTGTTATAAGACAATGCAAAGCTCCAAAAACACTGTAATATATGGAATGGCTTGTTGCTTTTATAAAATGTGTTAAATGTTGTTGTTTTTTGCCACAGTAATATACAATTCACTTGATGTCACAGTTCTGCATATTTATGCACTTTTATGGCATCCAGTCAGATCTTAAGAGTTTGAACTACCCATTTTATATTAATCATTGGCTTATGTAGTAGCTCTAATCGTCCTGACAGTTCAAAGCTGATGCTCAGTTTACCTCCAGGGCCTGTCTGAGGAAGGTTCTCTTCTCAGTTTTAGCCCATTCAATGCATTCCAGACACAGCTCAACCTCCTGGCCCGTGGCTGCCTCCATGTCCAGAAATAGATCCAGGAGCGAGCGCACCAACCGCGCTGCCTTTGCCTTGCTTATGGAGATCAGGAAAGGCCTCACAAACTTCAGCAGGCCTCCAAGCTCTAAAACAAAACATACAGAATGATGATGATGATGTGTCAAAACAAAGTAAAAAATTCCCATAGCAGGCACAGAATGGCCCCAGTATGTTGATCGTCACCTGCAGCTTGTCCCGTCTTGGCCAGGAGAGTGCCCAGCTCCAGGATGCTTTGCTCCTTGACACGAACCGCCTCTTCATCATCCTCATGGACATCCCGTCTCACTGAAAAAAAAACAAAAAAAAAACAAAGTTAAGCGGTAACTAAGACCAACCCACCTAAGCCTCCCATCAATAGAAAGTAATTGGCCTATAGCTTTTGTTCATAAGCCACGGTTAGAATTAAAGATATACATAAAAATATAAAATTAGAAGTTTTTTCAGTCTAACACATTTGATGTCAGAAACAGCTACATACACACACAAATATATATTCGTCTTTGACATCAAATGTGTTGACTGAAAACTTTTCGCTAATCAATGCATCAGCCATTGGTGGGGAAAAAAGATAACCCCAACTGCTACCTCATGCCATTGGTTGAGTCACTGTTGCCATGTTGGGCTTGTCAAGATGCTCAAAATAACAGTAATGTTTCACCACAATTTCTAATTGTATCACATAGGCCTAGTTGCTGACTCCTTGTAAGACCATGTAACAGTTATCGGTAATGGTTTTGTTCTTGTTGTAATCTTTAGTTGTTTTCTTTAATTTTCTTTTTCGTACACATCAAGGAGGGGGAAAAAAAGTAAACTTTAAAAAATAACAGTAATGTTTTGATAAGGCCATATTTACACTTTTCAGCGAAATCAACCTACAAATGAGTAGTTAAAGTTGTCTCTGCGAATTAAGGTTCTGAATAAAAAAATCATAATTAAGAAAAACATCGTAAAAATAACAAATTAATTATGTCTAATGATCTTAGGTAACGTTAACTCGTTGAAAACCAACTTGTCATTATGTGCGCCATGGAAAAAGAAAATAGTAATAAAAGGTTGAAACGAAAGAAACTTGGGTCTTGGAGTCGACAAAGATAGACAGACATAGGAGTGCAAATAGTCGGCACAAGTTTTTACTAGTCTAAAGTAACTGATTTTACTGTACCAAACTGCTTAAAATAAGAATGCGTGTTATGACGTAAACAGAAAGCTCATATATTTACGAAAAAATTTAGGATTTCAGCAGCCAAAAAAAGAAAAAGAAATCTCAGTCAAAGTTACGACATCAAAAACAAATGTCAAAGATTGTCTTATGGTTGGTATGAAGCGCGTCAAGTTCATCAAGTTAAGATTGTCAAAAAAAGTGAATCTCAAAATAAAATGTCATCGGTTGAGCTTATTATTAATACAAAATTAAGATAAATCCCAGATAAATGTGTTAAAATGCGCCTTGGCCTGGAAGGGTGGCTAATAGTGCAGCTAACTGTCCATACACATCGGGCTGTGTCTCAAAACGCAGCTAGCTGCCTACCTAGACAGTTCTTTTAGGGAATCGGGGGCGCGTTCGAACGATCGAGTCATATGTTCGAGCACGCATATGAAACCATAAAAAAGCTGCCTTCGTTCTATGCTCGATTCGTAAGTTCGAATGTCGCCATAACGTCTAGAAATGCTGTCTGCGGAGGCAGCTTACTATGTTTTGAGACGCGCGCACACACACACACAGTACAGTGAGTCAGCACCGCAGCACCGGCTCATGGTACCTTAGCTTCCTAATACTGAAGCATTAAAGTACGCAGAGTGAAAAGTAAAGTTTTATAAAATAATTTAAACACAGCCTTACCTATTGAATGTAAAATGTCAATAGAAGCGTTTCTGTCTGTGCTAATGAGAGACTGAGCTCTCTGAAACTCCACCACTGCCGCGGCTGCCATCTTCCCTATTCAAAAATCTCACTGCCCACAAGCACTTGCGACCTCACCCGGAAGTGCGTTCATACGTACGTGCGTGCGTGCGGTTGTAGGTTGGGGTTTGTAGTCTTTTGACCTTTACGTTTTCTAGAGCAAGGTGCAGCACTTAAAACATTTACATCTTAAACATTGCTGTTTCTTTTATTTTTCTCATATGTAAGTTGCTGTAAATAAAAGCAACTGCTACATGATTAAATTGACTTATGTTTTATTATAATTAATGTAAATATTAATCATAATTATTGTAAATATTATTAGGCTATTATTCAGATCATGATTTAATTTAGCAGGCTACCATACTGCTTAGAGAATTTGCTTTTGTTGTTGTTGTTGTTTATGGTCAGTAGGTGGTGACAGACCCTACCGTCATGCCATCGACCATCCTGCATTGCTTTGTTTAAGGGTGAAATTCAATGCCTTTTTCTGAATCAAAAATCATTTCTATAGAGATTTATGTATTTTGAAGTGTGATGGTGACTTTTCTACATGGTGAAACAAACATACATGGCCTAGTCTAACAAATATAGTAATCAAATCCAGAAGGGAATAGCAAAACATCTGCCTAAACTATCAGCCTGTGTATCAATTATTTGAAAAGTTATGGTGCGTTAAGTCCTCCTGGGATGTTTATGAGTTATAAGGGATTCGGAAGTCATATTTACGTCAAGTGCATTCAAGTCACATTTTGTTGTAAATAAAAAAAGCCTGACAATGCTAGATATCTATAGCTAATAGCACGTACATCTCAGAGACGTCTATTTGATGTGCCTGTTTTCATCCAGAAGATGTATTTTCAGTTGTAGCTCATCTGCAACACGTCTCTAAAGACATTTCCTGTCAGATGTTAAATAGACAATTAAAAAACGTCTTTAAGATGTTTATGATTTAGAAAAACGGACTTTTTAAAGATGTTAGGCTATACAGCAGGTGCTTTTTAACAGACATCTTAAGTAGCCTATATGTGTGCTATCTTATTCCGACACGTTCCTCACGCCCCAAACTTGTAAACTCGAGGCTTAAAGAAAATCCCGGGCTTCCCAATCGTATTTATGACTTGTATTTATGGTGGGGCGCGTTCAACTCGTAAATAAGATCTGTCCGACATGACTTGTAGCACACCATCAGTCAGTCCTCCTGAGCAACAATGTTATACGAGACCATTTAATTAACTTAAATAATATTTAAAAATGTATGTAAATAAGTAGGCTATACATTACATTCAAATAAATATGAAATTTTGTTTATTTACAATATTACAATATGTTTATTTAGTTAGAGGATATGCTATACATTTTTATAGGCCCTAGCTAAATGTATAGCCTAACCTACTAATGAATTTGGATGCATATAATTCTAAATAAATAGCCTATTAGTTTTCTCTTTAGGCTGTGATTTGTTGTGATTGCCAGGTGCACGAAGGCGGGGCAGTGGAGAAACAGACCACAATGAGGCGCTCGAGAACAAGCTTTCTAATAGCAGGACGCAGTGCGCGCGTCTCTGACAGCACAACATCAACCTAAATCCCGTATCTGCTGGTGTGGACCAATAGCACAGCTTCACAGTTCTCAGCATCACCAACCAAAGGAGACATCCAGCATCCCCAGACCTCTGGAGCGCCTACAGAGACCTCCGACAAGACGGGAAGATTGTTTTGTTTGATTAAAAGCTTATTATTTTTATTAGATTTTAGGCGTCCTGACAATCTTGAAATTAAATCTTTTACTTGGTGTGGCCGATTCTGCATCTCCTTGATGCGCAGTTTATCAAGGATAAACCCAGACAGCCATTACTGCGGCTCTTGTTTTGCCAAAGCATCGTGGAGGACAGCAGATTCCTGTAAGTGAGCTGCATTTCATCGAAGCTTCTGTAATCATATATGTTATATTTGGTTGATTATTGGTCATATTTTCAAGGTTTTACAGTATTTATCGAGGAATTGTAAGCTGGTTTGGAAAACATTTATTTTGTAGATCTTTCTTTCTTATAATTGTATTGACGTGATGATGAAAATCAGTGTCGGTTATCTCTCGTGCTCATGTAAACATCGCAGGGAGGATCTCAAATTTTCAGAACCTTGGACAGTGGCTGACATATTTCAGCAACAAATGCATTATAGTGGCGACACGAAAGTTTTTTCTTTTTTTTTTCTTCCTTTTTTCTTTTTCGTTTGTTAAATAATCTACAAACATGCACTGAACGAGAATGAGGCTGTTATAGAGGTCCCGTTAATTTCAGATTTACGAACGGTGATACAGTGGGATCAGTATTTACAAGAGAGCAGTAAACACTGGACTCTGCCATGATGGCGATGTCTTTATTTATGTTCATTGGCGGGTTTGAGTTTACTGTGTAAAATACAGACTATAGGCTATATACGTGGGGTGTCAATTGTTTTAAGTGCGGTAGAGCTAGATAAATCAAATGTTTTATTTTAGCCAAATGTACAGTTGAATACGAAGGATTCGCATGTTATTGTGTGGATGTTATTGAGTGCGTGTCAAGAAATAAAGAATTCATGCATCTTACTTGAATCTACGACACAATGCTTGTATGAGGCCTGTTTTCGACATAAAGAAAACAGTATAGGCTAGTACTGTCGTCACATTTAAAAACACAAATAATGGTCGTAAATCATCTGAAGTAAAAAGGCAATTAGGTTCACATGTTCAGAATAGATTACAAAAATATCAATTATATTTCAATAATACGGACATTTTGACCTAAGATAAATATTTTGCCACTTGAGAAAACCCATTGTCCAATCATCTTAACATTAATCATTTAAGATTATTTTAATGGAAACAAAAGGCCCAATTGCCAAGTTAACATGCAGCATCGCTGTTGTTAGGGCACTACAGGTAGAATATTTGTTGATGACCAGCTAAAATAAAACATATCAAATTCAACATCATAAATACAAGAAATATATAATAGCAACTAATAGATCAATAAAATAAAGATAAAATGTACTCATATCATATTAAAAATACATCTTTTAATCTGAAGAGAGCCTATATTGCAACATTATACTACATAGGCCTACAACATGCAAGCTGCAATATAAAAAGTCTGTGATGCTAAAATGTTACAATCAAAATACGTACTTATACTATTGCTATCAGAAATGTGCCAATTTAATATGTATTTATATATGTTTTTTATTGTCTTCCAGGCTTTGCAGTGACAGAGTCCTCATCCATCCAGACATCATTCTTCTTTAAATAGAGCACCAACCTAAATTTGGATGTCTTACAGATTTAACTAGTCTCAGGAAGCAGTGGGGCTCCAGTTTGGCACCTTCTTTAGCTGACCCCTAACCTTGAGATTCAGATAACCCGCTCCCGGAATCATGGGAACCGTGCTATCGCTTTCACCCAGCTACCGGAAGGCCGCCCTGTTCGAGGATGGCCCGTCCACTGTGGGCCACTACACGGCGGTTCAGAACAGCAAGAACGCCAAAGACAAGAACCTAAAACGGCACCCGTTCATCAACGTACTGCCGTGGAAACGAATAGTAGCCGTCTCGGCCAAGAAAAAGGGGTCTAAGAAGGTGCAGCCAAACACCAACTACCAGAACAATGTTTCTCACCTCAACAATGAGAACCTCAAGAAGTCACAGTCTTGTGCAAATCTCTCGTCCTTTACGCAGGACCAGTCGAGTCCATCAAACCAAGGCTCCAAAAACTCCAATAACACGGCTTCCTCTGTCAAGAAGGCGCCTCTTTCCAACTCCAACATTGTTCCCGGAACACCCAAGAGGGTGATTGTCCAAGCCTCCACCAGCGAGCTACTGCGCTGCCTGGGGGAGTTCCTCTGCCGGAGGTGCTATCGGCTCAAGCACCTTTCCCCCACCGACCCCGTGCTGTGGCTCCGCAGCGTGGACCGTTCTCTGCTGCTGCAGGGCTGGCAGGACCAGGGCTTCATCACCCCGGCCAACGTGGTTTTCGTCTACATGCTCTGCCGCGACGTGGTCTCCTCTGAGGTGGCCACGGAGCACGAGCTGCAGGCCGTCCTGCTGACCTGCCTCTATCTGTCTTACTCTTACATGGGCAATGAGATCTCATACCCTCTCAAGCCATTCCTGGTGGAGACCTCCAAGGAGACATTCTGGGACCGCTGTCTGTCCATCATCAACTTGATGAGCGCCAAGATGCTGCAGATCAACTCGGATCCTCACTATTTCACCCAGGTCTTTGCAGACCTCAAAAACGAAAGCCAGAAGGAGGAGGAAAGGAGTCGTCTGCTCATCGGCCTGGACCGGTGAGGAGGATCTGGAGATGTCTTTGGTGGAACTCTTGTCTGGCATTTTGAAAAAATGGATAGTTCACCCGAAAATGAAAATTCTGAGAAATATACTCACCCTCATGTCATCAAACCTGTATGACTTTCTTTTTTTTCCTGTGGAACACAAAAGAAGATATTTTGAAAAATGTCTCAGTGTTTCTTAGTCCTGAGAATCAATGGGGTCCAATAGGGTTGTTTTGGACCCCATTGACTTTAACTGTACACTCTTAAAAATAAAGGTTCCAATGGGGGGTTTTCACAGCGATGCCATAGACGAACGATGCTCAAAGACCAATTTCTAAAAAGTGTGAAGGACATTTTTACACTATAAAGAACATTTTGTGTAATGGAAATGTTCAATTGGTGTTAGAGGTTTTGGTTTCACTTTATTTTGATGGTCCCTTTAACACATTCTGTTGACTATAAGTAACGTTGCACATACATGTCTATCAGCTCTCATTAGAGTGTTAGTTGAGCATTAGTAGACTGGTAGGGTTAGAATAAGTTGACATGTAGTTGCAAAGATACTTATAGTCAGTAGAATGTCTGTTTGAGAACCATCATAATAGTTAGCAGAAAACTTTGTAATACTCTGAGAGTTAGTTGACATGTAGTTGCAAAGTTACTTATAGCCAACTGAATGTTCAAAAGGGACCATCAACATAAAGTGTTATCGAGGTTTTTCATGGAACCATCATTGCCAATAAAGAACCTTTATTTTTAAGAGTGATGTGGACGAAAACAGTTCTTCAAAATATCTTCTTTTGGGTTCTGCAGAAGAAAGAGGTTGAGTAAATGAAAGAATTTTCATTTTTGGGGGAACTATCCCTACATGGGTGGACTAATTAATGGGATATGTTTCAGTGGATTATTCGCATTCATAAATATTATAGGAAGCAATGGGTGATGCTAATGTTGTTTAAAAGGAGTAGTGATTCTTTCATTACCTTTAGCAATAGGGTAATTTTGGACCTGAATTAAAAAAAAAATGCCAGACTTGAGTGGACTAAACGCTCTAAAGTAGTGAATATTTAAAAGCACTGACCGAAAAGACTTCAAAAGACACAACGAGATAAAAAGAACAACACAACCATGAATGTGGACAGGACTCCAGCTGTTGTCTAGCTGACTTCTGGACACTTTGCACCAAGAACTTTGCCACCACTGTCAATAGAACTGGAGGTTGATTCACTCCTATGTCCATGAAACCGAACACACACTGAATGATAAACACATTGCTGTTGCAAATTATTTGTTACAGCCAATTGCAAAAAGGGAAGAGCGTCATAATGTCCGCAAGCCACAAACAAAGAATAAAGGGAAATGACTTTGAGGCCAGCATTGCACAGTGGCTGTTGATATAGAAGGTGAAGAGAGGTTGTCAGCACATTTGTAAGAAAGACCTACTTTATTTTCATCCATGATACAGAGTTAAACAGACCTCTCCTGTGGTTTACGTCTCTGAAGCTTTTTCATTTTTTAAAACAACTGTATTCATCTGAATGCACACACAACCTGGATGAAGTTAAGTACTTTGAGTTTTTTAAGCGACTGTATATGTGTTTAGGGAATGAAATCTGAAACAAAACAAAAATAGTTTATCTTGCTATGCCTGCTTCGATGAGCCATTGTTTTGTCATTTTGTTTTATACACAGACTAGTTTCAACAGGGGGCTTCTGTACAGAAAAGCCTGTAAATGTATCAAAAAAACAGTGCCATACCTTTGATGGAAATCATGTAGGTCTAAATACACATACCAAAGGCGGCAAAGTTTGGAACAGTAGGATTGTCATTAACAACAACAAGTATCTATCGGAACCGTAATTTATTGTTATTTATTAATTATTTTCACACATTTCTCTCTTGCATTTAGAGATTTTAGTAACGTGTTGTACAAAAAAAAAAAAAAAAGTGCAGAAATTAGTTTGATGGCTACCTTTTGGTGAGAATGAAGATTACGGTTAATGCACATTTGCATTCGAATGCATTATTCATGGCGATAACGCCTTATAAGAGCTTAGTTTAAAACCATTTTCAAATCTGAGAAACACCAAGGTAATTCATCATAGTGACAGACGATCGGTTTCAATCGAGGTTACATACCTGAAACCAATTTCTCTGCGAAGTACTGTTGGGATGTTCTACATATCAGCACTGCAAAAGCAATCATGAGTGATTATCCCATGACAACACGTGCCAAACACAGACGGCATCAAGCTCCGGGCATTAAATTGGATGAGATGTGGTCTATTTCTGGAGATAAGCAACATATTTCAGATATCAGATTCACATTAAAGTACCAAACAATATTACAAACTGACATTTGCAGGCATATTGATGACATCGATCAAACTGGACATTGGATATTAGGGGATTGTGTGTTATATGATCTATTTGCCCACTTTAAAACATCTCAGCAGTGCTAAATTGTGCATGCTTTCTTTCAGTAGTTATGTATCTCTTTCTTTATAGTCAAAAAAAGAAAAAGAAAAAAAAAGAATGTGACAGTCATATAAGCAAACATTATTATGTCTCTGTTAATTCATGCAAAAGCCTGTTCTTCTCATGATATGAAAGTGGGATGGATGGATTCTGTGCGACTGCTCGCCCTGCTGCATTGCTTTATGTGACTTTACGTGCCAGGAGAGGTTTGGATACAGGACTTGCACTTTTCTGTGAGCTATTTGTCTGAGGAGACCGCAGGGGTTTGAGGTTGTGGGGGTTGAAGTAGGTGAGCCCTATTTCACCGCTTGCCTGCTATTATTTGCCCCCAGCCCACAACAAATGTGCCATTTTTTTCACTTGCATCACAGAGTAGTCCTTTGAAACCAAGTAAAACACTTTAAAAAAAAAGAGAAGTAAAAAAACTCCTGTCAAACTCTCTCTGTATCTGTTGTGTAATTCTTTGTAGAACTGAAAACAGTGTTACAAAAAAAGGATTGCATGAGCGTGCGAGTGCGAGCGAATGTGTTTGTATCGAAGAATGTGACGTGTGTATGTTGATTTTCTAGGATCAGAGCATGGCCGTGCTTATTAGAGGGTAGGACTCTATAGTATCGGGCTAGAGTTTGACAGGCGGGCGGGAGGGAGGGGTTTTGTTCTTTTAAAAAAGACGAAAATCTGTCGCTGTACATTTTTGCATCTTGTTTCTGCTTATTTTTATTTATTTTTGTACTGTGATAAAAAATAAAATGCACTGATCGTTAAAGATACACCACTGTGTGGTTGTTTGAGGAAGGTAGGTTTCAGCTGAAATAAAAAAAAAAAACTAAAAAAACTGTAATTCTTAGCTGGACTCCAAATTGTACCTAGTCACATAGGTTGTTACTGCAGCTTAGCTACATGAAAACTGTCAGTTTACCAACATAACATCCTTTTTTTTCAATTATGTGGTCTCATATTATCATAGATCGGTTTAGTTAGAATACTCATAGCTTCTTAAACAGTAACATTTCCCTACTATAATGGATACCACTAAAACAAAAAAATGATTTACAGTAAATGCATTCTATTTTTAAATACTAACCTTAGCTTAACAGCGGAGTCATAAGTCTGCGCCATTTTAACTACAGTATATAGCAATATAATCATAATGTTGAAGTGTCACTTTTTAGACGTCTTAAGACGTTTGAGCACATATTCAGGAATAGTTTGTGCCTCTATATCAAAATCTACTATTATTTATAATTATATTATGTGGGTTTTTGAATGAATGAACAAACCCAATTAGGGATTAACAGCATCACAGGTGATACACTGTAGCCTATATATGAGTCGAAGACCTATGAAAAAATATATAAAAAATGTAGAGATTCGAAACACCCAAGTTCACCAGAATGATTTGGCCTTTCCAAAAAGGTCTGTTAAGGACGAACCGATTCATTAGAATAATAGTCGTTTCTTCCCTATAGACCTTATGTAGCTCCGCCCCTTTTCAGCGCTGCGCTCATTGTCTTTTGACTTCCGGTCTGTATTTTCACAGCGTTTTGCGTGTTTATTAATGAACGGCTCGTTTTAAAATCTTCCCGGTCGATTTACATTTGTTAAGTCATCTGCTTTAAACATTACAGTCCTCATGATAACTTTCGTTAACTTTACATTAAGTAAATCCACTTAAAAAGCTAATTACTCCTGGACAGAAATGCCATATAAATATACAGAGCGACCGCAAAACGGAAGTTAAAAGACAATATTCCAAAGATGGCGGCGCCCTTGTTTCTCTGGTGCATAAGGTCTATAGAGTGGTGCAGGTTTGCCGTCACTTTGAAGGCCAACCGGCAGTTAGCATCACACTGGTTCCCTCGACAAAAACCCAATGGGATTTTGGATTATCGTAAAAAACAAGCTCTGTGATCAACAAAAGTTTATGATACTTACACGTTTTGCCCATCAAGATAAAATCATAGATGAACACAACTTTTATGACTTTTGAAGCCTAAATGCAGTCACCATAAGTAAAAAGCTAAAGGTAGGCTATAAACTACTCCCACGTCACCATCAGCTTCCCAGAAAGTTTGAGTTAGAATAGTGTATGAGAGCACAATTATAAACATAACAAGGCTGTAAAAGTGAACTGAGCTTAAAATTTCGGCGTGATGACGTTTAATCTCCTCGACTGGCTCTGTCGTCCCATTTAGTCACTTGTTATCAATAGCCTTTTTCAAGACGCGTTACAGCTTCAAAAAAAATCACGAGTGGACTAATACTGATGTATTTTATGACATAGAGTAAAACTTGAAAGTGTCTTGAGCTTGTGTTCAACACAGACCTTATTTCAGCCATTTAACAAAAACCTTATTCAAAAAACCCATCGACTTTGGGACGATGGGACCGGAAGAGCTAAAATGCTAACTCGTTTCCACGTTTTGGCCTACAAAGTGATGTCATACCTGCACCGTGTTATTGTGAGGTAGGCTATATCTGAGGCCCTGTTTACATTTGGACGATACTAAGGGGCAATTTACATGACACCATTTTCAACTAAAAACGGAAGACTTTTTATGCGTTTTGGCCGTTAATTTACACACTGTAAAAAATTTGTAACACTCCCAAATCAAAAATTTCAATTGACCGATAACATCTAAATTTTTCAATTGGCCCAAGTGAAATTCTGTAAATTCTAAAATTAAATGTACAGATTTTCACTTGGGCCAATTGAAAAATGTAGATGTTATCGGTCAATTGAAATTTTTGATTTGGGAGTGTTACAAATTTTTTACAGTGCACGACAACAGCGGTTTGTTGGCCTGAAAACGTAAACTTTTGAAAACACCCTTTTCATCTCCGTGTAAATTACAAAAACGCGAATCTTTGAAAATGGTGACATCATACACATGCATATTACTTGTTTAGTCTATAAGCTTCTTTTTTTATACATCATACGGACATCATCACAAGTGGTTACAAGAATTACACAAATCAACACAATATAACATTTTGTTCTCATGAAACATTAAAAGGTTCCTCACAACAGACTCAAGGATATGTTTTCGAAGCCTTTGTGTTAAAAGGATTTGACATTTTCTTAAAGGAAGTAAAAAGGGACTTTATATCAGAGGAGAACATTCTAAAATTGGGATTACTGTGAATGGGTTTGGGCTTTGGGAAGAAGAAATTTACCCAGAAGATAAAGTAATACTGTAGTAAAAGAATGCGTATGTGAGCGGGCGCATAGTTTTTCTTTACAAAGTGACGTCGCCAAATACTTGTCTGACATTCATAATACAGCTTTATTAGTCGTTTTCACAGATCCGTGTGAACGGGGATCATTTTGATAACATTGTCATCAGTACAAAGAAAAAAAAACATTTCCGTTTTCAGCACATCGTTGTCATGTAAACGTACCCTAAATACAGGTGTAAACAGGGTTTGAAATGGCTTTGCAAACAAGAAAAAATGTAGGGCGGGACTTGATTTTGTGATTGGATCGTAGATGGCCATTGCTGTGATGTCATTTGAGTGACAAGTTGTCCCGCCCAACATGAGTTTTAAATTTTAAATGATGTGTACGGATAAATAAGTTATAATTGGGTAATCCTTATAAACTTAAGGATTGTCAATTTTATTTTCATGGTGACTTGTATTCAGAACAGTAATAAAGATCATTCATACACATGCTAGATCTCCATCATGAACTTAAGAACTATTATTAAAATACCCACGTAGTGTGATTGCTGTCAGTGGATTTGCTGTAGCCACGCCCACAGCCGAAAAGATTGACAGGTTCAATCGTCGTCATCAACTTCCCAGCGGCAAACAGCTGCTCTCCCTGGATTTATAGCCATGTGCGGCAAATCAATGAAATAATGACAATATATCAGTGTGATGGAGCAAAAGCCTCGGAGTAGACACTTCAAGGGCATGTTTATTTTCACGAGCAGATATTTGGTACAGCGTTTACTTGATTAAAAAAACAAACTTATGATAAATCAGTACTAAGATTTCTATGCAATATAATTAGTTTTTAAAGCGTACTTGTTTGGTTTCCATATAATAATATTCATTTCTGTAAATTACTAATGGTTAATTATTGCATTAATATACATATGAAAAGCTATTTTTAAACAAACACTATAAACTGGATTCCCTTTTTGATTTGGTCCAAGCATTCCAACATTTTAAAACATTTTAAAATATATTAATTAAATAAGAGAAATATAAAATTAGGCACATCATTTGATCAGATCAGGCTAATAGGTAAAATTACAACAAAGAACATTAAAAAAATCTGGGAACTGAATTTATTCGGCACTTGGAATCACTGGGGATCACGACAAGAAGAAAAGAAATTATTATATATTATAAAATGGTCATATATTGTATGTCTATCACTGCCAGAACAAAGCACAAAATAGGCTGGATTGTATGCAAATGAACAATCATATAACTCCTATTATCAAGGTAAAAGATCATTTACACATTGTCAGTACGTTTCAGATTTAGTGTTTGATTCAAGAAAAATAGACCTTTAAAACTTTTAGAAAATGCTGTTAGTCCATTTATCTCCTTGCTTTTAACTATTGAGGTAAGAAACGGGGTTGTCCGACAGTACTGTGTGTTCATGCTTTTACTGACACACTTTACCAATCCAGGCTAATAGTCAAGAGAGTGAACAGGGACTGAGGAAGAGGATGAGAGAGTGTAGAGAGAAAACATAAATATTCCGTCCAATGCAAAAGCATTTTAAAGGGAGCACCTGTTTGAAGCAGACATGAGCAATAAAGCAAAATGGAGATTATGTGATCATCGCTCACATGCAGCCCGGCCAATCACTTGCTCAAATAGATATTCTATCTAGGACGTATCAGTAGTCGTGGCTCACACAAAACTCGCCATCGAATCCACTTTACTCCATTTTTATCGCATGCAGTGGAACATCCCTGACACTACTGATAGAAGCTTAGTGATATTTTTGGCCACGAGAAACGATCCTAATTAACTGATAAAAAAAAAGATCTCTAGCTACTAGCCACGAACAAAACAATAAAACAATTATGGGAAAACAAATGTATGCAAACACCTGCTTAGAAATGAAGAACAGCAGTCAGTTTTTAGTTTGGCACTTTCTTTGTCAGTTGCGAAAGCTTCAAACTGGGTCAGACATCTTGGGAGTTTCCACTCAGAACTCTGTTGATTTTGTTCTATGAATCAGTACTGCTCTCTTTCTCTCTTATTTGAACACATTTATACACATAAATGTGCAAATTTGTAATATCAGAGCTTGCTGTTTGCTGCGTTATTCAATGTTGACCTAATTGAACAACTGGTTGCCTGTTCTTCAAAAATGATGACTTAAGAGTTTGGAGGATTTTTATTATCTTGTGTTTTTTGGTGACAAAGGCATTTTTGGCGTGTAAAATGGCGACTACTTTGAATTCAGTCTTTGTAAACATCTTTTTAAACAAAATTTTGAATGGCTTTATCAGTACAGAAATGACTTTTTTTTGCTATAAACCAGTGAGGGTGAGTGAAGGACTAAAGGGACCACTATTGGCAGCAGGGTCTATTATTTCATAAAATGGCAATTGAAAATAACAGTCGCCATCACTTCCTGCTCTGTGCCGCCCCATCTGATTCTACTCCAAGATATGTGAAATATGTGAATAAATGACAGTTCTCCGCCTACCTACATTATATATATAGTGCATACAGTACATTACATAAGCTATATCAAATATGACCGTATCCGTATACAACGTGCTATAAATGACCAGCTATATGCAGAAAAATAGAATGGTTTAAATTACGAGAAAGTTTAACGCTCATCTAAGAGCAGCTGATGAGTTTAAGGATATGATCAACACATCCCGCTCAAGAACATCTGATCAAATTCAGCAGCAACCACAGGACTGCTTATGATCTGTGCAATACGTCGAGACACAAGCAGAGCTGTTCTTCATCCTGCAAGAAGCAATGATCAAAAACCAACATATTCCCTTTCAAGGAAAAACCTCAAAACACAAGCAAGATACTTTTAAAACCCTTCGTATCCTGGTCCTCATAAATATTACATTTATGATTACCCATCATTTGGTTGTAATGTTTAATAAATACACAGAGCTGGGTCTAGCAGATCATCTCCGAGGGTCTATCTCACTACCTCCTTGTCATCTTGTAAATAATCTAAACTGAAGTTTGGAATTTAAGGATTAATTAAATTAAATATTCTGCCATGCCTGTCTTCAGGTAAATTTGGTATGGCTTCATTTCTGAGGTTCAACTCAAAAGTTTTGACTAGCACAAAATAGATACCCTGCTGTCAATGTCCTGTTAAAGGGATCGTCTGGGATCCCCGGCCTTCTAGTTGCCTGGCACTGAGAGAATGTATCCCGATCGGCTCTTGGTGAAGTCTGGCTGTGATTGGTTGATCTTGGTTTCCACAATGACAGTGCACTTCCTCCCATTCATACTGCAGTGAATGGGGCTGAGGATGTTCACTTGTAGCTTCCTCTTCTCACTAGAAACAGAGAGAGAGAGAGAGAGAGAGAGAGAGAGAGAGAGAGAGAGAGAGAGAGAGAGAGAGAGAGAGAGAGAGAGAGAGAGAGAGTCATTGCAATACTCCATATGTTCTTGTTTGTGTTTTGGGTTCACAGAGCTCTGTGTGCTTGTCTCATCTGGTTGGCTGTTTCTGGGTGGATGGGCATTTTACACCAGACTGTCTCGCTTAGGGGATCAATGAAGCACAAGAGTAATTGGTTGAGAGCGAGAGTGGCTGAGTTTTTAGAGAACGGTGAATGGAAAACTAAAAGTTCGACTGTAACACACGCACACTCTGCATTTGAAGTCAATAGATCTAACCACTAAAAGCCTCGTTACACCTAGAAAACCCATTAGCTCCATTTATATATATAGAATTTCCACTAGTTTTTCAACTTGTTTTATTTAAACAAAGCAAAAATCTGGGTTCCAGTGAGGTAATTACAATGGAAGTGAATAAGGCCAATCCGTAAATGTTAAAATACTCACTGTTTCAATAGTATAGCCACACAACATAAACATTATGTGTGTTAACATGATTTTAGTGGAAACAATAGTTTACTAACCTTCTAAAGTTTAGAACCTTTTTTTTACACGTTTAACATAAGAATTAATGTACAGTAAATGCTTTTATAAAAAATATAAACGGCACATTTCTGCATTTAAATCTTTTAAGATATTTACTTTTAGTGTAGGTGTTTGACTAAATAAATGTCACAAATTCTGTCAAACATTGAGCTTACCAACCAAACCCAGAATATTCCTTAAATAAACTCGCAGGAAGAATTCTTTAACAATATGAAGGTTTTATCTTTGTGTTTATTATAGTAGAACCAACATCTTCTAAATTAGAAGTCTGATTCAGAAGAGTGACCTTTACCAGGCAGCTTATGTAAGAAATCCTGCAGATGATAAACTCTCCATAAGTTACTGTACCAGCAGGTTGCTCCGCCAGATGTTTCTATGGCAACCCAATGAACCCAATCATGTGGTAGGGCTGATCCAGTCAACCAGCATCAATCTCCCCTATCATTCACAATCTTATTCAAGGGTGTGAAAACTCTGTATTTACTCATTGTACTAGCTATACAGTACAATCCCTTCAGCTTCCTGTTGAGGCAGGAATGAAAGGTTAGTCGAATTGCTTGGGGTTTAGTTGAGTTTTGATTGTAGCAGCAGGGAACAACATGAAGACTGTAGATTTCCCCATACTGAGAGTCTCTCTGTGAGCCGGTATCTCTCACACAGTGCTGGTCGAGCAGACGGCTCTGCATGGCCCACTGGAAAATCAATTCTTTCCAGCCCTCCTCTCCCCTGTGCCCGTGCCCTTCACGCCAACTGACTCACCACCTTTGAGGCCTGCTCTGCTACCCAGAATAGAAGGAGTATTAAGGGAAGGTAAAAGGGGGAGGGGAAGTGAGCACTCCGGAGATGCAGAGGTAACTGGTAAATACAACTCAAGCCCATTTGTCTAGTGCCAGACAGCATCATGACTGTGTCCGTATATATCTCTACACTTTCACACGTTATTCTGGGATTCTTCAGTTAGGGGAAATTTCAAATGAAACCAACAAAAGTACTTTTGACACTTAAATCACACACTATGCATGTGTGTGTGTGTGTGTGTGTGTGTGGGTGGGTGCGTGCGCGTGTGCGTGTGCATTAGTGCTCTCAGTCGATTTAAAAAAAATGAACTAATTAATCGCAGTGTTAAGTTTTTAATATTTTTTTATATTGTAATAATTTCACATTTAATCTTAAAATTAATGTAGCAACAATATAAAGACAGTAGCCAATATTTTAAATATTTGTTTAATGGCATCTTTTTATGAAAGAAGGCATCACTAATACCGCTACTGATGTCTCTATGAAACTGATCTTTTCCCCTCAATTTTAGCCATTAATTATAGTCATTCAGCATTACAGTATAATTGAAAGCTATCATTTTTTAACATTTATTAGGCTTTAAATAATCTAACAACTTTTAATTTAAGTGAACTTAAAACAATCTTCACATAAATCCATTATAATAAATGCCACATTTACCTGTGCCTTTTAATATATATGAGCTAATTTTTTTCTACTGGCCAAGTCAGTCAAAATGCACAAAAAGTTATTGTTTTCATTGTTTTTGACCCATGTAACCTTGTAAACAGTGCTTTAAGAATTGTAGGTAGGTCTAACAGGTAGGATACCCAACATACATTAAATAAAGTTCACAAACACTTCACTGCATCAATTATAAATTAAATATATATTAATCCTTCTTAAAGCTACAAACGTTATTCAGTCAAGAGCAATGAGTGGTTTTCTCTGTCTTTTGTTCTTTGATACATTTACATACATTTAAGACTTCATTTAACTTATTTAACTGTGCTTGCGAGGATACTCGACAAAATGGGCATTTGATAATTTTGTGTGTTTTTGTCCATTCAAGCGTTGTCTGAAGCGGCTTTCTGTGCGCACGAGTCGTATCGAGTCAGGTTTTTAAAATGATTTATATTAGTTTTACAATGGGAAACCCTGTTTTATTTAATGCAGCAAAATTCATCAAGTTTAAAGTGTGACAGTGTCTCCAAATACTTTTGGACCACTTTATATTAAAATGACCATCATTGAACTGTAATGCTTTGGTTTTTTGTGTACTGGTTATAAACATGCATCCAATAGAGCAATAAAGTTGAAATAAATATTTTCTCTCTCTCAATGTCCATGAGGTCAGCAGGCCAAAAAGAGGATTTTCAAAAAGAGCCCTTAATGACACTTTCTATTCTACTGCCACAACAGCAGATGCAACTGAGGTTCAGAAAGGTGTTAAACAGTCTCTTATGATCATCTGCATCTGTATTTATCTGCAAAGCAATTTTGGCTCTAGTATATTTTGTGGGTCGAGGAGAGAGGGGAAATGGGAGGAGAGAAGAATGAATGCGTGTCTGCAACATAGTCACGCCCCACCTACAAAAATAGCAGATATGCCCTTGGGCTAATCCGTCTTCACATCCTCAAAAAAAAAAGAAAAAAAAGAAGCTACAAAGTATTATGCTTGCTGTGCACTTGAGAGAAGAGAGGCAGCACCGCAGCATCCTTTGCTTCATACCGCCCCACTCCAGTAATCAGACTGCACTGCCTTCCTCACACATACACACACACACACACACACACACACGCACACACACACACACACACACACACACACACACACACACACACACACACACACACACACACACACACACACACACACACACACACTTAGGCTGGAAGCACCTTTTTGAGGTTGCTATTATTAAACCTTGTCCTAGGGATAAGAACAGAGAGCACATCTTGTGATGGTGTAAGTGTTTTTTTTCACCATGATCCTTAAATAAAAAATAAAAAACATGGAATAAAATCAGTCAAATTATACCTCATTGATTCATTAATGAACAATTAAGCTTTGCTACATTTCATTTTCATGGGCATTTAGTTGATTTTCAATGTGTGAAATCTACCAAAAGGAGCATGACACTCATTGAAGCACCAGCACGTATGATGAATAAGCCAAGTAGATAGATTAATGTAGAAAATATAATAATTCAGTTTCCTCAAATCTCTCTGTGCAGTAAAGCCTACCCTCTAAAACTACTATTTATCAAACACAAGCAGGAGCTCTAGCTTCTAATATGTATCAGATCAGTGGCAGGGCTTCGTTGCCTCTGCTCTTTTTCACAATTTTAAGCTGTTAAGGAGGAGATTACAAAGTAGGTCATTTAGAAGAACAGGGAGAAAAGGCTTAGCAAGAAGAAATATTGATCAAAGCTGGGGCTCTTCTCAGAGAACAGCAGGCATGAATTCAAAAGATGCAAACGAGAGTGAGGAGGGGAAAAGAGATAGAGGGATGAGCAAGTAAGTGAAAATGAGAGAGCAAAAGAATAGGACAGGGAGGAAATAATGGACGGCAAAGAGGCCAGCCCTACAGGGAATACCGGAAAAATGTGTCAGGTAAGCTAAAAATGTGCTTCATGTGGTAACATCTAACCCCTTATTTACACTGCAAAAGTCTGTGGCGCATCACAGCTCCTACATGGCCACCGGATCTGAATGCTTGTGTTTATACCAGCCTCGACACGGCACGTTTCAGAAGCGTCCCGGAAGTGGCTCTCCGCACCTAGTCTATTTTGACGGACGCCGCGTCCAAATGCCAGTGTTCTCCTCCTGCTCACAGGCACTGTATGTGAAATATAGATACAAGAGAATTGATGATGTATTTTAAACGTCTAAAACACAGCTACAAATCTTTTATCCTTGTCGTTCATGGACTTTTAAGTGTATTAACTTTGTCTGTAGGCTACAGCACAACAAAGTAGGACAGCAACACAGCAATACAACAATAAACACAATTAAACCGGACAAAACATAACCATTTAGCCAACTTAACCATGGTAGAACCCCAAAAAAGAAAAACAACATTAGACAGGTAAATCTTGTGTACTCGCGAATCCAGTTGCTTTGCTTCTGAAATGGTCCTGGTGTGAGTTGGCACCGCGTCGAGGATGGAACAAAACCTTTCCGTAATGCGCCGCAGACACGTGCCACAGACATGTGCAGTATATGTAAGGGTATATTAACATGACAGCAATGCACTAAAAACAGAAAAGTTTTCCTTAGTGTTTTTTGCGTACAGACAGCAATGTTGTCAAAATCCCCGTTCACACGGATCCACGGAAATGACTAAAAACGCTGCATTGCATGCCAGGCCAGTAGTTGGCGATGCCACTTTGTAAATAAACACTACGAATCAATCATGATCTTTTGGATACAATATTACAATCTGACTGGTTAAAACGGCTTTTAAAATGTGTCAAGCGAGTTAATTAACATGCCTCTAATATGTTAAATCATATTTAACCTATGAAGTCCATTTTTCCTATGGTATATCAGCAAGATTTCAAGCTTAACAGACACCTGCAGACTTGCTCACTGACTAAAGACAGACCGCTGTGTTCCAGTAATCAGCAACTGAAGTTACAGACAGCAGGTGTTGATATGAATCAGTAATATTTGGCGCTAAATTTGCTGATAGTGTGCAGATACACTTCCTGTTGAGAGTTCACAGAGATCAAAGTGGACCCGAGATTACCTGTGCTGGAGGTTTAGAATCAATAGAACTAAATCTGATGAACAGCAGGTGTGTAGGGTGCAGTATGGACCTAATAATTTTAACATCTTCCAGACTTCTCTCCCTTTCTTTGCGAAGGTTGAGGAAAACCATTCACTGATTCACAGAAGACAATCTGCTCCTCAATGGTCAAACTACAATAGGACAGCTGGCCCATGAAAATCAGCACACTTTATACAAACACCACCCATTGTTATATACCCTGCTGGCTACTGAGGAGACATTGTCACTTCCTAAAAGAATCCCCATGGGAGCTGTATAATCAACAAAACATTTTTTGGGACAATACCCTGGGTACATTTATGGTCACTCAAAGTCATATAAAAATAATCCTGACTGGTAATGGGAGACACTTTTTAAAAACCAACAAGCTAATATCATGATATTAAGGCCTAATAGCAGGAGATCAATAGTGTTAATGCAGATTTCCCAGAGCGTGGCAGGAAGCAAGGACAGCTTAGCACTTCATTTGCAGCAAGAGGCTGTTGCTTGATCCAAGCATGACTTACCAAACGTCCAGATAATGTCTATACAGCCATAAAGCTCCTTACTGTCATTCATCAGCTTCTGAACATCAAAGTAGAGCCTCAGTAGAGGATCACTGCAAGAGGGTCAGTGTAGGTGACAAGTGAAAGAGGTTAGTTAATAAGAGATGATAGAGATGTGAAGAAAGAGAGGATAGACCGAGGAACTGAGAGGTTGAGTGAGGATGAAGGTGCTATGAGTGATTTCAGATGTTTTGCTAACTCCTGACCATTCTCCAAAACCAAGCTTGATATCAGCCAAATGAATGACAGAAAGAGGTTGACTGGACAGAAGAGAGATCGACTGTTTTTCTTATTGACTTAAAAGGCTTTTTCTTTGACTAATGTATTTCTAGCATATACACTACCGTTCAAAATTCTGGGGTCAGAAAGATTTTTTAAATGTTTTTGAAGTGCACCAAGGCTGCATATATTTAATTTAATAAAAAAAGAATAGTAAAAAATACATTTTAAAATGATTTATTCTTGTGATTGCAAACTTTTCTGCAGCCATTACTTCAGTCACATGATCCTTCAGAAATCATTCTAATATTTGGTGGTAAAAAGAAAACATTTATTAGCTATTATTAACTGTGCTGCTTAATTTTTTATTTTTTTATTTTTGTGGAAACCGTGATACAATTTTTTAGGACTTTTTGATGAATAGAATGTTCAAAGGAACGGCATTTATTTAAAAAAGAAAAAAACACATGTAACATTATTGATGTATTTACTGTCACTTTTGATCAATTTAAAGGGATACTCCACTTTTTTTGGAAATAGGCTCATTTTACAACTCCCCCAGAGTTAAACAGTTGAGTTTTACCGTTTTCGAATCCATTCAGCCGATCTCCGGGTCTGGCAGTACCACTTTTAGCATAGCTTAGCATAGATCATTGAATCGGACAAGACCATTAGCATCTCTCTCAAAAAAATGACCAAAGAGTTTCGATATTTTTCCTATTTAAAACTTGACTCTTCTGTAATTACATCGTGTACTACTAAGACCGACGGAAAATGTAAAGTTGTGATTTTCTAGGCTGATATGGCTAGGAACTATATATGTAATGATATGACGCAGCGCCTGAAAATAGTCCCCAGCTCAGTAACTTCCAACGTGACCGGGACTAAGTTTGTCTAACCTATTAGACCTATTTTCAGGCGCTGCGTCATATCATTACGCCTGCTGCACTCATGGTACGGCAGCAAAGTTTCTTGATTATTACGCAGGAATGAGAGTATAGTTCCTAGCCATATCAGCCTAGAAAATCGCAACTTTTCATTTTCCGTCGGTCTTAGTACACGATGTAACTACAGAAGAGTCAAGTTTTAAATAGGAAAAATATCGAAACTCTTTGGTCATTTTTTTGAGAGAGATGCTAATGGTCTTGTCCGATTCAATGATCTATGCTAAGCTATGCTAAAAGTGGTACTGCCAAACCCGGAGATCTGCTGAATGGATTCGAAAATGGTAAAACTCAACTGTTTAACTCTGGGGGAGATGTAAAATGAGCTTATTTCCAAAATAAGTGGAGTATCCCTTTAATGCATCCTTGCTGAATAAAAGCAAAAATTACAAAATTACAAAATGAACTAGCAAATATACACATTAATTAGCAGACATACAAATTTAAAATTTACTCCTTTTCCTCTTGGAAAACTCAACCAAAGTATTGATGACTCATCCTGCACTACACTGATTTTCATCCAATCAAACGTTCTCTAGAATGAAAATGTACCTCCTTCTAACATCACCTAAAAAAAGACTAGTATGGCTAAATATATATATAAAAAACCTACATTACGTTCAAAAAAGGAACAAATCCTTCAATAAGTATTGTACAAAATTGTGTGTGCTTTTAAATTAAATTAAATTCCTGCATTTCAATTAAGGAAGCAAACAGGAAGTAAAATGATATTCTAATTTCATTCAATTGAATTAAATCAAGTAAAATTCAAATATAAATTCATATAACTTAAGTAAGTTTAATTTTTAAAATGATGGCCTACACTACACTATAAATGTACACTATATACATAGAAAAGCCAAAAAATAACACTAATAGCTGTAATAATGAGTATTGTAGCAGTAACAAAAGCAAAATAGTCATAATAACAGCTTTAGAAATAGCACATGTAATTGTATTAGTAATAGTAAAAATAATAGTAGCAATTACAAAGACAGAAACTGTAATTATGGTAGTGGTGGTAAAGACAGCTACACAAACGTAAATGTATAAGCATTTGGTTAGTTCAATTAGTGACTGGAGAAAAAATGAGAGGACGGTAAAGTAATAGGATGTGAGGTAAAATGGCTGTGGAGACATTAGATGCAGAGCAGGTGAGAGTCACACAGACATGAGCCAACGAAGCATCCTCCCATTATCACATCTCTGGCTGGTTGGAACGCAGAGAGTAAAAGAATGTAAGACACAAGGGCAGTGGGGGTGGAGCGGTGAGAGAGAGCGAGCGAGACACAGCAATGCAGAGCTAGCACAGGAGAAAGTAGGTCAGATTCATCCACTCCAATTCAAACGCACACAAGTACAATATCATAGCCATCCACCAACACCCCAACATCCATTTAAAAACCCCAACCAGTTCGTCAGCTAAGCCTTTCCCTCCATCAGTTCAGTTCAGGATGACTAAACACACATACACATCCAGCTCATTAGAGAGCAAAACAAGCTTAATTTGACAGAGAAACAGCAATTTACTGTACATACTTGATGTATTTGAATTTTCTCCAAAGAGAATAGAAGGACAAAGTAGTTAGCAGTACAAAATATGATATAATATATAAAATATAATAATATATAAAATTAGATTATTGTGATATTGAATGTATACTCTATAAACCACAGATTTATTTTGAAGCAACACTGTCCAAAAGTGATCCCAGTGGTGAAGTTTCCTCCATGAGCTCATTGTGTTTTCGAGTGCTGTGCACATTCATTGAGCTGGTAATGCTGGATGACTGTTAATTAATTGTTCTGATTGATTGCTATGTTGTGCCTGACAGTGTTTAGTGTTCAATGTTTTACGTCTGGGGTTGTTGTTGCTCCACCTACTGGACTGGATGTTGAAGTGCAATGGCGGTTGCTACAACTTTACCGTAATTGTAATATTGTTACTGTAATCGTAATTTACCTTTACTGTAATATTGTTTATAATATTGTTTTTACTTTTAATGCAATGTAAAAAAAGGCTTAAAATGCTAAAACTTTGTAACACATTGTATATTAATATCGTTCAAAAGAGGTCGGTAAGATAAAAAAAAAAAGGATCAAAAGTGACACATTTCTAATGTAAATGTATAAACATTTCAAAGAATCCTGAAAAAAAATGTCATGGTTTAAACAAAAATATTTAGCAGCACAACTGTATTCAACATTGATGATGATAATAATATGAAATGTTTCTTAAGCAGCAAATAAGCATATTAGAATGATTTCTGAAGCATCATGTGACTGAAGACTAGAGTAATGATGCTGCAAATCCAGCTTTGACATCACAAGAATAAATTACATTTTGAAATATTTTAAAATAGAAAACAGTTATTTTAAATTTCAAATAAATTTCACAATATTACTGTTTTTACTGTATTTTTTATCAAATAAATGCAGACTTCTTTCAAATAAAAATGTATCAACTCCAAACTTTTGAATGGTAGTGTAAATACACTATAAAAACATAAAATATTATAATAAATGTCTCTTTTATGTCAATAGTGTAGAATAAAAGGTTCCACCTGCCTTAAAACTTTAAATAGTGTAAAAATCTGAAGTAAATTGTATTATGACTATTACACAAATATCACATGCATTAAACTTCACTAAAAAACAAATGCAGAGGGAACTTAACCACTGAAGCGCATATGTGTGTAAATGCACACTAGATTGCAAATTCCCACTTATTTGTTTCGCTCGGATGGGGTGAAATGAGTTTTCCCTCTGCAGGCTACTGTAAGCGACTAATTTACATACGAATTCCAGTATAATCACTGCAACAGGCAATTCATAGCAGCCTTTACCTTGAAAGGGTAGGCAAATGGAGCTATTTAGAGAAGCATCTCTCTCTCTCTCTCTCTCTCTCTCTCTCTCTCTCTCTTACTCATTAGTATTCTAAACCGGCAGGCCAACTAATGGACTAAATATCAGACAGACATGGATCGTCTAGTTGCTATGGGAACTGCATCTGCAGCACCAAGAGTGAGGTGAGGTGAGAAATACAGAGGAAAACACATGGAATGAGAAACAGAGCTAGTGCATGCAGGCTCAGAGAAAAAATGGACAAAACAGAAGAAGGAAAAGCAAAAATGAAGCACTGGAAGGACAAGAGGGCTAAAACAACTTGACAATCTGGAGGCTGAAAGAGCGTTCAGCATGAAGGATGACCTTGCTGAAGGACACAATGATTGCAGCCAGCACCTCAACACAGAGTCACTGGCAACAGACTAATGAGGCCTGAAAAAAACGTTCGCATTATTGTGCGCATTTATAATACAGCACATTAGGCACAGAGTAGCTTCCTGCCCAGCTCGATGCTGTATCATGCCCGTTTCTCATTACACTGGCGCTAGAACACACACTTAAGCCAGCCAGTGACTTTAGAATTAGAAACCTGATCCCATCAATGGAAGAAATTCACTTATGCCTCTACTCGGAAACTCTTCTCTCAGAGTCATGATTGATTTATAAAAAGAATGAAAAGTGCTGCAGCACAAGTTACGGTCTGGACAGAGACACTCTTATTATTGGTATATTTTGTGTTTTCTACACTGACAACATAGGTTTATGGAGATTATTGTAATTTAGAAGGAAGAAAACGATTAGCCAGACTGTAAATTTATTCATTTTAAATTGTAATTTATTGGCAAAACAAATGGGTTTGACAAATGGGTTTGATTTAAAGGGATAGTTCACTTTGAAATTAATTTTTGATATGTTTTAGCTTACCTCAAGGGCATCCAAGATGTAGGTGTCTTTGTTTCCGCAGTAGTTACAATTTTTATATTTTTAGGTCAAACCGTTCTTGTCTGTCAGTCATATAATGCAGGTCTATGGTCACTGTCTCAAAACACAAGCATAGAGTCCAAATTAAAACAATTCCCCACGTCCAAATGAAACAATTCCCCATCATAGTACACATTGATGGCCTAAGACACAAAACGAGCGGTTTGTGTGAGAAAACGAACAGTATTTATATCGTTGTTATCTCTTGAAAACAGCACACGTCCAAATGATCTGACGGCGCGGGCGGGTATAGATATATACATAGATGTCGCCTTGGCTACGGTTTCGTTCCAATGAACTGCAGTAGCGAAGGCGACATCTAGTGTATACATCTATACCCGCCAGCGGGCGGGTATAGATATATACACTAGATATCGCTTGGCTACGGTTTCGTTCCAATGAACTGCAGTAGCCAAGGCGACATCTATGTATATATCTATACCCGCCCGCGCCGTCAGATCATTTGGACGTGTGCTGTTTTCAAGAGATAACAACGATATAAATACTGTTCGTTTTCTCACACAAACCACTCGTTTCGTGTCTTAGGCCATCAATGTGTACTTACGATGGGGAATTGTTTAATTTGGACGATGGGGAATTGTTTTAATTTGGACTCTGTGCTTGTGCTTTGAGCCAGTGACCATCGACATGCATTATATGACTGACAGACAAGAACGGGTTGACCTAAAAATATCAAAATTGAAACTACTGCGGAAACAAAGACACCTACATCTTGGATGCCCTTGAGGTAAGCTAAAACATACCAAAAATTAATTTCAAAGTGAACTATCCCTTTAACTTGTTAATTGTCACACAAATAGAAAAAGAGTAGTGAGAAAGTGGCCAGAACCACTATTATCCCTGTCCCATCATGCCTTATCAACCTCAGGACTACTGCTGGACAACTTTGGATTGCTGAAAAATCCTCTTCTCTCTCACACAAACACACATATTCAGAGTCTTTGTCTAACAGAGTTACAGAGAAGTGCAGATTTGAATCAGGCCCAGTTTGGCTAGTGATGGGATGGAGGTCATTGTGAGGCACTCTGGGTAATAAGCACGCAGAAAGTGATCAAAGAACAAACGGGGATCAATAAAGAGTAATGGCATGTGATTTTGCTGAGTTGAGAGATTAAACAAAGAGAGAAAAAGAGCAATAAAGCGAAGCCCAGAAGCCAAAAGAGCACTGAACCTGAAGGATGATTTCATATCAGTAACTACTGATTATTGTGCACAATGACCCTGTGACCTTCTATATGCATGTCAATATGTAATTACAGTGGCAGAAAATGAAAAGCCCCACACTTGCTTTCCTACTGCCTGAAGCACAAGTCGTTGCCCCCCTAATCCTTAACGCTATAATGATGTCAGAGGTTCAGAAACGACACTCACTCAGACATCCAAACTCCTGGTCACTCTCCCAGGAGCTTTGAAACGGGATTTGAGTCCAAAAGGCACCATTCATTCCCTCAGAGAAGTGTTAAAAGGAGACAGACTTAATGGATTCCTGTAGAGAACTCTTTCATTTAATTTCACAGGGCCTTTTAGTTCAAGCTACAGTGATCAATAGAGACAAGGGTCTTCATTCAGATGAGACACTAGCTGAGCTGACACCAACACCTTTGTTTCGAGCCCAATTTAAACAGATTAGACCAACACACTGGATTTGGCATCTCACAGAGGAATTCCCTCTTTTGAAAGAGTTACACAGGCTAATAAAGGAGACTCAGGACCTTTCTTGCTGCAACAAAGTAGTCAACAGAACCTCAAGACTCGAAATAGTGTAGCTAATCCTGATCTGGGTCTTCACACGTTCTGTTTAGTGCATGAGTGAAGCGCTCCTTGATAACTGTGACAGGATGAGTGACAGCTACGGTGATGCGGACAGATGTGTGCGAGCGTGTGCGCATGTCGGCCAGAGAGTGTGTGGGTGTGTATCTGTCGGGCTGTGGCTCGAATCTCTTTGAATAATGCTTAAAGGCAGGTGTGATAGCTGGAGCGATGAGGCATTCCCTCTGTAGAGAGAAAGAGGTGCAGTGCTTCCTGTGTGCTGTGCATGCCAATGATGAAGAGCCCGGTTAAAAATAGAGCTGCAGTCACACAATCTTAAATATTTAATCTCCTACATCTCATCCCTGGAAAAGAAGAGAGAAAGTAGGGTAGGATAAGAGAAATATTGAGCCTCCACAGGCAGGGATAGTTAAATGAGGGATAAAAAAATGAATTGTCATTAATTACTCACCCTCATGTCATTCAAAACCGGCATGACTTTTGCCAGAGCATTTTTTGATAAATGTATTAGTTTTATTTTCCATGTAACTAATGAACAATGAATGGGAAAGCTTTTTCCCCAAAGCATACATTAGCTTTGTGTGATGAATAGATGGACATTTACAAATGCAGAATTTGGTTATATAACTAAAACTATTGAAAAAAAAAAGTGTTAATTGAAATAAAGATGAAATAAAATATGAATATTAGATGAAAAATATTAGATGAAACTGAAATAATTTAAGTTGAAGAACAAACTACTAACTGGACAAAAATAGTGTACAATTAAAGCTGAAATAAAAATAAACTTAACATAAGTAGTAATTTCAGTGTTTTTCATACAAATCATTTAGCTACAGAATACTTCCATGGAAGAAAGTAGAAAGTCATTTGAGAGTTTACGATTTTTGAATGGCATGAGGGTGAATAAATGATGACAGAATTTAAATATGTGTGTGTACTATTCCTTTAAGGCATAAGTACATAGGATCCCAATGCAAAGGCTGCTCCAAAAGACAGGCAGCATAATTTGCTAATTCAGTGAAAAATAAATTATTTATAATTTTTTTCATAATATTAGTTTAATATTTAGTATATCTAATTAATAATTATACAGAATGTTGATAAAAATTTTAATAGTTTAATATAATTAAAAATATTATTTATTCAACATGTGTGTCTTAGATCTATTCATGCTTATTAGAGTATTGCATTGTTAACATAAAACTCAATTGTGAAATTAATTATGAATGTGTACTTCACTTGAGGTTCAATGCTGCCTAAATAGACAGCAGACAGCGAGGCAGCTTACTAAGTTTTGTAACTGGGCAAGAGAGATGCTGGAACAATGGTGAGGATAAACACAAAGTAAGTTTCAGAGAAAAAATTAAAATGTTGAGAGAGAAAATGGGCACTTAGAGAAATAGTCCTCTTTTTACATAGAACTCGATTTGAGATATCAGAGACTTTGTTAACAACAGTCTTACTGCAGATAAGAGGGTTATGATTTTACTCGCATATGGCACAGACTTTGCCAGTCAGACTGATTTTCAATACATGGGATGTTCTTCCAATCTATTAATAGCACAGAAAAAAAACGGTTATGTCTGCAGTTTTCCCGTAAAGCCACTCTGGCAGAAAGTCAAACTAGTTCAGTGTCAAACCTCAGCGAAACGTGCCCAGAGATCCAAACTCACTTAACGTCCACATCACGCATAATGGCATAGGTTCGGTATAACTGAAAATAATTTAAACTGACTACTATTTTTGTATTACAACCTCTCAAAAGCTGCTGTACAAGCTCTTTCCTAGATGTCACCGTTGAAATCGCAATAGGAAGTGAACTGAGAGAGGAAGGACTAGCGTCTCTGCGGTGGCTAGTGCTCAGGCTGATGTGCGGGACAGCAGAGGAGAGATAAAGGTTAAGTACACATCTACAGGGAGAGGAAAGCAGCAGAACACAGCAGCCTCAGAGCCTGGCCTTTTGTTCGGCGAATGGATCACGCTGATGGATGGATCCAGAGAGAGCTTACGGCTGCAGGTCATTAGCAACGAAACGTTAGCAAGGTGTTTTCTGAAAAACACCCTGCTTGGGGGACACAGGGCTTTATTTACAGGAAAAGCAGCGAGGCATCTTTGTAAGGAAAGTCGATATCACGCGTTTACATGCACAGTTGTAAAACGGTCTTCATCTATCCGGCCAAGTACACATGATACGAAGGGCCTTATTTTAACGATCTAAGCGCATGGTCTTAAGCGCACGGCGCAAGTGCACTTAGGGCGTGTCCGAAACCACTCAGTCAGCTGCTCGGCGCATGGTCTAAAAGGGTTGTTCATATTCTCTTAATGAGTAATGGGTGTGTTTTGGCATAACGTGCAATAAACCAATCAAGAGTCTCATCTCCCATTCCCTTTAGAAGGCAGTTGCGCTCTCACCATGGCGGATTCTCTATTAGAGGAAAGCGGAAAAACTGAATGCTCCTCTAGAGAGGAAACAGATTTGCTCATGTCCGAGGTTAATGCGCTCGAGCAGACCATCTACGGGACAAAGTGTACGCACGTTGTAGACCCGCCTATGGCGCACAATTCTAACGCGCTCTTTAAATAACAAAAATATATATATTGCGCCGTCTATTTCAGTTGCCTCAAAATAGCAACGCACCAACAATGTGAACCTGAATACACCTCGTTTTCAGACCAGCTCTGAAATGGGCCATGGGTCCATGGGTCCTAGTCATGGGCCATGAACAGCCATGGGCACACAAATGGGTGCAAATGCATTTGCTATTTAAACAACACATGATACGAATGGAATGGCAGGTGAAAATTATAACTGCGTCAGGTTGAAATTAGCAAAACAAACTTGCATCGCGCCTGGCACTGCATTGCACCGGGTGTATGATAGGTCCCAATGTGTTTTCGAATATTTGAAGGATTGAATACAAGTTGTGCTTCACCTCTGTATTTCAGAGCAAGCCTGAGGCCAATTGTAGTCTGATTAATGTGTATACTTTCTGGACAAAGCCTAGGTCTGTTATTGTGCATGTTTTTAAAGGTTGTTTCAGGGCACTGAAATCTCTTGGCTTTCCTCTAATCTCAGTACACAGTCAGACAGACAGACACACTCTACATACCTCAGATAACCTTTTGATTCCATCAGATTTTTTTTCTAATTCATAAGCCATACAGAAAAAAACAAACATCAAAAGGGCTGTTATAGTGTCTACCGCCTGTCGATTTCAGGAAGTGTAACCCCTTAGCCATCACAGTATGACACACTAGGACATAATTTAGCAGACATCAAGCAGAACATCTATCTCATTTGGCAGCTTCTTTGAAGCATAAAGTAACTCTCAAATCTAGAAGACACAATTTTTTCTACCGCATCATAAAAAGCCAAAGGGGGTACCAATCCGACAGGGCTAAGCTGGCTGCTCTGTCCTTAAAAGCCCTGAACTGGCTCTACAGAGAAGACAGAGGGTGAATTATTATGGTTGGCATTCTTAGCCTTATGTGCCCTGGCCCTGTTCCCAGAGTCTTGCTATCTCTCCCAAATCGCTCTCAGGAGCGCCCCTTGCTGGTGTCACCTTTTGAAGTGGCTGAGAATGGTCCCCACCAGCTCTCCGATGCGGCTGTCCCCCGCTGGCACCATGCCTTGCAGGCACACGATTAGGTCCCGGTTGTCTTTGGTGTGGAAGACGACCAGCTGGTCCTTCCCAGGGGAAACGCTCACTCCGGTCACCTGAGACAGAGAGAAAGGGTGATGCGAGTTAAAACCGCACTCATACAGACACAGCAGACCAGCGTTCACTAATAAGCCCTGCCATTATTTAGTTCTCATTATCGTCAACCTGCAAATGTGGGCCCTGGGTTTTGGAGGTGCACTCACAGGGAACATTACACATCTGTTGGTACATTGAAGTGTGGGAGCAACTAATAATTTACTGCGTTACAATGAACAAGGTGAGATGCATATTTCCAGAGCAGATGACCTTTAAAACCAGTGTTATTTTAGTATAATTTATATACTATTATAGTATTTATAATTATTTCTAATGAACTTTTATTTTATATTTTCAGTTTTAATTCATTTTTATTTATATCCCGCTTTAATTATTTAATTTTTTTCCATTATAGTTTTAGTAATTTTAGAACATTGACTGAAACTTTCGGGACCATTTCTTATTTTCATTTAAGTTTAAGTTTTAAATTTAATGTTTATATTTTATTTCAGCTTCATTTCAATTCATTTGTAACAGTTTAATATTAGTTAAAAATAACAACTTGTCAAAACAATAATTTAACATGGGACTGGTGATAATTAAAGGGATATTAGATGTTTGAGTGTGGTGGGTTGGTGCTTGGGACCTTGGGCTCTTCAACCATGTGTCAGAACAGACTGCAAAAGTTAATGACAACGTTTCTATTAAATGCTAAATTAAGTAATTAAAAATATAGTCAGGGAATGGCAAGGACTTAACTTGAAAACACCTAAACTATCATCCATTTCAGTGTATTAATTGAATTTCATTTTCAGGGCTTTAAGCAAACATGTCAAAAAGTATCTAGACATTGTAAAATAAAGAAAATCATTTAAAAAACATTTAAAAGAATTAATAATTATAATAACATTGTCTGCCATTTCAAAGTCAATCTGGTTTAACCACCATACAGGAAGCCACTTATTGTCATTTGACAAGAAAACCATAAAACAGAATATGATAAGAGCAGTAGACCCTCAGCAAGTCTCTTAAAAATGTCAGATCATCAACCTTTTTATGACATGGAAAAGCTAGCTCAGGTTGGCAAATGGAGAAACCAAAAAAAAAAAAAAAAAAGTGAATAAAAAAACAATAATTGAAGACGTTTCTGGAAATAAAGATAAGAGTATTCACTTTTCATGGTCACACCACTCTACAATTTTTCTCGCAAACTTTGTGCTGAAAATTTCATAAATGTTCTTCAAGTGTTTGAAACCAACATGAATAATTTCTAAGACCTAGACTTTCAGACATACTTTTTTGACCCAAATACAACAGCATGAGCTGTTCTTATCCAGATGAAGCACTTCAAAGTGTGTGATGCAGTTTCCTTGAGGTAAAATGTATTTGTCTTTCATCCCCTATCTCTCTCTCTCCCTTATCCACCCAGATAGGGGCTAGGGTTCAACGAACAGTCTGGGCTAAAGTAAAAAACAGCTAGGGGGAAATCGAGTGTACTGACTCCCCCGTGGATCAGTATTCCAGGGCAAAAATCACTAGCTGAATAGATTAAGAAACTAAGGATACTCTACCACATCTAAGACCTTGGTGATGGGCACATAGAGAAAAGATGCAAGAGGGCGACAGCTGGTGTGACCAAATTAGGACCACATTATAATACAGTCATTATGAGATGCCGGATATGAGCAATTTGTCACTTACAGTATGAGTAAATATTTAAAGAACAGTTACGAAAGACAAATGTGAGCATGACACTGATGACCAGGCCAGAACAGGTTGTGATATCCCGATATCCATATAATGCTTGTGGAAATATAGAAACCGGTAGAAAATTTGTCACATTACTACTGACTTCCTGTGTTCGAAAATGATTGAAGGAATAGTAGTGCTCCCACTGTTATGTCAAAGATTCATTAATAAGTATAAGTAGTATCATGCAGTGTGATTTTGTGCACTATAGGCTACATATCTTCTTTTTCGCCTTTTATTATTATAATTTCTAATCGTCATGCCGAGATAAATGAACCAAACAAACAGCATTCAGGAAAAGATATAGAATACAAAGAGGTCTATGAAGCGTAAAACAGCCTGCAACAGGAGAAAAGGGAATTAAAAACAAAGAAAGACCACAGAAGTGTGAAGACACAAGCAAGCCCGAGCAGAAGGAACACACAGAGGAGGCAAATTTGTGCACATGCTGGAACGATACTAGACATCAGCTGATCTCCCCTCCTGCTCCGTCACCATGACAACCCCATCCCCTGGGATGTTGGCATGACAACAGTGGAGAAGGAGATGGATGAAGGAGGAGGAGCGTAGCTGAGTTGCAGAGTGGATTGTTTTGGGGGGGGGGGGGGGGATTAACGTGGTGATTTTTTGTTTTTTTGGGGGGATAATATCTCTGTAATGTTTTTTTTAGGACATGGTTCCAGCCCAACCATTTAATAATGCAATGAGTGTCCTTGATATCCTTTTGTCTTTGAGGTGTTAGCTGTCACATAAATCATTTTATCAATTTCCCTGACCTGTGCGTTCTATGACACTGGAGCAATAAATAAATGTGAGGGGCAGGATAGGTTTAGCTGGGCAGTGACCTTTCCCTAATCAAGAGATGATAACTGCTCTTTTCCAGCATAAAAAAAAATCAGATATTTACCCACCCACATTAGGAAATTTATTATCCGACCCATTGTGCATATAGTCAAAGCAATAAAAAAACGCTTATAAACGCGGTATTTGTGTTGAATGAAGAACAAAAGAATACTTAATTGAACGCTGTTGATAAATGTAATTGTGTGTCACTTCCACAACTCGCTTCTCCCACTACTAGTGCTGCCAATTTAATGAGTTAATTTAATACAATTAGTATATATATATATATATATAGAGTTTATTTTTATTTTATTTTTATTTTTTACTTAAACTATTTTTTAAATAGTTTGGGTTCAGTAAGATATATATATATATATATATATATATATATATATATTTTTTTTTTTATAAATATACATTTTATTCAGCAAAGGATGCATTACATTGATCAAATTGTTTTCCTCTTTACCAAAAATTATATTTCAAATAAATGCTTCAAATAAATGCTTTTGAACTTTCTATTCATCTAAAATATGCATCACGGTTTTCACAAAAAATATTAGGCAGCACAACTATTTTCAACATTGATAATAATAAGAAATGTTTTTTGAGCACCAAATCATCATATTAGAATGATTTCTGAAGGATCATGTGACACTGAAGAACATTCAGCTTTACCACCACAGGAAAAAATTACACGTATAATAATATTTCATATTACGGTTTTACTGTATTTTGATCAAATAAATGCAGCCTTGGTGAGCATAAGAGACTTCTTTCAAAAACATAAAAAAAATTACTGACCCCAAACTTTAGAATAATAGTATATATATGATTAAAAATAAAATAAAAATCACTAAAGCTGATATGTTTACTGATACAATATATTTAGTGATTCATTCAATAAAAATAAATAAATAGCTCAAGCACTCAAAGGTCTAAACTAATCCCCGAGACAAAGGGTTTGCTTAACCTGAGCTGTATTTCAAGCACAACAGAGAATTAATTTAGCGTAAAGCTATGTTATGTAAACTGACCATGACTGGAAAGACTAGATGTTGTACCAGTTTTAGCTCAAGATAAAACATTTTGGGTTTACAGATTAAAACAGACTTTATTAACCCTGGAAGTATATAAACACAATCCATTTTGATTTTAACTGTGAAGAAAATTACAGTACTACAATCTGAATAATCAAATAAAAAAATCTTGATTGCAACCATTCTGAAAATTCAGTTGTGACTTTTGATATTGAATAATGTGATTATCATTCTCTTTAAACAACAAACTGTACTCTAATTATGATTGGCGGTCGTATTATGCTGCTGTTTGAATGCAACCTATGATTACTCATGTAAGAATAAGATAAATATTTACATTATAGAGTGGGATGCTCTTCATGGGCTTGTACTGCTTGACGGGGTCCATTTTGTAGAGGTGGCGATCGGTGATGAGCAATGCTCGGTTCTCTGCTTTATTGAAGCGATTGATCTGTTGACATAATAACATTGCATAGGTTAACAACATACAAAGCAAACACCTGCGACTTGAGCAATGATACACATTAACTGTGAGTCAGAGAAGTCTGAACCGATTATAATCAGGGACATACTTTGCGGACATTGCAGGAGAAGAGGATTCTCATGAACTTATCTTTCCTCTGCAGATCACTGGACACCAGAGTAAAAGAAGATGCTGTCCCAGGACTGTCCCTTTTCTAAGAACAGAAACAAATTGGTGTTAAACATTCTATTTATTTTAAACCATATGTTAATCTCAGATACATTGCATGATTTTAAACACTAACCAGGTAGTTGCCCTCCCAGGCTCTCTGCAGTCCTAGATCTGCTCTCTGCCCCTTCAGGCACTCTAATGTGGCCACTTTAGCCCTGACCTGCATCATCTCCTCTGGAGACAGGTCTTTAATGAGCGTCCAGGCCCACCATCTAAAATGATTTCAAATAAATTTCCTAAACACAAGTCCATCACCTGCAACATACACCGTAATTGTCACAGGAATGTACTGTAGCTTAAAAAGTCCATTAAAATATACTGAAACCACACTCAAAATGCTATTCAAAATATAACTTAAATCTGGAAATAAGCAGAAAGTTTTCTGGTTTAAAAAGAAAATGTGAACAAGGAAACATGGAGTAAAATGAGTTTACATTTTTTTTTTCAATAATTTAAGAGAACATTTGCATGTTAAAGGGGTCATGGCATGAGATATTAAATTTGCATAGATCTTTTGAAATATAAGAGGTCTTTGTATCATTAAAACATCTGGCAAATTTCATAGTTTAAAACAAAGCATCTATTTAATCAAGCTCCAAAAACAGCTCGTTTTGATATTGCGGGATCTAATTATTAGCTTTTTGTGAAGTTTCCTGACAAACCCACATGAGTTTGTGAACCCCAGTTTGAGAAACCCTGCAGTAAAGCAAAAGGGGTAAAACCAAATACTGATGAGAAATAGTGGAATTTGTGTTAATTTCAGTTCGATTTTCCACTCAAGTTGTTATGCTGATAATATAATTTGTATTGAAAAAATGGCTTACATTTTTTTAAATGCTGTAGGTGCAAAAAATATATATACTGATGAGAAATTGTAAAATTCCCGTCAATTTCGGTAAGATTTTATACTCAAGTTATTATACTGCTATATTTTTATAGAATTATACTTATATATATTTTTTATGATGTAGGTGCACATCTGCTGTCTGACTAAAAATCTAAACACCAGGAATATTATTTTGACTTTCAGGCCATTTTCTACATTGTTTTCAGGGTCAGAGCTGTGTTAAGGCTCTTGTGAATACATCTCCAACAAGGCTTTGATCCAAAGATCAATATGTGCTTCAGGCTCAACAGCCCTGTTGAACACAAGAGAGCCTTTCCATCCTTAAAGACCTAGGAAATACACAAGCCAATAGCCAAAAAAAAAGAACATTTCCTTGTCCAACAATGATAAAGAGCTGAAAGCATTGAAGTGAGTCAGAGACATTACATTGTTATAATAACATTAGGCCAGACCGTGTTCCTCGTCACACGGATGACGTTAATGCAGAACAGCTGAAGCCATACATGACTACCCCGCCATGAGTCACGCAGAGCACCAGTGAGCCTGTCCACTTCCTGTCCTCTGTAACTCTGACCTGTTGTAGATGTTCCTCAGCGCCTCCTCAAACTTCCGCAAGACCTTGGGCGGTGTGGGCCACTTCACATGTTTGCCATGATCCTTCATGCCGCGGACATTTTTGAAGCGCCGGTTGACCTCTCGGATGTACGACTTAACCTTGTATCGTCTGTACGCCCGAATGATGATAACAGCGGCACGCATGCGGCGGTAACGCCTTCTGGCCAGTGTTCCACGCCACACCTGAGAGAACGAGTGAGATAAAAAGAGTGTGAGTGAAAGATCAAGATTAACATTGTAACCTAATGCAAATATCACAATATCAAAGCTGAAAATGTTGGACAATCTCAAGGCAAATGCAAATGAAGACATGACAAAAGCAATATCAACAACAGACCTTTACTTAATCATCTTCTGTACACAATTTTTATCATTTTGAACTAAAAATATTTCTTTTTGACTAAATTTAAATGCTATTTGACAGTAAAATGGACTTAAAAATGACATGAAAAAAAATGTGAAAAGTTTTTTCAAATGTATTGTAATCTGATTTTTTATAGCTTAATCTGAACACGGTTCAGATGCCATTCCAAGTATTTCCGCTACACCTCAGGTCTAAATATAGCAATTTATATTTTGTTTATTTGTGTGTGAGAATACCCCTGGTAGAGATACAGTATATCATGATGCCAAATATAACACATCTGCTCCAGTGTGGGATATAGCTGGACTCTCTAATGATACATATAATGTGATCTGTGGCACCCAAAGTGCATTTCTGAGGATGTAAGGCCGGTCTTAGACATGAATAATAGATGATAATGGACCTCTGGGGAGCTGTTTAAGTGGCTCAGTACTCAGAAAAAAAACCCACCATATGTTGAATCCACTTTACATTGACTCAGGTGGGAAGAAGTGAAAGGAGCCTTATGTCTGGCAAAAATGACATCATAAACATGAGGTTAAACTTGATGTGTTGTCCAAAGATATCAATTCCAATGTCCTTTTCTATAATACCGTCTTAAAAATTGAGGATGCTGCTTTTTGGTGTCCTGGACTGTCACCACAGATGCCTCAAGCTTGCATTATACGGTATTCAGTGTAAAATTTTGTGTTAAATTAAATTAAATAAAAATCAGCGCTGTAGTGTGGGCGAGTACCCCTACATGGTCTCTAGTCTTTGCCTGTGTGCTAGTACTGACCTCAAGGAAGAACTTGCTTTGAGTTCTGTGCTACTGTGACTGAACCCATTACGTAACTTAACTGTATGACTAATGCAGAGGAGTGCAAGAACAGCAGGACTCCACATTCATACTCAGCAAATCTGCTACCCTAGGTACCACATCACTAAATTGATGCGATGGACATGATGTGCACTTGTCTCATTTCTAAAAACATTTCAATCAATCAGTCAGAAAGAAATGCAGGGCAATTCAGAGAATAACTTATTGATATTATTGATTAGGCATTAATTATAATGTATTACAGAGTACATAAAGGTAATTAGCTTTGCTAATTAGAGGTTGAGGGGTCCATTTCAAATATTGTACAATGCTGCATGTTGCCCAGATTTGGATTCTGGGTTTAATACACTTACTCTTTTTTTTTTAAACACTTTGAAATTTGCTTTAACTACAATTTCGTTTTTAAGTATATGGAAACGAAGCTGATGATGATTTGCAATTTTAATGTCAAAACGTATTTACATATTACATATGGGAATAACTTATTGCATAACCAATTGTTTTTGTCAGACTAAAGTCTGAACAGATGTTTTTAGGCTGTTTCTGTTCAAGGGGGAGAAAATGATTCTGAAATAAATATTGACAAGGCATGAACAGTAAATGCGTGTAAATTTAAATTGAGCCTTCACACATTAATTTAATATAAATATATATTGTAATTGTGTAATGCACACCTAGTCGTGTGTGTGTGTGTGTGTGTGCGCGTGTGTGTGTGTGTGTGTGTGTATGTGTGTATATATATATTTTGCATAGTTTGCAAGTTCAAAGTTAAAGGAACAGTGGTTACACTACCTGGACGGGGCAGAAAAAGGAATCTATCAACAGATTTCTGGGAAGGCAAGTTCAGAATAACCCTCGAGTGACTTCTAAAGACTAGGGCTGGGACGATACACCTATCTCCCGATTCGATACTATCATGATACTTGGGTGCCGATACGATATGTATTGTGATTTTTTTTAAGATTTGAACTGGAGAATTAAGAATTACAAGAATATTACTGAACTGAAGGCCATTGCTCATGAAGAATGGGTTAAGATTCCTCAGAAACGCTGCACGAAGCTGGTGTCTGGTTATACATCTCGTTTTTAGCAGGTCATAAAAGCAAAAGGGTGTTTCTACTAAGTACTAAAGATGCTTGCCATGAAGGGGTTGAATAATTTTGAGACTGCAGAAGTCACTAAAAGTTGCATTTTCAGTTGAATTTGCAGAAACCACTTGAAACATTTGTTGTGTTGATCTATTTCAATTACTTTTGTTTGATTTGTTCATTGCAAATAGCTGAAAGTCTGTACATTTTGCCAATAAACCTGATTTGCAATGGGGATATAATAATTTCAATTACAACTGTACATATAGATCACACATTCATATAGTGTATATACTATTGTATATACATATAGTGTATGTAGATCTACCGTCCTGCAAAGTTCAGCTCCAACCCTGATCAAACAACAACTGAACCATCTAATTGAGATCTTCAGGAACACTTGATAATTGACGTTATGTTTATATTTATTATATTATTTACACACACACACACATATATATTACAGCATTTATACTTTGTAATGCAGCACACCACTACCATCATATCAAATTAGCAAATAAATGTTTATGCTGCAGGGAAAAACAATTGACATATATGCAAATATCTAATTTTACAAATATTCCATACATAAAGTCAACATAATTTGAATTGTAAACAATAGCAGAATAGCAGAAGGTCTGAGTGAAAATCAGCCTGAGCTGTTCAAATTGTGTTTATGGTAATTTAGAGAGTTAAGGCCAACTGCACATTCACACTGGCCATGCTGATGACATTGGAAATGCTTAAACAGTGGGTGGACAGACGGTTTGTGTTTTTTTTGTTGTTTTTTTTGAGAGAGAGAATGGTGGTAGTTGACGACACCCGGGGGAAAGTGGGTAAATCAGGCCAATAACAAGACCTCAACTCACCCCGCCCCCTCCAGTCAGCTTGTCTGATCAGCGTTTAACAAACCCAGCACAATACCGCCTCTCCGCAGCAGATTTACACACTCATCAAAGCCACACTGGAGAAAGCTATGACAAAGAAGTCTCATATAACAAATAATTAATGCATAAATCTTTCAATCAAACCCATTGCTTAGCACTTTTTCTTTTTAACTTTCTTTTAAGGGCTGCCAAAAAAAATTTTGATTAAAAAGAAAGAGTATGACAGGATAAGATCTATGTATTTTAAAGGCTATAACTGGTGTGCAAACATCTTCTTTATTGAGATGAAATAAAAATGATATATAAATAAAAAGGGCTGTTGAATCTCTCATCCTGCAGAAAACAGGACAAAGAAATTCTAGCAGAATCTATTCAGTTGTACCATCAGGTGTCAAAAGGCAATTACAGATGGCTGACAGAATGTGAGGTGACTTATCATTAATCAGAGAGGCAGGCAGGCAAATCCCACAATCCCTAAACACACACAATTTCACACACTGGCAGGACAGAATCACGGTCAGGGTATGTGACAGAGTTAAACGCATACACAAAAGATCCTAAACACAGACAATCCCACAAGACAGTGGGGGAGGAAAATGCGAAAGAGCCATTTTCATAAATCAATAACATGTGCTTGGCAAACCACTGACTCGGTGATGGAAGCCTCCATCTTCCCTGTGTCTTCTGGCATATTGTTGGACAAGTGTGAGTGTGTGTGTGTCTGGGGTAGATGTTGGGGTGCTGCCACTTTCTCAGCCAAATAACAGCAAGGCTCCTTTTGCAGCTGTCATTGCATTCATGTTTGACTGCTGTAATATTTATCAAAATTTTTATATCTGAATAAAACTAGGATACTGCTATATTTACTATGGTGTTCTCAGTGTTTTCAGCATGTTGCTATGTGGTAGCTAGGCTATTTTGAGTGGTTGCTAGGTGGCTACTTACTATATGAAGTCAATACTTAATTTGAATTATACTTAGTTAAGCTGTTCACATCCTAAGAATGAGAAATTCCAGTGGTGTCTGTACTTTATCGGAGTATTTATTCTGAGAAACAAACTTTCCTCCACTACATTTCATAAAAATGTATCATTCCTTGTCATTTTGAAATTAATAAATCGATATGCGAATTTGTGAAAGAGATTTTTAATGAATTGGTTCACAAATCACACTTAATGGACTGATCCAATTGCAGCTGTTCTCGAGTCAACAACTGTCTGATTCAATGATACAGTCAGAGTGCATCTCCAGTTAACAATTCACTGAATTGTTTATGTCTGACACAAAATGCCAAAAATCTGTAATTCTGTAGTTAGTTACGGACTAGGAGTCCCTGGTAAATGCCTGATAAAAAAATAAAACAAATCAATAAAAAAAAAAAAAAAAAAAGTTACTACCTGAAAAAATGTTTAGTGATGGTTGCCGTAGACATGGTTTGTCTATGAAAATCACTGCACATTTCTCATCTTGTCTTATCTCTAATCTTAGCTCTTATCTCTAAAGTGGTTGAATTAATGATTCAGTGACACAATCTCTGCCACCTACTGGCAGATGTAATGATGTAACCACCAGAAAGAGAGAAAAATCCCCACCACTAACAGTATAAAGAACAATAATAAACATAAACGTCAACCTATTCCTTGATAATGAAAATGGGGTTGAGGAAACAGTAAAGATATTTTGATAGATTAAAGACCTTGAGCACATCTGAACTCGCTCTTTTCAAGGACAGAATGGTAAAGCACCTTCATTAGATGCAGTACATTTCCATTTCCCACTTTGCCAGTGATGGCGTGTCCCCATTAACTGTCATCTTGTGAGCCATCAGGATGGGGTTATTGCACCAGGCAAACGTTTCACTAAAACCAACAGTTTTTACATGACAAGTATAAAATGTTAGTATAAGATGCTTCATTTTTGTTTTTTTATAAAACAGTGTTCATCTACTACTGCAATCAGACACAGCAAAAGGAAGTTGCAGCAGTAGAAAAAATCTGAGCAAAAACAAACAATCCTAGAGGAGGTATAAGGGATTTATGGGGGAAAATATAGGAGATTTATACAGGGAGTCTGACATCTCTGTGCATTGAGTGTTTGTTTGCCTCAGCAGATGTAATAAAAATCCACATTGTGTTGTCAAGTCTTAAATCTGTTCTATCATTTCAGAAATTAGTGATATGGGATTTAACTCAGTCCATAAAATAAACAGAGAGCTTCTCTCACAGCAGAAACCACAACTAACATGGCCGATGCTGTGGATGCTGGGGCTTGAACGAATGAAATATTAATTAAAGGAAGGAAATTCATGAATAATGCAGCCACTCAATGTTTGTGTTTTGTACAAGCTGATCCGATTTGCTTCAAATTGCCTCCATTCAAAGACACATCTTTCTGACGAACCGAATAGAGGGTCGTACGGCGAGAGTCAGCATTCATCTTGCCTCTGCCCAAAGGAGCTCGCTGGCAGAGCAGAGCATCCTGGGTATTTTCATCACCTACGGGAGAAGCGCTAAAGCATAACGGCTTAGAAATGGCAGTGGAGTGAGGGGGCGGAGAAAGGCAATGGCACAGAAAAATGGCAGGAGATCTGTGAAGCAGTGGTGGGGTGAGACAGACAGGAAATCTGGAGAAAGTGGGAGGTGAGGAATAACAGAGCATTGATTGGGGGATTGGGGGTTATTTTGGTTTACATCCTTAAAAAAGATGAAAGATAAATGCATCCCCATGTGCTACACACTGAGAAATGAGAGACAAAGGAGAGGAAGCAGACCACAAAAACCTACAAACAAGGAGATTCATACAGATGAGCAGTAGCATTTTCAAATTGGGTTCATTGGGAGCCTTTGGCACAAATGTTTAGAACCGCTGGCAAAACCAGTAGACTTGGCACAACTCGGTCCAGTCTGCCATATGCTGATAAAGGGATTGTGTGTGAAAAAGATGATCCAAACCTAAAGACACTCATATGAACGGTTTCAGTTTTTAGGGCGAACCGTAAGTTGTTTTTTGGGGGGGGGGTTTTGTGCAAAATAACACATTAGCGCCTGTCACTCACTGGAGATAAACTCCTGGAGGTTTACAATATGATTAATACAGAAACAACATTTCCCCCAAATACTGTTTTTCCCCCTTAGGGAACTCAAGATTAACCTGTTTCAGGATGACACCTCTAACTCTGCTCTGAATCCATAAAACAAGATCAAACAATCAATCTCTGATCCAGGCAGAGCAGAGACTCAACACTTTGATATCTGCATCTGCTCATGAAAGTAGCAGTGTGATGAGACCACGAGAGCTTGAGTTTGATACTGGATACAGGCGTGGTGAAGAACCATGTCAGTTTGCGTTTAAAAGCATCTCGAAAATGGGTATCCCCTGATAACATCTTCTGTAATAGAGAATCTTGCAACAGGGGGGAGTGGTAAAAAAAAAAAACAACACTCAATGCACAGACAGGAGCTGACAGAATAGATGCTTTGATTTCTAGCTGTCAGTCACTGAAGACAGTAAAGTGAGAATGGGGAATATACAGTAGCGTGCTAAGACCCCCCAATCATTTTGTGTGACAGTGAAATGACACTGGCAGTCAATAAATCTGCCATTCAAAATATGTTCATGTTCCTGAGGAAAAATAAAAGTAGAAACATCCCTTTAAAAATACCAGAAAGCACTGTGTTTTGTGTTACACAGACACAAGAAAACGCCCTGAGCCAAAGGGATTTTCGTGCCATATTGTTTTATTGTTGCCTTGTTGTTTTGTCTGCTGTTGAAAAGTAATGGTGTCAGTGAATCACAGGAACTAATGGTGCGGATATGGAGTTGGAGCTGATTAAGTAAATGCGTGAGTGTGTGCCATAATGGAGTTTTGTCAAATTCCTGATCAGAATTCATTTTTTTAAACCAGCTGAATATCAAATGAAATACGATGAATGTCTTTTATATTTGGACACTTAATGTCTTAAGTGTCCAAATATTTTTTTGAAGCCACTGAATATATTTATATAACTACACACTAGTCATTTAAAATAAATTGAACACACATAACAAGTCTCGAACCTTCTGCAGAAAGAGGACGATCCTCTTCACCATCTCTGCTCTCAGCTCCTCCAGGCTGAAGATGGTTCGGGGAGTACGGATGAAAACTTTGGTCTTGCCGTAGGCCACATCATGGTCAAATCCGCAGCCCTGTAGGAGACGTTTCACCGCCTCTTTATCGGACGGCAGGTCGTGATTGGGCCAGGTGAACTCGGAGATCATCTTATACCTGAAAGGTCAAAAAGAAAAGATGATGGGCAAAGGATAGAGAGCAACACTTGACAGTCTCATATTATTCTCAGCATTTTAAACTTCTTTCAGTATTCTAAGATCATGCAGTTAATAATAATAATAATAATAATAATGACATAAAACATTTAAAAAATACATTTAATTATTAAATAGTTTTACATTTATTATAATTATTATAACCTCTATTTAGCAGGAAAGAAGCAGTTAAATATTTATAACCAATAATCAAACTAAACAGTTCTTTTTTTCAATGTTTCTATAAGGCAAGTCATTTCACTCGGCAGTTATTTCAGTCAAGCAAGCACAGCTCCTATTTCTTTGAATGGGGGAAACATCAAATTCTCCAAAGCTGTTCACCAAGTTTACGATTAAATTCCATATTCGAAATAACCAATGAAATCTGTCAACAACCGTCTCATAATTTTTTTTCCAAACACTCGAATCATGACAAAAAAACAGCATTTTTCACAAGCACGGCATGCATCTCAGAACAATGACTGTTTCTCAGAACACTGACTAAAGGCAGCGGCAGTGACGCAATGACTTTACCAATTGGCGATTGGGTCTTTTATTTAGAAGGCAGGACTAATTTCACCATATTGCGTTTTGAACTTTCTCCCATTCATAGTAATATGAATGCACTGTCTTTGTATATCTAAAGTCTTTGGTAATATGCTGTAGTTCTTTAGCCTGTTGGCTGTATAAGGTTGCCTGGCAGCGAACAATAGCAACTTTCCGCATTAATATAGGCTTTATGCATGGGTTGTCCAATCAGAATACGGAGTCTGAGCAATCCATTTTATTACAAGCATTATATAACACACAGTGAGTCTTTATTTAAGAGAGGTATGAGGCTGGGCCCTTAGGATCAAATCCTCATTTGTCCAGTCTCGCATCTTAAGTAGTACATTATATTCCATGCACATCTGCAGCCTTGACAGAGACACAAATCACTCCTGTGAGTGCTGTTAACACTGCATTCTCAATTAGATGCAATTCAGTCTAACTTCCTCTTAGCGACATACATTTTGTCAACTCAGGTGTTGAATCTCATAAACTCATCAGAGTTGTGGCAAGTGTGTTTCAGGGTGTTTTTGGGGACTATTTCTTTTGAGCAATATAAAGATGCCTCAGAATGCATTTGGACACTACTGGGACATCAGAGAATGGGTTTTTTCTCAAGGATTCTGGTCCTTATATATCAAGAATCATTGTATATTCAGTGACAAAGTACAATGTATGCTCTACTAACTCAAGGCTATTGAAAAAGACTTCAGGATGAACACTGACTGCACGTCATTGTTACATAAAACCCTTCAGTTATCATGACACTTGATGAATAAGGGACTACGAAGGATGAAAGCTTTCACATGTTGCGTAAGATCTTCACAAGCTGATTGATCAATCTGTAGTTTCAGGTGTCAGTAGCAACCAAAGAGGCAACAGTCTCACACAAGCTGTCATAAGAGCACTGAGTTACTATACATGAGCTGAGACTGTACGCCAATGTGACATTACGCAGAGCATCAATTAAAAAACGATTTAAACAGAAGATAAACAAATGGTGATGTAACGCTTTGAAATGGACAAAAGAAAAAGAGTAGGATGGTCACCTCTGAAGGAATCGTGGGTAGGTCTGTCGGTTAGCAAAACCAGCTCGTCGTACCCGGACGTTTTCCAGGAGGCCAAGATACTCCACTTGGTGCTTGCAGCGTTCATGTTCAAACAGCAGCGGTGACTTCACATCATTTGGCTTTATGCAACGCACATAGTACGGCTCCTATGTGAACAAACAGAGGGCTATAATGAGTAATTGCGCATCTACAGAGTGCAACAGTGCAACACTTTTTCAGCCACCAAGGATTTTTAAAAAGTCTTTGTTAAAGAGTTATAATCCATGAACCAAACCAACCAGCTATGAGGTGAAACACAATATTAATATATTCAATTTAAAGCAAAAAAAAAAAAAAAGACAATGATACAAGACTGTGTATTGCTTCAAAGAGAGAAAGAACTACAATTCTATGAAATAGACAAATTAACTATTGATTAAAAGATGCTGATTATATAAACAATATGTTACATTTATTGCAAAATATACATTTATATGCAAATATTTAAGAATGCTTCAATGGTGCTAAAGAGTTTTTTTATTGGTGACAATCTGATTGTCGTAATTGTGTGTATGGTGGAGATTTTTAGTTTCTGGAGGGTTATGTAGTTTCTCACTAGAAGTCCCACTGTTAAAATTGATTATTTAAAAAAAAATAAGTCGAAATAATGTGGGCTGGTGGCTTCAAAAGCATATACCACTGATTACCAACCTCGTAGCTCACAGTAGGTCTGTCTTTAAAGATTTGTAAGTTGTCATTAAAAATCACTTCCCAATTGAGAAAATTAATGTGATTTTTACTTCCAGAAGCTGACTGCTGCAATCAGACTCTATTAAATGGCGCTTTGGAATTCTTGACTCTGATTGGCCATTCAAATGTATGATAGACCGTTTTTTCCCGACTTCCTACATAGCTATACTGACATCATATTGTATGATATGGTGTCTATTTTTTCTCACATAAAAAAAAAAAAAAAAAAAATCTACAGAAATATTTAATGTCCACACCTGCCAACCTGCCAAATGCGGGTGGATTTCAGCAGTTGCATTCACTACTACACTCGTTTACACAAACTAATGTCAAAATGCCAGTCTTGGCGACTGTCGGTTATGTTTAAAGTGAACATAAACAGTTGAGAAAGAAAAAGCATGTGTAACAGTATAATGGATCCATGTGTTGGGTCTTAAAATGACAGGAGCCTAATATACCTGCTGTCAAATTATATATATATATATATATATATATATAGATATATATATATAGAGATATATATATATATATATATATATATATATATATATATATATATATATATATATATAGAGATATATAGAGATATATAGAGATATATAAAAGGAGAGAAAAAAAAGTTAAAGTCAAGCTATGCTTATTTGGTAAGATGTCGTGTAATAAGCAGGATAACATACATTAGTCATTATCGCAAAACAAATTCTTAAACCCATACATTTTGCGATAATGACTGTCTGACTTTACGTTATTACTTCTATATTGTATGCATTGATCTTGGTCTACACAAAAATGCTTCAAACACACTCACCTTGCTGGCCAGGTTCTCCACCAGAGAGATCATGGAGTTTTTGAAGAGTGTTGCAGCAGTCAGGGGTCGTTTGGTGACCTCTGTGATGCTCAGCTTGCCCTCTGGCCACATGGCCTTTAGCACAGGATTTGAGCTGTAAAACAGAAGGAGAAGGACAGATATAAGTCACAGATGTCCTGTGACATCTGGCAGGTATGTAAATAAGGGATGTACTTTATGGTAATACTGACCTGTTGTAAAGTAACCTCTTGAAGTCCTGAAACAAGGTGTCCTTGTTCTTGTCAATGAAGCCCACAACGGAGTAACTGAAACAAAACACACAACCAACTAAAATACACAAACATACAGTATACAAAGAGTTTGCACATAAGGTTTATGACCTATATCGTAGCCGGCCACCAATATTTTGGCTTCACTTTTCAGGACGTGTGGGGCACACTTGCAACTGACACAGGGAAAGCTCTAGCTCCTTAATTGAGAATATATATAATTTTAGATTTCATTCCCCTACCCGTTTCTCTCTTTTTCACACACACAAAGGAACCTGAGCATAAACAAGACGTTTCAACTTAGTGTTACATCACACTTACACCCACAGAATTTTAGCAAATAACTGACAGTCTGCAATCTGGCAAACCACTGAAGTGAGAACATGAAACTGCATTTACATTTGGAATAAACTTGTTTTTGCGACCGGTGTTTACATCATTCGGATTGACTAATAAGTTTGCAAAATGTTTATTTACCAAACCGAATTCATGCCCAAGGGAAGGATTAGATATCTTTACACTTAGTTAAGCCTTATGTGGGTAACTAACAGTGATTGTTAATTACAGCATTTAAAGGCTTATGGTCTCAAACAACAGAGAGTGCACTTACGCCTCCTCTAAATGTACTTACGCCACATCTCCAGCATAATGGCGAATGCGGAAGTCTCGGTCAAACTCCAGGTTTTTGTCTGTGGGGGAAAGCTGTGGAGAAAAGAGATGGGAAATTAGGGTCTTTTTTAAACAGAAAGTAGACTCGCAAAACTTGGCAAGCAACTTAAACAAGCCTGCACAAAGTGCAGCAGTGTCAGAGAAAGAGCTAGGCAACTCAAATGCTGGGAGGGGGAATCTAACAAACTCTGCACATATGAAAGATAGATGAGATGCGCTCTTCTATCCAGCATAAAACAGCGGAGCTGAAAATAGTTCAGTGAACAACTGTGAAAGAGATGGTGCCCTTTTAACTACACAATTTAGTAATGAATGGCAAGTGTGCCTGCTTAAATTACAGTTATAAAAATTATAGTTCTGACTCTAAATTCTGATTTCATGAGCTGCATTCAAAACTGTAAAATACTAACCTGTGTCACTGTCAACGTGCTATAATCAGCCTAGGGTTATTTTTATTTCTATTTTACCTGCAAGGAGAATTGGTAATTCCGAATATTTTTTGATGATCATTATTGTCTTTTGTCTTATTACTGATGCCTGTCCCGTTACTTTTTACTAATTTGAGAAATGAGAAATGTCCAATTTTACAGACATATTTGTTTTATATCCAAACCTTTTAAATTCTCCTGTATGATACATTTAAGTAAAAAAAAAAGATTAATACTAAAATAATTTGGCATTTACGTGCACAATCTTTTATAACGAAGAATAAATGTCCCGTGCAATACCAAGCATGTGTTTTTCACAAAAAAAAAATGCAGCAATGATGCTTGCATGTAAATATACAAGTATATACACACATAAGTGTGTTACATGTTTTCCATTTTGCACGACGACAACAACTGTGCATACACTCCAAGTTCCAAGACCCTGTTATCACTGCCAGATCACTGTCTTCCTTGAGGAGCCTCTGCATGCTGGATGAGGGCAGCTAGTGCAGTTATATAAGACTCAAGTGTCATTCATAAAATACAGCAGTGACATCAAAGGCAAGCAGCCTCAGCTCTCATTAAGATACAGAATGCTGCTGATCCACTGTGTGAACAGAAACGCCCATTTCTGCAGATTAAAGCAGAACGGAACAATTACACTCAGTATCCCTCTAGCCACAATCCGTCACATGCCCACATGCTGGATTAATTAAAGGATTGACTATCAGTAAGTTTTAGTGAGCTTTTGTGTCACTGTCCCCATTGTAGTAGATGCCAGCATTTCTATTCTGTGCCGCGTGCCACTTTATGGGTCTCTGTTTGGTTTGTTTGTGGTGACTCACTCACTCAGCTTATTTCAAATGCAATACAGATAAAATGGCCCTCTAAGGGAAAGGATGAGAAGCCACTATCTCTACCAGAAAGGACAAAACTGAATACTTCAGCCAAAGTGGAAGAGCAATCAGAATCAATTTGAATGGATGGCTGGAACTGTGTAAAAAAAAAAAGAAAAAAAAACTCATTTACCCGTTTGAAATTGCAATAGAGATTTATATTTGATGTGGGATATCTGAAGACTGCATTTCGGAAGAGTTTAAAGACTTTATGGGTAGTACCCAGACCCAGGCTCCAAACACACTCAACTGGGTCTCTTAAAAACATGAAGCTGAATAATATGAATTAACTAAATGCACTTATTATAGGGTTAGGATTATGTTTGGCTTAGGGTTAGTTATGCGTAATTTATAGTTATTGCTTGCTATAGTAACTGTAACCTGCAACAAGGACTCGCAAGACGACGCAAGAAAACAGTTGGATAATCAGTTGAGGATGTAACTGTACTTAATCACTTTGCCAGCAAAAAGATTTGCTAAATATAAAAGAAAAAGATGTTTGTAATTTTAAACATTACGTTTCATTATTGCAAATGTGTGTTCGCATTTCCTATTTATCAAAATATTCTATGTTTGTATAATGGCAGGATAACATGATGTAAAAAAAATGCTGTAATTTTAAACTTTTTATATAACAAACAATTCTGAAAGAAAAATGTATAACGTATAAAAAAAAAAATAATAATATTAAGCAGCACAAAATCAGCATATTATAATGATATCTGAAGGAGTGTGACACTGAAAATTGGAGTAAAGATGCTGAAAATTCAGCTTTGTCATTAGAGGAATAAAAAACAATCATTTTTATTGTATTTTTGAGCATATAAATACAGCCTTGGTGAGCATAAGACACTATTTTCTTACTGGCTCCAAACATTTTAACAGTGGTGTGTGTATACTGTATACTGAACTGACAAGAAAAACATATTTTGAATACAATGCATTATTTTATTCTACTGACTGCACTAATATATTTAAGTTGCAATTTGTTTTTTATAAGGGTTAACAAAGCAAAATCCAAATCTTCCCCAATACATCCTGGAACTTGCTTAATTAGGACTTAGGTGCCTCGTTCAAGGGTGATAGCTCATGAATCCTTAGGGATTGACTCAAACTCACATCATCAACATAAGAACCACAGTTTGGGTCCACCTGCACTAACCTCTCTAGTTAACATCTTTAAACTACATGCACTCAAATTCTACCCAGTCCAAATTTACAGTGTTTTTTTGTTTTTTTAAGTGTTTGATTGTACAGACACATTTAATCCTGGATCCTGCTGATCGCACAGATGCCTCCCGCCCTCCTACCCAAAAGCTCTATTCTCACCCCCCAGGACCACACCATCCTGTCTAACACCTGTGCTTCTCAACACAGAGTGCTGGTTAAGCCAACCATATGGACAGCAATGGCAATGGCACCTGCCAATAAAGCCCAAAATCTGCCATTCACACACAAAGCAACAGCACCAACAGCAGCCAGGTATCCAAATCACAGTGGACTCTAGACGTGTAGATCAAACATATATAATATAACAGTAAACCGTAAAAACTCATTTGTATTCAAAATTGATTTTAACTAACAATAAGAAATACATTTGTTACTGCATTTATTAATCTTTGTTAACGTTAGTTAATACAAATATAACCATATATATTACCATAAATATTTCCATGCCAGCTCCATTAAATAATTTTAACAGATACAACTTTAATTTTAATAATGTATTAAATTAACATGAATTAAGACTAATAAATGCTTTACAAGAATTTGTCACTGTTAATTCATGCTTACTAATGTAGTTAACTAAATGTTAACAAATAGAATACCAAGATCTATTCATAAAGTTTGAATGTTTTTAAACTTTTCTTGTTGCTTTATACTCCAAAATACACAAGGCATAAATCATGGACTTGTGTTTGGAAAGATAGATGTCATGCAAATTGCCTGTACTTTTGAAAGGTCAGCAGCAAGCAGCAAGCAAGGTCAAAGTTGAAATCACTTGAACTCTGAGTTGTGCTTGACCAGCACTGCAGGGTAAAGATGAAGCAGAGTTCAATGCACTGGGCAACACTAATGTGAATCATGTGAAAAGAACTTGGAAAAACAACCAAGCTAACGCTAAACCTGCAAAGCTGTGCCCAAAAACCAGGTAAAATGACATGTCAACTCAAGTCGCACTGGGATTTCATATATCAATTACCCAGTAACTTACGTACGTGCTAAACGTGTGTCGGTGCTTGACAAGTCACCACGAAAACAATGCAATTACTTCCACTGTGATGGAAACAAGTCATGATCTCTTCCTAATGAACAGTTCTGCAAAAGAGCAGGCCACAGAGGCCAGAGGAGCTCTTCTCCAGAAACAGAAACCGACGGCTAATTGACTGGTTGCTCCGGCCTACACAAGCCTGATCGGATAATGAGCCTGGCCTTGCCTTCACACAACCAGGCATCTATGTGCTCCCATAGCAGCATCCGCTCACACAGCCACACCTGCAATCAGCACGTGATGAAGAGAGGGAAAACAAGGGGGGAGGGGAGGGGGAAACTGGGATCAAAGAAAAGAACAGGAGAGAGGAAAGAAGCCCCCGACGCATACCGCCAGACAGCCGATGTGTCAGCAAATAACAGTAATTAAAAGCTGATGGGAAAAGAGGCATTTTTATAACACACACCTGGAAGGATCAAAGCTGTTTTAAAGGTGCAATGAGAATGAGAGAAGCACAGTGAACATCAAGAGACTGTGAGGAAGACATAAGCAAGCTGATAAAGCACGGTGAGAAGGTGAAAGTGGTGGTAAATGAAGCACCTTATTAAGAAGATATGGCAGCTCAAAGATAGATCTGCCATTATATCTGATGTTTTCATCTTAGGGTAAAACATACACAGACTGAGGCAAACTCTTTATTCAAGCAATTAGATATAAAAGTGGGGCTTCTGCAGTCAAAACACTTTTACAACTAAAGTTTTTGTCATTTGACATTTAAAGAGGGCAAATTATAGGGTAACTGAAACCATCTCCCGTATACTAGACCACAACTCCAGCAATATTTGGTTTTTAAATGGTATACATAGGGCAGGGATATTTGGAATGCTCAATAAGTACGATAATGAATTTATTTTAATGCGCAATGCACTCATATTGTAGCCTCAGACAGTTATCAGTAATGATTAAACCAGATTTTTTAAAGACTTGATAGAGTTCTCTCTCCTTCATGTGAATTCTTTTTTTTGGGGGGGCTTATTTAATAGAAAATCTGCATTGTTCCTATCTGCATGAATATAACGGCTCTAGGCCAGTGGAAATGGGACTAACACATGCAGAATACAGAAGGACACCCAGCATCCATTTGCAACAACTATTAATATTAAATGTGGACAAGTTACTGCAATAAGTTACTGTCCACAACTGCAATAAACTAAAAATATTTTAGTTTAGTTTAGTGTGTATTTTGAGTGTTCTCCCCCACTCAAAAATCTATGCCAAAGATAATATGATGTTGCTAGAAATTTGCCAGGTCTGACTTAAATGACTATGACAGGCATAGCCATCCACAAATCATAAATTTAAAAGTCCAAAAATAGCGACTTTATGTAATAATGAACCATTTATCTCATCCTCACTGCTGTAATCTGCTATGCTGTACGGCCTGTGTAGCTTATGGCAGAGCAAGTTCCATGTGTCAGGACCAAGTTAAGAGAAAGAACTACAGAGAAAGAACTCCGATCCACGGAGCATACTTTTCATACTTGAAATCAACCAAGGGTGAAGCTTTCCCTCTTAAACAGAGACTGCAGAGGAAATCGCGAGAGACTCGGCCACACATTTTTAACAAGCGGCAACCATTACTTATGCTGTTAAAGCGGCCTGCACATTTCAAGTTTCAGAGGTGGCAAGGAAAGACAAAAATGTCCCATTCTGTATTTAATTTGTATTTAGACACACAGCTGAACATATTAGAGAGCTTTCTTTTTCTTTTTGACCCATCCGTTTCTCTTTCATATGCTCATATTGCATGTCGAATTTAGTGAAAGTGGTGTTTACATAAACTGACTAGTTTACTATGAAATGGGTACAGATGCAGATGTTTGTGTTCACACACACGCAGCAGGAGAAAGACACATCATCTATCTAGCTAACAGGCCTGAGATTCCTTCACAGTGAGGAGTAACCCTCTGCATTACAAATGAGCTCTGAAGGACACTTATTATTCCTGCAACCAGGGAGACTTCTGATTATTCACATAGCCTGACACCGGGGCAGACGATGCCTGCTAGCTTTTGCTTCCTCCCTTCGGTGTGAATGCAGCTAAGCTGAGGGCAGATTCTGAGCACAGTTTGATAAAGTAGTACCTGAACTGACCCTCAGCTGGGTCTGTGCCCACTGGAATGCACGATCAACCCATCAGTGTACAGAAATCACGTCTAGAGCTCTGCAAGGTGGGTTATGTTTACATTTGGTTATGTTTACTGCATTTTTCTATCTTTATCTCAGTGCGTCTCTATCCATAACTCTCCTACTCCCTCTCGCATTCTGACACTTTGCCAAGGCTGTGAGACATCAGTCTCACTAGCTTCCATTGGTTGCCAGTGACATCACCGAAGGCTCAGTAGTGAGAAATACTGGAGGACATTTTTTCACTGACCATTATTGCCTCCTTGTGTTGATTCAGGGTAATGCGTAAAATTCAATTAACATTTCTGTAATACCTAGATGATGAAATGTGCATCACTGCACTGGGTACTGTAAACTACTGTTCAAAAAGTTTGGGGTCAGTAAGATTTTTTTTTTTAAAGAAATAATTATTTTTAATTTATATAGCAAGTATGCATTAAAGTGATCAAAAATGACAGCAAATACATTGATAATGTTACAACAGATTTCTATTTAAATTAAATACTGTAGTTTAAATTCATAAAGAATCCTGATTCTTGAAGATTTACACAAAAGTATTAAACTGCACAACTGACTTAAAAATAGATATAATAATTAGTAATGTTTTTAAAGCACCGAATCAGCATATTAGAATGAATTCTGAAGGATCATGTGACACTGAAGACTGGAGTAATGATGCTGAAAATTCAGCTTTCCCATCACTTATATAAATTACATTTTAAAACATATTAAAATCCAAAGCAGTTCATTTGAATTGTAATTATATTTTACAATATTTCTGTTTTTACTTTTTGATCAAATAAACGCATCCTTGGCGAGAATAAGAGACTTCTTTCAAAAACATAAAAAAAAAAATATCTTACTGTCAGGATAAATAGCTTTTATCCAGTTATTGTTATTTTCAATACCTTGCGGCTGGTGTAGTGGGCATGTTTCGCCAGTTTCCCATTGAGAGCCTGCAGGAACATCTCATCCGTCACCTTCCCCACATTCATGCACGCCTCATCCAGGACAGCAAAAATGCCCTTGTGCTGCTGTTCCACCAGATCCACGATGATCTGATTGTTAAAGTAGTCAATCTGTTTCCATGAACACACAAATCACGACAAAGTTTATTTAGTTGCAGTAATGCTAGATCACTACAAAATGAGTTTCTTTTAGTATAATATAAATAGAGAAGATGTGGAGAAAGTTTGTGGAGAAACCCACATGCTTCCAGGGGATGCCCTCTCGCTGATACTCTTCCTGTTCTTGCTTCAACACCAGTTGAATGAAGAGCTGCTGTAGTTTTTCATTACAGTAGTTTATACAGAACTGCTCAAAGCTGGACAAAACAAGGAAGATATTCAGGAGAGACACACTTAAGAGCCAATAAAAATCCTCATACCTGTGTGGAACAGCATATTCTCTCACCTGTTATTCTGAAAGATCTCAAAGCCATAGATGTCCAGGACTCCAATGACTGTGTTCTTCCCATGAACCCTGGCGTCATAGTTTTTCACCTCAATGACGTCATTGATTCTTCCCACAATCCAACAGAAAAGCCGCTCATAAATGGCCTGCGAGTAGGAAATAATGAGTGAAAGTGAACTGGTGGAAGAAGAAACGTAGATGCGAATAGTTTCAGTCAACCAAGTTTATCTGTATTGGTAAAGTATTTTATTGAAATTTGGATGGCTACGACAAGATTTTTTTTCTCTATAGCTATATGGTGTAAACCATGATACTTTTTTAAAGGATTCTTTGATGGATAGAAAGTTTAAAAGAGTATTTGAAATAGAACTTTTGGGGGGTTTTCGAGAAAAAATAAATCTTACTGATCCCAAACTTTTGGTAGTGTGTATGTATATATGATAATACGCATTTATGCTATTTTATCACACTATATAAATAGTATAATATACAAGAGTACAACAAATAATCAGATATACTGTGCGGAAGTATCCACTGTATCATTACAGAGCATCAAAACAATCATCTGGAGAAGTAGAATTTAGACACTGGCATGAAATTCATATGCAACATTTTGGTCCAGGTGTTTTATTTACAGCTGGGTTACCACAATTTTGTCTGTCTCCTAAAGAAAGTCTCCCAGAGTCCCAATTCATACCTTGGCCAAGGCATCACGACCATAACTGGCCTCTTGATGAGTATGCTGCTTGTCAATGATATCACGACCGGTGGCCACAGTGCGATAGAGCATGGCCTTCTCTACATTCTCCTCTTTGGTAGACAGCAAATCCCCCAGCACTGACACCAGCTTAGAGTTCTCAATGAGAGTCACATCTCCATCACTTCCAAACTTCAGATTTCCCTGGAAAGATTAAATAATTCATCAATCAGTTAGTTTGGGCTATACTAGCTGCAGTTGGTAATAATTTTTGAACAAGCTTAGGAAATACTAAACCAGATGCAAGATGGTAGCCAGGATCTTGTAGACTGTCTGAATCTCCTCAACAGTGAAGCCAATGACTTTCATGGCATCAGCGACAGCTTTAAAATCAGCACTGTCATTTATAGACGACTGCAAGATTGGAAAGAGAATCTGGGTGAGTTACGGTCACAAACAAAATCACATCCTGATAGATTAAATAAAGTGTAGTTAAAACATCCTCTTCCTGATCTTACTTTTAACAGTATATGCTATTAATTCAGCTTTAGGGATAACAGAATGGTTGGATGTAGATTGGCTAAAAGCCTTTCATTTAGTGAAGGTAAATCAATGATATCGAAATGGGAGGTCATTAAACCGATTACTTTCACATTAAATTTACAGCAGAGCAATTAAAAGCTGAAAATTGCTGACACAGAAACTAGATCCCCAGACTTCCTAAAACAAAAGCACAACACTTGAATCACTAATTATTCTGGCATGCTCATGGCTAACAGCTCCTGCAGAGTAAAGATGATTTCATTCAGCAGGAACCTTTTACAGCCACAGTTGTGCTGGACAGAGTGTGAAGTTTAGCCAGCATGTGCACCTACAAAAGACTTGGGAACTGGCATGAAATGTTCAAAGCACTTCAGGCTGTTTGTTTCAGACCTCTGTGAGCTCAACAATCCAGCTTGTTCCATGACAACACCTTGTTTGTTGCTATAAATTTGTTTTCGTGCCCGCTCATTAAACTCCCTTGCAGAAGCAATGGAACAGCGCTGGGTGATCTCACCTCCTGAGTCCTGACTCAACAGGCTATTACATATGAGGCAATTACAAATAGGTTTTAATATGCACCAATGGCTACTGTATCCCAGAACAACAATAATCAAATTCCCTGTACAATTATTTGTGATTGCCCCTGCAAAGATTTCATTTTCCAGAGATCCCAAAGGTCTTGAGACTCTTTATGATATCTATAAAAAACCCAAAACATGTATAATATTACACACACATTACCACCCATAATAGTCTCTTTTAATCTGTACACGGTGCAATACCTTTATCTGGCCTCCAACTTTAATGTAGGTATATGCAGTGGGATCTTTCTGAATGTGCAGTGACCGCAGCTGAGCATCTGAAGCTCCTTTCACCAGCTGAAAAACACATTTAAAAGCACTTTTAACTTTCCCCACAGGATCATTTCTCTTGCGTTGATATGGAGGAGCATGTAAATTATAGTCTTGATAATAATGGTTTGTAGAGCACTAACAGACAGATGGAATTTTGTCTGATGTTTTGAGCATGTTTCGAAGCAATAGGACATTATTTTTGTAGGGGCAATAAAAGTGAGAAATGATTGGCCTTTGAAGGCTCTGACAGTGGAGTCAGACAGGTTTGGTAGGATTTGTCTGGTGTCTGGCAAAATAAAAATAGCATATCAACTTCTGCGACGAGTTCTTCACTCACCTGGTAGAAAGAGTGGAAACTCCTCTCTCCTTCCTGCTGAAAGATGACTCGGGACTATGCAAGAAAAAAAAGAAAAAAATGTTCAGGATAAAAATCATATGCATTTATAATAAACGTAAAAATGTCACAGTTTCTCCAGCACACATATCATGATCAAGCAAGACAAAACTGAGTGGTCTGTGCCTGAGCAAAACAGTCTGCAATAATGCCAGGGTGTTGTAGGTGGTTGCCATGGTGTTGCTATGCAGTGGCTAAAGTTTTGAGTGTTTTTAACATTAAATGAATGTTTTTTGGCTTCTGTTTTGAAAGAATTATATATATATATATATATACATAAAAAGTGCTCTTTAGCACCCCTACCTTCTCAAGCAGGTAGTTGTTGATATGGCCGCCAATGGGGTCTCCCTTAAAATCAAAGTTGATATCCATGTACTTGCCGAAACGGCTGGAGTTATCATTGCGGTTGGTCTTGGCATTCCCAAAAGCCTCCAGGACACAGTTGGACTTCAGCAGCATGTTTTTCACCCTGCATAAACACACACACTGTTAATTTCTACATTTACAAGCCACTTGTGCATCAGTTCACCACTACAGCAAAACGAGCATCAGTTTCAGTATGAGGCTGATGGATCTGATTGCTCCTGACATTTGGTATTAGAGTAAATACACTAATCTGTCTGTATGAAGCCTTTACGAGCCAGTTTTCATGGCTATATCTGGCTATGTTAGCGTATATAGTATCACCATGTGGTATCCCAGCATGGTGGTTAAGAGCGTTTCAGTGGATGATTTATGGGGCCTGCTGCATGGGTCAGACCACAGAATGCTCAGCATTGGTTCTCCTGCCGTACAGACATGCATGACCTACACACTGCACATTAGAGGAAGGTGCCCTGCTTAGTGCCTAGTGAAGAGGTCCTAACCCAACTGTTACAAGTCTGTCAGTCATTAAGCGGGACACTTTCATCCATGTTGTGACCAGAATAGCTACAACATCCTGTAAAATTCCACTTTGCTTTTGCATTGGGCCTATAGTAGTGTCGCCCAGCTTCTTTCGCTTTAGGTATCCCAAAAACCCCATTAAAAGTTAATTATTTTTAATTAACTTGTTTTAACTGCCCTAATAATTTATTTATTTTAAAGTCATAATTTCTGTTTCATAGGTTTAGTAAAGCAAAATCTATTTTAGCAAAGCAAAATCTTATTACCCTCTAAAATCTGCTAAGTACCCTCTCAAGCATACAGTATGTTAACCTGGTTGGAAATTACTATAGAATACAAAAACCCCTGTTTTGGCATAGCTTTAGATGTACTTCCTGGAAAATATGTCACACTGATGAACGCCCAGTTTGGAATGAGCTTTAACCTTTAGCAAGCAGAGAAAATAAACCATATCTACAGGGTGCAATAACAGTGATATGAAATGTAGCACAAAGCACTATACATCTAAAAGTGGATAACAGCTGCAAAGCCTGATTTTATTGTTATTACTATTACTATTACTGCGGTCATAGTTAAGATACAAGAATGAAGGTCTATGCAGAATGTTGCATAAGAGAGGTATACAGATCTTTATGATTAAATAAACATTAAAAGCCCGACATATTCATATACTGAGTGATCTATTTCTCAAGCTACATAGATTAAAAAAAAAAGGAATAGTAGAGATTCTTATCATTTATTCATTGAGCTTGACTTAGATCCATCGTATTTCAATTAGCATGACCCAGCACTATTTTAATCTCTGCCCTACATTTCACTTCTATCACTATTGCTACTTGTGAAGCAAATTCCAATGCATTATTCATTGACTCACTACCATGAGAAACTTCACTTTGAAAAATCTGATTTCTTTTAGTCAGAACTAAGCAAAGATTTGTATTATTCTGAATGACATCCACATAAAAACATCAAATACTTGTGAAATGCTCAGCGGTTGTTGATTATAACATTAAGGAGGCATGCTATGCAGCATGCTTTTAATATGACTCTTCACTGCAGCAGCGAGGAGAGAGGAACAGAAAGGCTTTTGTTGTACGTACCTCTCCACCTCTGCTCTTTGGCTGGGATTGGTGATAGCAGCGATATATTGCATTATGTATTTACTAGCCTCTGTTTTTCCAGCTCCGCTCTCCCCTGCAAAGTAAAGAAACAATGACTAATGCTTTATAGATATAATAATATAATTGGATAAAATTAAGTAAATACCATTACAATCTACAATGAAATACAATTCGAGACCACTGGTGAAAATGTCTATATTGCATGCAAATTTGTAAGAACATACATAAATAACATACCAATTTGAATGAAAAAAGAATAATAAAAAAAAAAAAAATTTTAAAATTTAACCTAAGTTGTGATAATGAAAATGTTTTTTTTAAGAAATTCATACTCTAAGAGTTTATTAAACGTATCAAAAGTGACAGAAAAGACTATGTATTGTTACAAAAGGTTTCCATTTTAAATAAATAGTGTTCCTTAGTGCAACTCTTCACCAGAGAATACTGATAAAATATGTATTCCAGTTTTCACCAAAATATTGAGCAGCAAAGCTTTTTTTATAAAACATTGACAATAATAAAAAATCTTTCTAGAACACCAAATCATCATATTATTATTCATTAAAATTATTTTTTGAATTAAAATAGAAACAGTTGAAATAATTGAAATAATATTTCACAATATTACTGTTTTTAATTATCATAAGTATCAAATACACATTTTTACACTAGGACAAGTCTAGGGGAAAATGTAAGGGTACAAACAAAAAAGATCCATATATCACTATTCTGAGTTGTTTGGTAAGGCCCTTAATCTATTTATGGCGTAAGACAGTATTATGCTAAACCACAAAAACATGCTTATGGAATTTATTTGTTAAATTAAGACAAAATGATGCTGTAAATAAACAGCAAGTTCCTCTATTTGCCACAAGATGGCACCCCACATACCACATATTTTTGCAGTGTAGTCACCACCTGTGGTCACTCTCTGGATAACAATCAATGTTTTCTTATAGAAGCTATATCTGAATGGTCACCAGATTATTCCCCTTGAGCTATGTGCCCCACCTCAGCATAGTTCCACAGCGTCCAAGACAGAAAACAAACACCATCGTCATTGTAGAAATTGTGAAACCACCATATTGTCATTAATCTTTTTCGCACAATGGGCATGTCTTGAGAAAGCAATTTGTTCATGCACTGAACTCTATTGTGAGCTTCTCCTCAAGCAGTCCACTGTGACTGGAAAACCACAAACCACGTCAGTGCCGAACAATTCTCATCTGACCACAGATCTAATCACATCATTCCCAGTCATAGTGAGACCCCACAAGAAGACCCCGGAAAGCCTGTATTCCAGTAAGGCCTGTTATTTAATCAAACAGAAGGAAGGCTATTTTTATTATTATTTGAAGATGAAGTAATGCCTTTTTCCCCTTAAATTGTAAGATTACATCTGTGACTGCTCCTCAGAATCACCCATGACCTTGATGGTGAGTCACACTCAAAACACATTAAGACATAGTCTACCTGATATAACAATGCAGGTGTCTTTGTTCCTCCTCTTCATGGCTTTGTACGCAGCATCAGCGATGGCGAAAAGATGTGGCGGTCGCTCGTACAACTCTCTGCCTTTGTACTGCTCGATGGTGTCCCGTCCGTAAATGTTCATGGCACGGTAAGGGTTAACCGACACCACCACTTCTCCAATGTAGCTGTAGATACGACCCTTTTCGAACCTGCAGCAGAAAAACAAGCACATAATTGATTATCTGTAGTGACATTCATGAATATTATGGAATGTTTGTTTAACTATGACTTAATAAAGATCTGTTTGGTTTGTGGTGTTGCGGCTTGTATAATCAAATTTCAGTGCCTCGTGTAAAGAAAGGGCAGCTTAATAAATTATCTCCGTCAAGAATCAAAAGCAAATAAAAGGCACAGGATAGTCAAGGTCATGTTTCATGAGCTGCATAATCTGTTTGCACAATAATAAATCCTGCTGAAAAGACCAGCATGAATTTCCAGGCTGGTTAGTGCTGGACCAGCACCAGCCAAATTGACTGGTCATTCAGACAATCCAACGACTATTTTATCTCCACATCCGCCCAACTCCTTAGTCGCATAAAGCGAACAGTTGACGTTCACCCTGTCTTGAAAAAGCAGGCTGCTTTGAGCTCCATCCCCAGGGGAACCTGACTTCCTTGTTCTTCTGAACAGACCTGGGTCATGCCTGGTAGAATAAGGCATCCTTTCTTCTCAACCTGTGAGTTTGCCAAGCCTCCCTCAGCTCCATCCTGCCCCAGGCAGTGTGCTTAGAAGTTTGAGGCATGACCTCATAATCTCATACTGAACTAAAGAAGCCATATTATGCCATTTTACAAAGTCTTGATTTTGTTTTTGGGGTCTACTAGAATCAGAAACACATTATTTTTCACATATTTGATATTGTTGCAGCACCTCTCTTCCCAGTCTGTGTGTAACGCTCTGTTTAGTTCCTGTCTCTATGAAGCCCCTACTTTTGAAAAGCGTAATGTGCTTTGATTGGTCGGCTGGACCTGTGTGTTGTGATTCGTCAAACGCTTTGATATTGTTTCGGAAATATCACGGCCCTTACCATAACCGCGAGTTTCAACACACTAACGCAACTTAACCAGGCTTCGCCCTCTTTTTTTGTGTATGCCTTTGGCGGAAATGATTTAAATGATGAATATTGTGAAGTGTGTTCCCAGAAGAAAACTCAAGACTACAATCGAGGCATTTCGGAGTTCAGAAACAGTGCTTACTGCTTACTGATAAAGAGAATAACTCCCTTTGGAGTGACGTTCTGCTTTGTAAACTTGCAGACCTTTTTCACGCTCAAACAGCAACATTACACACTAAAGAATGTTGAAAATGTAAAAAAGCATAATACATCCTCTTTAAGAATTGCGACTCAATTAATTAAATTTAAACATCCAGGTATAAGTTGAACATATAAAGAACTGCTTCAGTCCTCGGGGAGTACCTTACACCCTGTAGAGCAGAAATGTACCATACAACAACATTCACACAAACAAGTCACAAGAAACAGGTCTCAATTCCCTCAGGTCTTCTTACAAATGCATCAAGGATTTATAGAATGAGCAGCGATCCATTAAACAAGAATAAATCACCATGGACACATCCTCAAGCATATTCAAAATGGATTCAGTGAGATCCAAGTATTTTAAACTCACCCCAAAAAACTCAAATTTCGACAACATTGTATGTACTTTTGAACTTTCTATTAATCAGAGAATCATGATCAAATATGCATCATGGTTTCCACAAAAAACAAAGCAGCTTGACTGTTTTCAACATTGATAATAATAAGAAATGTTCCAGGCATGGCCGTGATGCTTGTGCCTTTGGTGGCAGCAGCCTGTCAGGCCAGCCCTCGAGCAGCACGCATGAAAAGGCTCTTTTGTGCCAGCCTGCAGGGTAAGATACTGCGGTGTACCCGCTCCATTGTTCTTCTGTCAATGTGAGGTCTGTGTGTAAGGAGCACAGGCCAGGACCGCACACCCCTACACAGCAGGCTGACTCTACTCACCCACATCAGCCCCTAAGAGACAACTAAGTCAACTAATGACAATGCCAGAAGGATCATTTTGAACTATATTTGAGCTATCCATTTTTCTAATGTGGAGAGATTGTAGTGTTCAATTCAGAACCTAAGGATTAAATAGGCAATATCATACATTTTTTAACTTATCTTTTTCATCTAATGCCTCTATTAACATCTATTTGTTGGGGGGGGTATCAAAATAGTCATAATATAGTTTTTCATCCTGATATTTAATCCTGCATTTTTTGGAGTAAAAAAAAGTTCAAGGAAAATGGATTTCACATGAGTAATCACATTATGAAATAAATGTTTTTCTCCAAAACACATTTGGAACAATTATTTGCCCCCTTTTATTAAATACTTTTTGCAACCTCCCAAGATAACAGCTCTGAGTCTTCTCCTATAATGCCTGATGAGTTTGGAGAACACCTGACAAGAGATCAGAGACCGTTCCTCCATACAGAATCTCTCCAGATCCTTCAGATTCCCAGATCCATGTTGGCGCTTCTTCTCTTCAGTTCAGCCCACTCATTTTCTATAGGGTTCAGGTCTGGGGACTGGGATGGCCATTGCAGATGCTTGGTTTTGTGCTCAGTGACCCATTTTTGTTTTGATTTTGATGTTTTTGGATCACTGTCCTGTTGGAAGATCCGAACATGGCCCGTTATAAGATTTCTAGCAGAGGTTGTCAGGTTTTGATTTTTTATCTGTTGGTTTTTGATCGAATCCATGATGCCATGTATCTGAACAAGATGTCCAGGACCGAAGATATACAGGGATAAAAAAGTACCCCATGTGTAAAATGAAATGCTCTGCTGTATCTTTAATGCTGTGGGCCTAATTTTCTGCCAGAGGCCAGTCGCAAACCCATTACGATTCTGAGAACCTGTCAGTAAATCTAGCTAATTCCATTGTGTTTCATTTTCATCCAGAGACATGGCTCAACCCTTTAGGTTTACCCTGCTCCCAGAGGACAACCGCCTGAAAAAATCCATTGTTGATTGAAACAGAATCCAAGCATGCTGTCGGGTGTGTGGGAAAGCACAGAATCGTCATCTCCCATCTGTGATCAGATTATCATCAACATCAGATAAGCAGGCCTGTGCAGAATCTACTCTTGCTGAAATCAAGCAGGCCTGTGCAGAATCTACTCTTGCTGAAATCAAGATGAAGCTTCATAGATTTACCCTACTTTACTCATTTTACCATATTTACCCCAAAAATCATTGAAAATGCAAAAAAAGTCATTTGTGGTTTAACTTTGAGTCAATGTCCCAGAATTTTCAGTGTGTTTTTGATCAGGCAGGTCAACACAGGGAGATCGATATGAAGTGTTTGAACAGAGGAGGGCTTTAAGGTGGGGTCCAGGTTTTAGAAGTTTTTCCTGGGAGTATGTAGAGAGATCTGGGAAGGGTAGCAGTGGATGAGGCTCTGTCATCCTTTCCCCTCCATTTCCCAGAAGGCCTACAGGGAGGGGTTGCTGCTGCATGGAGATTAAGGATGTGTGTCAGACAGCAACAGGCCACTTCCTCTAACAGCTGGATCTACTCCACAGGTAGAAGCATCAGGATTTTTGTCCAGTCATTTATTTATCTGAACAAAAATTATGTGAGTGTACCTATAATTAGCCTACTTATAATTATAAATACTAAGAATATAATTCAAGGGATAATTTCCTAAAAAACTGAAAATTATTTCACCATTTACTCACCCTCATGTTGATCAAAACTATATGACTTACTGTGGAAAATAGAAGATATTCTGAATTTTTTATTTTTATTTTTTATACAATGAAAGTCAATGAGGGAATGTGCTGTTTCACTGACTATCGTTATAAGGACAAAAACAGTTGACGAAATGAAGTCACAGATTTAGAAAAACATGAGGGTGAGTAAATAATGACAGAATGATTTTTGGGCTAACTATCCCTTTAATTGCTCAATACCTTTTCAATTACTTTTAAAAAATACTTTTTCAGTAAGCTAAAAGGTTTTAAAGTCAGAGCTACACCCTTTAAAACACTTGGGTCATCCGAAATCCCAAACAATAAGAGCATGACACCAATTTTAGAAAGGGATCACTTGCCAGAGGATAACTGAGGATAACTACTGGTTTCAGGCTTGTTTGGGTGGGTCTCTTGTGGTTATTTGCTTGTGGTTGACCAGGGTGGGGTGCAGCCTGTAAATTCCCTCACACCAGTTGCAAGTAAAAGTAAAAAGTGAGACGAGTGAAAATTAACTGAACTGGACAATAGTACAGCATAAATAAATGAGGAGTGGGAAAATTTAGAGACAAAGAAAGAGATGAAAATACGATATGAAAACAGAGTAGTAACACAGTAATATGAACATATAAATGCCTTCACACTAAAGTGTTGACTTATAAGATGGTCCAACTCCAAGATAGTGCATCAAAGCCTGTGTATTCACAACACCAGCAATGCAAGGATAATCTGTTCCTGATCCATGCTTATCCCCTGCACACAATTTACCACCAAGCAATCAGTGTTACTCAGTCCACAGCTTAACACAAAACAAGCACGGAATACTATGACCTGATAGCGAATCGTCCTCTGGACTGTCTATCATGCAACCCCAGAAAGGTTTTGTCTCAGATGTTTCAAAAATTCCTTTGGGTAAGAGACGATTGTCAAGAGTTGAAAGCAATGAAAGCATAATAATTGGGGGAGAATGTGATGAGAAATGTTGGAGATCATATTGAAATCTCACATATGTGATTGGAGACTTTAACATCTTGGCAAATGGCTCTGAGCATAGTTTTGAGACATTTTTCACATCTTATTTAAATCTCTAGAGATAACACATGTGAGATTACTGGGGTCGTTTTCTCAGCACTTATGCAAAAGTCTCCATTTGAACTCCATTGAATCTCACTGATGTCTAGAGGAATAGCAGAGATATGAAAGAGATCATTTGTGATTTGTCTTTCCTATTGGCCTAATATAAGCTATTAGATAAGCTAATAATTCGTTTCATGTTATGGCAGGTGATTAATAAGTGGTAAAATAATTTGACTCACTTTGTCAAAATAAACTAATAAATGAACACTTAAAACTAAAATCAATCATTTCAAATGCTACAAGTGAATTTAGGTATCTTAATATTGAACTGCACAGTATAAATAATGGATATTCATTTTGAGACTTGAATGTAACAGTGTTGGTAAATTATGAGTTGTGTTTTTAAAAGCAAACTTTAAGTGAGTATAAGATGACATCAAAGATAATATAAATGTAAAAATAGAGGAAATGAGCATGGACTTAAATATCCAATAGGCCTATATCCCTTATTGTATATGAGACAGCTGCTGTCCTCTTGTGCCTTGAATTTAATCTTTGAAGCAGCGCAACCCCCACCACAACTCATCTCACACATTCTAAATAAGTTGCTGTGCAACTTTACATTTGTTTGGTGTTTCACACCAACTGCTTCTGTACTGCTGACAATCCTTTAAAGTCGACATGAAACGGAAGTTGAGATTGTCATTTTTTCCTTGTTGTGACATATATCCGAGTGAAACGGCTTCTGAAATTAGAAAAAAATGTAGGGCGGGGCTTGATTTCTTCCTACGGGAATTGATTGGATCGTTGGAGGTTGGGCGTTGCAAACAACCGTTACTCTCCCGAGACAGACACCGATAGCCGCACCCTCATTGACTCTGGCCGCACCCATTCGCCACGGCACGTGACCGAAAGAGAAGAGAGGTCGTTTCGATGGGGAAGGGAAGGCTAATGTATTTGATTAAAGATTATAAGGGTACATGAATTTAAAAAAAAATAATGAAGTGCACAGATAAATCATTTATAATAAACACTACAATATTACATATAAAAAGAAGATTTGTCAAATTTGATTTCATGTCGACTTTAAAGCTTAACACACACATCCTTCAATGGCAAAAAATATTTTTTCTGGAAAGCTCTTAATTGCCAATGTACTCGATTTGACTCAGTCTTGTCAAGCTAACCTCCTTTACAATCATACTACTGTGCGCAAGCCTGAATGGAGAAAATGTGTGTCCCACTTGGCAAAGCTTCAAGCCATGTCTTAAATGTGCAGCTTTCACGCTAACTTTCATTAGCTTTGCACTGACTACTCAGGAAATGAGAGCCAGGTGTAAATGTCAGAGCACGCCAGAAAGCGGTTTTTGAAAGCAGAAAAAGGTTTTTGTTATTTTGGCCCACTCCCTTCATTGTCTCCCTGAGATCATAGGCACTTTTTTGTTCTCCCATCATGACGAGGGAAAGAAAATGAGGGAAAATGGGGGCATGTTTTGACGACTGTGTTTCAGAGGTCACCGGTAAAGTGACTAGACAAGGCCCTGAGCCAATCTCGAACTCATCTGGGCTTTTAGCACATGGTTCTGATCCCAATATGATGTCACTGAGCAGTAGCAGATGACATGACGGCCAACTTGAGAAGAAAAAAGCAGACAAAAAGACAAGAACAGCCAAACGGAGTCAGACATTACTCAGCAAGCTATTTCAAGAAGTGATCTCCATCAGGGTAAAAAAGAGGCCAGGGATGGAGAGTACAAAAACAGACGAGAAAGAGCAAGAAGTACAGTTAATGAGGTAATTGGCTAAAAAGGAAACGAAAGGGAGAAGCAGAGTGGAAATTAGTGTGAATGTTACACCTGGCTGTAACACAACTGCCCCGACACAGCAGGACACAGACCTGCCCGGAAATATGTGACTAAACCGTGTGATTGTCTGCATCAAGAACATAAAAACACCATTGAAATACATGACATCCATCACTGTGTCCAATCTAAATGTTAATAGCTATAATATATAATCTCATTAATGTGTCTATGGAATCAAATCAAACCACATCATCGGTTAGAGAGGAAATGGGCTTCCAGCAGGGGCAAATACACAATTTGGGAATTATTTAGGAGTCTCTCATGTGCACAAGGAAAAAAAGAATAATGAAATTTGGGGCTATGGATGTAGCCTGTTGTAAACATGAAAGAGAAAGAGGTTATGAAGAGGGTGAGGGGTTGATCGAGACTGTAAACCTGTAGGCTATAAACCCTAAAGACAGTGAATGTGAGTGAGAGAGCTCCTCTTACATGCTTAGTGATCTCAGTGACCGCCAGCCAAGGCACACAGTCCACAAATGAGACGTCTGTGGAGCTTGAAGCTTATTCTGGGGGGAAAAAAGGCCAAAAAAGCAACAGCCTTGTTTATGTAAGGCCGGTGATATGTTTCAGATTACAGGGGGTTGTATGGAAATACTTGAGGGCAGACAGGCCCTTTCTTCACTGGAGAGTGAGAGAAAATCAGGCTGTTTTTTGAAGCAGCCTTTTGAGAGACATATTCACCTTTAGAGATTCTTCTTGGAATGCGCAGAGCCTTTGACCAGGCAGCAGTCCAGTTTTATGTGAAGAAAGAATCACCAGCATATATCATGTTTTGCATGCTTGTACTAACCAGGCTACTTAACTAGCTTAACCAGCCAGATCTGGTTCAGCAGGATAATAAAGAGAAAGGGATATGATCTGAAAAGTTGTTCTAAATAAAAATAGGGAACAATCCTTCAAAACAACAGGGATAGAGCTGAACAAAATTAAACAGAAATAAAAAAAGTAAAATAAAATAAAAAAGCATACAGTTGTAGAAAAATGGTAGAAAATATATGTAATAACTTTCAAATTGCAACTGCAAAAATTGTATTATTATTTTCAAATGTTGCTGATTCGATATTATTTTAACACAACCCTGATGGATATTAAAAATGTTCCCAATTCAAGCAGGAGTTGTACTTGCACGCCAATTGCCAAGATGATCAGACCGGACTTAAACTTGCCTTAAAGGGATTATTGAAAGCGAACAGGTAAAAGACTCTCTAGTTGAGCAATGAATAATGTCTGTGTTTTTATAAAAGAATTAAAATTTAAAAAAAGACAGACACTATAAATGGAAGATTTGCCCACACAAGAATCCATAGCTGTGATTAAGCACAGAACTCAAAGCAGGACAAGATGTACCATGTCTTTGGTCAGAGGCTATTATAACATCACAGGATAAATCCTTTGAAAGATTTGTAAGGAAAATATTTTTCCAGTGGCATTCGTTCTTCATCTTTTACACTGAGGACCTTTTGTGCTGGTCAAAGTACCTGAATATATCCATAATGCACTGACCATATAAGGATTTGCAAATGCATCATTCTTTCTTACAGGCCGTTGCTGCATCTATCCTTACAGGATAGGGAAATATAACCTTTGACCTTGTTTCTGGCTCTGTGCAGTGCACCTGAGCTCCGAGGACTTTGATCCCTCTGTTTGCTGTGCAGGATGGGAATCGGGTTGCCATGTGTCACAGCTGGACTCCACGTGGCCCTGCTGTTAAGGCAACAAGTGAGGCTTTACACAGTTGATATGGGAGAGGCTTAAACTATTTCAGCCAACAGCTTTACACAACTGAAATCATTAAGAACATAACATAACTATGACAGGAAGATTAAATTCAGGAACCGCTATTATAGAAAATGTTGTCTTTGTGATCTGCCCCATGAGGAATTTAAAAAAGTGAATTTCATTCAAAGACACATTAAGGCCTGAATTGATTTTTGTGCCTGAGTTCATATTTGTCTTCAGTTTGTTTTTGTCCAGTGGCACCAGACTGTAAATATGGAACAGAAACAAGGATACGGGCTCAGCTTTCATTATTTCCTGTAGCCCTCATTAAACCTAACCTTAGACCCCTACTTACGGTTATCATCCGGGCTGATTTTTCTCAACAGACCCTGATAAAAAGCTGAGGAAATGGCACAGATTTACAACCTTCTGCTTTAAAGTTTCCCTCATTCCACTCTATGACCACACAACACAGCACGTCAATTTTTAAGCAATCATCTGCACTGGACGTGTAATTATTCTTAGGAAAAGGAAAGAAATAGACCCCTAATACTATAAACCTGTAAAACAGATGACTAGCTAGGTATTACAACAGTGGTTCTCAGACAAGACAAGACAGAGCAAGGTATTTAGATATGAAACAAAGCTTCAGCTTTCAAATTCTTTCAGTTTTATTGTGAAATTCAAACAATAAATACATCTGGGTGCCAGATTGCTGTAGCGCCTCAGAAGCGGCATTTGAACCGATCATCTCTTCCACTTTCCTACTAGTCACAGCACAAAATAAAATAAAAAAATCCTAGGGTATTTTGAAAGAACCAGTACAACTTAAACTCAAACACCTGAAATGTATCATGTCTCATGTAATCGCTCAGTCACTTTCAACCATGGAAAGAATTTGGCACGTAACATTACATTTACCCTAAAAGCTATTAAGAGTCCAAATAGCTAGTGAGAAACATGTACTCTAGAGAGGAGCATTTTGAACATTACATATTTATTATATTTTTACTCTAATACCGTTAAAAAGTTATTAATTTAACGTTATTTTTATAAAAATGTCCCTATATGCAATCGGATGTTAATTTTAACCTTCAATAGAAATGTACCAGTTGACAGGGTTTCTTGTAACATTGATAAAGAAAGATGTTAATGTATATCCAAATGAATCAATACTGAATTGAACTGAATCGAATTGAATCATTAAATCATGTCCAAGCTGCCCTCAAAAGTTGGCAGCCCTGATTCAGAATTGTTTTTGCTGCTGTCTGTGACCCTGCAACCTATTTCTGACTGAACCACTGCATTAGGATAATAAAAATTCAACCATTTGGTCCTTTTTTTCCCTCTGTTTCTCACTCTCAGAATACCCACACAAAGGCTTTGGATCAATCAGACCCATTACGCTAGTGTCTAGTACTGTGAGGGTCAAAAGTCAACGGTGCAATAGGTGATCTGGGAAATGCTAACTTTAGCCTGCTAGCAGTGAAAGCATACAATCCCACCCTCCCTGCAAATCGCCATCCAAAGCCACACCTCCTCCAAAACACATGAAAGCGCACAGAGCAGAAGCAAGACAACCAGAGGCAATGTTATTGGATTACATCATGTATCATTCACCGGTGAGAAAACTTTACAGTACAGTGAGTAACAGTATTACAATAACAAACGTAAACAACTATTTCCCTGCCCTTCTCGCTCTGTCTGCACAGCGTACGATGATGTCTGCATGAACAGGCTGCGCAGTGGTATGCAAACACACGTTGACTGATAGTGATTGGGAACACATGCTATCAATTAATTCGAACCGAATGCCATGATTTAACTAACATTGTATGGTCCTACGCATTCCACAGACGATATATATTTATACAAATACATTTAGACCGCTTAACATTTCATTGCTATCAGAATATGAGGAGACTTTCAACCAGCATTTTGAGAATCACCTATTGCACCTTTAAGTCTCTAGTCCAGGAAAATGTCCAATAGGAAGAGCAATGAGGCCTCACAAGTTGCCAATGCTCTTTTCCCGAGACCATTCTTCCAGTCACTTCCAGCCACAACAGTAGACCCTTAGGCAAACTCTAGGCAAGGCAAGTTTATTTATATAGCACATTTCATACACAATGGTAATTCAAAGTGCTTTAAATAAAAATGGTTTAATAAAGTGCATAGCAAAAACAAAGAAAAAAACATTGATTCAAATGTATTTAAACAGTTATAAAAAGATTTAAAAGAATAAAAAGAGGGCAAATGGATCAAATAAAGGCCAAACATGTGTTGTTTGAGCACTGTGCTGATTTGCTGTGCAATCAGTTAGACGTACAGTGCAGTGCTCATTCAGTAAATGCAGCTAAACAGATGTGCTTTGAGTCTGGATTTGAATGTGGCTACTGTTGGAGCACATCTGATCTCTTCTGGAAGCTGATTCCAGCTACGGGTGGCATAAGAGCTAAAAGCAGCCTTGCTTTGAGCGAACCTTTGGTATTTTCTTGATCCTAGCTGAGTGATCTGTTAGGTTTATATTCAATGAGCATATCTGCAATGTACTGAGGTTCTAGGCTATTGAGTGATTTACTGTATAAATGAGTTTAGTTTAACCTGAGTCAGAGGTTAAACTAAACTCATCATCTAAGTAAAGTGAAAATGTCTATAAACTCAAAGAAAAGGTTCAACTATATATATACATAAAGTATACAGTACCACAAAGTTCAAACCATGGAAATTGCTAGGTTGTTGAAGACTTTTTTTAGACTTGACTTTCTTCTGAATGACACAAGATGTGACAGAAAGTATCCGAGTATCAACTATTTCATCTGCAGTATCAGAGCCAGTGTCTAAAAGAATTTAGAACATGGTCTCGGGCAGCACTTGTAATTGTTTTTGGAAATGTGCAGAGGATTGCCAAAAAATTCCCCAAGATCCTAGCGGCAGACAAAACAACACTGCCATATAAAGTCAAGCCCTGAGCACACATCAAATTAAGCAGTGATTCCAGAGTGCCTACACAAACCCTTGTTTCGAAAAAGGGGGCGTTGTGTAAACACAGTCTTGGGCAGAGTTCAAATCAAGCTACAATGTACAGTACGTGTCAGCAGTCCTGACACTTGTTTAACTTTGACACCTCACTGTAAGAAGCTTAAACGCTCACAACTAAACAGACTGACAAAATTGCTTTAAATCTCATGGGTAAAACATTATGTCATTGCATTGAATAGAAAGGTTGCACTTCAACTTTGCTATACAGGAGCTTTTTCAGCAGAGCAACCCCAAGCTGACTGTAAACACAGCTGATTTCACTGGATAAAAGGTATCTACATTATCCAAATTAGTTCATCCAGTTCAGATCAACTTTTACTTTGACAAGATAAATGGTCTTTTTGAATACAAATCAACTGGCCTTCAAAAGGCATCACGTAAAAAGCAATTTCCAGTTCAACTGCGCTCCTCTTTAACACTCCAGAGGGCACAGGAAGTGATCTGGCATCACATAGCTGCTGCTATTCCAGCTGAAGCCCCAGACACAGATGTGGAGACTGAAGACTCAGGAAGCTGGCCTGGTCACACCCTCTGCAAATAACAAACTGCACACGCCATCCCCCAGCCAGGGAGAAAATCAGGCCATGGCTGAGAGAGAGAGGTGAGAAAAACAGACACCCTGTGCTTTGAGTCACTGGAACCAGTACGCATCTCCTCTTGCTAATTAATGGGCAAGTTGTCTATCCGTACCCGCATGGCATTTGAACAACGGATTCAGAATTATCTACATATCAGATTACAATACTGTTTAAAAGTTTTGGGCAAGTAATGTTTTTCATGCATTAAATTGATCAAAAGTAACAGGAAAGATTTCTATCTCGAACTAATTCTGTCCTTTTGAACTTTCTATTCATCAAAGAATCCTGAAATCCTTGCTCAACTGTGTTCTATATTGATAATAATAAGAGCATATCACCATATTATTATCATTTCTGAAGGATCATGAAGACTTGCGTAATGGCTGCTGAAAATCCAGCTTTACCATCACAGGAATAAATTATATTTATATGAAAATAGTAAAAAAAAGTGATGTTAAGTTAATAATATTTCGCAATGTTACTTTTTTTATCCAATAAATTAAACTTATTTCAAAAACAATTTAAAAAATCTTACCAACTCCAAACTTTTGAATGGTGGGTTTAAAAAAGGGACTGAACTTTATGACTGACTTTCAGAGGTATTAACATATTTTAAATGATTATTATGTAATATTTATAGTTTATTATGTGATCCAAAAACATCTCCCTCAATTCACTGAAAAACACCCGCAATATTATCAGAACTAGGCTATTACAGGAAAAATACATAAAATATGTAATTTCATGTTATAAAATGAAAAGATGAAAATATCAATTAAACATTTCATAGCTTATTCAGTGCCCTTGCGAGACATCCACACATAGGTCACTTAGTTGACATTAGAATCATACAATAGATCTTAAGGCATTGTTTTATTAACCATTTACTGCATGCTGAAAACACATTGTGCATCTTATCAGAGCTAGCAAGTCATTTATTTACAGTGTGCTGATGAGGAAATGTGATCCACATAACCAAAAACATGAAACACAATGGCAGGATATCCACTGCAAACTTGTTTGAACAATAAGGCCAATCAGAGCGGGTGTTACCATGGCCAACACACCTCTGTGGCCATCCCACAGCGCTCTGGCTCAGCAGGTGCAGCAAGTTATATGAAGCTACAGAAGATGCAGAAAACACAACAATGCCATGAATTCTCTAAATGTAGACTTGAGATGTGTAATGCATTGTTCCCTTGACCTGAAAAACTTTTAAAACTAGTTTATTCCAGATGCCTAGTATCAGTCAATTAATATATGATTACACATTAAGATGTTCTGCACGATGATTTGAGGAACTCTTTCATCTGCCAAGGGAAGATCAATGAGAACGCAACCTATTATTAGTTACAGTTCACAATATTACCATAGTACAATTCACAAACCTAACCAATTTCATCACTAATCTGCATCACCATTTTTGATAGATAGATAGATAGATAGATAGATAGATAGATAGATAGATAGATAGATAGATAGATAGATAGATAGATAGATAAAAATTGAGAATTCTTTTCATTTAACACAATTGGAATTTTACTTCAAACCCCAAAACAAAGCTTTTGGCAAAATACAGGTAAGCTACTACAACTATAATACCTGGTAACAGGGTGAATTATCTTACCTGAGTTTAAGGTTGGCCATAAACTCTTCCAAAGACACATTGTCCAGAAGAACAAAGTCCGCCTTTCCGAACTCCAAACTTTCGTGTTCTGCCATTTTAACGCGTTAGAAATATAGTAGGCTAATGGAAAAAATGTAAAGCTGACTGTTGAATTTCCGACGAATACTCAGGTCAATTCGACAAAACCAAACCGAAGCGATAATGCATTTTCCTGAATTTGTTTACATTTGCCTAGCGCACTATTCGTCGGCTTCTTCTCATGTTATTAGGAAAGGAAAAAATAAACAAGCAATGTGCGTTAACTATACTTTGTTTTCGTCTGTTTAAGGTTACAACACTTAAAGCCACACACTCGTCCGTCGCCTGAAAACTTCACACAACTTTTTGAGCCTCCCGGTGTTTGAGTGATAGTCCGCTACATCGAGAGTCGCACCTCTCATCCCTTTTTCCACGAGCTTCACTCGTCTCGCCTAAACACTGTGGCTTCGTTATCCTGCCCGTCTCGCGCAAGCCCCTCCCCTCTCGGGCGCGTTCGCGCTTACCTCTATACATGAATGACACAGTTACAAAGGTGGATACATTTGCCGTTGACTATGGTAAGCAGTGGTTAACATCAGTCCCTTCTATTTATTCTTTTCTTTTTTTTTCTTCTTTTTTTGTTGCTAGGCTACTAGCAGCATACTTGTATTACGAAATCCCAAATTATCAACGCTCGGAATTCATACTATTCAGAAGTGAATAGTTGGTCGCTGAATCACAGATCACAATAGACTTAACGTTACAGTAAATGGCGAAAATGTTTATTTGTCACCAACTAAAAACATAAGCTAGGCTACTTGCCACTATGTGTGCTAGCTAAGAAATAAGTAGCCGACTGTAGGCTAGGCTAATGAATAAGTTAGGCCTACTATAAGCGAATAGATTATTGGGAAAAATTACAAGAAAATAATCTAGTAAATTTACAAGTAAATAAAAAAAGCACAGATTGCTTACTGATAAATAACAAAATATTTGTTTAACATAAAATGCGTAGCCTACTACTTGATTCCGTTTCAATGAGTCAATTTGCCAGAGTTAACATTTTAATTATTTATATAATTTGACAATATATATCATTTATATAATTATAACATTTGCCTTTGAATTGTGCATAGTTAGAATTCTTTAAGACTATTAGTCATCATCATCATCAGTGAGTTTCTAAATATCTCTGGAATGTCCGTCTGTCCTCTCTAGCCATATAAGGCAATGGATAAAATCCCATTTGAGTGAACTGCTCAACAGTAGCCTAGTTCTGCATAGAACGTCAGTTAGTAACAACATATCTGACAATTGAACTAATAAGACCAAATTTACAGGTGCTTACAGGTAAGCACAATGGTGGTTGACCATTTTTTGGTCTGCTAAATCGGTTTCGTCATTTTGTTCATGTGGTAAAATATGATTTTGGGCTGGCACTGTGTTTGCAGTGACCTCGGGACACAAGAACGTGTTTAAGTTTAATGAGGACTGAGGATGGCTTCAGGTTGCTCTGTGCAGCTACTTGTGGTCCAGTGACATCTTCCCTGATTAAACACAATTGAGAGGACTCTGCTGCCCCCACCTGTATCTCCAGGACACTGGGACAATGCTATTACTTATAGTTACATATAAGTAGTTTACCAACAATAATAGTGTAAAAGAAAACAAAGTTTGTTAAAACTATATATATATATATATTTTTTTTAAGAATATTTATTTAAAAATATATATTTGCATATACATGACAAAAAACCTATGTCTTTTTTCAAAATAGTCTTAGTCTGAAAAATTTGTCTCATTAGAAAACTGTTAATGGAATTTGCATTTGAGATGTTCTAATATTTGAAACAAATATTGTTTTCTTTAATTTGCACTATTATTATTGTTATTATATTAGTCAACTATTATGGTAAACTATTTAAAAAAATAACAATTCAATATTATTAGAAATAATGACAAAAAAAGTTTTGGTTTAGTCTTAAATTCAGAGGTTTAATGCAAAGTATTTTTATAGGGGGAAAAAAAGCACTAAGAAATTGGAAAGCACTTTTTGCAATGGAAATATCTCTCAGCAAGACACATGTATTAAAAACTGTTCAATGAATAATCAAAAGCAATGAATAAACAGAACTATAGCAGGACATTTTATCAAACCTAGTTGGTACTATTAAATTGGCCTCCATTTAAACTATAAGGCCTGGTTTCACAGACAGGGATTAGATTAAGCCAGAATTAGGCAGTTCAATTAGGACATTTAAGTAGCTTTTATAAACTTGCCTTAGGAAAAAAAAAAAAAAAAAAAAACATTACTGGTGTGAAACTTGAGACAAAACAATGGCACTGACATATTTTAAGATGTGTCAGTGCAAGTTACTTAAGGTTAAACCAGCTCGAACATGCGTTTTAGTCTGGGACTAGGCTTAAGCCTTGTCTGTGAAACCAGGGGTAAATGTTCATGACTCTGCTCCAGTTGACTTTTACATTCTCTTAGATTTTTCTCACCATAAGTAATGAACCCCCAAAAGCGATGGTGTTGGATGCACTATTGGCCCAAGAGCGGCCACGATTATGGGTCACATAAACCGTAGCACCCTTGCGCAGAGTCGTCATATACGTTGAGAGATTCCCAACTGAGTTAGAGCCCTGAACATTACTATGGGACACAGCCACCCAGTAGTTATTAACAACAAGCCATAGGTCAGTTGCCCCACTCCCCCCAGTCTGTGTGGAGAAGAAGAACTGATAGACGCCTGAAACCGGAGCTCTGAAGATCCCGGAGCGAGAGTCGAAAGCCCCGCCTTGATTCACATACACTTTCCTGTACACGATCTTGTTCACTTTTCCTGAGATGTTGGCCGGGTAGGTGGCAAAAAAATGGATGTTTGCTTTCACTACAGATCACAAGGAAGGAAAATGCTCCATTATTTGTATTAAAAGGTAGATAATTGTAATTATAATAACAACACTTCACAGCATTTGTTAATTTGATGATTATTAATGAAAAGAAATGGCTCACCTCTCATTTGGTTTTTCTTACACAACCAGGTGATTTTGTCTCTGCTGACGCAAGACTCACTTTTTTTGCACTTCCCACAGACAAGTGTGTTAACGTCTGAAAGGATGGTGTGCAACAGTCAATATATATATTTCTTTTTCTTAAAGCCTGAGTGCATCACATCTTACCTGCACAATATGCCAAATGGCAAGCTACCGGTTTGACAAACTTGTAGACGTAGTAGTTTCCCCGACATGCTTTGACTTGAATGGGAGGGGATTTGAACAAACAGCAGTTGTCTCTCCAGTTTCCACACACTTTGCGGGTGACCACTCCGTCTCGTACCCGGGGGTGACCGCCGACGAGCCACAGCGGAGCGTGCGTGCCACACATTTCTTTCCTCACGCACCTCTCAGGCATCTGGATGGTTTTCCCACGGTAGAAGAGACGGTACCAGCCCTTCCACTGGACGTTTTTGTCACAGGCGACTTTCTTGGTGCTGTAGTTTGTAGCTCTCCAGGCTTGGTCCAACACGGTATAGTGAAAGCAGGGGTCAAGGTCTGCGCCACTGTCATCCTCACCGGAGCCTTCGACTCCATCTTCACCCTGGGTGAGGGTATACGGCAGATGGCTGCTGCCTAACAAAGACAAATATATATATAGTCCTTTATAAAACACACCCGAACACACACATTTAAAAAAAAATTAATGATGAGGATAGTATAATGTAAAAAATAAAGTTGCTGCCTTAAATTTTTTAATACAATCAACTTTGACATTTAAGTCATTTCAACTTAAATTACATTAAACTGGCTTAAAATGAGTTGAATATTGTATAAATTATTTTGATGAGTTAAAGCAATGTAAAAACAGATAACTTATTGATCATATAATTTTTTTTACAGTGTATATCTATCTATTTTTTAAATAAACCATAAAGAATACTTTATCCAAAAAAAAAACTGACCAGTTTGTAGTGATGTCAAATTCATATCCACGTCCGTATCAATAGGTTTCTGTGAACAGTACGGTAATGCCTACAACAAAACAAAAAAGTTTATCTCACCGTAGAATGAATTCTTATACTTCAGCCATATGTTGAGATTGGCATTCATGTTATATTTCATTTTTAACAACAGCTTAAATGTTTTTCCAAGTCCGACAAGATCCAGTGAGACTGATTAGAATACTTTTTAATTTTTATTTAACCAGCAAAAAGACTGTAATTATCAACTTTACCTGGCTCAAGGCTTCTTGCTTTTGTTTCATTACTACTTGTTCATGTTTCAAGCTTTCCATCTCCTAAATAAATTCACAGAAAATGATGTTTATACCTCTCTTCCTTTAGAAATTGAAACATTTAACACTTTAAAAGCACCACTACCTTATACACAACGGCAAGTTGCTCCTGCAAACGCTGGTCAACCGTATTCCAAGCTCTGAATGTATACTGGAAGACATTGCAATGAAAGAATGTGAAATAACATTTGCACAGTTACTGTACTGCAGTTATAATGTAATGTTGGTCTTATTTTATTTATAACATTAATTATATTAACCAATTTGATCATACTTACTGAAATATCTCTGTTCTCAGTGTCAGCTGCACATACAACCAGTACCGCAAACACTTGGATGCATAAGGAAAGCATCTAAAGGTAAAAAAATATATATGTATATATATAAAAATAAAAATATGAAGTATATTTCTAATTTAAAAATAGATTTGCTATTTTAATTTTCCTCAATCAAGAATGCAAACTCTTGGGATTTACATGTAATTCAATTAAGTGATTTGGTTATCTGTTTTTTTTTTTTTTTTTTGTCGTTTAGAAATTCGAAACGTTTTAAGCTTACCTTTTCACAAAGAGCAGATCTCTATGCGTTATGCAAGTCAGCTATATAGGATAGAGTTTATATACTGCGCCAGTGGGGTTGGACACTACAGCCATGCAGAAGGAAGTTTCTGGTCAGACTTTCACACCAACATTTTCTTACATGAAACTCTGGTGACACTGTTCACAAATAAGGTGCTAACATGCACATGAAAAGTAGCCACAGGCAGTTTTTGAGCTCATGAGGTCAGCAGAAAATGGTGTGCAAAAATGTATTTGCATATATGCATGCAAAATATTATTAAAATAAGTTCCTTGAAATAAGTTAGAATGAGTTAAACAAATTGGTAGAAATATGTGCAATGTTAACAAACAAAAACTAAGAAGAAAATGCATTAAAATATGTTTTAAAATAAGGAATAAGGTCAAGGCTGGGCCAGAATTTTTACACTAAACCAAGTTTTCATTGTTTGAGCATTTGGAAAAGTGAATCCACTTTTTGTGATCGACCAGGTTTTAGTCATGATTTACCAAGTTAGCAATTACTTACTCTCCCATTGCAATTTAACAAGTTATTTGACTGTTATAGATTTTGCCTTTTCAAGCATCATTCTGAAACCACATGACAAGTCATTGGTTATAGCAAAAAACTTTTTTTGCATAATCAGCAGTGACAAGATCTTAACTCCCTTTTGTGCAAACACACATTATGTTTAATAGCATATCTTAAAAAGCACTTTAAATCTGATCTAATGTTTTAGTACAAATTAATATTGGACTCCTGAAAAATAAATGAGATTGCTTTCACATTTAAAAACAGGAAAAATTGGTTCAAAATTCACTTGGTGGGATAAATATGGTCATTGAGGAAGATTTAAAGAGGAATAATTAAGGATAAATGATAGTGAGTAGGAAATAGTTTCGTGGAAAATATGCGCTTTGAGTTATATATGTGCTCGCTTTGACTGGTGGAAATGAAACTGCCAGTGTCTGTGTGCAGTGCAGGATGCAAGTATCTGCAATAACGAAAGCCACCACTAGGTGGTGACCTCTAATCTATTTAAAACATTGGGGTTTCACAAGTTTACTGGACAGGAACAAATCTGGTAGAGAAATACACTTTAATATACTACTTTTAAAAATATTCTGGTGAAACACTAATTATGTAGCCTAATTGTTGAATCACCACAAACAAATGTTGAATCATATTCACTAGTCTAGTCTCATTATTGGCCAGGGTTATTAACTGAAATATTAACTGAAAATAAAATTAAAATTAAAACCATACAAACATATAATTTTGTTACTTGAAATAAAAAAATATATATGTAAAAAACGTATTTTAATAAGTATAATCAATGTATTTCAGCTAATTTCTCATTTTTATTTAAACTTGAGATATATATATATATATATATATATATATATATATATATATATATATATATTAAACAATATATTGACATATTTAAAAAAAACTTAAAAAAAAACACAAACATCAAAACTACCTAAACTTTAACAGAAATTAAAATGAAAACAGAAAACAGAAATATATAATCAATAATCAATAAATATATAATAACTATTAAATATATATAAATAAAATTAAAATTAAAACCATACAAACATATAATTTTGTTACTTGAAATAAAAAATATATATTTAAAAAACGTATTTTAATAAGTATAATCAATGTATTTCAGCTAATTTCTCATTTTTATTTAAACTTGATATATATATATATATATATATATATATATATATAGGCCTATATATCATAAATATACCAATAATCAATAAATATATAATAAATATTAATATAAACTATAATAGTATCTTGATGCTAAAATGACACTGTGATATTGTCTTAGGATTTTAATTTATACTGTTGCATTTTATATTTGTTGTATATTTAAATGTGTATATTATTATGGCACATTTTGTGTGTGTGTGTGTGTGTGTGTGTGTGTGTGTGTGTGTGTGTGTGTGTGTGTGTGTGTGTGTGTGTGTGTGTGTGTGTGTGTGTGTGTGTGTGTGTGTGTGTGTGTGTGTGTGTGTGTGTGTGTGTGTGTGTGTGTGTACTTATTTTCTTGTGTACTGATGCTTTGGCAAGATTGTATAAAACAAACATCCCAAACTTAACTGTCATTGTCAAAACAAAATCTAACCGGTTTAATGAGTAAAATGGGAGTAATGTGTTTCACTGGTATCTGATTAAGTGACAGTCCTTCTAAATAAATTGAATCCAATGTTATCTCATCTGGGCATAATATTAAAATAGGGTCAAGAAAACATTGTGTTTTGTTCTCATTCCTAAACCATTTGGTAATACATTAAAATACTTGGCAGCAACCTCAGCTCTCACTGTCAACAGAGCAATGAGCCGTCGACTGTGTGATTAGATAAGACCAGTCCAGTCTGTACAATAGTCCACCCAGGAAAACAATGTTCATGTTTTGATGTGAAGCACGGGCCCATTACATAAGCAGGAGACATCAGTAAACCGCCCTGGGGAATGACAGGCATGCTAGAAAGAGAACAGCCACCTGGACAATCCCATGTTACTGTTGTGAACTGTGATATGTTTGCATACATTACTCAACCCCATACATCTCCACTCACCCGCAGAGCAACACGTACACGCCATCATTTATGGCCTTCTCTGAGGGCTGTACTTTTCCTATCATGGTTCCTGGAACTGCTCATTGCTGTACTCGCACGTCTCTGTAGATTCTAGCACATGAGGGTTCAGTCTGTAACAGCTGCGTAACAGGGCACTCTATGAGGGAAGTCATCTATTACTGTCTGTTTTTTTAATACTTAGATAATCATGCAGTTATTTGCATCTGTGTGGCTATAAGTAGTGGCCAAAAGTGATGTCCAGCCTAGGAAATTACCCTTTTTTCTAATATTATTACAAATTTGTTAAAGATTTTGTAAGCATATTGTGTAAATGTCAACTGTTTTGTGATAACGCAAGTCAAATTGTTCCGCACTATTTTTGGCCTGGCTGTCATATAAAGAAATTATGAACATGCAAAAACAAGAGAGAACCAGCCAAATATTAATAGCTGATTAGTATCATCAACATATGCTTTTCCTTTGAGCTTTTTTTTATTTATTTTTGCCATAGTAATGTAAAATTTGCTAATTAAAAAGTTGTTCCAAACCAGAATAACTTTCCCTCAAATGGAATGTTTCAAATGTTTTTGTCCATACAATTAAAGTCAGTGGGGTCCAAAACAACATCTGACTTTCAATGTATGGACAAAACATTGAGACATTTTTCAAAATATCTTCTTCTGTGTTTTATTGAAGAAAGAAAGTCATACAGGTTTACAATGACATGAGGGTGTGTAAAGGCCCGTTCTCACAAAGAAAAATAATATTGATAACAATATTAGCGTCTACACCATGTCACATATACACCCAGATGAAGAAGAGAAAGATAAAAAAGGTTCCAAAAGTGAGCACAAAGAGGAACTTAAATACACAGTGATGATGAGACAATGACAAACAGGTGTGATTAATGAGTGTCCATGACAACTAAAGACTGGCGGGAAACTAGAGGAACAAAAAAACATAGGAAACAGGTGTCTGATGAATGCAATCTGAAAGTCCATGAAACCGACACTAAACACACAGATCGTTACAGACGATAACGTTCTGTTTATTGTATTCAAGTTTTAGTGTATTATATAGAGATTTTTAAAGTCAGAGGATTAGTTGGCTGTTTTTATTTGCTGGTAAACTATAACTTTAAATATGGAAGCCCATTTCAGCCACATTTCTTTCATAATTATGATTTACCAAAGCATGTTTTTTTAAGTAGCGGACAGTTTCCATACTTAAGGGTCCATATTAGTGCCTAAAAATATGTGTTAGTTCCATTTTTAAGGTTTCTGTCTCAGTGACAAGCTGTTGGATCCCATTTTCTGTAAGTTACTACTTTATCTGAGAGTGTGGAGATGTGAGACATGACAACAACAACAAAAAAACACCATTCAAACATACTGAATATGTGCAGAAGCTATCTATGATTGCTCAAAAATGAAAAGTAATCATAAAGGTTATCACATTGATTTATTGTTTACCAAGGCCTAAAACATTCCAGAGGCTCCTGCATGTAAACAAGCTATCCATCTAACCTTATATGGAGTACCTCATAGCATGTGCTATATGGCATGTGATGTATTGTAAGAGGAGCACTTGTTTATCAAGCAGTTAATCCATCCAGAACACAGTCTCTACGGACACAAAATGATCCTGACGTTATTTTCATCGTTATGTTCTATCACGGCACATCTGATTTGCTAAGTTCGTTGTTTCGTCCATACTTGTTGTTTCATTCATGCCAACTCACTTTCCATGTAACCTCTGGCCTTAAAAGGTATGTTGTTTACTATGAAATTTAATCTCTGCCTTACTGGGCAAAGGATCAATGTGTAGTATCTCGATCCACACCAGTCAGTCATCTTTGTCCTCTCTATAATCCATCCTTGCACTTGCAAAACCATCAATAGAGTTCAGAGTACTTGCTGACTCATAAATGACTCCCATAAATGACATAAGTGACAACATTTTTTTATTTCAATACTATTTTCATCATTTGCTTTAGATGGAAAACATATTACAAAAATAAAGTTTAGATTTTCTGGAATAACACGACAAAAACATAAATACACAAAATATGGTCCTTACATGTAAGGTTACATGGTGCAAGTTCAAAGCAGATGGTTGATTTAATACAGTAGGCATGCTCTCAAAAGAGCAGTCTTAAAATTAGAAGCTCTGATTTCATGCTGTATAATATTCGCAGAGAACTAGTGGGCCACAAATCTGAAAAAGGCAACAGCTGAGCGAAGGTCTTAGAGTTGACAAACTATCTTAAGTCGATGAGGTATCTAAAATGCTTCAGCATGTTTAAGAACAAACATGCACAAAACACTGTGTTTGAAATGCTCGGTGCATTTCTGTTGTAAGTGTATCAAGTTTAAATCAATGAGATAATTGGTACATTCCAACTGATCCCCTTTCTAGCGCCTTAAACTCAAGTGTGAAGAAAATACTAGAGATCACATTGACATATTGGCCACACACTAATACAGATACAATAATGGCCTCTATGATCTGTTTCTCTCAGCTTTTGGCCATTCTGAGTATGAACACTCCTAAATTCAGCAATCAAACTCATTTAATTACAAGTGTTCCTTGATTTCAGCATTACTATTGCAGTGCAACATGTTCTTCTAGCACACTCTTACATAAATGACTCATTCTAGGTTGCATATGGATTTGTATAACCCAATCTTGGCCCTTAATCTCTGATTTCATGTGCTTTTAAGTTCCTTGGCACAAGCCTGTTGTCACTTTCTGGTTCCAATAACTAGTCTAGACGGCCCTTGTCCGCTAACGCAGGCTTCAGAAAGTAAATTAACTGTCTGGCACACTTTTCCACACTGGAACATCCACTAAACAGTCTTCCAACAAAGGATTATCTTGGTACTTTGTTCCACTTTATATGAGTTAGTATGGTCTGCAGGTAACACTGTGACAAAGCCTAGTTTCTCAAATAAAAAAATTATATGATATAGTCATGGTGGTGGTGCAGAGGAAAACCATTGCATGCAACAACTACGGTATTGCTGTGAGACTACACGGCTTCACGGTGAGTGGAGACTTGGGGCTCGGCCATGTGGACGCCATGTCCTTTCTGATTCACTCATGTCAGAAGGCCAGAGAACTGTCCTGTTTCCTTCCTGGAGGCTTCATGGTTCTTTTCACTTGGCCAGTCTGAACCTGGCCAGGTCCAGTGGCTCTCGACTGGGAACGCACCAGTCATCTGCCCCCTGCGTGACCTCGTAGTTCCGTCGAGCTGTCTTATTAAACACAGGGAGCCTTTCTACTGAGTCAGTGGATAAAGCCTGAGGGAAAAAACATGATGTAATCTGTTAGACACAACACAAATTATCTCTCATTTACAACAAGTTCCTAGCATTTTTAAACGCGTTCCAAAGACTTTAAAGCAGGGGTGTCAAACTCAGTTCCTTGGGCACTTTCATTCATAAATCCTCTCCTGTGGTCTCATGGGATAGTAAAGTGTCAATCAAATGTACACTCCAGAATCTCCGCAGAAGTAGTAGGTTATCCGGGTACTTTTCACCTACTCTTTTGGCGTGCTGTTTTCAACATAGTATAAAGCAGGGAAGTATTTGATTTTGGATGCAGCCCCAAAAACTTCCAGGCAGGTGTTTTGGAGCTGGTTGGAGCTAAACTCTTTAGGACAGGTGTGGAGTTTGACACATGTGCTTTAAAGGGATAGTTCCTAATCTGTAAATAGTATCATTCCAAACTTGTCAACATTGGACCCCATTGATTTTTAATGGCATGGACAAAATCAGTTGAAACATTCTTTAAACTATCTTTACACAAATAATGGAATGCCGTAAATAATGACCTAATTTTCATTTTCTGAAAGTGGACCGAATTTTCAATTTTAGGTGAACTATTCCTTTAAGTAGGTTTTAAATGTACCTTCAGGTGAATGACTGCATCAGTACCATGACCCTCCATAGAGTAGAGCTGGAGGTCACCCTGGAAGTACTTGGCGTAGAGTCGAGAAATGGGCAACCCATAACCAAACCCAGCCTGTGGACAAAAGGAGGACAATATTATAAAGAATCAGTGTTATTTTTTCTTTGATACTTTTTTAGTTTTAGTTATATTTTGCATTATGTTTTCATTTTTATATTTTCCGCTTTCATTTTCATTTTAGTTAATGTTTTGGTAATTTTGTTGTGTTTTTTTTGTGTGTCATTTTTAGTAGTTTTTATTTATTTATTAATATGTCTATAATTTTTATAAATTTTTATTTTAGTATTAGTTTCAGTTATTTTTAAACTGAAAGAAAATGAGAAATGTTGCCTTGGAAAGCTGAAATGAAATGAAATGAAATGATAACAACTCTTTTACAATCTTTTACAACAACAATTTTATGTATAATAATGCGGTGAAGTCTCACCAGGGGAGCCATTTGTTTCTCATCCATCTGGGGTGTTGGTGCTGTGGAGTACATGTAACTGAAGAGATTCTCCATCTTTCTGAAAGGAACTCCACCACCTCGGTCACTCATCTACAAAGACAAAGAAGACATTGTTAGGATAAAAACTAGAGCACAGATAAAAATTAGGGCACAGAGAGAAAAAAACTGGGCAAACAGTGAGAGGGGTGAGATGCAAGACGGACAGACGGGCACTGGCCGTTACTTTGACCCCTGAACACAACTGTTTAGCAAGTGAACGACTGAAATCAGCATTGTCAAGGTAACTAAACAACAAGGTCAGTCAGCTCTCATGTACTGTGTTATGCAACAGCAGGTGTTTCACTGATAGGAAAATGACTGATGGCTCCAGTTACATCAGACTACAATCAATAAGGTGTCAGTGAACTCACAAGAGTTTAAAACATGAATGAAAATGTGCATAATTGACATGAAAATGTCTAACCTTTTTTATTATTATTATTTGTCAGCAACAAATTATGCTTGATCAAATTAAAATCACCTTGATAGTGAGGTCCTCTCCTCCTATGGCCACCATAACTTGAATGGGTGGAAGATTACTGCCTTCTTTATGGTTCTCAATGGTCGCCCTCATTGCATTCTGAGGAAGAAACCATATCGTCATGACAACATTCAGATCTTACGTAAACAGCATTGTTTCAGGGCAGAATATGAGATGGGCGACAGCTCACCTTGAACAGTTCAAATAGCATATGGTAAAGATGGGAAGGCACATACACAATGCTGATAGGCTGGTTCCTGTTGTTAGCTGTAAAAGGAAGAACAGTCACAGTGTCAATACTGTCAATAGCTGCTAAAACATCTATTATAACTTAGCTCTAAGCTATTATGCATTAAACAAATACTGTAGAACCAATAGATGGAATACATATATAGATTTAAATATATATATATATTGTGATTTTACATGGTATTTAACATGAACATTATGATATTTATCTGATCTTACTGTTGAGTTCCTGAAGTACCAGGTCAGGTGAGCAGAGGTAGTACTGATAACACAGCATCTTGGCACTTTCATATGCATCTACATGAAAAATGTATTGACATAATATATTTTAGAAACATATAAGTGACTAAACAAATGGGTCACTGATTTTAAATGGTTTGTTAACCACCCAAAAATGAAACTTCTGTCAACAATTAACCATCCTCATCTTCAGAACACAAATTAAGATCTTTTTAATGAAATCTGAGAGCTTTCTCTCCCTCCATTGGCAGCAAAGCAAATACCACTTTGACACTTCAAAAAGTTAATAAAGAGATTGTAAAACTAATCAATATGAATTGAGCGGTTTAGTAATTTTCTGAAGAGAGCAAGGTTGCTTTATATGAAGAACAGATTGAATTTAGACTTTTATTCACATTATGGTGTGGTAGTTGCATAGGCTGTCAATGGAAGGACAGAAATTCAGAATTTCATTTAAAATATCTTCATTTGTCTTTCGAAGATGAACTAGTCTTACAGGTTTGGAATAAGGGTGAGCAATTGATGACTTTTTTTTATACAATCACCCACTTTTTCACACTATACCTTTAACAACGTCCGCCACCTGACAATGAGGGTCTATACTGCCAATGGTATTGGGGTGAACTGGATTTGTGGCTCCATCAAATACAAGAGCTGAATAATCAGAGAAAATAACATAAATACAAGCAATTTAAGCAGCACTGATGCTCAGAGGTATTATTTGGCCTTAATATTGTGCTTACTGTGCTGGTTTATGAGCATTCTGATGGATATCCGGCTCAAGTAGAGACGATCCAGGAAATACTCAATATTCTGATTAGTGACTGGATCTTGACCAAATACTTCTTTATATTCAATCACACCTTGGGCCATAGTGGGTACAACATCATTGTGTCTGTTTCGGATGTTGACCAGAGCATCCACAAACCTGTGTGCAGATTCAAGAGTGTCAAAATGTGCAATGAACAAGGAAAGAAATACGAAGTGTACATACTTAGTTTGACAACAAAGCCTATTTTTATGACCAAAATAATTTTCATGACAATAATTAGCCAATCCTTTCAATTCTCAATATAATGCTTTTTTTTTTTTTAAACTTAATATAAAACAAAATGTGCTTAATTGCCATGAAAATAATGGCAAACAATGCAAAAATCTTGATGGTTGTAAAACATGCTTCTAAATATAATTTCTTGTTTTTCATTAATTTGAGGCCAAACATAAGATGTTTTCGTGCAATTTACAGAATTAATTTCTACTTACTGTTCTAACACACTGTGGTCATCTGGACTTTTCTCCAGGAATTCCAAGATATCCATCAAACTCTGAGTATACCTTAGAACACAAAAAGCAATATGATTTGAATTTATGTCAATAAATGCAATAAAAAAAAACGCTGTGAAACAAGCTCGTCCAGAGACTCTTCTGCTAACTTCTTTACAGATCTTTGTGACATCATGTAGGCCTATATTTAGTTCATTTAAGGAAATTACAATTAATACAAACTGCAAATCTGAGATTTCAGTTAAAGATGTGCGATAAATGTATTGCACTAAACGGATGCAATTCACAAAAACATTGACCTAATATCTGTGGAAAAACAACCGTTAAACAGTTGCATACCATGAATATTAATGGCAGACTGTTTTGTTTTTGCTATTCCTAAGTTTCCACTCTTCCTGAAAGGAAAAACAAGGCTAAGTATGACGCGTTAAAGCACGAGGTAGGGAAAGTGGGACAAAGTTCACAGCAGACGAATCCCTTCTTGAAGAAGTATAGCTCCCGCATCCTGACGTAGTATGTGGGACAAAGGTCATTGTGCTCTACTACTACGTCACACAACTTGTTTGAATTTGGCCTAGTCTCAAGTAGACCGCGGTGTTTTCGGATCATACTAAAAATAAGTAACACGTCTCTGGTAATCTAATCGCCTTATAAACAATCAGTCGTTTCTACAACAATACTAATCTTGGTAAGGTAGATCCGTATACAGTAAAATGTTGTATAACTCACCAGCTGTGAACCATTTGCACAGAAGGTGTGGTAAGTAATCTTTTGGGGAGTAAGTTGATTTCTTTCATGATGTTTGACAGACGGACGGGCAGCTCTTGTCTCAGGAAAGCAAAAGACGTTTTCTCACATGCGTTGGTGGAACCTGGACAAATACATGTAAAAATATGTTTGGCACGCTGGACACACACACACTACACAAGTGTCATAAATACAGTATGGTATGGTTCGGGACTGAAATGTATGCACGTTGCTCATAAGGCAAATAAACAGTCGAATGCATATGCGTAAACATGGCAGTTGTGCAAGGCAAAGCCAACAGCAGTTGATGATGCAACAACCAGTCAGTATGAACAACAGTATTGAGAGAACCGCGAATCGGATCTTTCGAATAACTCGTTTCAAAGAACCGGTTCAGAAAATAGATTGGGCCACTACTTCATCGCGTTTTCTCTGAGGTGCTTTAAAACGTTCAAATAAAACATTATGTTGGAAAATATAGCAGTTTACTGCATTTTTTCGTCGATTAAATTGTATCAAAAGGGATGTTTAATTGAATTTCTTGAGGTCCAGTTCAGTTTGTTTCAGCCAATCATCTCCTAAAACATAAACGTAAACATTACTAACATTTATTTACATCTCCTACCTGAATTTTTTTGAGTGTTTTAATAAAATGTTACTTATTAAAAACGGATAAATGAATTCAAATAATAAAAAAATATGACCAAGTCGAAAAACAATTCAACGTTTTATTGAGCATTTTTGCTATTCTTAAAGTAATTTGGCTTTCAGCCCATCAGTCCTTGCTTCACTCCAAAATACTCTTACTATCCCCTCAGTTCAATTTCAAATTAGAGAGTTGATGATTCAGTCAGATTTGTAAATGTAAAGTTCAGTCATTTTCGTAAACAAATTCAGATTCTGTGAGCCGAGTCAGCGGATTCACTGAAAAGATCCGAATCAAAAGAACAATTTGTTCCCGAATCTCATAGCTACAGCTGGTAGAGCAGTATCAAATAATTTCTGCATCAGGTAGATGTAAAATTGCACGAGCAACTACATAGTCATGCACGTAATCATGAATGTAGTGCATTATAATAATAATATGCCATGACAAAACTGTTCTGCAGCTGACTACACACGAGCACTTCATGGCAATAGACAGCGCCTATACTCAGGCTATAAAGCTATTCCTTATCAATTTAGGGATACTGGGAAATGATTTCATATACGAGCAAATAACACAGCAGAAAAAGCACTCACCAAAATCGAGAAACTGTTTCATGGAAAGTGGAGAAGGTGAAAATTTGGAGAAGTGTTCGATGTGATGAGGCACATTGGCCAAAGCAGCATTCTTCATTATAAACCTGACGAACTTCATTTCGATGATTGGTTTGAAAGTTGAAACTGTGATATACCAAGATATAGCAGCTGAAGAGATCCAGTTTTATCAATAGCTATGATGTTTATAATGCATGCGATGCCCTGTGATGGTATAAGAGGCAGTTGTTCTTCCAAGAACACTCAACAGCCAATCAGAGCCCGAGTTTCCTATTACTACTCCAGATCCGTCCAATAGCATGTGGAGACTTAAATAAGCATTCAGTGAGGGACATAAACACGTGTAGTCCTCGACCACTGTGTTGTTTGCGTCCTGATGAAGAAGCACATCTGTTCTTTACATCATAAACTGTAATGATCATAATGAAAAAACCATTAAAGCTAAATTAATATGCTTATCAGTATCTTAGGTATATTGCCTTAACAATAATGTAGGCTACCTTATTAATTTTAGCACACTGTAAAACATTCCTTTGAGAACTTTAGTTTAATTAGGCTACTAATTTATAAAATCAAGTGCAAAAGTTAGGCTACAACCCCGTGGTATTAAATTAATTACACTTTATTCAAGTCATTTAAATTTAATTAGACCTACTCAAGTTGAATCAAGGAAAGAATTATGATAAGTGTATGAAAAAATTATGAAAATATCTTTTAGGCTAAACCTTCTTTTGAACTTTATTTTACCCCACTGATCTTTTTTTAGGACATGCAGTGACAAATCAATATTATACATAATATATTGTTCATATCCAGTTTTCTGTTTTGAATGGTGAATGCGTGTTTGAGGACATTATGTTTTATGAAAGACTAAGTGCCAAATCCATTCTTGCATAACCAGGACAGTCTCGATAAGAGACAAGTCATGCATATTTCACTCTCTCCTTCCAGCCAGCAGTCAGCTGAGTAAATCAGAGGTTCCCCCCATTTTTAATTAGAACTTATATGTATATAACAAATGTCTAAATGCATCTTTAAAAATGAACAAACAGAGATTAGTCTGCAGATTTCCATGTGCATTCACAATTATGGGTTATGCAGTGACTCTCATCAGATGATTTATCACAATGGAGACCTAGATGAATCAATACTTTTTACAGTGTAGTGGCTCTTTTCATGATTAAATCATGACAAATAACGTTTCCCATATGTTCAGCTATACAGCTCCACGCTTAGCAAGTTATCCAAGGTGCCACCTTGTGGTCAGTTTTGGAATATTTTATTTAACCTTCCACCACAGTAAATGGGGAGTAGTAAACCTGTTATTTTAGAGCAAGGGTGGGCAAATCTGGCCCTTGAGATTTACTTTCCTTTACTAGAAAGCTGCAGGCATACATGTTTTCTTAGGGTTGGAGATCAACGCTGCAGGAAAGTGGATCTTGAGGGCCAGAGTTGCCCAGCCCTGTTCATTACATTTGTGGTGTTTCTGTTTGGAAAGAGAGAGAGAGAGAGAGAGAGAGAGAGAGAGAGAGAGAAACAATTGGTTAAATGTAATTATAGTAAAACCATAGCTGTTAAAACACTTTATTTGGCACTAAATCATGCTATTTGGCTCTATAGTTTTACTGTACTGTTATAGGCTATAATAAAATATCAGTTGCAGTAAATTTATCTGCCTTAAACTGTGTTATCTAAACTCCAAAGCATCTATCTATGCAGTATGCAGTAGTGATTGTACAGCCATTAATACCTGGGGACCTGGGGAGAAGAAAACATGCCCAGTGGAAATTTCCTTTATGGTCAGACACGGGTCATTGATGTGCTGTTACGTCTATGAATGGAACAGCCTAGAGCAAAATGTCAAACTCGCTCTCAGGCCATTCCTTAGGAGCTATTTTCACAACAAGTAACAGATTCCACAATAAATCCTTTAAATTACTTATAGATTTGATATTCAAAAGCATATTTAATATCTAAAGAACTTTTATGATAACTAATTCTAAAGATTTTAACTTTAAAGTTGTTACAATATACAGTGGCATGTACTCTCACAGACCCCTGCCATACAACATGAATAAATGCTACAAATTCTCTGAGTCTAAATATGCATAATCCCTTACTATAAATATGTCAAATGAGTCGAATGTGAGAATACACAGTATTCATGAAGGCAATACCAAGATGACACACTGCATCCAGTGAGAATCTATAATGTATAACCAGATACTTTGCTGAGGAGCCGTCAGATTTGAAAACATGGAAATGTATTTAAAGGGTTAGTTCACCCAAAAATGAAAATTCTGTCAGTAATTACTCACCCTCATGTTGTTCCAACCCCGTAAGACTTTCGTTCATCTTCGGAACACAAATTAAGATATTTTTGATTAAATCTGAGAGCTGTTTCACTCCTCCACAGGCTTATGGACTCTATAACTTGCTGGCCCAGAAAATGTATTAAAGACATCGTTAATATAGTCCAAGTGACTCCAGTGGCTCAATTTTAAGTTAGTTTACGTAGTGTTTTTGCGCAGCGCGTCTGTGTTGCACGTCACCACGCATCACACACATGACCAGCATCACCCAATAGTGAGCCTACGTGGTGACGTGCAACACAGACGCGCTGCGCAAAAACACTACGTAAACTAACTCGAGGCCCAGAGAGAAGGAAATTAATAGTGGAATAAAGTCGTTATTTTTGTTTGTTTTTGCACACAAAAAGTATTCTCGTCGCTTTATAAACTTAAGATTGAGCCACTGGAGTCACTTGGACTATATTAACGATGTCTTTAATACATTTTCTGGGCCAGCAAGTTATAGTGTCCATAAGCCTGTGGAGGAGTGAGACAGCTCTCAGATATAATCAAAAATATCTTAATTTGTGTTCCGAAGATGAACGAAAGTCTTACGGGGTTGGAACAACATGAGGGTGAGTATTGACAGAATTTTCATTTTTGGGTGAACTAACCCTTTAAATCAAACGTGGAAAACCAATATATAGCCAAGATTTTGTCTAAAATGTAGGTTACTGCATATTGAAGTGCCCCTATTGCTTTTTCAAATATTACCTTTCATGTCGTGTGTATAGCTGTTTGTGAATGTAAAAAGTCTGCAAAGTTTCAAATATCAAAGTGCACGAGAAATAAAGTTGTCTCCTACAAAAAATACTCGATTCTGAACTGCTGAAAGAGTCATCAGCAATCCCAGTCTCACTTCCTGTTACATACCTATGTAACAATGTAATACATTTGCATAATACCAGCTTATGGTCTTCATTGGCTGCCTGTGAACAATGGCTACTTTGACCCGCCCTCAAACTCTGTAGTTGTAGCTGAGGCCTGAAAGTGATGTTGACATGTTGAAAAGACTGTGAATCCAATTTGCATGCACTTCAAAATAATAAGGACTTGCGCTGGAGTTGATAGGGAAAAACTGATGCCATCGTTCTCCTCAGTGTGTATCAAGCACCGAGGAAGTCTCCAGAGCTGAAATTCAGATATGGTAAGAGGTGTTTTGTTTCCGAAATTTCTAACACGCGCTGTAAGCGGTAGACCAATCATAATAGACTTGGCCGCCTGACCAATCAGAGCAGAGTGTAGGCTCGCGGAAAGGAGGGGTTTAGAGAGACTGAATCTTCGAACGAACTGTTTTCAGACACTTTGGCTGCGTTCACACTGCAAGCCTTAAAGCAACATTAAGGAACTTTTCCTCTTCGGTCGCCCTACAGGTTGGAAGCGGAATTGTCCATTACCGCTGTCGTAAATAATTTTGTCGCCCGCAGCCTACCGTCGCACGCACGCTCGCTGTTTATCCAGCACCGGCTTTGAATGAACGATGTCCACAGACAAGGTAGAATATGTTGCATGATTTCATGAAAGCATGATGTATTGCGACATCAGAAACGAAGAAAAACTAAATAATGACTATTGTAACGCTTGACGTAAAGCAAGTCAAATTTGTAGTTTTCTTATGTCTCATTCGAACTACAGAAACGCGACCTGGTTTGGCAAGCTTGCATAGTGTGGTTTTAGCAGATATAGGGCCGCAGAAGTGCCTTTCACCCTGTTACGACTTGATGAACCACTGATACGATTTTGGAAACATTATTTTAAGGTAAAAAAATGTACTTAGTGTTGCTTTAAAGGTGCATTGCGCAACATTTCATGTTAAAAATACCCGTTTTTCTAACCCATACATTCTTAAACAATTGCCTGATGGGCTGAATGAGCCCTTCTATGATCACTGCGATTGCCTCTATAATCCTGTACAGTAAAATAAATAAGAGGGATTCGGGACGGAATCAACTGGGCGTGACGTCATGCGCGTTCACGCTCACCTGGCTATGTCTGGCAGGTTTGTGTATTCGCCGCCATTATCCGCATCAGCGAAGACAACTCAAGCGACTTTTGCAAAAGTAGAAGATGGATTCAAAGAGACCGGCTTCTAGTTCATCCCAAACCCCAACGCAAACTCCACGTAACCGCGTGCACAAATCTGGTTGCAGTTTCGCGTGTCGCCAGAAGGGGGCATAGTTCTGCAAAAACTCAGAGACTTGCACAATGCACCTTTAATGCTCAATTCAGATCCGATTTTTTTGTTGCTGTGCATTGTTGTTTTGAATGTGGCCAATATCAGATTCCAGTGTGAACAAATCATGGTCCTGAACTGCCCCACATGCTCAAAAGAACAATAAAAAGACTTTACACAGCACACTGTGATGCGGAAGTAAACACGGAGGTGATTACGCATTTATTTATTGTGTGATCTGCTGCAGAACCAAGCGAATTTATGCGCAGGCAATATTAAAATTGAATATGAGAATGTGAAAAAGAGCAGTTTTGCTTTTATATAGAGCAGTCACATGTAATGCATGTAATAACTTTGGGTAGCCTATGTAAAATCTTTAAAGTGACATCCACGTGTGCAGAATTGTGATGAATGTTGCTCTCTATAGTGATGTAAAAGTCGCATGAATTTTGATATTACCGTTTTACCGGATTTAGGACCACCTATCTGGAAGTGGCCCAAATCAGAATCGTCTGTGCTGTTCACACTGTCATTACAAAAACAGACCTGAGTCACATATGAGCAAAACATTTTTAAAATATAATCAGATTTGGGCCACATTGTCCTGCAGTCTGAACATAGCCTTTGAAAAATTGAGAAAACCTTTGTTTTGTTTTTTTTAACCTTGGATGCATGTAAACCTATTGTATTAGACCTCAAAAAACAAAATGAGGAACCTTTAAAATAGCATAATAGGGGCACTTTAATTTCTTGTTTATTGTATACACTACTGTATTAATATACCACATATTCATGCTGTTGAACTGAATATGCCACTATGAATCACAATTATGCAGCACACCTGTGTGATATGACTTATTTTTTTAGCATACTATTTTTCAATGTTCTTGTTTGGGGTCAAACTGATCCCAAAATAAATAATGTTCTACTTTGTGTTAAAAGGGTTGCTTCATAAATATCTCTATATGGCTTCTAATTAGGTCAGATGAAAATATAAGCGTTTTAGAAGGGACAATAACAGGTTAATATACTATATAATGACTATTTCTACTCGCACAGGAGGAGTCTCTCCGAAACAACCAGGAAGTAAAGCCCATCTAAACAGGACATGAGGGTTAGGTATATCGCTGTAGTGCCTGACTCTGTCGGCGATGTTTTCTATTGAATCTTCAGCAGTGGCGCTCAAACTCTCTCTGATTCCTCACTGAGAGCATCTGAACCAACAACAGCAGCGGAGAGCATCAGGCTCATACAATTAACCAGCACTCCTCGGGTGCCTGGCCCTTCACTGAAGACATGTCAGCAAAGGACGGATCTAATCACAGTGAGTGCCTATTTCCTTATTTTTCATGTAATATGTGTTTTGGTGTGTATGCTCGGAGTATTGCAGTGCGGGTTACATCATTACGCGCTTTACAGTGGCAAACAGCGCACAGCCATGTTTTACAGAGTGCTCTACAAATGTCCGTGTAAATGCAACGCAAGGCGACAAGGGAAGCATTGCATGTTCAATATGCATTAACATATTTTCATGTAGCATCTCTTCGTTTGTCTAAATAGGCTATGAAAACGGGCAGTTTTTGAAACAAAGGGAGACGTTTGCGGTTTGACATCAGCATTGCTGCAAGTAGATCGTCAAATGCAAAAAAAAAAAAAAAAAAAAAAAAAAAAATTGTTCTGGAATGGATAGGATCTTTATGAAAGACGGCGATTTGAGATTAAACGACCATGGAAATTATATTTAATTATTTATTTCACGCGGTTTTTCAATATTTTACACAGAAAATAACCAGTCTATTGGGAGAAATAACAGTGGATGATGTGTTTTGTCCCGTACAACACTATAAATAACTTTTTCCTTACTGTAGAGCTCTCACGCATGAAGGATGATGTTTAAGATTACATCCCAACACACAGTTTTGTCATTTATTGGAGGAAAGGTTTATCTTAATATGATAAATTAAAATCGATATATGTCGGAAAATATGTGCAAATAAAAAACTTTAGCCACGAATGAATATATCATTGGGCATCATCAGCAGGTTCGCTGTGTTGTGTAATGATGAAACAACAATAGTCCCTGCACAACCGCATTATATAGTGAGCTGACGTGGCGAGTGATCGTTATAATCCCACTTAATATAATTGTTTCAAAGCATTGAATTGTCCAGTGCTGACAGTCTTTAATTCTTAAACGACTATTGTAAAAGTGATCAAACATTATATATAAATATTTTTAAGTTATGTCCAGGTCGTCTGTTGTGTGGTTTAGCAGACGGTCATTTGTAACGATGCACTGGACAGCTCCCGGTGCTGAACCGTTTTAAAGAGTGTGATTGCTTATAAAGGGATTATACATGTAAGATTTACCTTTGATGAAAAGGAATGACATGCCCAGAATTTGGTAGAGCTTTGTTTTTTAAATATCCCGAACAGAAAGAGGATAATTTTAAAATTTGACTGGACAAAACATTCTTAAATGCTACTGTAATTCACCCAAAAAATAAAAGTCATGTCATTATTTACTCACCCTCAACTGTTCTAAACCTGTAGGAGTTCTTTGTTCTGTTGAACACAAAAGAAGGTATTTCGAAGAATGTTTGGTAACCAAACAGTTCCTGCCCAATTGACTTCCATAGTATGAAAACAAATACTATGGAAGGCAATGGGGGCCAGCAACTGTTTGGTTGCCAGCATACTTTTTTTAGAACAACTTGAGGGTGAGTAAATTGTACTGTAAAATATTATACAAAAATGCAAAGATAGATTACCTTAAAGGAATAGTTCACTTACTCATTTACATCATTTATTTACCATGAAGTTGTTTCAAACCTGTATGAATTTCTTTCTTCTGCTGAACACAAAGGAAGATATTTTGAAGAATGTCAGTAACCAGACAGTTGACGATAACCATTGACTTCCATAGTAGTAAAAAAAAGAAAAAAGATATACTATGGAAGTAAATGGGATCCATCAACTGTTTGGTTACCGGCATTCTTCTTTTGTCTTCAGCAGAAGAAAGAAATTCATACAGGTTTGAAACAACTTCATGGTGAGTAAATGATGACAGAATTTTCATTAAGTGAACTATTCCTTTAATTTACAAAGAAAATGGTAAAATATAGTTGAAATGTGTTTTAATATCACCTTTTAATTGTATATTACCTAATGATTATTGTATTATTTTAGTGCTAGGTTGGCATGGCATATTATTACATAATTTAATGACATATCCAATCTTGTAATATCTGAAACATTATACCTGTACTTATACGTTTTGGAAACCAGCTGGCAGTTTAACAAATGCAAATGTATAGTGTAGCTTTTGAGTATTGTATTGTTTTAGCGAGGAGTGACTGCACAGTCAAAAGATGCTGTCTGATACATTGTTATTCTGTTGGAATTTTTGATAAGTTGTCTCTGATCGCTGCATAGGTCTGCTGAACTCATTTGCAATTTTAACAAAACAAACCTGCACTCACAGTGTTGAATATGCCACAAAACAAAGCTTCTGAACAAGCTTTGTTTTTGAAAAGCGTGATTTCCACTGCTGACAGGCATTATGCTTTCTCAGTTGCGCTGCGTATTGAAAAGTGAAGTAGAATGGCTGACTGCATCATGTTTTAGGAATTCCTTGAAAGGAAATATTGGCAAGAAATAACAGTGGACTTTGTTGTTTCGCAGCAACTGCCCTTCCTCTCCTTTTTTTCTTTTGACTGGATTATTGTGCACTTAATTAGTAGCATCACTTTTTTTTTTCTTTTTTTTTCTGGTGGGAGACTGTCTGCAGGAGCTAATTTAAGGGTCTGACGTTGGGAGGTGAATCACGTTAGCCTCTCAGCTATTCCCAGTCACAAAGCACTTCTCATGTTGCTCATTATTGCAACATGTTATTATGATTTATGCTGCTTTGAAATGGCTATTTTCAGACCTGTGAAAAGATACACTGTCTTTTATACTTTGCATTTTCTTAATTATTATTATTTTTTATTCACCTAAGAAAATGGCCAGCTTTGAGCAGGTCAGAAAGCGTGTGAGATAAAGATCAGTTTGGAGGAGAAACAGCAATCGGCTGAATTTCTGATAAGGGTCATTTGTAAGTGGCAAGAGACGAGCCTTGCCACCCGTGTCTCCTCTAAAAAGTTACTACCTTTACCTCATCTTGCTCATACAAGCAGATGACACAATTTAGTATTGAGCTAAATAACAGCAAAATGCTAGTTAGAAGTAATTTGAGCTGCATGTTTTATACAAGCTAAGCATTTTGTGGTTTTCAACTTGCATTCATTTTTCATATTTTTAATATCCAAATGCCTAAAAGTAGTCACAGTCAAGGCTTGAGTGTCTTTTGCTGTACTCCTTCGAGAGTAAAACAGCTTAAATTCGGCATGAAACGGAAGTTGCAATAGTCTTTCTAGAGAAATGGCTTCAAGAACGAGAAAAAATTTGGGGCGGGACTTGATTTTGCCCATCAGGAAATGATTGGATCGTTATTGTTTGCTTATTACTGTGATCTCATGTGATTGACAGGTTGTCTTGCCTCTACAACTGGAAGTTATTATTTTTTTATTATTATTTTGATTAAGGTTTATGAGGGCACGTGAAAAAAAAAAAAAAAAAATATATATATATATATATATATATATAATATATATATATGTTGTCATAACTTATTGATCATATAATGTTTCACAGTGGAGAAATGATGTGGCAAAATTGCTACCATTTAAATGTACGCTTTTGTCCCAGCTGACCCTGACGAAAGAACAATCTGTCAATCTCTGTTTCTATATCTGCGACATCACACTGGCAAGCCTCACCCACATTGAAATCTCATTGGTCTAAAATCTTGCTCCTCATAATTATACATTAAACTTCCCCCATAATCACTTTAGCTTGCCCACTTGTAATACACTTACAAAGTACTTCAGCACCCTGTGGACAGATAATCATGATTCATGGCCAAACTAGTATGATTTCATTTCTTTCTCCAGTTCTTTCATACCTCCCATGTATAATTTAGTGTTATGTTTATGTAAGGTACTTGCAGCCTGGCAAACTTTTGCTTGTGGGCCATAGCAACTCACAACGAGCCCTCCATCAGGATGGAATATTCATGAACGCCTGGGCAGGTCACACAGACCGATTGCAAAATACGGCGAGATTAAAATAGAATGAGTCGTTATGCTCAAGGTGATGTGTTGCTTTTTCTCCATGGCCATCCTTCAGACGTTTGACAGATCTCACAAAGCTGTCAGAGAATTCAGTTCCTTCTTCCTGCCTTTTGTTCACATTCTCTCTCTTTAAACAAAAAAAAAATTTGACAAAAAAAGTTGCCTGAGGTCCCTCAGGACAGACCAGATGGTAAAATGTTCCTTTTGATCTTCTTTTCAGGTTTCAAGAGTTTTCTGGCTGTCGTGTGAATCACAAACATGCTTTGGTTGTTTGAAGACACAGTTTAAGTGCAGAGCATGAATTGGCAATAAGTAGTCAAATGCTTTTTATAGTTATCAGGGCTTCTCTTGCTATCTTGTCTGTGATGGTCTAGCACTGTGTGAATCTTTCACACAGCCAGACTAACAAACTGCTTGTAAGTGACAAAAAAAAAAAAAATTCAACAAAACTATAGTTTTAGGGCTAATTGATTAGAGAGGTGTTGTCACATTTGGATTGTTGCAGTACGTTGAAGATTTTAGTTGTTTTCAATATTTAGTTGTGATTATAGAAGTAAATGTTCAATGAAAAGTAATTTAACTGTAAATGAGTATACACAACTGCATTTCCAAAATCGGCTAATACCGATCAATTTAAAATCAAATCTCAATATTGACTAATATGATACTGAGATATATACCATTCATCCTTTAATGTTAGCTATTGTTCAACAGTTACTATAAAGTAGTATAACTTATAACTTTTAAAATATATAATATAACTTTTATATTATGGATAATTATACCTGGGTTGGCTAAAAGTCTGAGTGAGGAGTGTCTGGATATAAACAAAACCTTTGAAAAACCCTGTTAAAGTATGTTTATGAATTTATAGATATCATGGAGTTTCTTTATTGCTTGGGGATGTGATAAACGAAACAATGATAAACGTTTAATTATCGTTTTTGTTTTCCCTCATACATGTTACTACAAATAACTATTTGTAGCTTGGCCAGAGAAAATGTTAGTTGGCCAAGTTAAAATCTCAACTGCCCAATCAGGCCTGCAGGAAAATCCTTCTTGTCAAGAGTTAGGCAGTTTTATTCTGCAGTTTGAAGCCTTTCTGCCAAAATTGATTGATTGCCGGATTGTCAAAAGCCCGGCTGCTTGGCAGGAAGCATTTTTTTCTCATTTGTGAGTACTTCAACATATCAGAGTCAAGCGCATGGAGCGATTTTTCAAAGATGACATCTCCATTCTGCCCTCATCCTTATGCCGTTCCTGCGGTTTGCATTCATCACCGTGTCACGATAATGCTTTGTCCACACACTCTGAATGCGGGTCAATAGCAAGGTTACGGTCATCTGATTGAAGCCCAACCAAATGTTCCCCCACCATGCCTTTGCATTGTAGGTAGTAATTTATCACATAGGAACGGTGAAAGGATATTCACAGTACTTTAGAATGACCTCTGGATGTGGTTGGGTGGACAGAGAGGTGCCCTTTGTGTTCTCCCTTTCAAAACGCTGACGCTCTTGCGGATATATCAACTCCCCCTCTCTTTCCATTTCATTCTCCTCATTTCGTTACCTACCTACCTACCCATTTTGTCTTTCTCTGATAGTCCTTGCTTGTTGTGCTCTGTCATTTTCCCTCTATATCCCCACAGTGCATTACCGTTTATCTTACATAACTGGAATCAGAGGTGATGACCTTCACACTCCTCTATGCAGTGCAGTCACTCTCTGGGAATTGCTGGCCATAAGCAAGCCACAGGAACTGATGTCTTCTCTTTGCTTCCTCATTGGAATCTGGCTTTGGATTGTCATTTATGAATGACATACATACCACAGATATGAACAAATTTTCATAATCTGGGGTTTCTTGACTATTAGGTCTTAAGGAAGCCCTTGGCCTTTATAATTTCTCTGGTTTACATTCAAATGGCTTTCTGGTTTAGACGGCTTGACAAAATGGAACACAACTGTCTAAACTGTTTTTTTTTAAAGAAGCCTTTTATGCTCACCAAGGCTGCATAGAAAAAATAATAAAAACAGTAATACTGTGAAATATGATTACAATAACGGTTTTCTATTTGAATATATTTAAAAATGTAATTGGTTTCTGTGATGCAAAGCTGAATTTTCAACATCATTACTGTCTTCAGTGTCGCATGATCTTTCAGAAATCATTCTAATATATTAAGTCATATTATTATTATTATTATTATCATCATCAAAACAGTTGTGCTGCTGAATATTTTGTTGAAACCATGATTTTCCCCCCAATTCCTTGATGACTAAAAAGTTCAAAAGAACAGCATTTATTTAAAATAGTTTTTCATGTTTTATTCCTTGCTGAATAAAAGTTTTAATTGCTTAAAAAAGCATACTAATTCCAAACTTTTGAATGGTAGTGTACAATATGTGTGCATAAACCAAAGGTTAGAAAAAGTGTATACTTTAAATACAGACCTTCTACTGCAGAAAGTCCCACACAAATGGTGTACGTCACAAAACGGTGGTTTTGATGCTTTAAAAGATATAAATCTAGAAGCACAACTTCTGAGAGAGTTTTATCATGATAACAGTCCAACCGATTGTTAGCATGATAATGCATAGCATTCAAAAGCATTCTCTGAGAAGTTACATCTCTAAATTCATCCCATTTAAATTGTCTCTTTTAAATATAATCTTATTTAAAATTATTTATGGAATTATGAAATTATGAATGGAATAGTGCTCATGTTTGCTTTAACTTTCAAATTGTTTGCGTTTTAAAAGAGATTAATTTTGACTAGTCTGCCATCTTGACCCATCCCAGGCCTTTATGTGTGCTTTTGTACTGCATTACAGGAGGTATGGATTGTGTTGTTGCTTGCATGACCTTTTCAACGCATTCAGACACGTTTCTGCCCAATGCTTTTAAGGTTCAACAGTCTCCCTGGAAGCAGTTGCTACGTGTTACTGAGTTGCTTAGCATTATTGCCCTCAATAATGCCATGTTGTGGTTGTGATGTCGTACATGCAAACCCAAGCTTTTGATTTTCCAATTATCAGTAAAGAACGCCTGACTAATGGGTTGCTGTGTGAAAGTGATAATATTCTGTGAAGTGATGGCTTCAGTAGCCCACACAAAGCACAAGGCCTTACCATGGAGGCGTAACGTAATATACCTATGTATCTATAAACGAGAAGGAGCGAGAAGAGCAGGTGGGGGGGAGGAGAGAGGGGGAGGGTAGGTTTATGAGACGCACATTAGGGTGAAAAATGAATCTAGGGAGGAAGTAACAAGATAAGAGGGGAGAGAAAAGCGGCAGAAGGGAAATGAGGTGAAAGTACGAGTAAGAGAAACGCAGGACGACAGTGGCAACTCGTGTTTGCTAGACATCGCTCTGGAAATATTATCATTGTGTTTCTCTCTCAAGGAAAACCAGGTTACCCACTTATTTGCTCTCGGTGCCGGACTGCTATAATTCCCCTTGGTGGTCCTAAAAATAACAGTCCACTTTTCCACAGCGTTTCCTCGGTCTGTCTTACTGCCCCTCTGGCAGTGCACATTGTTGACAGAGATGCTATCGGGGGAATGAAATTGTCACTAATAAACTTGCAGACTTATTGGCAACCCAGGCTCACTGGAAATACGTACAGTACCTGTGTTCCCCTGAAAGGTTACCGCTTTATTGCGTAAAATAACGCACTACCTACACTAAACTCTACCCTACACCTAAGCAAACGTGAGATTAAAACATTTATTGAGGCAACCATGCCATTTTAGCTTATATTGCAAGTCTTTGAGCTCTTTTATCATGACTTATGTTTCATGGGACTCACTGGACAGATGCCCGATCGTTCCGCATCACAAGTGCAATGCTGTACCAGGTGAGCTACCAAGCAGGTTTATTACATCCAAAAAAACATACATTTGGTTATGTGATGCAGACATCAAAATAGTTTGCATAACATGAAAATGAATTCATAACATCCTATTGTGCAAGAAATTGTGCAGAAATAAGTCTTTATTAAAGGTGCATTGTGTAATATTTAGGAGGATCTGTTGACAGAAATGCAATATCATATACATAACTATGTTTTCAGTGGTGTATAAAGACCTTACGTAATGAACCGTTATGTTTTTATTACCTTAGAACGAGCCGTTTCTATCTACATACACCGCGGGTCCCCTTACATAATTAGCCATTTTGTGCTGACATGTTTCTACAGTAGCCCTAAACGGACAAACTACTACAGAGCGTGTTTCGTCACTATGTTGTTCTTCGTACAAAGAAGCTAGCTAAAGTCAGCTAATAAAACACTGAAACAATGATATTCGCAATAACATATCGTTTTACTGAATAATTAAGTAAACATAATTCCTTCATTTATCTTTGTAAAGAAACCAAACAAACTCTGTTGTCTCAGACGACGACATCTTTTCCTGCCGGCCACCGTTACTTCTGTTGGTTGCAATTCGTAACCTCACCACTAGATGCCGCACACACTAAAAATCACACACTGCACCTTTAAATCATAATCTGTCCTTGTAATCATCATTTGTATATAATGGAACAAAAGTTGTTGCCGTTTTACTGCCTCTAGGGTTAATTTCAGCTGGAAACTGCAATGAATTGTATGTAAAGGTATGTTTTTGGAGTTCTGCTGAAATTTAGGTAGAGGCAACATACATTTCGTATTTCCAGTTAGTCTAGGTTGGTTATTAGCTGTTAGCAGTAGTTTACCACATTTAGAAACAATATCAAGTCTATAAAACACGTAAAAACTCCACGAAGTACAACAAGCGTATCGGTGAGAACACTCATTTAAACAACATATGGGATATCACTTTTTTGACTATTGATACTGCTTGCAGTCGTGATGCAATGCTAGGTTGGGTCTACGGGACATAAATTAAGCTTTTAAATAAAAGGGTTATTGAGTTGTTTACACTGTCATATACAATAAAAGAGCCTGCACAGCGACAGAAAATGAAAATAAAAAAACATAGAAAACCTGCACCTTACAAAACACAATCTGCACGTATGTTTTAAAAAACATAATTCAACATATAAATAACACTTTTTTAAATAGCCTACTTAAAAGTGTTTATTACAAATAATTTACTAAATGCTACAAATGAATAAATGTAAATGAACAAAAATTTACAATCGAGCACCACCCCCACTTCCCTCGCCCCTGTAAATTTCTATCCAAATATCACTTCTATCACAAAATAGTCACCAAATATGGAACCTTGAGAAACAGACCTTTCCGACGATGTGTGTTTAGTCAAGATTAGAAAAGGTTTTGATTATAAAGTAATTAAAATAAATTGTGTAATATGAAACCTAACACCGCCCACTGGGGGAGGAGCCCGCTAAAAGAATTTAAAGTTCCGTTTCCATGGTAACGCAACGTCCAATTTCAAAATGGTTTTCACAGGATGAATTTTTAGCTTATACGCTTTCGATTGACACCTAATTTATGATGATCACTAAAATATGTGATAGGAAAAAAAGGCAATAAAAAAGAACGCCTAGCACCCCTCTAGCTGGACGGTGACATTTAAGGGGTTAAATGTTGTTTGAATGCAGTCTCGGCCTCTGATGCATTTTGCACACAAAACTGGGAAGCATGTAGCAAGCAGTATTCTGATTTGACCTTTTTTTTATTTTATTTTTTTATTCTTCACTGAACTGTTTCCATCACATATTTTATGCACATTTTGGAAAAAATCCTAAAAATGCGCATAAAAAACGTATGCGCTCAATTGAGACGGATACATTTTTCATTCGATAAGAATACATGCACATAAACTAGGATTGAAACACATTTATAGAATAAATCCCTCTATGCTCAACAAAAAACTCACGTGTCTTAACAGTGGATGTGATTGGATAACTGGACTAACCAGCTGACCAATTTCATTGCACAGCATTTCAAATGTTGGTTTGATCATTCTGAAATGCCTGAGCCAATTGCATTCCCAAACACCAGTGGCCTCGTATAAAACTTTCTGTAGAATTCTATGTAAAAGTGGGCGTACACCTGCAGAAAATTCCCTTTATAAAACCCAGTGTGCGTACATTCATCTCCTCACCGTTTCTTCCCCTAAATAACCATATATAGAGCTTACAACGCCTAGTTTTACTATGCATAATGTCATCTGCATATCATTTCCATGCATATTCCAATCCATATTGAAAGGTACAAGACAGTCTGAATATGTATGGGTCTCAGTCAGTTTATATTAAGTGAAAAATTGCATAACAAACATTTCAGTATAGAACAGCTTGAATCGCCAATGTGCTAATCTGCCATTTTCCTCAGATAAAACAGTCTCTGTTGGCATATGCAGACTACTATATATATATCTATATATTTATCTATGTGTTTATGAATATGTGGGTGTTTATTTGTTTGCATGCACACGTGCGAGTATTGTGAAATGGCTTTCACGTTTTTTGTTTTTTTTTGTGCGTTTTCTGTGCGTGGGAATCCAACATCGTGATGCTGCCACTCACACTTCGCCAATCACTGCATGAGTTTCTTCATCTTCCCCACTCCTCGTTTCTGATCTTCATGTTTTTTGGAGTGTTGCACGATCAGCCATTCCCAGGCCCCCTCCTTCACATTCCTCCTTTTTCTCTGAGAGAAACTAATGCCGGAGCAGATGCTGATCACCTCTTCTCTCCACATGCGTGCGTGTGACGTCAGAAGCCCGCCTGCCTGCCTCTGATTGTCTCGGGAGGCATTCATTGCAATGTGTTCATCTCTGCTGGGTTCAGTGTGGGTGTGAGACCACAACATCCTTTTTGTAACACCCAGTTTAATCAGAGCCAATTGTTTATTTCTCCTCTTTTTCATGTCTCTATACTCCCTGAAACCTGATTTCCAGAGTGAATGTTTTTTAGACATTCACTGGGAGTGTTAAATGTCCTTGCCAAGGACACTTCAGGGCTTTCACTTTGGTAATGCAGTAATACATCAACACATAGAGCGGAAAGACCGACACACACATATATGAAGGAAGTGCATTCTGCAAGTGCAAGCCAATGTTTTCCGATAAGTCATTCCTCCGCGCGCCCCTCCTCTTTGCTGAAGTTGCTATGTGACGGAACAATGAACTAGAACACCTAGTGAACAGTGCTCAGGGTGCTGACTTCTATTATTGATTTTGTATCATCACAGAGTCACTGCTAGGTGTGGAGAGGGGGGAGCTCATTTTATTTATGTGTCAGGACTGAATATATTACTTTCATTTTGAATAATGTACTCATAAGCTGCATGCATTCTTCACTTAACTTTCCTCTGTCCACCATCTTCATTTCTTACATACTGGTCAGTGTTGTACTGTCTAGATGGACGGATGGAAGGATAACTTTTACATATTATCTATCTATCTATCTATCTATCTATCTATCTATCTATCTGTCTGTCTGTCTGTCTGTCTGTCTGTCTATCTGTCTATCTATCTATCTATCTATCTATCTATCTATCTATCTATCTATCTGTCTGTCTGTCTGTCTGTCTGTCTGTCTGTCTGTCTGTCTGTCTGTCTGTCTGTCTGTCTGTATGTCTGTCTGTCTGTCTGTCTGTCTGTCTGTCTGTCTGTCTGTCTATCTATCTATCTATCTGTCTGTCTGTCTGTCTGTCTATCTATCATCCGTCTGTCGTCTGTCTGTCTGTCTGTCTGTCTGTGATGGATGGGTGGATAGATACACGGATAGATAAAACTTGCAAATTCGAATTGTAATTATAAAATGAATTGAAATTTAAAGAAATAAATTCTCATAATGACTCATTTTTAACTAGGAAAGCAAAAACAAACTTCAAATTTTGAGCCTTTTATAGATAGATAGATAGATAGATAACCTAGATAGATAGACAGATAGATTCATCTTGTGAGCGTACATGATTTTTCAAAAGCACTATTCTTGACTTTAGGAGGAAAACTTTTTAATGAGGAACAAATTACGGAGTGCATCATTAGTGGCTTATGTAAAATTTCTTCTTTAGGAGGTTTTGCTGAACTTTTAATACTAGGGGAGAGGTGGGTTTGTAGTTACATTCCAAAAATGGACAGGAAGATAGAGGCTAACAGTTAAAACCCTGCTGAAAAATACAGCATAAGGAATGGGGACCAGCATGGGAGTGGGGTTTTGCTTGAAAACAGCACGACTATGCTTGTCCACCAGCTAGACCAGCACTAAACCAGCTCTAACTAGCATAAACCAGTCTGGACCAACATGGAATTCATGCTGTTTTAAGCTGGATTTTTCAGCAGGGATAAGCTCAAGAAGAAAATCTGGAGGCAGAAAGGTGAAGACGTTAGTGGATGAATAGACAGAGTGAGTGAAAACTAAACCCAGAAATAGGATGATGAGGAGCAGCATAGTTAGAAAGAGAGAAAGGAGAGGTGCAGTATAGTGAGCTGTGAAATTTAACTAAATCTTTTTTTCTTTCTCCCCTCTCATCCATCTCCAGTTCCACCTACGGATGCAGCACCCACACCTGCTGTGCTTTGCTTTTTCTGTGCTCACCTTCCTATCGCTCTGCCCTGAACACATCACACATGCATTCGTTTGTCAGCTAAAACCCTATCAAATGGCCTCTTTGCATTACATTGTTTACATACATGCTAATGTTTCAGTGTGAGACACACTCACAAACCTCTTTAGTGCATTATATGCTTCTACATGAGAACGCCACATACTAGCATGGCTACGAACAACAAAAAGAGCACATTAGCTCATAGTTTGTAGTTGTGACTGTGGTAGAATCTATCTCCCTTACTCCCACTCCATGGTAAAAATACACGTGTACTTGCTCTGATTTGCCCACGAGGCTCAACCACAGTCCCTCTGCAACACCCACTCAGTTATGTTGCTACTCGTGCCAACTTGTGCCTGCCCGATCTTCACTCCAAAGTAGGCGTTCCGCTATCAATATGGTCAATACAGTTGCCCAATGCGAGTTACTCACAGGGAGTCTGTTTCTAACTTAGATGCAGTAAAAATTACATTAGTCAGAGAAATTTGACTGTAAAAAAAAAAGTTTTGCTTTAAAGTTTTTAAAGCCACTAAATTACTGAAAACTGAAAGGAAAAGCAAAAATATGATGTAGACCTAGTAGATGCTAGGTATTTCATAATGTTACAAATTTAACTAATCAGGGCTCAACAAACACAAAGCAGAATTTCTGTCACCTTAATGCACATATTTAGAGTTTATCAAGCATTTACATTGAGGTGTCTTCAGCACATATTCAAAATTTGCATTAAAATACTTCAAACCCAGTTTTTTACAGTACATAATTTTTTATTTGTATTCCTTGCAAGCTTAAACATTCGGTTTTACTGTGAAATATTGAGCAGCAAATATTACAGAATCCTACTAATTTAAATGTTACCAAGGTAACATTATCTAGCTGTTTTTTTATATATATATATTAATGTTTTGTATTAATAATGATTAGCTATATCATTTATATTAAATGCAAATTACATTAATTGTAACTTTTTTTGCAAAGATATCTTAACGTTTAATAAATAATATAAATATATTTCCTTCTGACACATATAAAGGGAAACATTTTAAAATAATTAAATATATAATGGGGCTAAATGTTATCTACTGGCTGGCCATTCCATTCATTTTTAATTGTTGGGCATTCTTTTTTAAAATATGTGCTAAAGATTGAAGGATGTCTTTTTGGCACATACAGTATTATTGTGTTTTTGGATTTTAAAATATGTGATTTTGCTCTTTTATTGTCATCCCATCGCTTGTATCCAATTACATTTAGTCACGCTTGTGTTATGGCTGTTTCTCCCAATAAAGTGTAGGATGCATAGATGTGTATGTAGGCATATTTTTCCGTGTGTGTGTGTGTGAAGATACACCTGTAGAACCGATGTGGTCATTTTTTTTTCTTTCATTTTTTTATCACAGGCAGTCACACTTCTCCTGCAGCCCTGCTAATCGTCGGCCAAGTGAGGGGCCACAAAGCATGCCAGAAATACACATATACACCCCACTGAAATAACAGGTGTGTGTGTGTGTCTGTTTGTGTCTGCACCATGATATGGCATTATAGCAGCCAGATTCCCCGTGACAAAATGGGCTTGAGTCCGATACGACTGTGTCCTGCTGTCTGTATTTGCATGCAGCTTGTGGTAAATGTTTAGGATGACAGCCAATTTCATGAGCAAGTGTGACTGAAGGAAATTATGCAATAGCACTGTCTACAGAAGAGAGTTGGATGCTTGTGTTCCTAAATTTTGGATGGTTGGTTTGACAGATTATTAAATAATTCAGAGGGTGTACGTGCTGATCTACCGGTTAGAACATTAGCATCATTTCAAGAAAATGTGATGCCCACCACATTATTAAGGCAAATGATGTTCATTTCAATCTCATAATGATTTTAGTGACTTTACAATGAGCACATTTAAATGCGAAATGGTTGTTTTTGCAAATAAGACACATTAATTGAGGAAATGTACACATCTTAAACCCCCAAATAATGTGCTTACATATAAATTTGGGTATTAATTCATTGCTGTAATTAAAAAACGCTTTTTTTGTCATTTAATAATGATGAACTGCAAACGAGTTCCTGAAAAATTCTCTGTGCAAATGTGTGTGTGTGAGAGAGAGAAAGTGTGTGTCCATGTCTGTGCCAGTGCCATTTAGGCCCCAGGTAACAAATGACTTCCTGTGGTAATTGCTCTAATGAAGCAGGGAGGAGAGCTGTGGAATTAATAGGTGTGCGGAGAGTCTAAGTGTTAGGTGCAGGGGAGAGAAAGACAGTAGGTGAGATGGAGTAAGATGGGAAGATAGATGTCTGGTGAGCTAGCCATGGAAAGACTGTCCCATTTGTCTGTTTTCTCTTGTATCTTGCCAGGGTTTTAAACCCTGACAAATTGTCAGATCCATGTATAATCCATGTGCTTAAATTCTTGTTTTCACTGAGACTGGGACGGCTGTATGTTTGTGCAAGAGCAGCATTCTTGTCAATAGGAAGCAGGGGCATCATGCATCTATTTGTTTTAGGGGGCACCAGTGACAGGAATAAAAACATTTTAACAACGGACTTGTCTTATGTAAGACAAGTTAGTCTAACAATAGATTTTAATCAGTGAGCAATGAGACCCAGATTGAAATACTGGTTGCAGTGCTGGGTAGTTAGTTAGTAACTGATTATATGTAATCTGCATTATGTAATCAGATTCCAAAAATTAAGTACTTGTAATTAGATTGTTACATTTTAAAATACTCGTAATCGGAGTATTCAATTCAATTCAATTCAATTCACATTTATTTGTATAGCTCTTTTCACAATATACATTGTTTCAAAAGCAGCTTTACAGAAAATGCATGAGTCCACATTACAATTTGTACGGTAACTAAGTTATGTATTTCATAAATTTACATATACAAATCACAGTTAGCTAAAAAAAATTGAACATACAAATTTAAACAATGTAATAATTTAAGTACAGTTACTTTTCTATTGATTACGTTATTCTCACAATGGCAGTAAATTATTCATTATTCATTGATTCTCCTTACTACTTGTGTTCAGAAGGTCTTCCAGGTTTGCACACACAGACTCTGTCATGCTCCTATCACTGAAAACTGAGACCCACACAGCATTAATCACTGGATTTACGGACATCTATTTTTAATTTTAAGAAGTGTGTTCTCAACATCGCATATCGAATCTTCCGATGAACACATGCATTATTATTTGAATTATAACTCAGTGAGTCATTTAACCATGCAGGCTTTTGTCTTTCAGAGTCATTGAAATGTACAAATTCACATCTTTTCATATTTACATGCGATGCAGGGATTCCCCCAACTTTTTTGTCAGCTGAACCTAATATATTTACTTCAAGTACCCACTGAGATAATTTTTCAAGTTTATATTTGAATAATTTAACGGCACATTTGTATGTTCACGGGTTCAATGATGTTGATGATAATAATAATCATCATCATCGTAGTATTCATTGTATCAATTTTAGTAGTTTTGTCCTGATGATGATGATGATGATGATGATGATAGAGTTCAAACAAAGGATTTATTAATAGAACAAGCTCAAGTTATCCACAAGTAGAAAGGCTTCGTAACTGTGACTCACAAAAACCATGGTAACAAATGAAGAGCGGGAAACAGGTAACTGAGAAAAACAAACTAAAAGTCCATAAAACGAAGGCAAAACAGGCAGTCCATTACAGTAGTAGTATGTTTTAACTTTATTTATAAAAAATAAAGACCGAAATATATTACTGCCTTACAAAAAATAACAGATTTATTTGTGCTTCACTCTGAAACATGCAGCACATTATATTTTACATTATAATAAAGAATTGTATATTTCTTAATTGTAATATAATATTTATTTTTATTTTTATATATATATATATATATATATATATATAAATACACTACAGTTCACAAGTTTGGGGTCAGTAAGAATTTTTATTTTTTTGGAAAGAAGTTAAAGAAATTAACACTTTTATTCATCAAGGACACATTAAATTGGCAGTAAAGACATTTATAATGTTACAAAAGATTCCATTTCAGATAAATTATGTTCTTTTGAACTTTCTATTCGTCACAGAATCCTGAAAAATAAAATGTGTGGGGGTTTCCACAGAAATATGAGCTGTTTTCAACATTGATAATAATCATAAATGTTTCTTGATCATCAAATCATCATATTAGAATGATTTCTGAAGGATCATGTGACACTGAAGACTGGAGTAATGATGCTGAAAATACAGCTTTGATCACAGGAATAAATTACACTTTACTATATATTCACATAGAAAACAGCTGATTTACATTGGAATAATATTTCACAATTTTTACTGTATTTTTAATCAAATAAACGCAGCTTTGCTGAGCAGAAGAGACTCTTTTAAAAACATTAAAAATCTTAGCGACCCCAAACTTGTGAACAAGTGTGTGAATATATATATATATATATATATATATATATATATTCTATATTCTGTATTTTAATTAAGGAATATATATTTTTATTTTTTATAAACCACGCAAAATTGCAGCCGAACTTGACAGCCAGTCAATGCCATTTTTATTGTATGAAAAAGAGCAACATTGACATTTTCATAACTTATTTTGAATTCCACAGGGAAAAAATGTGCAATCCTATCGGATTGACCAAATGTATGCATGTAATAAGGTGATTTCTGACTGCTGTATTAGCCAAAAAAAAAAAATTTTTACTATGATAATCATGCAACTTTTTTATCAGAGAAACAGATTATATGGGCATGACACTTCATTATGTTTGCAATAACAGAGACCTCACATGAGATAAGTGCATTGTGCTGCAACTCCTTATGCAGCACAGAGAAGCCCTGAGTGAGAACACACTTGCATTAATGTAGTGGGTTGGAATGTCTCTAAAGTGATATTCTTCCACCTACACACATTCACACCTTCATCAGAAGAGCAATCTCTCCCCCATGGTCATGCTGCTTAGCCATGCCTGTGCGAATGTATTGGTGTGAGTGGGTGTTTTTCTGGATTACCCTGAAGGATGGAGAGAGAGAGAGAGAGGGAGTAGAATACACCCAGGAAGAGGTCCAAGGCTTCTTTGTATGTTTTTTTAACATTGGTACGCAATTGATCAAAAATAGCTTACTAAGTAAGAAGCATCTGACTCATTTTGTGTGCAGTTAAATCTCCTCACACCTCCGTGGTGTATCAGATGGCCGAGCTTATGCTGCACACATATCCATATTATCTTAATAAAAGCTTACTCCATGTTATCTATACATGTTTGTGTCCTGCCTTGTTGTTGAGTGCAGTATTGTCTAGTGTGAATGTGTGTTGTTGATGACACTGAATCGTTTCATGCGTGTGGACAGTGGGCTGTGAAGGCAACACACAGGACTAATAGAGCTACACCTCTACACACATGGCTGCCTGACACATCATGCATTCAAGTCAAGTTCAATGTCTTTGAGCAGTTAGTACAGTTAACAATTTTCCAAAATTTGGAAAGCTGTTCCAAAATAATAGGATGCACAATGTATTGTTACAAATTATTATTATTATTATTGGTTATCGGCCAATATTAGAATCAATAATAAAATATATTATTATAAATTATATAAAACTTTATTATACAAAACTATTTTTATTGAGGAATGATGCATTAAACATGATCAAAAGTGGCAGTGCATTTTCTATCCATGAAAGAATTCTGAAAAATGTATCACCCTATAATTTTGTAGTGTACAGTATATTATAATGTTGTGGTGCCTTAATTTACTTGTAGATTTTCAAGTTTATATTTCATTTTTTATTTTATTTAGATAAAATCGTATATAATGTTGATAACCATTTAAATATTGTAATATTAGCATTATAAATGTTGTTTGGAAATATAAAATTTTTACAACTGTACATAATCAAAGCTAAAATGTATGGATACAAATTATTTCAGTCGAATAACAAATGGGCCAATTACAAAATATTTCAAGTAAACACAATATTATGTATTGCACTGTTAGCTTAGCAACATGCAAACAGCAAACGATTGCCATCGATTGTGAGTCATATCTTCTGTGTGGTTTGTGTGAGAAGCACTATTTATATGACGCATAGAGTTGCTGCCTATGTAGAGCGCTCCAAATCTGTCACTTAAGAGGTTTCATTTCAGATAGGATGCTGCCTTAAAGACGACAGCTAGGCAGCTCATTAGGTTTCGGAACACAGTTTATATGTACGCTATCAATAAAAAAATTAAAATTATTGCAGGTTTTTGCCATATCCAATTTTCTCTCCAGCAAATTTAATGCTGTATTTACAAAATTTGCTGACCCTGTAGAAGCTTGTAAGAAATGGCAGCTGTACTTGTGATCTCAGTCATTGTTGCTAGGCGGTGATGTCATCCTCTTAGCAGCACAGCATGTACTTGAATCAGGTCATGCCGCTCAGCCCTTTTATGTATCTCTGGCTTTTGTCTTCCTGAATAATTTATGACGTCTTATTGACTGTGGTCGGTCCATATTTCCCCCCCCAAAAAATGACCAAACATATCCAGAAAAGCTAAAGGGCATGAGGTCGAGAAAGAAAACAACCTTGGTCTTCAGATGCTTTTGAAGACCAAAAGATGCTTTTGTTTGGTGGTTTGTGGCATGGATGTCAATACTAATGAGAAGTGTGGTTGAGAAAGGAAATAATTATCCTGAGTGAGGGTGAAGTGGAGCTTATAAAGGGAAGAGCACGCTCAATAACAGAACCATTGAATAAGTGATGAGAAGAAGTGATAAATTATGTTCAAGATGAAAGGACGAACCTCCCAAGGCTGATTAGCTCACATTTTTGATGCACATAAACAACCTTTCTCTTTCTCTCTCACATCTCACAGGTTGAGGATCAGGAGTCATGGAGTCTCTCTTCGGGGGCCAGTTGGGCTTGCTGGGGGGTAACGAGGGGCTGAAAGAAGATGGCTGTGGGGTGGGCTGGTCCGGCTCTCCCTTATCAGAGGATATGTACTCTGCCTCCCACTTCGCCCTCATCAGCGCATACCAGGACATTAAGACTCGACTGGCTGGCCTCGAGCGAGAGAATGCAGACATCAAAAGAAAACTCAAGATTTACGAGATAAAGGTACAAAACGCCTCAAAGGTCCTTTAGCCTCAGATATCAGCAGTGGTCACCTTAGATGTCGGCCGGTGTTGTAACTACCGATAGTGTGGACTGGCTTTAGTAGACATTTATTGTCCACATGCTTCTGTAGATAAAATAGTCTGTTAAACCTAATTACAATTTTAAAATGAGTCATTTTCAATACGTTGCCTATCAAATTAGTTTTTACTTTACCACAGTTTAGGGATGCTTAAAGGCCCACTGAAGTGTCTTTGAACGCGCAGCTTTGTTTAATGCGTTGATGTAATTTCCACTGAAACAGGAAGCTAAGGCGGTGGCACCTCACCCTTTTAAAATAGCCAATAGCATTTAGTTTACCTCACAGACTGCAAGTCGTACTTGACAGCACCATGGATGCGAATCTGAGCGCTGATGATACGTTGGATTCAATAATAGAGGTGTGAATAAATTCTAGCCATTTCATTCTTAACCAACGTACAGTTAGAAAACGGAATAAAACTCGAGCGTTTGAGCAACCGAACACACATCTCAAACCCATGTTGCTCCGTGAAGTGTCAACGGTTGCTTTGGCCAGGTGGTATTTATAGCATAGGGAGTGGGACGCTTTAGATTCTAGAGAGCATTTGATTGGACAGAAAATGTGATGAGGAGCTGAAGTCCGCGGTGATGTCATAAAAACCGTGATCCATTTTAGCGTAAGTGAGAGACTTTAAGTTTTTAATGCTTATGTCTCCTAAATGCGAATTTTGTTATTGATTTGGAACACACCATCATAAAATCATACTAAAAGCAAAAAAAATTAAATTTTGATTTCAGGGGGCCTTTAACTTTTATCATAATATATATATATATATATATATATATATATATATATATATATATATATACAGTGCTATGCATAAGTTTAGACACCCATGCTAAAGTTGACTAAAAAGAGGAATAAAAAATCATCTTTTGGAAACTGAACTTAATGCCTTAATTTAAAAAATTAGGAAAAATCCAACCTTTAAGGACACCATTTTTCTTTGTGAATGAATAATGTATCGTAAATAAATAAATGTTCTTCCTTAAAATACAGGGTGCATAAGTTTGGACACCCCTATGTTAAATTCCCATAGAGGCAGGCAGATTTTTATTTATAAGTATTTTTATTTTATTTTTTGTTTAGGATACTATGCATCCTGATAAAGTTCCCTTGGCCTTTGGAATTAAAATAGCCCCACATCATCACATAGCCTTCACCATACCTAGAGATTGGCATGGTTTTATTTCAGTTAGCCTAATAGCTAGTTTGATTTGCATTCAGAGATGATATTATGGAAAGTACCCCATGCCAATCTCTAGGTATGGTGAAGGCTATGTGATGATGTGGGGCTATTTTAATTCCAAAGGCCAAGGGAACTTTATCAGATATAAAAACTTTATTATATTTTTAAATACTTAAAAATAAAAATCTGCCTGCCTCTATGGGAATTTAACATAGGGGTGTCCAAACTTATGCACCCTGTATTTTAAGGAAGAACATTTATTTATTTACGATACATTATTCATTCACAAAGAAAATTGGTGTCCTTAAAGGTTGGATTTTTCCTATTTTTTTAAATTAAGGCATTAAGTTCAGTTTCCAAAAGATGATTTTTTTATTCCTCTTTTTAGTCAACTTTAGTATGGGTGTCTAAACTTATGCATAGCACTGTATATATATATATATATATATATATATATATATATATATATATATATATATATATATATATATATGTATGTATGTTTATATTTGAAGTAGACATCCTTGTTAGCCCTAAACCCTTTTCTCCTGCCTCATCTCACATTAATGCAGAGACTGTGACATGGTCACAGACGTTGAATATAGGACATTTAATCAGATAAAGCAGAGTGGACACACGTAGCAAATGATAATATGGTTACCTCACGCACAGCAGAGAACTGTGCTGAGAAAGAGCATAAAGCAATAATTAAACTAACCACTTCATGTGTCAAGCAAGCCTACTTGATGCTGGTAGATGCCAAATGTTTTATATAACTATTGTGGAGTTGCTTTACAGTTTTCTTGTGAAATTATAGTGATCTTTGTGAGTTCAGCCGCTGAATACTGATTTAAGCTGTTGTCAGAGTTTATGCTAAGCAAATAACATTGAGTTGATTAATGACTGTGGCATGACAGCACTCATTAAGAGCTGTGCCTGCTTCATGTATGAAAGAGCTTTATTTATAGGCCAGCTGACACGTGAGCCGAGCTGTACATGAACAAGTGTGCATGCTCTCTGTAATTAGCATGTCACGCATCCACATAAAAACGCACAAAGCCACTTACACACACAATGCAAGATGCTCCTGATGCTGTTTAGATCGCTGTTAGGAAAGTAGATCACGTCTCTATTAATCATTAAACATGAACACGTGATTATTATTCACATTTAGATGAGAATGTTTATCTTCCTTGGATTACAAATCAGGAGCACAATGCTTGTGCTGTGCAGTAACACACTCAACAGAGTGCGCAGCTGGTTCATTTGATGTGATCTTTTCGTACGACTAGGTAGGTTGGACAGATTCCAGGTCTCTGGGGAGCTGCAGGTTGTAGATGCTCCAGACTGGGTATTTTTAAAGCTTTTTGGGTTGGCCCTGCCCAAACATATGCATGTATACGCACCAAGGATGGCTAGGCTCTGAAGAACAGCTGTTTTTGCAGAAGGCGAGAGAGAGAGAGAGAGAGAGAGAGAGAGAGAGAGAGAGAGCCTCCAGGGTTCTGCGTTCACTATGGCTCACTGCCTAGTAAAGGGCTAAAAGTGGGGAACAAATGCACACGGCTCTCAAAGATAAGATCCAGCACATCAGTGCACACAGCATCTATTGATATATAGTATAGTGTGTATACTGTATGTCCTGGCAATTGCCTAAAACACCATGACGAATACTGGTTTTACATATGTTTTAGGCAAGTCTAATCATATGCTGCTAAATTGCAGATGAACTTTATCCCATCTGAGGGCAGTAAATAAAAAGGTCTCAAAAAAAAATTCCTTTCGGTGTTGCAAATACACTATTGTTCAAAAGTTTGGTGTTGGTAAGATTTTGTCACAAGGATGCATTTATTTGACCAAAAAAACAAAAAACAAACATGTGTTAAGGTAAAACCTGCAACATTGTGAAATTGTATTACAATTTAAAAGAACTGATTTTTATTCCTTTGTTTTAATATAATTTAAAATTTAATGTATTCCTGTGATGAGAAAAATGAATTTTCAGCATCCATTACTTATTACTTAGCCATTATGATCCTTCAGAAATCATTCTGAAATGCAGAAATATAGTAAAAAAAAAAAAAAAAAGTATATTAATTAATGGTGAAAATAGTTCTGGTGCTTAATATTTTTGTTGAAAACAAACTGCTAACTGCTGTTCTTTTGAAATATGAATCTTTTGTAAAATTATAATGTCATTACTGGCCCTTTTGATCAATTGAAATCATCCTTGCTTGAATAAAAGTAATAATTTCTTTTTTAAAGAAAGAATGTATTTATTTTTGGTTTTTGCCTTTGTTTTATAGGAAAGGAAGGTGGTGAGAGAGTAACAACAAATGTGCTTCACTATACCTATCATCTGGATATATGCCCAATGCTTTTCTTGATCATTTCATAATTGCTTGAGAATTTTCACAAGCATCTGTTTAAAAATAATAATAATTATCTACTGCTTTCTGCACAATGTTAAATCTCTAGACCTCATTTGCATAGAAAAAATGAATATTTGTGCTAAAAAGAAAGACAATGACTTAATTTAAACAGTGCTACAGTGCCCGGGTGAACCAGATTGTGGGTGGTTAGTGAATATAATGATGGTTTGTGTGCCAAAAGTGGTACAACTGTTTAATGAACTCAAACCCCTGGTTTCACAGACAAGGCTTAAACCTAGTCCCAGACTAAACTGCATGTTTGTGTTGTCCTACCTGAAAGCAACTTGCAAGGGCATATCTTAAAATATGTCAGTGCCATTGTTTTTTTCTAGGGCATGTTTATAAAAGCTACTTAAATGTCCTAATTAAACCAACGCCTAATCCTGGCTTAATCTAAGCCCTGTTTGTGAAACCAGTCCTAAATGATTCTGTTTAATGGCGGTTTGTGCCTGTGATGACCCGTGTCACTTTTCTTATACGTGTGTGTAGTTCCCCATGATAAGCGAGTTTGGAGAGGACAGAAACTCCTACTGCTCCTTTGAGCCCAAAGACACAGCGCTGCTCCAGTCAGAGAATGGCAGTCTGCAACAGAGAGTCAACATGCTGACCCTCGAGGTGAGAGGACAAACACGTATACACACATCCTCCTCTTTCTGGACTGTATTTCATCTGTTATTCTGCTCTTGTTATATTGTGATTTGGCTATATTGTTTCGTAAATCTGGATTACACAACACAAAATGGAAAGATTATAGAGTTACAGTAATACGATTAGTAGGGTAATGAAGGACAACTTTTGAATGCCCAGTCATTCATGACAAAGGCCTTACGTAATCTAGACCACGATGCGTTCGGTTTTGTGTGCCTGAAGCCCGCTCTCAATCGTCTCCCCCGACTGGCTGTGATGTGGAGTGTAAATGGGAAGATCATACTCTCTCTCTGCATCTCTCGGCTCATTGCCTGCCGAAGCGTCTCATTAATTAATGATGCTTGCTATGTGTTTCCATAGCCACCCAGCAGCCTTCCCTTCGTCGAAGAGACAGATTTCTCTTTGTCATCTGTTCTTCTCTCTCCCACACCTCCCTCGCTTTTGCTGACGTTTGATACTTTGTGTGTACATTCCTTATTCTTCCCCTCTATCATCACTTGACTGTGGATTTCCTCCTTTATTCATGTCTTCTTGTGTTTCATTCTTTACTTTTTTTCCCTAACACCAAAGAGCTTTGCAGTCATGAGCTATCGCAGAGATCTAATGCAGCGCAATTGAAAGTAAATAACCCGTTCTGTTATTTTTCTGAAAATAAGCTACTATTATCTGTGAAGCCAAAGGATCATTGTGCAGAGGTGTGTTATATGATAATTGAAGTAGATGCTTATGTGTCTGTATCAAAATGAAAGTGCAGGCAACGAGACGAATGCATTTGTTTCATTTTTATATCAGGTAGAACACCCTCTGTCGATAAATGTTTTTATTATTTTTTCCTAACCTGTTTCTACTGACAAGCAGTTTGTCAGAATGTGAAACTTGTATTCAACATGAACAGTTGACAGAACGGTCACTAGCCCTTTCGTCAGTCAAAAGCTTACTTTTTGTTGATCTTGTACATCCATGTTTTTGCCTTGTAAACATAAACTTTGGTTTTCTGTTGCTGATTTGTCAACAGGATAGCAAAAAATGAAGAATGTCATAAATTAAGGAATCATATTCCATTGTTTTTCAGTGTGTTAATAAAATCATGGATTAAGATTGCAACTACATAATTTTCAGCATGTTGCAAATTTTTATTTTAGAAAGAAAAAATGATTTTTGTAAATCAAATATGTGTTATTTATACACACACACACACACACACAAATATATACAGTACTGTGCAAAAGTCTTAGGCATGTTAATATCCCCACCCAAATAATGGTTTTAAGTCAGTTATTTATATCTTTTGCTGTAGTGTGTCAGTAGGAAATATCAGTTTACATTTCCAAACATTCTTTTAGCCATTAATTGTAATAATCCAGTGAGATTTGTGTATGCACAAGGAGTCTGACAACAGCCGGTATGATCTGATCTCACCATCATCGAGTCCGTCTGTGATTACATGAAGAAACAGAAAAAACTGAGACAGACTAAATCCAGAAGAACTGCGGGAATGTCTCCAAGAAACCTATCAGCAAAGCTACCTGAAAAACTATGCGCAAGTGTACCTCGACAAAAGCCGTTTTAAATGCAAAGGGTCGTTACACCAAATATTGATTTGGATTTGTTAATAGAAGTTAAATCATAAATAAATTCAATTTATGATTTTATTTTTGAAAGCATTCTCACTTTACAGCATTTTAACACAAGTGCCAGTACTTTTCACAGTACTGTAGCTTTGCTGATAGGTTTCTTCAAGCATCTTGGAGACGTTCCCGCAGTTCTTCTGGATTTAGTCTGTCTCCGTTTTTTCTGTTTCTTCATGTAATCACAGACGGACTCGATGATGGTGAGATCAGATCATACTGGCTGTTGTCAGATTCCTTGTGCATACAGAAATCTCGCTGGATTATTACAATTAATGGCAAAAATAATGTTTGGAAATGTAAACTGATATTTCTTACTGACACTACAGCAAAAGATATAAATAACTGACTTAAAACCATTTTTGGGGTGGGGATATTAACATGCCTAAGACTTTTGCACAGTACTGTATGTGTGTGTGTGGCAATAGCCAACAATACATTGTAAGGGACAAAATTAACGATTTTTCTTTTATGCCAAAAATCATTAGGATTTTAAGTAAAGATCATGTTCCATGAAGATATTTTGTAAATTTCCTACCATAAATATATAAAACTTTTATTTTTGTGAGTGAATGCAGCACTATCGCGAACATAAATGGACAACTTTAAAGGTGATTTTATCAATGTTTAAATTTTTGAATAGTTGTATCTCGGCCAAATATTGTCCTATACTAACAAACCATACATCATCTGAAAGCTGAATAAATAAGCATTGGTGTATAAATCTCAATTTCAAAAACCAGACCCATGTGACTGGTTTTGTGGTCCAGGGTCACATATATACACACGTATATATACATATAAATATACATACACAGACACATATAAAATATTTCTAGTAAATGTGAAATATTGGCACAGAAATTTTGTGTCAGTCTGGTTTAAATCAGAGTAAATATCAGAACTACTGCCGAATAAGGGGAAAAAATGCTTGTTTTTCCTTAGTTGAGCCCTGATATTATTGAAATATAGTTAAAGGGATACTCCACTTTAAAATGAAAATTCTGTCATCATATACTCACCCTCATGTTGTTTCAATCCTTTATGAATTTCTTTCTTCAGCTGAACAGAAAGGAAGATATTTTAGAAGAATATCAGTAACCAGACAGTTTCTGGTCTCATTGACTTCCATAGTAGGAAAAAAATATACTATGGAAGTCAATGAGACCAGAAACTGTCTGGTTACTGATATTCTTCTAAATATCTTCCTTTCTGTTCAGCAGAAGAAAGAAATTCATAAAGGATTGAAACAACATGAGGGTGAGTATATGATGACAGAATTTTCATTTTAAAGTGGAGTATCCCTTTAACAGTTAATACTGTTGCTTAACAGTAAAGTAGGCCTATATGGCAGAAAAATAAATAAGATAAATGCCTAAGATTTAGGTCACAGCTTCCAGCTACATTTTTATGGGCCTACTAGGAACATATACATTATATAATAGCCAGTGAAAAAGAAATCTAACAAAAAAATGTTTTATATATTTTTATACTACACCTGCCTAATATCAAATGTTACAACAGCTTGTCATTATACAGCCTGAGGACAGCCCAACTGTCCTTGTAATTCAAAGCACATATTAAACACACTAAATAATGTTTTGATGAAAATGTAAAAGTGCAAAAAGATTTCTGTGAGGATTAAGCCAATGGAAAGTCATTGCAGTGATAGGAGTGTGTGTGTGTGTGTGTTCTGCAGCTTCAGAAGAGCAAAGAACGAGAGGAGCAGCTTGAAGATGTCATTCAGGCCTATGAGAAGATCCACATGGAGAAGTCCAGCCTTCAGCGAGACCTGGACAAGATGGTGAGAGCTCTTCTAAAAATTCATTCCCCGACATCCATGCTAAGTTTGGCTGCCGAGCGGATGGGCAGTTGCGATAATTAGCCTCTCCATGTGCTTCAGGCTTTAATCCAACCAGGTGTCCACTTGATTAATCTTGTACTATGCGTACGTCCTAACGAGGCTGTGTGAATGTAATTGGGCTCTTATATTTCCCAGCCAAGCCCTCGTATAAGTGGATGATGCTGGATATCTGTAATCATATTTGCACATTTCAATTCTCAGTTTTAAACATGGGTCTCAAATGGCTTCGAATGGATTGGGACCAAAAGAGTGAAGTTCTGAAAATTGCATGATGCAAGCTTTGAGCATCTGCGCCGTTCGCCTCTCTGAAACACTCAGCCAGCTATCAGCTGTTAGATCTACATGTCCTCATCTTTTATTGCTGACAAAAAAATTCCACATAGACGTGAATGTTGTGAGAATCTGCGTGGTGAAAGTAATGGCTTCTTTGGCCTTGTCTATCTTTTCATCAATCCCTCTTCGCCCGTGTTACTCTCTGTGCTTTCTCTTTTGGCGTTTCAGTTTTAATATTTTATAATCTTTTACTTTTGTGCTCATCTTTGTCCCTTTCCCTCTCTTCTTTTCTCTTTCTTCTCTCACTCTTTCCCGGTCTCAGACGTCTATGGTGGAGAAGCACGTCGAGCGGATTCACAGTCTAGAGTCGGCTCTGAGGCAGAGAGAAAGCTCTCTGCACAAACTCAACACACAGCTACACAACAAAGACATGCAGTATCTGCAACTACACAGCCCTGACCCGCATAGTAAGTCTTGTTTTGTGTGTGTGCATGCAGATGTTCATTTAGTAATCAGTCAGTGTTCTAGGACATGCGGATCTGTGATTAAAACCGCTACTGTTGACTCTTTCGCTCTTGCTGTATTCACCACATAGTGAATGTCATATAGGTCTCTACAAGTAAAAGAGTGCATGAAAATGTGTGTATTCGGTCTGTACTGCACTTTGTATGACCTTACGTCACATTTATTTCAAAACAAAAAACTGGCAACATATTTAATGCTCTTTTAAAAGTCTTAACCATTTTAATCACAAATCACTGGTCAGGAAATGAGCAAGAATTGCACAAATAATGTAGATAAAGTAACTTAAAATAGCCTTGCCTAACTTGCAGACAGCTTTTTACTGGAAGAAGAGTCAGTGTTGTTCCTCTCTCTGTTAAAGGGATAGTTCACCCAAAAATAAAAATGTTGTCATCATTTACTCACCCTCAAGTTCTCCCAAATCTGTATGACTTTCTTTCTTTGTTGAACACAAAATAAGATATTTTGAAGAATGCTGGTAACCAGACAGTAGACGGTAGCCACTGACTTCCATAGCAGGAAAAAAATACTATGGAAGTCAATGGCTACCGTCAACTGTTTGATTACCGACATTCTTTAAAATATTTCTTTTGTGTGTGTTCAACAGAACAAAGAAACTCATACAGGTTTGGAACAACATGAGGGTGAGTAAACAGTTACAGAATTCTGCATGAAAAATTACCTATCCATTTAATGGCTTCAAACAGTTCAGTTGTTGAAAAAATGTCTCCCAGTTCATTTGAGTTTAATGTGAGACCAAATATTCACTGTAGGATTCAAAGGCCAAGACCAAAACATGAGCCTGATGGACTTGTTCTCAAGCTCCCGGTTGTCTTTGCAGCGTGGACAGGAGCATTGTCGTGTTAAAAAAAAAAATTCCTCTTTAGATAACAACTTTTCATTTGTGCGAACCAAGCCATTCTGCAATATTCTCCTGTATGCCAAAGCATTAAATGCCTTTTCACAGTTAAGTAGCTCACCAATACCAGCAGCTTAAAAGGCTCCCCACACAATAACACCTCTCCCTCCATGCTTCACTTGGGTAGAGATGCATTTATTATTATATTTCTCACCAGATTTTCGAAGACTCTGCTCTGGAGCTTCACCATGCAACTCGTGTTTCATTGTGATTTATCACTGCACACTAAATGCTGAAAACATCATTCTGTATTTTGATGTTTTTCTGAGACCGCAATGACTTTAAGTAATGCATTTGCTCATATCCTGACTAATATTCTGTGGTTAAGCCAATTAAAAGCTTGGTGTTTTGCCTTTTACATATATTTGCTATTAGGTTTATATATCAGCAGGTTCATTATTTGTCATTTTATGTGCCTGCCTCATTTGATTTCCACTCCAGCAATTGTGTATTGGGTCTTTGAAGTGTCCTTTTTCATTATATATGCTTCACAATTTCTGTCCAGTTTTCAATCTAGCCTAATTTAGTTTTATTTCAAAGAGCCCCTCTCCGATGAAGGACTTCAAACAGACCAAGCATCGGTCCTCTTGTCCTTTTGGTCCTCTTTGTTTTTTCCCCTGATGGCAGTGTTGTGTTGCATCTCTCTCCTTTTGCCTCATTTCCCTTTTCCTTTCTCTCTTTCCTTTCATTCGGATTGAGGCTCAGAAAAGACTCTCACAACAAAGAGACTATGTAACTAAGTGGAAAGGACATGCGTTCCCTTTCAGGAATCTAAAACATTTCAGTCAAACTCAAAGGCACTCAACAGGAGTCAGATAATCCCGGAGAACTCAAGTAAATTATGTATTATGTGAATTGCACAACTGAGATGTTCTGTAACCTTGTCAGAAAATAATACAAGAATTATGTCAATTTTGTGTGCATTAATGAATACAAATATTATATGCAACTATAAAAAAACATTTCACTGTGGATTTGGTGTGAGATGTAGGCGTGCAGGGGTGTGTGTTTTCTGCTTGCTTATTGCTGAACTGTCACAATAGCTGCTGGCTCAAGGACTGCTTTTCTATGAGCTGCTGAATCACAGCACCCACGCCGGGGGTGAGGAGCAGGATGCTTTGACAGGAAATAGTTCAGTCTTGTGTTCTCCATCTTCAAGGTTTCTGAGCTACATGGAGTAAAGGACGCATGTAGGGTGACTTAAGGTTGGATTTCTGCCCTGTTAACAATGTTGGCCCTATAGGGCAACAACCAAACCTCCTGTCCAGATAAGTTGCCGTCTTTTCCATTGGCTGATGGAGGAGAGAATTTCCCATGTTGACAAACACAAAAGGTATATCTGTTGGTCTCGCTTAAACCTGTTTTGAGTGACAGATGAGGTCAGAGATAGATCTGATGCTGTCGGACAATTTGTCTGCAACATCCTATGTTCTGAGGATGTTTCTTTTGAGGAACACCAGCAATATATGGATATTCATGAAACGATTTATTTAATTTCAGCCTTTGATGTGTCATCTATTTTTCTAACTTTATACTTTAATAACTCAAAGTTTGAAAATCTCACATTGGCATTCAAATCATTTATATTGACAATATCCCCACACTGTACTGCATTCCCAGATAGCAATGGGGATTCCCAGATAGAAATGGAGATTCCCAGGGGCCTCACCCTTGCTTCAATTCTTGCCCAGTTCTGGTTGGGTCCCTGGCCCAAAACTGTCCCACACTCTGAAAACGGACACAAACAATTACCTCTGGCCCAGATGTGGCCCACACCCTGTAAAATGCCTCTTATTTATTGATATGGCCCAGGTCTGGCCCATGCACTGAAAGATAGATCTGGCTGATTTGATCTTCTTTCTTACATTTATTTGCATACTGAATTGTGATTGGTCCGTCATTTGCATTCTGAAGGATCCTTTGTGAAAGGCTTTTTACAAATAAATTATTATTATTCATTTATATATTATTTAACTTATTTATTGCTATTTAACTTTTTATAGACATTTACACTTCAAACAGAACTCAATTTACACAGAATTAAAGTATAAAAAACAAGCTTATATTTACTTATCATAGTAAGTGATACTACTTGTATCACCTTATTGATGTTGATGTATCACCGTATGTTGACCTTATTTTCCATCAAAATATTTTTAAGATTATTTTACTATTTTACTGATTTTGCTACATATTCTCCTGTCCTTGCAGTAAAAGGCACATGACGGATGTTCAGTTTTATTCATTGACGCAATGTGTTTGGCTTATCTAATCATGACAACTGTCCCATCCCTAGTGCTAGACTGCCCCATGACCCTGCAGAGCTCCCGAAGTCTGGACACCCTCTCTGACCTCAAATTACAGCGCCTGGAGGCGGAGCTAGAGGAGGTGCGGCACGAGGCTCAGGGGGCGTGTCAGAGGGAGGAGGAGCTAAAAGCTGATTGTGAGAGACTACGGGAAGAGCTGAGAGACTTGGAAAGCAACCAGAGACAGAGGGTCAGTGACGTGCACATGCTTAAAGACATATGAACTACACATTGTCAGAATAGAGTTTTGCCCAAAATCAACCCCTATAGGATTCTAGACTCAATTTTAAAATGCCATTTATTCCAAAAAAGGTTATATATAAAGAGAAATGTCTTAAATGTTTGCATAATACTTTAGTGTTTGACGGGTTATTTAAAAAATAAATTCTAGTGAAAAGGTATGTTTACAAGCTGCTTAATTCATAAAATGTCATTAAAATAAAAAATCCATTAAATCAACTGTCAATAAAACCAAATTTAATTATTTAAAACTAAATCCATAAAAGGATCCATGATGGAAACGTCTAATAGGTTCTATATAAAAACTGCCTGACAGAACAGAACCATGCCTTCTGTGTCTCGCCTTAAGGTTCTATGTAGAACCTTTTTTTTTCTAAGAGAAGCAAATCTATTTGACTATCTGTGCTTTAACAGATAGAAAACAATCTGATGAGTAATAATAAAACAATCAAAATTCAATAAAAAAACCTTTTCTTTCAATTATAGCCTAGTAACTGAATTTTGCCTTTGAATTTAGTCTCAGATCCAGCAGTGACATGACCTTTTATGCTTTTATAAACTTGGACTTCAGATTTCTTTGGAAAAAATGAATACTTTTATCAAGGATGCACTGTATATTGCAAAAAAAAAAAAAAAAAAATTTGATCTGCAAAATTGTTTTCATATTAAGAAGAAATGTTTCTTGAGCACCAAATCATCATATTAGAATGATTTCTGAAGGATCATGTGACACTGAAGACTAATGCTGAAAATTCAGCTTTGCCATCACAGGAATAAATGACATTTTAAAATATAATAAAAAGAAATGTAATTTAAATTGTAGTAAAATGTCACAATATTACTGTTTTAATAATTAAAAAAAATGCAGCCTTGGTGAGAGACTTTTCAAAAAAAGAAGAAAAAAGAAATTTGTAACCATTTACAAAAAGGTCTCAGTTATTACCATTAGTTAATGTATTAACTAACATGAACTAACCATGAGCAATACATGTGTTACTGTATTTGCTAATCTTTGTTAACTTTAGTTAGGTGTTCAATGTTTGTTCATGTTAGTTAACTAATGTTAACAAATACAACTTTTGATTTTAATAATGTATTATTAGTAAATGTTGAAATTAACATTAACAAAGATTTATACATGATGTACTGTAGAAGTGCAGTTCATTATTAGTTCATGTTAACTAATGAAACCTTATTGTAAAGTGTTACTAAGAAATATTGCTGACCCCAAACTTTTACAACATATATAGGTCAGATTGCACATAGGTAATATACAGAAAGTATAAAGCCTGACATGACTGTCTTTTGCACAGGAGGTGAGCTCCACATGTGGACAGTGTGATGTGGAGTGGATAAAGAAAGTTGGAGATGAACAGTAAGTGTCTATTTCCTTGATTAAAAGACCACAGCTGCACATTGTGGGTTTTGCTGCAATTGCATGGCTAGTTTCCTTTAAATGTGTGTGCCATGGATATGTGCCAGTAGAGGGCAGTATAGCAATTGGCAAGCCTCCAGATCACTTTCACAATCACACAAAAGTGGTCTAAAGTCTAACTGACGCTGAAAAGAATACAGGTGAACTGAAAGTAACCTGTGTTTAAGTGAAATGGGGAGTCTTGGAAAGGAAGGTCCCAGTAATGCCTACATCTCTTTGCACCTCACAGTTTCATACTCTACTCCCCCTCTCTGTTTGAACTGCTGGTTCTTGTAAAAGCCGTGATTTAACAGAAAACGGACAAATTCTTGCATGCAGTTACTCAGACATTCTTATGCTGGTAGTTTTTGATGTTTTGTCTTGTTTTCTAACGATGTTCTGGTATCTTTAACTGAAATTGCCATCCCTGCCATCCCCATTTTTTCATAAATGTACATGTTATATGTTTTTTTCTTAAGCAATGTACAGATCAAATTTTAGATTTTAATGGTAACTTTATTGATCTAGTAGTTAGTAATAAAAGTATTGAAAATGGATACATTTAGCTAATATTAATGCATTGTCAGCTAAATTTGCTTAACTGCTACGGATTAAATAAAAACTATCTTTAACTAACAGTTAAAATGGTCTTTAAGCATATGTCGCACTGCAAGGCGGTGTCCCAACATGCCACTTTATAAACCAGAGAGTGTCACCTCTTTGTATAGAAACTCTCAGTTAAACTGTTTTTTTTAAGTGTGTGTGTGTGTGTGTGTGTGTGTGTATAAATACATTGAGATGTTTGGTTTGATATCAGATAGCAAAACTTAAAGTGCTTTATTTACCCAAAAAAAGAGTTGAGATGGATGTTTCGCAACTATTTTTAATAATGCTCTTTGGTGTAAGGTCCTTATTTGTTGTGTATTTGTATGGTATTTATCGCCTGCAGTGTATGCTGTGCTGATTAAGTTATTTGGCTGCTTTATATTGAAGTTTTGCTGAAAAATAGAAGATAAATACATATAGCCAACATTTGTTCGCATAAAGATGAAGAATATTATAGATACTAGTTTCAGAACAAAGGTCAGACATCGCTCAAGCAGCCCACATACCCATCCCTCCCACACTAGTTCATCATCATCAATATTCACATAAAAAAGCTCAGATGTACACACACACATACACATCCTCCCACCATTTATTTTTCATTTTTTACTTTTTGTACTGAATAGTACTGCAGCTGCTCAACAAAAGGCAAGTCAAGTCAAGTCGCCTTTATTTCTATAGCGCTTTTTATATACAGATTGTTTCAAAGCAGCTTTACAGAGATAACAGGAAAATAACGCAACAAAGTTTGTTTCCAGAAGAAAATAGCATCACAGTCCAGCTTAAGTAAGCTCAGTGATGTTTCATTTTTGTTGTAAAAAAAAACAAAAGGAAAGGAGTGCGTGTGTGTGTGTGTGTGTGTGTGTGTGTGTGTGTGTGTGTGTGTGTGTGTGTGTGTGTGTGTGTGTGTGTGTGAGCAAGCATGTGTGGAGGTGAGAAAAGAAGTGTTGCACATCATCTAAATCTGCTGTAAATACCCCTTTGATAGATAGTGTCTATCAAATGAGAAAGACACTTGGACAGTTGAGTTGTTGCTCAGGCGTCTGTAATGATGGAAGAGAAAGGAAACTCATTATCGCTGAGTACGATGGATGCTCAGGAGCCCAGAGGGCCAAATGATGGACACAATGAGCAGAACGGTAAGAATATCCAATGCTATGGCTAATTGGCCAGCAACAGGGGAAAACTTTGCAGATCACTGGTGGTGTGAGTTGGTTAGAACCGATTGGCCTGTGGCTCCTTTTGATCTGTGGTCTATGAATACAAATTAAAGATGAGCATCCAGTACATTGCCTATACAGAGGTCAGTTTGTTCTTTGGTATTAAGTAGTCTCAATATAAACACATGCAAGGCATGATTATGCAACTATGCTGCTGGGTCTCTTTTATTCAGATATCGTTGGGCCATATGGTTATTTGTGTGTGTGTGCGTGTGTGTGTGTGTGTGTGTTTTAGGTGGGTGGAGGGCTGAGAAAGATTTTTGAAACTGAGAGAAACTGGGAGAAAATTGACTAGATATGACCTTGCACCAGACCGCTTTTTGGCTGTCAATCAGCTGACTCATTTCAGTCATCTTATTAAAATGCAGTGAACTTCATGATTAGTATTGGCCCCTTCATGCATGTTTGACTCTCATCATGTTTTTTTTTTCTTATTTAGTCATTATTATCATTTGCAATTAATTAAAATATGCATTATAGTGACTTTACATAGACAAAGTGGTAGTTGACCTTTAAAGCTTTTTGAAATTGTTTTCAATTTTGCAGTAATTAGATTAGCTTTTTTATATTTTTTATTATTAGAATGGAGCTGACTCAAAAAGTATAAGTTAATTTAACACTATGATGGTTACACATACTATATACTTCTCTGTGGTTCTCAAATTCATGCGAATGTTGGCAGGTTTAAAAAAGTGAGTGGTGGCATGTACCCTCTGAAGCGTAAAAACTGAAATGTCTCTACTGATATATCTGACACCATCTCAAAAGTGATGAGTCTTTTTAGAATAAAGCACCGAAGGTTTTTGTGAATTTGGTCTGCACAAAATCAGATAAAGTGCATCTGATGACAAAGTGTCTCTTTCCTTGCATCAAAATTAGTTGGCTTGGTTTACAATAAACGTTTTGATGATTATCACAAATGTATCACTCATCTGTGTCAGGCTTATTGTGTTTTTGAAAAATTTATCTTTTGAGTAAACAAGATATTATCAGTACAGTATTTGATGAAATGATTAAATATTTTGTGAAATGATTATCAATGAAAGGAAAGCAACAAGTTTGCAAGTTAAGATGTAATGTACAGTTGACCAGTCATTTCTGCTAAATAAATTTATTTTATTCTACACAACACTGTTTATATGACTGTTTATCATATAAAAAAAACAATTAGACATGAAAAATTGATTATGAGTTAAAGTTATTTTATAATGTGAGAAGAAGGAGACCGCAGAGTGCTATGAGAGACTACCACAGATATGTATAGGAAATCAGTTGGCAATTTTTGTGATGACTGGGGCTTTTTAGAAATTGTGTTGCCATGGTGAGTGACGGCGGCAGAGTCATATGATTAAAAACTACACTGTTTTCTTCTCTGGCACAGTCATGCGTTATGTTCTTTCTGGTGGAGCGACACATATCACAGTTAAACAGTGTTACCAACTGTCATAAACATAATTGTCAACCATTGTTATGTGCTGAAGCATATCACCTTATTATTGCTTTTATATGTCATAAGTGCTGAGGAAGTACTGCTGATATCAGTTATATGTGCGGTTTAGATCCTGTGCAGTTCCATCTCAGCTGGTTAGCAGGCGGTCATAGCATGATATCTATTACACTTGGTATGTAATGTTTAGTTTTGTAAGTAAGTGCAATTTACAGTATGAGCCTAATTTATATAACAAGAATATGGCAATGAGGGTTAAACTTGGTGGTTTTAATACTAAAACTGTTTCTTTCTCATTCTCTCTTTTTCTCCTGTTCTCTGTACAGAGTCAATCTGGCTTTGGCCTATACTGAGCTAACAGAGGAGTTGGGCAAGTTACAGACTCTGACCTCGAAACAGACCGAGATATTGCGGAAAGCCTCACAGGAGCCGGTTAGCCCAGGTATGAGGACAAGGCATCCATATTATACATTCATTCAGAAATGTATAGATTTGAACAACTGTAATTATATTTTACACGGTCATGACCATACACTATTCGGCCAGAAGTACGTAGACACTGTCTAATTACCGGTTTGGCTATCTCATGTACAGTTGAAAGAGGTCCGTGACTGAATAAAATTAAACTGGCTTGATTAGGTACAAGATCCAAAAATTGGATAAAGCCTGTTTACATGGTTACAAAGAAGAAATCACTCATTTAATATATTCCCGTATGTGGCACCCACAGCACTCAATTAAGTCCTTTGGGATGATTTAAAACATCGACTGCCAACTTGACCTTATCGGTTCTCAAACGTTTTGCCATGTAGTGTTAAGAAGACCTGATTTAGGTAATAATAATCATATTTTCATACTTTTAATGAACCTGTAAGACTTGAGAAATTAGAAAATGCCAGACCAGACCCTGAGAAGACAGGATCTTGCTGGAAATTACCATTTGAACTCACCATTTGAGACAAAAGTCTCACCTCCGAGTCATCCTAATCTACATTTCATTCCCTCATCCCCTCTCTCTCATACTCAGATCACCTGAATTCACCCAAGAAAATATATTTAGTATATATATACTTTATACATATTTAGTATCATTTGAAATGTCTCAGTATGACTGGTACAAATGTCTCATTTCCAACTAAGTAAAACAAAAGGTAATAAGGTTTTTAAGAGTTTAGGGATAACTGGCACACAAAGGAAGGTGGTCTCTAGACAAATGGTCTCCTACCCCCCAGAAGGTGTCAACTCTGAATGTAAATTCCCATTGTTAGCGGATGTTTCCATGTGAAAGAAGTTTCTGTCTATATAAGGAAATCCAACGAGAAGATCGGGGCTTTTCTGTATTTCAGATTAGCCCGTGAGGCTGAGAGTAAAACTCTCACCTTCATGTATAATGTTGGGTTTGCATCTCTTCTCTTTATTCCAGAGCATTTGATGTTTTGTGTCGATTACCTTTGAATTGATTATGAAATTGGCATGATACATTTACCTGACATAATAAATTGTTACATTTGATTATTCTAACTGACTTTGACATTATTTTCATTAAAGAGTTAAAAGGAATAGTCAAACATTCGCTCACATTTAATGATGCACAGATAATATCATTAAAACCTTTTCATTTATGGAGTCAGATGAAATAACGAGAAAATACATTTTCAAATGTATTGCATTTAATCAAAAAATACTTTGCCTCGAGAAAAGACAGTAACACGTATAGACCTTCCGCTCTGGTCGGATGCCGGACTTTGGGCCGATCGAGCGTGAGCCTACAAACCTATTTTGCAATAGAACCAATTTGTCAACATCGTCAAAATTCAGCACAGTGAACGTGCTTTTTTTTTTAGCATTGCATGCTTGTTTGCTCTTGCTGTATTCCACAAGGAATATTTTTGCTGACGTCTTGATCGTCTCTCGTGTTGAGTGTCTCTTCTTTAGAGTTTTAGAACATAAACAACCCCCCCCCCCCTCCTCCCCCCTTATCTTTTTAGCACCTCTGCACTCAACCACACAACCATTTTGATATAGGAAACCAGACCAAAAAGCAGAAGCGGATGGGGAAAAAAAAAAACCCTACTGATTCATAGATAGTTGGACTGATTTTTCGAAATAGCTGATTGCAATCTCGCGATTGCAGGAAGCTCAGTTTTATGCACGTTAGACTTATTATTGAGAGACAGATGCATCTTCTGTACAAGATCTTGTATGCCCGTTACTAGTCAGAAACTTGTGTAGAAGTAACCTACTACAGGTGCTGGGGGTGAATGCACAGGAAAACAATATGAAAATATCTCAAAGAGGAAATGCGAGGGGAAAGAGGAAGTCATTACAGACGTCTATCAGTCCATTAGGGACTGTTTTCTTTACACTGCCTTTCAAGATATTATTCCGGTAATAAAAGGAACCATGCTAGCTACCTTTAATTTAACCAGATATTCAAACTATGTATAAATGTAATTTGCCCATGTTGTAGTTTGTTGTTATGGAAAGTGCACAATGTGACTTGCTCATTCTGACTATGTTTATGCTGTGTATTTAAATCTGATTCATCTTATATGTATAGGATGTGTCTGAGTGAGTAAGTTAACATGCTAAAAAAGCACTTCAGTGTACATTAACTCTTCAGCTTGCACGGGTCATGTATTGTAGGTCAATCCTTGACATTATTGACTGATTCAATTATTTGAAATTATCATATTTTTTCTGTACTTTTATTGTTAAAAAACATTGTTAGTGCGTTGTTAATAGTTGCTGTGGCATATTTTCGTCAATAGTTTTAATTGAAATTGCTTAAATATCGTCATGATGCAAACTTCGTTATTGTTGATATTGGAGATTAAACGGAATTAACGACAGATCTTTCCTTCTATATTGTGACATGCATCTGAGTGTAATGGATTAGAAAAAAAAGAAAAAAATTTAGGACAGTGACTTATATTTATCAATTGTTGATTGGGCATCACACTCCATAATGGAGGTAGATGAATGCCAACTTGCAGAGGGGAGTTTAAGCAAAATAAAGGATTAGAAACGTCACCAGAGAGAAGTCTGTTGTTTGACCAGAAGGTCGAGTTCAAGATTACGAGGTCAAAAATAGTAGAAAATAGAAAATAGTATGGTGACATTTAATTTAATTTCTTTTAGAAGTAATTTTGTTAACAAGATTAACAGTGATCTCAAGCATTTATCCAACGTGGTTATGTTTAATGTCTTACTGCTTATATTTAACCTATAGAGCTTTTTCACTTTTGTGTTCATCTTCTAGTTCAGCGCCACTCTCCTGTCCCTCACCAGAGGCATTCGCCCGTTCCGCAGAGGCATTCCCCCATCCAACAGCGTCACTCCCCCATCCAACAGCGCCACTCCCCTGTGCCCCAGCGGCGCTCCCCTATCCTGCAGCGTCTCTCTCCGGACATGCACCGTCGCTCACCTCTGCCTGAGCTCAGCGACGGGCCCGCTTCCTATTCCTGCAGGCCCACTTCCCACCACCTGAGGGCCAGTTTCCAGGGAAGACGCAGTTACTCTGAAGTAGCCGATCCGTCGGCTTATCAACGGCCGCCACGGTTTACTCTGGACCCGGTGTCCACGCTGCCGAAACCTCGACCTTATGTCGACAGCTACCACAAGCAGAAGCAGCAACAGCAGCAACAACAACAGCAACATGGAGGAAGCCAGCACATGTTAGTTCAAAGACAGAGCTCTCAGTCTGGCGATGGGGGATTGGCTGAATCTCCACGGCTGTCCAGGGAGCTGTCCTTCCACCACTCGGATGTGTCCCACTTGCATTTCGAGCCTCAGCCCAGCCCAGCATCCCTGCATCCATCCCCACAGCCTCCGCAGTCCTCAGAGGATGAGGAGGAGTGGTCCTGCCCTCATCCCATCAGTCCACCGCGAACACTGGGGGTGTCGAGCCCCTCGTCGAGCTCCAGAGGCCCCGCCTCTTGTTCCGCTTTCCCCATTCCTTCCCATCCCAACACCCTAAGCTGCCACCCACCTGGATACCTGCATGCAGAGCACGCCCAGTCGTGGCCGTCCATCAACGTGAGTAGCAAATCAATGGGCAGAATAACCATCCCAGGGTCATTGGAAAAACGTGCCTGTGGCAACATTTCTGCAAAATGATATTACATTGCTTCTTGCACATTTCGTGACGCATTGCAAGCGCAGTTATGCAGGTGAGCTACCGAGTAAGTTTACTATGTCAAAAAAAGCCAGGCACATGGAGCTGTTTATGTGAAGCAAACATTAAAATGTATCAGTTTACAAACCATGCACTATGGTGAAGCCTTAAGGTCATCATAACACATTATTGTGCAAAGTACAACGTGATATTAATTGATAATCTGCCCATGTAATCATAATCTGTGTGAAAATGACTAAAAGTTGTTGGTGTTTTACTTGCCACTACTGTATATTTGAGCTGGAAACTGTAGTAAATTGTATCTATAGGTACGTTTTTTGGAGTTTAGGTGGAGAGGCACATTTTTCCAAAGAGTCTATGTTGAGAATAACATAAAGGTGAAATGTGAAATTTCTGCATTTGCGAAACCAAACTGAATTACAAATATGTTTTCAGACTGGATTCCTTAAATTTGTGCAGCATTCAGAATTCAGAATGCTTAAAGAAAATCCATTAATTAAAATGAACTGAATAATGTGTCATTTTTAACTAGGAAAGGGATGGTTTGTTAAGACAAACTTTGAATGGTGGCTTGACAAGGCCATGTCTTAAAGGATTGGTTCACTCCAGAATTAAAATGTGCTGATAATTTACTCATCCCCATGTCATCCAATATGTTCTTGTCTTTCTTTCTTCAGTCAAAAAGAAATTAAGGTTTTTGAGGAAAACATTCCAGGATTTTTCTCCATATAGTGGACCAACGGGTTGAAGGTCCAAATTTTACTTTTAATGCAGCTTCAAAGGGCTCTACATGGTCCCAGCCTAGGAATAAGGGTCTTATCTAGAGAAATGATCTGTTATATACTTTTATATACTTTTTAACCACAAATGCTTGTCTTCCACTAGCTCTGTGATCCACGTCCACAACTTCATGCATTAAGTAGTCATGTTGGAAAGGTCACACGTAGGCGAAAGTACCGACCCAGTGTTTACAAAGCAAATGTGCAAAGACTAAGTCAAACACCCTTTACAAAAAAAAAGTAAAACAACTATGTCGGATGAGTTTGAGGTTGTAGGTACTTCCGCCTACATCACACGTGACCTTTCTAACGTGACTACGTAATGCGTGAAGTCGAGCATTTGTGGTTAAAAAGTGTATACATTTTAACTTTTTTTTAAATGCCCGATCGTTTCGCTAGATAAGACCCTTATTTCTCGGCTGGGATCATGTAGAACCCTTTGAAGCTGCAATTTGGACCTTTAACCCGTTCGTCCACTATATGGAGAATAATCCTGGAATGTTTTCCTAAAAAAAAAAAAATTATTTTCAACTTAAGAAAGAAAGACATGAACATATTGGATGAAGTGGAGGTGAGTAAATTATAAGGAAATGTTCATTCTGGAGTGAACTAATCCTTTAAAGTTTGAAATGTCACGAAATTTGTTTTATACTTTACATACACTTTTAATTATCAAAAATTGATTTCCCAGAATGCCATTGTTTGTCAAATTTCTGTAATTCAGGAAAATCCTTTGGGGTGTGGCCACTTAAATTTAAATTAGAACTTATGATGTTGCTCTGTCTGGCTGCTCTAATAAACACTGTTTCTCTGTGCCACTTTCAAGACATTTCAGTGTTGACCCATTTCAGGGAAATCAATCTTTAGTTTGTGCCAGTCAAGCTGAGAAAGAAGATGTTTATTCAATGTAACATTGAATAAAATACACATTTCACCTTTATTGTATCCGTTTTAATGGTGGATTTGAAACATTACGGCTGTCAAACGTATCACTGTGCCCTTTACAGCTGTGGATGGAGACCGAGGAGGAGGGTGACGTCAGGAGCTGCCCGTTGTGCCAGCTAATCTTCCCTGTTGGTTACCCTGATGATGCCTTGATCAAGCACATTGACTCGCACCTGGAGAACAGCAAGATCTGAGACCCACAGCCACGCCATGACCTTCCATTGTTCCGCAGTTACATTCATCCTTCGCTCCTGGTATTTTTAGCTGGGTGCCTTCAGACAGAATGTAGGCGATGCACCTGTGGCCAGTCTCGCAATTTGTTAAGTGAAACGGAGATCAATGATAACCTACACAGCTCCGATATGTAGTGAATGGCTCATATCTCTATATATCTCGCTTCGTTTTAACACAAATTTCTTGAAATTGGTAACTTACATACACATTGGTTACATACACCAAACCAAACTCGCTCTCCAAAAAACCATATTGCATTATTAAGGCTCTTTTAGCTAATGTTCCCATGATTTTTTGCATTATTTACACTTCGATGTGGTCACAGAATGTACTTTGTGTGCCATATTTAGATGAACTGAAAAGATGATGGAGCTATACAGGATGAGTATGAGGGAATATTTCACACATGGCCAATGGTTGCATCATTTGAATTTCAGCACTTTATATACGCACTTAATATCCAGTTTACCAATATTACTAACACTAAGGCAAAAAAGTAAAACCTTATAGATATAATTTATTTTTTAATACTCCAGGGTTTCGCCCTTATATATATCTTAGTTTGGCAGGACTTCCCTTTAACAAAACTAGATTATTTGTAATTATCTGTAAATTCACAATCGCATCTATTTTGTTTGTCTTCCAGGGTGTCCGGCTGTACAAAGAGGGAAGATTTTTTTCTTCCCTATAAGATATTCTTAAAAAAAAATTCCTCTCATAATATACATAATGATTGCAGCTCTGTACACACAGTTTTAGCCAACCACTGACAAAACACCAGTTACTGTTGTTTCTCAAGACAGAAATACTGTGATTTCTGTAGGATGGTTTTTGATCTTTTTGATGTAAATTATTTCAGAAAAATTGCTTTGACAAAATAATATATTCTTCTGATCACATCACAGAGCGCGATCAGTTTTATCCGTTTTTTTAATGTACTGTAAATGTTCACCTGTATTTAAAGCCAATTATATGTATTAACCTGTAAATTCAGCTATATAATATAGATATGTATTTTGCAAGCTCTGATAAGAGCAAATGGATTGCTAAAGATTAAAAGAAAACCATTGGAACTGCTAATTAAAGTTTTGTATTGTAATCAAAACGATAAAGCCACCCAGTTGAATTAGCTAACTATCTTACTTTTCCCTATTCCTCCAGGTGTACCCTATACTTTTATGTTTAAAAGTCTTCTTTATTGCTACTTTCCCTGATTCTGCAGACTTTGTGAAATCGAGGGCACTGGATATGCTACTAACCCAAATACAGAGGAACTAAAATGGGAAAGTGGCACAAAGAAGTCATTGCCGGTGCACACATGCGAAATTACAAAGCCAAAAATAGCGAAGAGCAAAATGAGAAGCTGTACGCTGTCTGTCAAATAACTGGGTGGAGGAGGTTTCATCCAATTGGTCGTCTAATTTTATGTGGTAACCGCTAAAATTCTGGAAAATACCATCCCAGATGTTGTAAATATGAATCGTCTATGATGTCACCATTAACTATTCCATGAAAGACTAACTAACAGGTGTGGATAAACTGAAATACCATCAATACAACCAAAGACACAGTCTGCTTGTTTTTCATGTCTTTTCACATGATAACCACTTCAGGTTACATTGAAATACGGTGCAAAACTGGAACATGTGGGAAAACATTTTTTAATGGGTAGTGTGCAGACGTGGAAAGTCACAGCTAAAGTGTAAAGACAATCCATTTCTGCATAATCACACACAAGTTTCCTTGTCTTGCAACCTTGTCCACGAACATGCAGTGTAGATGCAAAGTAAAACGTCGGCCACTATTCACAAAGATTCGCTCAGGAGTTATTTAAAGAGCTGTTGCTGTTTCCTTGCTCCTCAAAACAAGTGTTTTCTCATGCAAAGGCGAATTAGCCTGAATGCTTTTCTGGATGCTCAAAGTAAATGGTCTCTCTTTTGCCCTGTAGTTTTGGTGTGTGACTTTTTTGTGATATTCTTAAATAACTCAGGGGATAAAACTTTGTGAATATGGCTCCTTGACCATACCGGACTAACCTCCACAGGGACAACGTGACAACTCGCCAAACGTATTAAAGAGCTAAGAGGACAATAAGTAGAGATATTTTGTCATAGCAACAAGGTTCTGTAAGAAAAGAGGGGAAAAAAAGAACATTGAAAATGAATGCATATTGTGTCAATAATTCTTCTGTAAATACTATAAAAATAAACTGGAACATGCACTGATTGGGTGTCTTTTTTATTTTATTTTTATAGGATGACAACAGATTTTTATATTTAATTTACAGTACGTTATAATCATGTTTAATTTAATCTATCCTCATGACAATATTGGGAATATCATAACCCATTAAAGTAAATCGTTTTCACAAATGAATGGAGACAATATACACACAATTTAGTGGAAATGTTTTAGTTGAAAAATGTGCTTATACTTTTTTATATATATATATATATATATATATATATAATGTTGATTTGTTGCATATTTTGATTATGCAATGACATTAAAACATATATATATATATATATATATATATATAAACACACAGTATATATACCAATGTTCCATATACCAGTTCTCATAATCAACGTGTCTGATGCAGAAGAAAAGGGCAGAAATAAAGATCTGAGCGACTTTGACTAGGACCAAATTGTTATGGCAAGACGACTGGCTTATGGGTTGCTTCCGGACAGCAGTGCTTGGAATTTACCAACAGTGGTCCGAGGAGGAACAAACCACCAACCGGCGACAGGGTGTTGGGTGCCCAAGGCTCATCTATGCACAAGGGAAATGATGGCTATCCCCTCTGGTCCGAGCCAACAGAAGGTCTACTGTAGCACAAAATTTAGCTGCAGAGCAGTCAGAGTGCCTATAATGACCCCTGTCCACCATCGAAAGTGCCTACAATGAGCACGTGAGCTTCGAAACCAGACATTGGAGCACTGGAAGAAAAGTCGCCTGGTCCGATGTGTCCCGTTTTCTTTTACATCACATGGACGGTCGTGTACGTGTGCGCCATTTACCTGGGGAAGTGACTGCATCAGGGTACACCGTGGGATGACGACAAGTCGGTGGAAGGAATGTGATGCTCTGGGCAATGTTCTGCTGGGAAGCCCTGGGTTAGGCCATTCATGTGGATTTAAATTTTACATGTTCCACCTACCTAAACACTGTTACAGACCAGGTACACCCCTTCATGACAATGGTGTTCCCTGGTGGAAGTGGCCTCTTTCAGCAGGATAATGCACACTGCATACATTGTTCAGGTATGGTTTGAAGAATTCTGTGAATTTTGTTTTGAGTTTTGAGTAAATTTTGAGTAAAACTGAGCAGGTCAGTGATGAGTGTGGGGGGATTTTATTGTTGATGGATGTGGTTTTTACATTTGTGTGCATTGTTTGTTTGCGTGAATGCATGTTGAAACTAAATTGCATGTTGTCGTGGCCTCTAAATTCCCCAGATCTCAATCCAATTGAGCATCTGTGGGATGTGCTGGACAAACACCGGCTCCAGCTCGCAGACTACAGGACTTGGACAGGACAGGATCTGCTGCTAATGTCTTTGTGCCAGATACCAGGACACCTCTGTAGAGACCATACCTCCTTTAGTCCACGGAGTTGTGGACTAACAGCATATTAGGCAGGTGGACATAATGTTTTTGGCTCATCGTGTATATATATATATGTAATAACAAAACAGTATATGCATGGACATTTGGATTTTTAGGGTACATTTACACAACAACGAAAATGGAAACGTTTTTCCTTTGCATTTTTTGCATACAGACGACAACATTGTCAAAACGGTCCCCGTTCACATAGATCTGTGGAAAAACAACGTATTCTGCTGCCTGCCAATAGTTGGCAAAGAAACACTACGGCTTACAGACTGAACACGTAATACGCATCCGCATGACGCCACTGTTTTCACAAATTCACATTTTTGTAGTTCGCACAGAGACTTGCACTTTAAAGCCGTTGTCAACACACAAAAAAATGTATAGGCATTCAAAATGTTTTTGAAAACAGGATCCTTAGAAAGAAACTTTTTTTTTTTTTTATGCTGTTTATGTTCATTGAATACATAGTGACAATAGAGATGGTTTTCTCAAAGTGCTTTTTAAAACTCTCATCTGTTTTCCTCTAATTCCCCCCACCCCACTTCCGACCCTTTGTGTCATTTCTGTGCCACATGCGTACGCTCTTTCAGTGAGAGATACACTTCTCTCAAGTTCACAGGATGGCCCGCCCATCCGCTCAAAACCACATGCTCTCCGTGAGCTTAGTACTCTCTCTTTCTCTCTCTTCTTCCTCCTTTTCTCTTTCTCTGTTTCTCTCTCTCTCTTGCTTTGCTTTTCTTTTTTGACACACAAACACATCACATAGGCACCTCAAACATTTCAGCAGATATGGGTCAAATTTAGGTTTTAGGGGTATTAATTAAAACTAAAGCACAAAGGGAAATCACAGCCAAGTTGATTTATGAATTATAATTCATTTGAATCTATGAATTATAATTAATTTCTAACATTACAATAAGTACACATTTGCTTTGGGGAAAGTTGATAAGATTCCACTTAATAGATTTTATAATTTACCCTTGACTCTGTAGCTATATATATATATATATATATATATATATGAGAAAAGTATAAGTGTGTGTATATATATATATATATATATATATATATAATATTTCCTGTGAACCTTTTCTCAGGAAACCTTTTCTCTCACCTTGTCTCCATTTGTCTAAAGTTCCTTAGAAAATACAATAGATCACGATAAGAGCTTGGCGTTTGCGGTTAACAAAAAAATCTCTTCTGTCATGTTTTTGACGTCATCTTCACACGTTTGTTGAGGTTTTCCACAAAAGGAATAAAGGTCTCGAAACTAAACAATTGGATTGATCCAGAAATGTTTGTGAGTCAGATCGGCATACATGCATTACTATCACCCTGGATAAAAAACATATACTATCTATACACACTACACTCTTAGAAAAAAAGTTTTTCTAAGAACCCTGGTTCTTGTCTCAGTTTTAAAGAACCAAAAAGGTTATTTATGCCAAACAGGTTCTATATGGAGAAATGTCTTAATTGTATAATACTTACATTTACATTTGGCAGACGCTTTTATCCAAAGTGACTTACATTGCATTCCAAGGTACACATTTACATTCTTATCAGTTCTTGCTTTCCCTGGGTATCGAACCCAAGACATTGGCGTTGCAAGCGCCAACGCTCTACTGTTTTCATAAAATTGTATTACAATAATAATAATAATATTAAAACTAAATTAATTTATTAAAAATAAATATTTAAAAAACTCATTAAGGCTCGATATAGAACCTTTTCTTTTCTTTTAAACATGTTGTTTATCCAAATCTTCTAGTTTATCCATATGTGCTTGTTGAACATTTAATTTCAAAACCGTGGGCATTAATGTGGAGTTGGTCCTACCTTTGCTTTTGCAGGCTTTTTGCAAATCAGTCAAGTTCTTCCACACCATAGTTCATAATTTCTTTATGGATCTCACATTATACAGAGGCATGTTGTCATGCTGGAACACTAAACATACACCTGCTAGTAATGGGTGCTGTTGGTAAATGTTACATCTGAAGATTAAACTTTAATTACTTCCTTGTATGAAACCCTAGAGGTTTTAGGATCAAATTGGCTTGATTGGCTTGCTTGATAATCTAACTCTTCCATCTCAGGACCTCAAAACGCTCTTCTTCTAGAGCTTTTGAGGTCCTTTTTATATTCAAATGTTCATGGTTACACAAAACAGTATGCCAAAAAATGAAGGAAATTTAAAAATGCATAACAAGAGCTGTAAAATATGATTCATGCTTTGTCTTTTGTTACTGGGTTTTGGCCTGGCAACCCTGGTCAAATGAAGCTACAGTGACCACAAGCTGCCAAGTCGTATCGCTGTACATCTGTCTGTTTCCTTAATAGCCCATTACAGAGAACTTAAGATAACAAAACCAATCATATTTAAAGATTGTCATGTGAACTGGTCCCAGGGTCTTTTGGTTTAGTATTCTAAGTATTAGTCATGCATTTTACAGTTTTTCTCAGTCGCTTTGGTGCATTTCTCAGATCAGAAATGAAATTCTCAAAACTACTTGTTCAACCTCTACACATCATCACTTGTGCACATCATAAAAGCAGTTTCTCATTCTTTTGAACAAGCTGTGATTGCTTTGGTACATTCATGCAATTGATCATGTACAATGCGGTTTCCTACATTATCATTGCTAATGCCATGTTGCTCAAAATTTATTAAATAGTTCTCTGTGCAATAGTCTTACCCCTCAAAACATCTAGTCATTAGTTCATTGTATAAGTCATTACAGTTTTTGTCACATCATCCCTAACATGTGCAAAATAATAAGTGCATTTCTCTCAGAACAATTTGTACAAACTGCAATATACAATAGATACACTGTAAAAAATGTGTAACACTCCCAAATCAAAAATTTCAATTGACCGATAACATCTAAATTTGTCAATTGGCCCAAGTGAAATTCTGTAAATTCTAAAATTAAATGTACAGATTTTCACTTGGGCCAATTGAAAAATGTAGATGTTTTCGGTCAATTGAAATTTTTGATTTGGGAGTGTTACAAATTTTTAACAGTGTATGTTTCTAAAGCAGTCACTAAAAATCCTTAGTACATCTCTCAAAAGTAAATATTCATGCCAATGATCATGTCAGTGTCATCAGAATGATAAGTCATTGAGTCATTGTTCACGAACAAGGTGGTCAAAATGTTTAGGCATGTTGTCAATGTAACTGTGTATTTTGACAGTATTACCTGATGTAAACTTAGGCTACAGTTTGGATGACAGTTACTGTATTGAAAATGCACAAGGCTGCACTTCTATGGCATATATCAATTTCAACAGTACTATTTACATATTACTGTATGTGGGTTATTGATTGAAAGAGACTGGACAGGATTGTGTTTTTCACAGATTTTACTAGTGCTACTTTATGAAAGAAAAAAACGAAATAATTTACAGTAAGAAAAAGGCAAGGGGCAAAAAAAAAAAAAAAAGTTGAGTAGATGCTGGGTGTTGTATGGCCCTATAAGGGGGATATGGGTTAGGACACCATGCTCCGAAATAGCGGAGCTCACATGGTGATATTTCCTCCCCGTTGGCCTGGCAAATCCACAGGAGCTCTGTGACCGATGATATTCCGACCCCGTCTTCCGCATTTGGTCAGGTTGAAGCCAGCCTCATCCACGTATACGAAGTTGTGAGAGGGTTCACTTGATTCCAACTCCATTATACGCTATATCCCAGAACACACAGTTGAATTTGTTTTGGTAAGGAAGAGTGACATAAAATGTATATTGCATGTTACTTCCACAGCAATGGAAATGTGTGCAGTTTATGCTTACTGTACTATGTATCACTATAAAATGTTGCTGTAAAGATGTTACATAGATATATGTTTTACCTGTACATACGGGTACCGTAGCTCCTTAACATAGACAAAAACTATGCAAACACACATTTTACTGTAAAACATACAGGTGGGTGCATGTAAGGTGCAGTATGTATCTGTATAGAGTATATTTCTGTATGCTGTGAAATACAAGTGGACTACTGTAATATGAAGCATTGTAGGAAGTATACAGTATACTGCTTATATACAGTAACAGTGCACTGTACATTGGTGGACATACCTGTTCTCTCTTCGAAACGTTTGAACTACTGAGGACACGGTTGATCTCCCAATATTCGGCTGCACCCTTCAACCCGCCTCAGCCATTGTAAGGCCATCATTGACAACATGGTCTACAATAGCGGCCCTTATGTCATCAGATATGCGCCTATGTCCTCTTCTGCCTCTTCCTCTGTTTTGCCTTCCACCAGGCATTCCTTGCTCCTCTTCTTCCTCCTCCTCTTGGCTGTTGACCCTGCTCGTTTCCTGGTCCATCCATTATTGGAAAATTGCAACTCTGTGTTGTGGTCTGTCTATATATGTTTGCCAATTGATTGTTCATGAGAGGAACTAATGCCTAGATGTTTTGAAGGGTAAGACTATTCAACAGAGAACCATCTACTATATTTTGATCAACATGACATGAGCAATTGAAAATGTGGAAAAAAGCTAACACCTGTACATTATTGTAATATGTACAAAACCAATTGCAATTTGTTCAAAGGAATAAGAAATTGCTTTAATGATGTGCACAAGTGACTAGATGATTTGGAATTTGTATAAGTAGCATCAAGAATTGCACTTTTGATCTAAGAAATGCACCAAAGCGACTGAGAAAAACTGTAACAGAGTTCAATGTTTTATTGACAACATGACTAAGCATTTTGATTATCTTGTTTGTGAACAATGACACAAGGACTTTTCATTCTGATGGCACTGATATGGTCATTGACATAAATACTTACTTTTGAGAGATGAACTAAAGATTTTGAGTTAGTTACAGATTTTTGCAGGTAATCCAATGTGTGGTGCTGTTTGTATAAATTGTTTTGAGAATGCACATACTTCTTTGAGAAATGCACCAAAGCGACTGAGAAAAACTGTAAAACATGCTATCACATCTCCCTCTTAATCTCGTTTGCCTTTGTATCCCTGTATATCCCACATTTTCCACTAGATGGCCAGGAAGATCAGAAGATCGAGCTCTTTCACAGCTCAACACACAGAACACAGAATAGTAATATATCACTCCAAAACTCCAAGGAATATATATTAAATGTATATCTGCTAGATAGATAGATAGATAGATAGATAGATTAAATGTATATCTGATAGATAGATAGATAGATAGATAGATAGATAGATAGATAGATAGATAGATAGATAGATAGATAGATAGATAGATAGATAGATAGATAGATAGATAGATAGATAGATAGATAGATTAAATGTATATCTGATAGATAGATAGATAGATAGATAGATAGATAGATAGATAGATAGATAGATAGATAGATAGATAGATAGATAGATAGATAGATAGATAGATAGATAGATAGATAGATAGACGGATAGATGGATGGATGGATGGATGGATGGATGGATGGATGGATGGATAGAGTGATGCAAGTTATGTAATCAGATAGATATATGAGGTAATGTGAGTAAGTAATGTGAGTAACGTAATCAGATTACTTTTTTCAAGTAACAAGTAATGGATTACTTTTAAACTTACAACAACATATTTCAGTTACTTTTTCAAATAAGTAATGCAAGTTACTGTGTTTTCCCATTTATGGACTGACAGCTCTCCTGTCTCCATGTTGAGAGAAATCAGGAGTGAGGCACAGAATCTTCATTCCTTCTGTCTGAGGCTTATTCATTTTACATTTAGTGTGAAAAGGCATTTACAATTGCCAAAAATAGAACTTTTAGCTTTTTTGTCATTAAAAAAAAAACCTCCCAGGGGAGAAAAACTAATGCAAAAGTAACGTAAAGCATTACTTTCTATAACAAATAACTAAAGCAATTAGTTACTTTTTTAGGGCGTAACGCAATGTTGCAAAGCATTACATTTAAAAGAACATTTCCCCAACACTGGACTTGACCCAACCAGTCAACCGTCATAGTTGATTGTTGTGACAACTTTCCCATATGACAACTAGCCCCTGCCTATAATCAAGACTTCCATTATACACACTGAAAATATCAGCTAGTTTTCCTGTCACCGGTAAAATCACATGTGGCCCACCGAGAAACAACAGTGCAGTAGATACGTGCCGAAATTTCCTGCATGTAAAACAAAATGAGGTTGTATATACGCTAAATAAAGTATCAACCAGGGCAGGGATCAAACAGCGGGGAGCAGAAGTGAATCTGTTGGCGCAATGAACCAATCAGGGCAGAGTGAGGCATCGACACAGTGCATGAAGCTGTGACCGGCGTTTGAACTGCTGACCTGTGTAACTCACTCCTATTGATGACGGGACAAACACTACCACTCTTACAACATAACGCTTCAGCGAGCACAGCGTGGCCCTGGGCGAGAGGGACGGGAAGGGGCAAGAGGGGGGAAATGGGAAAGGAGAGGGCAACAGGGTAGCATTAGTCAGAGTGTGAGTTTATTTAGTAGATTTTTACACTGAAATGAAGACAAAGAGTAACACTTCCCTGCATCTATGGCCCTGTGACAGGGAAATGAGACCAGTGTGTTGAGAAATGTCAGTAAAAGATATTAAGAGAAAGGCAATAGTGTGTAGCGTTAATGACATGGAGTCATCTGTTGGGCTATTGATAATTGAGTCAATTATTTTCAGTATCAGTTATTCATCCATGACTGATGTTCTCTTGACCTCAATTACACAACTAAACACAACAGTGGCAAGAGAGACGTTTAAAGATTTAGTTGTCTTTCCTGATTTGCTCAAAAAACAACACATCTTCTGTATACGGCTTGTATTAAATTGAATCAGTATGTTATGCAATTCACTGAATGCAAGAAAAGTATTTGTGTCTAGTTTTCCAGTGTTAACATCAATAATATAAAATGTACTTGAGAAGCAAAATTATATAAGAAATTAAGAAATACATTTTTTTCCCTAAAAATATTATCAAAATGAGGTGTTTATGCTTAAAACAAGAAAAAAATACCTACCAACAATGGGTATATATGTTTACTTATCTTACCCTCATGGTTTCAGCTTAAACAAACTTTATTTTGATTTAAATAATTTTGCTTCTCAAGTAAATGTTTCTTGATTTAAAATGTTGAGATATCTGTACTGGAAACCAAGACAAAAATTCTGAATAAGACAATACCTGTGCAGTGTGTTACATATTTTACGGAACATTTCATGCTGAAATATTGCACAGTGCACTTATATGAAAGAAACCTCCTCATGCTCAAACCTTTGCCCAAGTGACCCCATTTTTTTGGAAACAACATGACCTCATCAAAGAGATTTTGAGGGTTATATTACAGTATGTGTGTCTCTGATTTGCAATATCTGCGAAACATGACAGACACCAACATCATTTCATGTCATTGCATTATTTCTTGACCTTAAACCCCCATATATATGGTTTCTAAAGCAGATTAGAGGTCGGGTCCATAGATGAAATCAATATCTGTGGAAACCATCGTGTTTTCATTAGGCTTTGTGGTTTCACCTTGCAAGTGCACCTTGTGGTTTTTGCACCAACCCTCTTTCCTTGTTGGTGGCACACTTATGTTTAGAGAAGAGTTAAACATGACCATGAGTTTCCACTAACAAGTAGAGTGACTCACAATCCCCCAGTCATGACTGGTAAAAGCAGCAGTATTATCTAAAATGATAAACATTTTGAAAAAAAAAATCAGCACATTTCATCCACATTTTCTCTAATTTTAAAAACTTTTTGCAATCAGCTATGTGTTTTTTGTAAGTTAGCTTTATTTACTCTTGTGACTGGTATCATCTGTCAGGATGCATTTCAGCTCGATGTTCGGCGGACATGCAGCGCAACTTATCAGCGCTCATCATTAGCTGTTGCCGCATGGCAAACGGGTGGCGCAGCCCTTTTTTTCCATGCGGCAGTATCACAGCTCCGATCTGTCACCCTTTGCTCGCCTTAATGTGTGAAAGTAAGACGTGTTGCGCCTATTAGCACTTTCTGGCAAGGCTGGCATGCTGATCTGTCCTCCCTGGGGAGCCAGGCAATATGGTGGCCCGCACTCTGGGCCTGCCAGACAGGGCGCCCACTGTCACTCCACATCAGCTTGACATCAACTGCCCAGTCAGGCGGCTATATACACACACACACAAACATACAAATCAAAACGTGATTAATTCCGAGACATGGTTTCAGTACAATCAAATTCTGTAATTCAACTCCCCCCAACCCCATTACAAAAAATTTAAATCATATACATTCACTTGAGATGAAGACTCTAGTAATATAAGGAGCCTAATAAAAGGTGTTTTATTCTATATAAAGCTGGTCGATTTGTGTTGAGATCTCATGACCAGCAAAATACTGCTCACTTTATTTTTGTAATCCTCTGTTATTGGACACTTGCGCTTGTTGAATAAATTAATCATGCCTGACTAAAAAGGTGATTTCTTAAAAAAAAAAAAATAGTTTGCATGTCAATTCATCCATACCTCTAGGTGTCACTACAAAGTTGCTTTCACTTTAGACTTTGAACTTCACAACGAACAGGATATGGTGTCTACTCCATGGCATCTGTTTTAGTAAATGAATATATAATACATTTAATAAATTCGAAATATGGAAATTATACAAATTTACTCAACTTTTTCACAGGCCTACAACTTTGAAGTTCTTTTTTTTTTTTTTTACAACGTGATTAAGAATTTCGTTCCCCTACTGTATTAATTCATATTAATTTGAAATTGTAGCCACGCTGTGCTAACTCGTTCTCGAGTTGTAATTTAGTTAAATCATGGCCATGGCCAAATTAGTATGATGTGGCCACAATTAACTAAAACAAGCGACAAACGAGCAAATGAATAAAAAGAGGCCAAAAGTCAGTGGGAACTATTTACTATTTTTCTGCATGTCATGCGCAGGCCTCCATACCTAACTAAGTTTAATGCTGAAGAAAAAAATATATATATAAAATCATATTGACATAAACTTTAAATTGTGTACTGTTGATTTACTTAATAAATTATTCTGTGAAAATGCTATAGCGCTTTTAAGGTCTGAGCACTACTCCAAATCAGAGTTCATCGTGTTTGAATCAGTGGTGTGAAAAGGTTAAGTACCTGCCAGTGAGGTTACCGACCCTGATCTCAGCGTGCAAGGCTTCGTCGTGAACTGCAACTGAGCAGAAACACTCCACAGATCTCCCGTAACATTAGTGGGAAAGGTCAAAAGTGGAAAAAACGTCAAATAACATCATCTTCCAACACCATCTGACCTAACGCATCAGGAGTCACTTTTAAAGGCCACAAATATTTTGTGTTCACTGACAGCGTCGCACATCCGATTCACGGGTTTCTTTATCAATCACATTGTAGTGCGCGTAATCTCTCTAAAAGATCGGAAAATGGAGTCGTGTGTGGTGATAACGTGACTCGCAGCTGTAAATAATCCCCAAGCATGTCTACAACGTGTTATCTTGTTAATCTGACGTTACACTTCCTTCCAGTGATCCCCAGTGGGCAGGTGAGGTATCATAGCCTGGTGCCAGGGATTGGTTGGTTTTTGACCTGAAATTAATTTAAGATCAAGCGAGCCAGAGGTAGCAGGGATGAAGGGATGCTGGGAGCAGAGGCGTGAGGGGGGCAGGGATGTCTGCCGATCTGTCACAGCTCCACGCCTGGATGCTCAAGTTCATATTAGCGGTGACGAGACAAAGGGGTGACACGTCCCAGCCCGCAGGGGCCGGTGCATACACATACGCACGCGAGACCTCCACACAGACACAAGCGCGCACACGCAATCCACTTAAATATTCCTATAGGCCCTCCAGGGTTGGAAGGGTCAATTTCAGTTCATTTCAGCTGCAGTTGTGATTCATGATTCATTGTGATGAACTGGATCTATTAAATTGACCCTAACTGGACACATTCAAAGACTTAAATTCGTTCAAACAGAAACGCTAGTAAAAAAAAAAAAAACAGGTGGGTGATGCAGCTGCGAAGATGTGTTCTGGAATGAAGGAGCTGTGAGAACATCGCATACACACAAACGAGAGTACACACAGACACACACATATCATAATGGTTCACAAACAGCTCGGTTGATGGATAGAGGGTGGCAGAAAGCGATGCCTTAGCATGACAAGATTGAACTTTGGGACATCTCAGCACTCGACAGCTTCAACAAGAAGAGGGCAGCAGGCGGTCACCAGGGGCATTGCTGCGGTCACCGGGGAATGACACGGTATAGGAGAGGGATCTGGAGAAGGAGAGGAGAAACGGAGGGAGGGAAGATAGGAGGCATCACAATGTCACTGTACTGCCAGGCCATGTCAGTTGCAATTAGCATTGGATGTAATTTTCTGAGCAATTAGAGCACTTATGTTGAGAGATCTGGCTGGCAAACAGGAGGTCCTATAGCAGCCATTCAGGCAGTAACACATGCCAGACACACATATTTACTTGGATATCTATTTGAAGACATGACATAGGCATCTTCTTTTTTTTTTCGACAAATTAAAATGACTGCACATGAACTTTAACACTCTAAAAATTAATCGTATTATTTTATTATTCAATAATTTTCAATATTCCATTCAATAAAATAATATATAAACAGACAGACAGAAATATTAGATAGATAGATAGATAGATAGATAGATAGATAGATAGATAGATAGATAGATAGATAGATAGATAGATAGATAGATAGATAGATAGATCAGTTTAACGTAATTTAAGTTGAAATAACTTAAACATCCAAGTTGATTGTACTTAAAAATGTAAGGCAGCAACTTTTTTACAGTGTAGATATATAGAATGATAGAATGAAGATGAAGGCAGATTATGTATTTGAATTGACTTTATAGTCAAGTCAAGTCACCTTTATTTATATAGCACTTTTACAATACAGATTGTATCAAAGCAGCTTCACAGTGATAACATGAAAACAATACAACAAAGTTTGTTTCTAGAAGACAATTGCATCATTGTCCACCTTAAGTAAGGTGTATACTATTGTTGAATACTAAAACAATAGTATAAAATGTCATATCTTTATAAAATTTCTGTATAATTTCTAATCTTCTGGTTGGTTAAATGGACCAGAGGTCATTTAATAGCGGTAAAGTGTGGGTGTGATCTCTGGAAATACTGAGTTAAGGTGGTGATGGATGTGTTATTGTGGGAGTTACTTGTTTTGTCACCACAGAGAAGGTGCTTTTGCACCACCTCCATCTAAATAGGGTCTCTAGAATGATTAGCATCCCCCCAGTATGTCTTCCCCCACTTTCCATAGTTGTTTATTGACAAATGAAATTTCAGAATGACTGACTAAACAGGCAATGTTCCATCTCTGGCATTGCCCACATACGTACAATTGATCAGCCTTTGCTGGAACAACATATTATAATCGGTTTTGAATTCACGAATACAACAATTGCTCACAAGTTCATCTTTAAATATTTTATTAAACTATAAACTCCTCTTTCCAAACATCCAACTGGACAAACAACAATTTAGAAATAGCGGCAGCATGTGAGAATGATGCTTCATTATTATTAACTGAAATATCTTTTACTTTGGTCGTAATGGAATGAATTTTGTATGTAATTAACATCTATTTTGACTTTAATTGTTATGATAAAAATGTATTTTGTAATGAATGTTGCATTTAATTAGAAAAAACACAAGCAATATAGACTGAGTCACAATAGAGCAAGAACATGAAGGAGTGACATACAGTGAAAAAGAAAGACGGATGCAGGGTTCAATTCATAAGAAATTGGGTGGTTACACTTTTCTTTCCTACCCCTGAATGCAAGCTTCTACACTAAACCCTGCCACATTTATGCCTCCTACATGCCTGTTTGAGTCAGAAAACACCAGCAAGGGAGATCTGAAGATGTCTTCTGCCATCAGCTGCAATGTCCAAAAGATCCCTCAGCCTCGATCCAGCCTCATTCATTCAGGCTGAGACCTTCATAGAGGCTTAACATCTACTGGACCAGAGGGTGTCGTCTCATGTCACCCCCCGTGTTACTGACACATGTCTTTTCAGGTCCTAGGCTCATATTCCCTGCTTCATCTGGCCCGTCTGCTCCTGTTGGAAGAACCCACATCACCAGCCATCCTATTGCCTGGGCCGAGAGCCTCTCAGCTGGGGCAAAAGGATTTGTCACATTCAGAGTTAACACTTGCCTGCGCATATTAAATGATGAGATGACACAAACACATTAAAGGCCTCAGTCACAGTCACAGATAGGGATACACAGAGAAACGTAGCTGCAACAAAAGGAATGAGCGGTCAAACGAAATAGAAAAAAATATTTATATATTCAATCTTTTTAATTATTATTAAAAACACACACACAAACACACACACACACACACATACGCACACACACACATATAGGATATATATGTATGTATATATATATATACTGTATATAGTTTGGGGTTAGTAAGATTTCTTTTTCTTTTTGAGAGAAATACTTTATTAAGCAAGGGTGCATTTTTATTGTATTTTTAAATGCAGCCTTAGTTAGCATAAGAAACTTTTCAGAACATTGAAATCCAAATGTTTGAACAGTAGTTATATATAGCCTATATATAATTATATAATATATATAATTATTAATGGTAAAAATATAGAATATATAGTATCTAATGTTAATACATATAAATGCATAAATAGAATGCCAATTTTTTTCAGCAAATAAAGTCTGTTTATTCTGTTCCTCAAACAAAACAATTATGATTCAGAAGACTTAGAATATTATGCACTCATATACAGCATGCTTCTGCTTTACAATGCTTTTGCCGCTTTTTTTTTTTTGTGTGTCCTTTTTAGAGCTTGACAGCTTCTAGTCCCCATCTACTTTCCTTGCACGAATAAAGGATAGCTCAGACATTTTGATAAACCTATATTGCATTCCACAGAAGAAAGAAAGTCATTTGGCAAATAATGAGTGAATTTTCATTTGGGGTGAAACTTTATTTGATATCTGTTTTTTTATAATTTGACAATTTGATGAGATGAATACATCACAAAAGAAGGAAGGAGCTAAAAAGTTTGTTTCCTCTGCCTAGCCACACTGATATCAATAGACGTGTTATTTTATCCCGCAACAGCAACCTTTAGTCTATTTCTTCAGTTTGTCTATTTCTCTCTCCAATTTTTGACTCACTTCCTCTCTAACCCCATTCTTTGTTCTCATTTTAAACACACTCCCACCGTTCTCTCCCCCTCTCTCGTTCTCTCTTGTCCTCCCTCTCCGTCCTCCCATCTGGACTGATAGTGGTTGTGATGGCTGGGGTGTGAGGCGCTGCCTGGGTCCAGTTCCATTCTGGTCTCACCCACACCATGTGTACCATAGGTGCGTGAAGTATAAATACCGCACGCCCCATGGCCATGCTCATCCCAGCAGGACCCACTCTGGCCCTCTGCCCCCCTCCCCGCTCCCCCTCAGTTCTTCTGTCCCTAATTAGGATCTTGGGCTCGTTAGGGCCAGAGACCCTCGGGCCTGCTGACACAAAGTTGATTCTATCTGACGTAACAAGTCAATGCTAAGGGGATGGATGCTAATTTTAATTAATAGAATGTAAGGGTCAGTTTGTGCTAAAATGCTAGTGGAAAGCATAGTGAACAAATTACCAAGAGGTAAACCACAACAACAATCACCATCAAAATTAAATGCCCAGAACAGAGAGCAAAATGCATCAGTCCTGGAATTTGTGAGCTCTTGCCAACGTGAGTCTTGGTAGAACCTGTTGATGATTCCCATAATTCTTTCTTACAATGAGCTTGCTGTACATAAACTGTACGGTTTAAAGCAGGGTTTTCAAAATGGGGGTTCATGAGGGAACTGCACAGGGGTTTGTGAATGGATGAAAAGCTAATAATTAAAGGTTGTATCAGTGATTTCAGGCCCCAAATTTTTTTATCACATTCATCACTCAAAATCAAAACAAATAGTGTTACAACCAATCACCGACAGGGGGAGGGTGTTGTGAGGTTTTGAGCCAGCTTCTTCTTCAGCTCCGACTTCGCGTGCAGCCGTGCACGAGCACAAAACCTCACGCCCCCTGTCAGTGATTGGTTGTAACACTATTTGTTTTGGTTTTGAGTGGTTGGTGAAACCAATTGTTTTTGTGTGCAGATATCAGAGCCTAGGCTGCCTACAGAGACGCGTTTTTTTGACGGCATGCTTATAGGGCGGGCAGCTAGCGGATCGTTAGGAAAGATTAAATGAATGTGATAAAAAAAAAATTGGGCCTGAAATCACTGATACAACCTTTAATTAAATAAGCTGAAAATCGTCAACATTTATTGCATTTCATCCACGCGCTTTGAGACGCAAGTCATGATGCCGGGAAAAAAAGAGCTACAGTGGCTTCCATGATTGTAGCAACTTCCATTTTTGTTACAGATACAGGAAGTGACGATTTTGTTCTCTTGAACAGATGGGATGGAAACACTGCTTTATTCGCAAATGTTTTATGCAATATTCCAACTTTGGATGGAAACTATTGTTCTCCTCTGCTCACGTGATATTGATGACAAGAATGCACATGTAAACTATACTGTTTTCATGTACATTTTTCAAAATGTCTCAAACTCTTAAAAGTTAGCCACATTAGCGAAAATTGGTGGGCAAAAAAATATCTAATGTATGAAGCTCAGCTCACACAGAAGTCACACTCAAACCAAGCAACTTTCTGTTGGTCATTACGGAAAATTCATGTGACCAACTTGAACCTGATGTGAAAACAAATCTTTCACCGTCAAGCAGAAATCCAGATCGCACGGATTCCTATTGAAATGACTTGATTTCAGCCATGAGAATTTGCTGAACAACAGTAAATGTGACCAAAGAGCATGCCAATGAAACCTACTACAAAATGTCAAGATTTTGAAGTGAATAATGACATTATGGAGAGTAAACGATGACAGCATTTTCATTTTTAGATGAACTATCCCTTTAAATACAGCTCATTCTGATCATTTAAAGGAACAGTTCACCCAACAGTTACATTTGTCATTATTTACTTTAATATCATTCCAAACCTGCTGTTATTTCTTTAAGAAAAATCCACGTTTTTTGGTGAACTATTCTTTTGAGCACAGTGGTTTAGCTCATTTCCCCCTTCATCTCCCCCGGCCCATGAAACCTGTGTGATGAATATGAGAAGACTGTTAGTATGTTGTCCCTATCAGAGCCAGTGTAATGGAGCATGGAGAGCCAGATGACTGTTTCTGTGTGTGGAGGAACTCAGCTGTGGCTTCCTAGTGCTCTGCCATAACTTCAATCTGAGTGATGCCACATAGAGCCCTTAAACTAAAAGTGGTATTGTTTTGTCTTCTGCCTTATCTGTTTTCTCAGTATGAGTCGAGATGCTATAAGCTACAGCAGAGCTGCAGTTGATACTGCACACCCACTGCAAAGTAATTTAGGCTTTAGAACGAATAGTGAATTAATTAACATGTCATGAAGGGTGAAGGTCAACCCCTCTTCAACCAAAATGACCTTTAACATCACCACATCCTGCACACCTCACACCCTGTGTCCTTTGTCCCTGTTTTGCTATATTAAAGGTTGGGTTTTGGAGGTCTCCTACAATAGGTTTACATGCATCCAAGGTCAAAAAACACTTTAGTTTTTTTCAGAATATATATGCACATCACCTCATTTGCCAAAGTGTCTGAAAAGGGTTCGTTTGTAGGTTCAGTCTCTCTAAACCCCTCCTTTCTGTGAGCCAACTCTGCTCTGATTGGTCAGACGGCCCGATCTGTTGTGATTGGTCGACCGCTTTGAATACAAAACGCCTATTAGCATATCTGAATTTCACCTCTGGAAGCTTCCTCAGTGCTTGATGCACAGTGATAAGAACAGTAAAAATGGCGTCGGTTTCACCGTATCAATTCCAGCATGAATTGCATGCAAAATGGATTTGCTTTCGCAACGCTAGAAACAGCGTCTTCTTGACATGTCAACAACACGGACCAAACTCTTCCAGGCCTCATCTACAATTAGGCGGGTCAAAGTAGATGTTGTCAGCGGGCAGCCAATGTAGACCATAGGCTGGTATTATGCTAATTTGTTACATTGTTACAGTAGGTATGTAACATGAAGAATTTCTGACGACTTGATTCGGCAGTTCAGAATTGATTCTTTCTTTTATTTGTCGTACACTTTGATCTTTGAAACTTTGCAGACCTTTTAGATTCACAAACAGCTATATTACACGCGGCATGAAAGGTAATATTCGAAAAAGCATAATATGGCACTTTTAGGCAACCCAAATGCTTAACATTATGCTTATGCCCTCATCTTAATCACTGTTTCTTCAACACGTCCCTCTTTGCTCTCCACCTTCTCTGTAACATACCCTCCCCCTCTTTTTTCTGACCTAGATTTAGCAGTTGATCCGGACTGGAAGGTTAACCCCTAGAGGGAGCACCTTGTCAGTCCTCCACCCCATCAGTTCACACACAAAGGGCACCCTTTGTCACTTCACATTTCCAGGCTTTCCCTGCCTTACTGTCGGTTCCATTGTTATGGTCACTCTTCCATCAGGCCTTAAGTCTCACCTTTGGCCAAGCACAGGTAAGGAAATCACCTCAAAAACATCAGTCAAACAAGATTTCAAAATCTTGAAAAGTAAGAAATGCGCGCTAATTCAAATCTTAATGGACATTCTGGCACTGTAAACGCTAATAAGTTGGCAGAACTCAAAGAATTTGAGGCAATCAGTTGCCTCTAATTTTTTAAGCTCACAAACTTAAAATTTTGATTTTGTACCACACAAACATGTTAATTGCAAATTGATTGAAATGTTGACTAAACCGGGTCATACAATTTGATTGCATAAACATCATGTTAACTCAAAACTTTTACAATAAGCTGCTAGCTAGCAATAGCACACTTGTATGTGCCAATATAACTAACAAAGAGACTTTCTTTATACATTTGCAATGTACTTAAGTACAATTAACTTTAAGTAATACTTGAGTGAAATTATTTCTGTTCGGGTTAATAGTGTGCTCTTTACTGTGGACGATTTATTAGCGCACGTTAGTGTTTTTAATCTTTGTTCAAAATGAAATAACTTGTTCTTCTTCTGAAATTATCTAAAAAGGCCCATCTATATTCAAATACATTTCTGTGTATTAAATTTTGCCCTGTTCGTTTTGTACTGCGGTTCTGCGATCTCAGTTTTGAGTCAGAGCTTAACAATATAGAAATATTATTAAAACAACTGTTATCTATTCCAGTATACTGTAAAATAAAATGTTGTCTATTATTAATGTTGAAAACAAATGTGTTGCTTAATATGTTTGGGAGAACATTTGAATTTACAATAATGTTCCATGTGTTAACATTAGTTAACATGAACTAACAATGAAAAACACTTCAAAAGCATGCATGATGTTAGTTTCAACATTTACTAATACATTATTTAAAAAGTTTATTTTATTATTATTTAATGGACCTGAGATAATAAACTACAACAACGAACAGTTGTATTTGTATTAACTAATGTTAAACAAAGATAAATAAATAAATACCCTAAACAGAGTATTCCCCATTGTTAGCTGATGTCAGATAATGCATTAACTACGTTAATTATTGGGACCTTGTTATAAAGTGTTACCAAAAAAAAAAAAAAAAAAATCAACCTCAATCAGGATAATCTTGTAATGCATAATGACAAACTGGTGTTTAAGAAAGTATAGGGGGATTTGTTGCTATTTGGTAGAAGACAAAAATCGAAAGGGGGCTTTACGGTACATAGACTATAAGGACTTTTCTGCTCAGAATAGAGCTCTCTCTCAGCTCTCCGCCTCAACTGAACTACACTGTAAAAAATTATATGATCAATAAGTTGACAACATATGTTTTTACATTGCTTTAACTTACTTAAAAATCCAAGTTGATTGTACTTAAAAACTTAAGGCATCAACTTTTTTTTACAGTGCAGCCTATGGTTCATAACTAGCTAGTTTTAAAACAGCTTAATAGGGAGCCTGCTTGCCATCTATGTAACGCACAGCGTGAGTGAGTGGTGCCAGGAGGAGAGCTTAGGTTGGTTATGGCCCTCCCAGGGGTCAGCACCCATCATGCACCGGACCCTAATGCTGCTGATGAGAGAAAGACCGCCCTGCAGGCCTGTAGTCCCTCGAGGAGTGGGCATTCAGCATCAACATAACCTGAGCCGACAGAACAAACACACACACAAAAGCAAGAACATGTACACTCACATACACACAAGACAGGAACCTGACACATACAGACACACAAGCACAAAGACACACACATATCAAAACACGTACTGCAAGACAAGTCCAATATTACATGACACATAAACACACAGGTTCTCACTAAAGAAAACTCCTCATGCACAGGAGCACAATGAGATTTATGTTGCACACACAGGAAAGTAAACTTTGAAATAGCATTTTATGATCACACACGTTTGGTTTCCATGTGTATACAAGACTTCCCATAGACATAGTGATTTTTATACTGTCCCTTAACCATATCCCTACCCCTAAATACAACCCTCCCAGAAAACATTCTGCATTTTTATAGTTTCAAAAAACATAATTTAGTATGATTTATAGGGCCCTATTTTAACGGTCTGAAACGCAAGTATCAAGCGCGAAACGCAAGTAACTTTGTGGTCGGGTTTTGGGCGCTTGTTCTATAGCGGATTCCTATTATAACGGCGGATTTGCCAGGCGCACGCCAGGAGCGGTTCACAGCCGAGGAGACCGACGTTCTCGTCAGGGCCGTAAAACACAGAGAAGTGACGTTGGGGATGGAGAAACACACCCAAATTAACTTCGGTTAAACAGGCGTATGATAATTTGGGTAAATGTGTAAGCTAGATGTATGCTTTTATAATTAACTATCTAACGTATGATTTGCAAAAATGAAAACTGCTGCTTCTGTGTAGAGTAGAGAATCAAAGTGCATGCGCGTTGTGCACACGCTACATTGATTATGGCCAAGCATGCGCCCTTAAAATAGCATATGACTAACATGCGCAAGCGCCACTGACTTTAAACTAGTTTTTTTTCGGTCAGTGGCGGAATTGTTTTCTAAACCTGCAAAATAGCATGAGGGAACGTTTGCGCCGGAACACGCCTCCTCCTCTTTGCGCTGAACCGCCCCGGGGAGCGCAAGTGTATTTCTTAGTTAACCGATGTGCGTCTGTGGAGGGAAAAGTCCACTGTGCGCGGGTGCAAAATAGGAATGATACATGCGTTGGTGTACAAAGTCAATTGCGCTGGGTGCAAGATAGTGTCACGGGTGGGATGATTGCAAAAAGGTGCGAGGACTCAAGTGCAGAGATATGATGGTTTATTTACTAACGGGAAAACAAATACAAAACAAAACCCACGAGGGGGAAAAACATAACTGGAAAATACAAAACCAAAAACAGAAGCAGAACTTACTAGGGATTTACAGGGAACAGGAAACATCAGACAACAAACCGACACAGACTGCAAACAAGAGGGGACTAATAAAGGGAAACTAATCAAGGGGGAACAGGTGGGAGAACTCAAACAATAATCAGATAACAAGGGGGAGGGACCAGACAATGACATGAGCACATGGCCCAAAATAACAAAACACCCATGTGCAGCACAAGACAGGACAGGCATGTGACAGATAGGGCCCATAAGCTGTTTTCCTCTTGGGGTCAAAAATGATTGGTATTACTATCTTTGTGGGGACATTTGGTCCCCATAATGTAGGGTTTACCGGGACCACACACACAGCCACCAAGGCACAAGCTGAAACATCATAAAGCAAGACATCAAAATTGACTTCTGCTCTTGTCAGCAGTGTCTGTGAACATGCCAATGGAACTTGCAGTCTGGTCTCATGCAAACTAACAGCCCTCAAATCAGCAGTCTTTCCTCACCTTCCCTCAGCACAGCTGCCGTGTGTTAAGCAGAAGGATGCAAACTCCCGCCAGCACCTTCTTCAGGTGTGCTGTACATCAGAGGTGCTGCAAAACACACCTCCGTCAGAATTCCCATGAGGGTCTGTAAATACGTCACATCAAAACAGCAACATGAAGACCTAATTAGACTGATAAGCTCATCAAGTGTGATTAGGCATTGTACAGATAACTGACAATGACTTTAATAATACTTTTGTTTTTGTTTGTTTTACATCTTGATAACCTCCAGTTGATATTTTAACTGTTAATGGACTGCTCTCTCCAGATACTTCAGAATGGATTATGGGTGGTTAAATAATGGCCAAATAACTTTTTTCCATTCATTTATCCCATAGGGAGAACTAGCTATGAGGTGAACATTAAAAACTTTGAATGGAAGCAAAAAAGCATTTGAAAATCGGACAAAAATGCAAAGGTACAAGACTGTGTAGCCTGCTTAACGGCTTTAGTGAGGGAAAGAACTACAATCCCATAAAGCATTGTGAATAGCATGATCAAATTAAAAATGATGACCAATTCACTTGTCAATCGCAGTGCTTCATGGGAGTGGGCGGAGCTAAAGAGCAATGCCGCATTTAGCTTGTTTCGATTCTCAGATTGGTTGAATTTTCTGTACAGCATCATGGGTAATGTAGTTTTTCACCACTAATTCCGCATTTTAAAACTAAGTTGAAATAATACTGGGTTCAACGGAAGCAAATATGATCAATTAACAACCTCGTAGCTCACAGTTAGTTATCCTTAAAAATCAAATTTCCATATGGAGATTCAATTTCCACTTCTAGAACCCGACTGTTGCACTCTGTACTCTTTTACTTCAAATCAAAGTTCGCAGTGTGATTCGTCTCTGGTTTTATCGAAAATTAATGACAAAGTAATGACAGATATTTGAGGGTTGCCTTCATGTTTCCTGCCTATTTTCATTCTGTGAATATGCATGTAGTAGTAATTTCTATGATGATCATTACTAATTAATAATACTGATATAATGTGTGTGCTTGGTGAATTTTTAAGAGTCAGCAGCATTGTGTTGCAGGCTGAAATTGAGTTGACAGTTTTTCTTGTGATTACTGGCCAAACATGCAATCAAAGGTCATTCAGTACATCACAGACAGTATTTCATTCATCAGCAATACACGATTACATAGTCTTTTATTCTCATGAAGGGAAGTTGAGATCTTGGGAGAGGCTGCTCTATTGCGTAATTCAAAAGTAAAATCAAACCAGTTGACCTAATGAGTCAAGCTTCAGCACTGAATATTGACCCAGCATGCCTGCACTTATCACTACCCTGTAGGATCCCTTAACAGGGTCTTGACCCTCTTAATTTACACCCGCTGCCAAACAGTCTGCCAGTAGCAAGCATTTTAACCTCTTGAACCCTGCATTGCAAGAAATACATGACCAGAGTTTTCTCTTAGTCACAATCATATACGACATACAAAATTATTTAAATAAATAAATAAAATACTGAATCTGCCAAATATGCCAGAATGACAAATACACCCCAGCTGAAATATCTTCACTGATTGTAATAAATAATACAATTTTTTTTACGATTTTAATTACCTTAACACTTTAAAAATAGGATACATAAAACCCTCAAAAAATGTGTGTACGTGGTGGTTATTGATCATAACATGCAGTGAGACATCCATGGAAAATTGGCTGCAGCATAAAACGAACCTAATTAGGCTTATGGGACAAGAAAGGCAAGTGTGTGTGTGTGTGTATGTGTGTGTGTGAGGTTGTGTTGTAAAGTCGAGTAGCTGAAGGGGCTCGCAGGCCGGGGAGCTGAAAGGAAACACCGTTGTGTTGATCTTTAGGAATGCAGCATGCCAGAGCCCTGGCTTGGCTGGCACCAAACCCAAATACCTTGTCCACCCCTCTTCCTGTGCCTGTTCCCCTTCTTCCTCGTCTCTCCAGAGAGCCACTGCTACACTCCTTCTCCCAAACTCTGCACCCCACCCCCTGAAATGGGAGAGCCCTCGTCTCCACTTCCTCTGAAGATCAGCAAGCATCCTCCCCCCCCCCCCGCAGCATTCCTGCCCTGGCGTTGCTGTTGCTGGCCGGCTGTCACAACTGGCCGGCCAGAATAGCTCTGTGACGTCTGCTGAGTTTCTAGAAAATTGAACTCTCCCAAGAACCCCGGGAACAAGGATACGTAAACGGACAAAATGTATCCGTCCACTTGTGGCCATGCAGTCTCTGACACAGACACAGCTGCCCAGGTGCACCAGGGTCAAAATACACACGGAGAGATGCACATGCACAGGGTTATGTGATGATTCAGTGCCGTTTCTGGACGATTTTATTTGGGGGGGCCAATTGTGCTTTTAGTGGGGCACCTTCAATGTCACCTTATGTATGACTACAAAATGCATGCAATGTCATTTTTTTAATAGGAGGATGATAGAAATACCAAAATATAAAACAAAAATATAAAGTTTGTGTTTACCACAAACTGTAAGCATGTATGAAAGTCATTAGAATGACAAATACTATAGTAACACACTTTAAGTGAAAGGGGTCTGGTTTTATCAGCCACATTTTGCTGTACAAAACAAAACACTGTAAAAAATTTGTAACACTCCCAAATCAAAAATTTCAATTGACCGATAACATCTAAATTTTTCAATTGGCCCAAGTGAAATTCTGTAAATTCTAAAATTAAATGTACAGATTTTCACTTGGGCCAATTGAAAAATTTAGATGTTATCGGTCAGTTTAAATTTTTGATTTGGGAGTGTTACAATTTTTTTACAGTGAATTAATGACAGTGAAAGTTTAGTAATAATAATAATACATGAACATACATACATAGATTTTTGTCTATGTTTGTTGTATTGTTGTAGAATATTAAATTGCATAAATTATATGTACATAGTGTAAAATAAGTATTTTTTATATTATATTATATTATATTATATTATATTATATTATATTATATTAATTATATTATATTATATTATATTATATTATATTATATTATATTATATTATATATATATTTGCACATAAACTCTTTCCAAAATAAAAATGGTATCAGAGCATTTGATTGATTGATTGATTGATTGATTGATTGATTGATTGATTGATTGATTGATTGATTGATTGATTGATTGCAAAATACGTTTTGTCATGTACGTTTCGCTAAAAGCTTAATGCTCTGTTTTATAATAACGTACTACACTAAACCCTAAACCCACCCGATAGTGTTGTAAATGTGACATAAAAACGTCTTTTCATGACTCGTCTTTCACAGGATTCAAACCCGAGCTCTCCGCATCACAAGCACAATTCTGTACCAGCTGAGCTATCGAGCAAGCTTGATATGACAATAAAACCGAACATATGGAGCTGGTTAAGTGATGCAAACTCCAAAATATATTCGTTTACAAATCATGCACTGTGGTAAAAAGCGTTTTGAGTTCATAACATAATTGTGCAAGGAGCCGCATGAAATCAACTCTTTATTAATCCATAATCTGCCCCTGTAATCATAATTGAGTGTCAAAACGTTTAAAAGTGCTTGCTGTTTTACTGCCTCTAGAGTTCATTTCTGTTGGAAACTGCGTATTGGTATGTATTTTGCGTTTTGCAAAAATGTTGCCACAGGTATGTTTTTCCAAAGAGCCTGTGTTGTTTTAGCTGTACAAACCTTGTTATTCTGCTTGATATTGGTATTGGTACTGCTATTTCTTTACATATTATTTTAATGTCTTGTCGAAATCATAAGCACACTGGATTTAATGCAAATTTTGCCATTTACTGCACTTTGTTATTTACCTATAGCGGCTATGCCGGCTAATGAATCGGAAGTCTTGCACATTCACAGAAAATAGATTACGTAACCTAACCCTAAAAACTTTCTGCATTTTTACATTAAAAAAAGTTTATTTTCATTGTTTTTAATGGTTTTTACAAATGAGGACATCCCCAAAATTAAGTTTGTCAGATTTAGCTCTCTTCAGGGTACAGATATGTCCCCAAAATTTGGTTAAGTACAGTAGGCACACAGACTATACACAAACATACCAAACCACCCATATCCTTTCATGTAGGCCTACATCTTAGAACATTGTTCCCTACAATCTTTATAAGTTACATGACCTAGAATATGGGACTAGAGTTTTATGCAATGTAATGTCGCTCTCTCCACAAAACTGATCAACTCTTAACTTTCACAGGTTCTTTGATAGTACATTCTGACACAAGGAATCTAAAAAGACTCTCTGACCTCAAAGCGCTTCAAACAAACATCCTCACAACAAAAGCGAAACGCTCTCTCAGAGCATCTGAAAGAGTGTGACACCGCAACTCAGCTCGGTGTCAGAAGGAATGATGCATGTTGACTGTAGCTCTGCATTTGTCAGATGAGGTGTCTGTCATAAAATTGGCAAAGCCAGCAGATTGACACTCATTAGCAGGCCGCTGAGAGCCATTGCCCGGGGAAGCAGTGCAGAGAGACCATATCCCACTAAAAATAAATGATTCAAATGATTGGTACTGATAAAACCAGATGAATTAGAAATAGAAGAGAGCTCAGGCAAGACCTCTGGTTGGCAAGCTGTTGTCACATGGAAGGCCGCTTAAAGCCTCCGTGACACCCACCACCCCCAACCTCTTAGCGCTGGTGTCGGCCACCCTCAAGCTGAGCCCCCTCTTCCTGCTGCCACTCACAGGCACACAAATACTGTAAATTATGCACGCCTACACACACACACACACACACATACACATCAATGTCTGCTTCATGCCACAGTTTAAAAGCAGGAATGGCCAAGGCCAAATCCTAGAGGGTGAAATGAGTAACACACCCCCTTCACACGATTTTGCCCCCGCACTCCGAGCATACGCCATCATGAAGGTCCTGCCCTGGTCTTTATGCCTAAGTCCTTTGCACTTTACATGGCTTCACAGACAGAAAGGGCACCTGTCCATCACTCGTTTTGCTCGCCATCCCTAAATTAAGTCATTCATCATTATGCATGTCTCGGACTGTCAATCATTCAATCAATTAGAAAATTATTACAGTAATTTAAGAATCAGGCCCTCCAGCACAGAAAGTAAAAAGAGATTAAAGAAACGTCGAAACTTTTTGTGAATGGTATTATTTTTAATAAGTTATTTCAGTTCCATATTTTTTTTTAAACTATTATTATAATAAAATAGTTTTACTTTTACTTGTGTAGAGCATTCAAAAGCAATAACTGGGTTTCATTTTAGTTAGGGTGATGCCTTAGATTAGAAAGAAGCTGGCCAGCAGTAAAAGAGATACTAATTCATTTAAAGGGATAGTCCAACCAAAAATTGTAATTCTGTCTTAATTTACTCAGTCATTCCAAACCTGACTTACTTTCTTCTGTGGAACACAAATGAAGATCATTTGAGTAATTTTGGTAAGAAAACACTTTCGGTTTCCGTTGACTTCCATTGCATTTTTAGTTGGAAGTCAATGTGAATAGAAACTGTTTGGTATAACAACATTCTTCAAAATATCATCTTTTGTAAATGTTTCATTTTTGGGTGGACTATTAAAATGAAAATGAAAATGTTATATATATATTGTGTTGTTGACCAAATCACAAAAAGTAGCACAAAAGACAAAGGCAGAAGTTAAAGTATAAAAGAAACCGCGTGTATCATTGCAGGATATGCTCTCTTTTTTTTCTGAACCCCTAAATGCATCACTGTGCTCTCTGAAGGTCTGTTTTCCCACAGTGATCCTTCCTGGATGTGGACTAAATATCCTGCACTCGCTCTGCCAAAGGGTGTCTGATCCTGTCCAAATGTGGTAGGATTCAAGCCTGTGCCAAGTGTGTCACCATATACAGGACTGAAGGGTCAGTATCAGAGGCTATACACCGAAACCAAAGTCCAGGGTCACAACAGGAAAAAAACACCACACCCTTCGTTGCTCATAAATCTGTCAAAATGTGTAATGGTTTTGAGGGAAAACAGTTTTATCTACACTGTATATGACTGCATGTCATTTTTTTGACTTAAATATTGAAGTGAAATTAAGTCACAACCTGCACTGATAAATGTGTTGTGCTTTTGAGTTAAATGAGTGGCGAAAATTAAAACATTTTTCTGAATATGTTTTACATAAAATCTTGTAGCATTAATCTTTATCAGCCTTTAAATAGACAAATAAATAAATAAATGTTATGCAAATGATGTGCCAGTTTGCAGTAAACAGTTCTGATTGGTCAAATCATTCCTGTGAATTTACTTACGACTTCCCTTTAACCAGTCATAAGCCTGTCAAAACAGAGAGAGTGAGATGTATTTCACTTCAGCTCACCATCTGTGTTGTCTGCTCAGCGCTAGCCAAGTCAATCTTCCTATATGGATACTGTATATCCATATTATGTGATAAAATAATTCGAAAATATTATTAGAATGATTAGAATTAGTACACAATACGTACAGTGCATCCGGAAATTATTCACAGCGCTTATTCCAAAATGGATTCAATTCATTATTTTCCTCAAAAATTCAAGACAACGTGAAAGAAGTTTGTTTGAAATCTTTGCAAATTTATTAAAAATAAAAAATAACATGTACATAAGTATTCACAGCCTTTGTTCAATACTTTTTTGAAGCTCCTTTGGTACCCAATTGCCATCTTTACATGTCTATAGCTCTATCCTAACCAACACATTGCCCAGCAACATTCCATTTCTGCTCTATAAGCACTGATGTCTTTTTTTTTTTTTACACTATCTATCTCTCCTGTTTTCCTCCTGTCACTCCCTCCCCACATGTATTAAGATACAAAACTCCTGCTCGTATTGCCTTGTTACAGACTATATACAAAAGTGGATTTAATGGGCTTTTGCAGTGATTTATGGCTGTCACGGCTCACCAACGCAAATGAGACTCGACACTAGCCCACATACTTTTTCCAGGCTACGAGCCAACAGATACAGACAGAGACACACACTATTGCTCATTCATGATTTCAGTCAGAGCAGACACGGTGGGGCACGTCAGATCTCTCATGCAGGTTTTTAACATCTTTAAGAGTCAGCTTTCTCCTGGTCGGTTCCCAAGAGGCTGCTGATTCCGCATTACATGCGATGACCCCTGTCTGACAGTAGTCATGACAGCGGTGATGATTTCTTAATGTTCGCCAAGTGGGCGACAGTGGGGGGCCCGTTTCTGACATTGGGGAGCGATGGAAGGGAAAGCGGATTGTACGGTCCTTCTGCCAATAAGAGGAAGCCATGCTTTGGGGGGCGATCATTTGGGGCCTGCGGAGCAAGCTAAAGGAATGTGGGAGAGCTCAGCTGTCTTCTTCTGTCAAACGCAGGCCCTAAACTGTAGATAAGCTTGGCATTTCGTCTGCAGAAAACCTTCAGACTTCTCCTCACCTTCTCAGCCCAGACTGGTGGACACAGTTCTACATGTTCAGGGTGTGCTACTCCTTCCCCATCATTCACTGGAGCAGCATTCCTGATTAAATGCTGAAATGACATGAAAATGTGCAGTTTATTTTTAAGTTATTGCAATTGCCTTCCATTATAACATAATTAAGTGAATATAGCCAGATGTAATGTGTTTTCTAAACGCTATTTGGCTATTGCTTAACATTATGTCTTAAGTGTTGTCAGAGGGAGAGACAAATAGTTTCAGAGCAAGTTATTGTATTTTAATAAAAAATTATGCAGACAAGTAACAATAAATTAACCACAATAAAAAAAAAATTAGAAATGCATTAGTTGACACATAATTGAAAGTTCTGTCATCACTTAACCACCCTCATGTTGTTACAATATCAAATACATTAATAAAATAAAATTAAAATGTAATGTGTGCATATAACTATATATATATTTATATATTCAGATTTATATTTATATATTTAGACATAACTATACATTTGGATATACATTTATAGAGTCAGGCTTATAACTATATCTGGATTTGTATCTATATATTCAGATTTACATTTATTCAATACTTACAATTATTTCCTGTTTAGCCCCTCATATTATGTATTCTAAAAAAGAGCATTATATATATATTAGCAACATTATTAGTGCTGTCAAATTGATTCATCGCGATTAATCACATCTAACATGAAAATTTCTTTATATAATGTGTGTGTGTGTGTGTATATATATAAATTATATATATCCCCTCCTTGAACTGCCACCTTATCGTGGTGGAGGGGTTTGAGTACCCAACAATCCTAGGAGCTATGCTGTCCGGGTCTATATGCCCCAGGTAGGGTCTCCCAAGGCAAACAGGTCTTAGGTGACAGGTCAGACTAAGAGCGGTTCATAAGCCCATTATGAAGCAAATAAAAACAAGGTCCGAGACGTCGCCCGTCATGGTGCAGCCGGAGCCTCACCCTGGAGCCAGGCCCGGGGTTGGGGATTGCATGTGAGCGCCTGGTGGCCGGGCCTCCCCCCACGGGGCCCGGCCGGGCTCAGCCCGAAGGAGTGACGTGGGACTGCCCTCCTGTGGGCGGCAGCCGAAGGCGTGGGCCCAGACGACCCGATCTCTGGACACGGAAACTGGCTTTGGGGATGTGGAACATCACCTTGCTGGCAGGGAAGGAGTCTGAGATTGTGCAGGAGGTTGAGAGGTACCGACTAAAGATAGTCGGGATCACCTCCATGCACAGCTTGGGCTCTGGAACCACACTCCTTGAGAGAGGCTGGACTCTCTACCACTCTGGAGTTGCCCATGGTGAGAGGTGGCGGGCTGGTTTGGGTTTGCTTATAGCCCCCCAGGGATAGGTCTCTCATTGTCGTGTGTGCCTACGGGCCGAATGGCAGGGCAGAGTACCGGCCCTCTTGGGGTCTCTGGGAGGGGTGCTGGAAAGTGCTCCAACTGCGGACTCCGTCGTTCTACTGGGGGACTTCAACGCCCATGTGGGTAGTGACAGTGACACTTGGAGGGGCGTGATTGGGAGGAACGGACCCCTTGATCTGAACCAGAGCGGTGTTCTGTTATTGGCCGCTCGGAGCTGTGGCCGTAAGGTCTCCGGTGCCTGTCGAGGCGGCAATCCCCGAACCCGGTGGTGGACACCGGAAGTAAGGGATGCCGTCAAGCTGAAGAAGGAGTCCTATCAGACCTGGCTGGCTTGTGGGACTCCCGAGGCAGCTGACGGGTACCGCAGGCCAAGCGGACGGCAGCCCGGGTGGTTGTGGAGGCAAAAAATCGGGCCTAGGAAGAGTTCGTGAGGCCATGGAGAAGGATCAGTTGGCCTCGAAGAGATTCTGGCAAACCGTCCGGCGCCTCAAGAGGGGGAAGCAGTGCCCTACCAACACTGTTTACAGTGGAGGTGGGCAGCTGTTGACCTCAACTGGGGATATCGTCGGACGGTGGAAGGAATACTTTGAGGATCTCCTCAATTCCACCGACTTGTCTTCCACTGAGGAAGCAAAGGCCGAGGGCTCGGAGGTGGACTCGTCCATCACCCAAGCTGAAGTCACCGAGGTAGTCAAGAAGCTCCTCGGTGGCAAGGCACCAGGGGTGGATGTTATCTGCCCTGAGTACCTCAAGTCTCTAGATGTTGTGGGGCTGTCTTGGCTGACATGCCGCTGCAACATCGCGTGGGGTTCGGGGACAGTACCTCCTGGCTGGAAGACCAGGGTGGTGGTCCCTCTTTTTAAGAAGGGGGACCGGAGGGGAGAATTCGGCCGATAGTAGAACCTCGGATTCAGGAGGAACAGTGCGTTTTTTGTTCCAGTCGTGGAACACTGGACCAGCTCTTTACCCTCTCCAGGGTGCTGAAGGGATTCATGGGAGTTTGCCAAACCAATCCACCTGTGCTTTGTGCATTTGGAGAAGGCATTTGACTGTGTCCCTTGCGGCGTCCTGTGGAGAGTGCTCTGGGAGTATGGATTCTGGGGCTCTTTGCTAAGGGCTGTCCGGTCCCTGTGCGACCAGACCAGGAGCTTGGTTCGCATTGCCGGCAGTAAGTCAGACTTGTTCTCGGTGCATGTTGGACTCCGGTAGAGCTGCCCTTTGTCACTGGTTCTGTTCATAATTTTTATGGACAGAATTTCTAGGCGCAGCCAGGGGCCGGAGGGTGTCTGGTTTGGGGACCCCACGATTTCATCTCTGCTTTTTGCAGATGATGTTGTCATGTTGGCCCCATCAGACCAGGACCTTAAGCATTCACTGGGATGGTTTGCAGCCGAGTGTGAAGCGGCTGGGATGAGAATCAGCACCTCCAAGTCAGAGGCCATGGTTCTCAGTCAGAAAAGGGTGGCTTGCCCACTTCAGTTCCTGCCTCAAGTGGATGAGTTCAAGTATCTTGGGGTCTTGTTCACGAGTGAGGGAAGGATGGAACGAGAGATTGACAGACAGATCGGTGCAGCTTCTGCAGTAATGTGGTCGATGTACCGGTCTGTCGTGGTGAAGAAGGAGCTGAGCTGCAAGGCGAAGCTGTCGATTTACCGGTCAATCTATGTTACGTATATATATATATATATTATACATATATATATATGTGTGTGTGTGTGTGTGTGTACTTGTCTATGTATATATACACATACATATATATTTAGATATATTACACACATATACAGTCAAACCAAAATTTATTCAGACACCTTCAACATTTCTCACATTATCACAGTTTATTCGCTATAGTTTAGAAAATGGTAATTAAATATGACAAGAACTCAGAGTTATCAAATCAGTTGATATTTCACTGGTTTTGGCCATCCTTCTAGTAGACTGTCTCACAAATTAATTAGGTTGAATAGCTGTCAGCTCTTAAATTTAAGTACACAATTAGATAATACCAATTTAGGTCAACCAATTACCAAGCAGTGCTTATTTTTGTTCAGTCTATGGTGTAAAAAGGTCGCATTAGCAATAAATGAAAATACACTTAAGCAAAACATGTCAAAGTGTCATTTTTTTGTCAAATTTTTATAAATGTTACTGGTAGTTCACTGTATGAAGAATATTTTGGTATAATATGTCACATTTTACTTTATTTTGCTATCCTCACTTACATAAATGAACTATAGTGTCCTGCACCCACTAGTAAAAAAATATCAGTTATCTGGTGGTGTCTGAATAATTTTTGGTTTGACTGTATATTATATAAACAAACTTTTATGTTAGATGTGATTGATTGCGATTGGACAGCACTTATTATATGTATATGGTCTATATACACACACACACACACATATATATATATATATATATATATATATATATATATATATATATATATATATATATATGTTCTTTCTTAGAAAAGGTGAAATCATTATCATTTAACTTAAAAAGAAAGAAAGAATGGAATGTTTTGTTAAAAACTGAAAACAGAACTCAGTTCTTGAGCATAATTGATGCACACACAAAAAGTATTTTGACTAAAATTTCTCCTTTTTTTTGTGTGTGTGTCTCTAAGAACACTTGCAGTAGAAAGGTCACGTCTGGAGCCCTGGATACGTCAGCATGTGGGTCTCTCCTCGGTGCTTAACAATGTACAACGTAGCGCCTCAAGCTTACACTCAGTCACTGCGTTTATGGAGGTGACACAGGGTTCAGAGGCTGCTTGGAGAACACAAACCCCACAACAACAGCAGATGCACATTCAAAAATGAATGTACATGTGGAAAATCCCTTTTGATGGATGCGACCGCCTCTATTGTAATGTTTAAAAAGTAGGTGTTAACACATGTTAAACAGAATGATTCGCCACACATGTTAAGATCGCAAAAATTGCTGATTGAAAGACCTTATGGACATTAACAAGTCTTCTCCCCTTTCCAAGAGACTCAGCATTGATTACCAGCTAATTATAAACGAAGGAAGTGGCAGCTTGTGTGTTTCTAGGGTTGCAGTGGAATACATTTGCACTTCTCCAGGAGATCATGTGATATCGGGTGAGAATTCCGCAGAGCACTAAGTGCTACCTTCTCTACTCTCTTCTTCTCCTTCTCTCTAGTTGTCTGTCTCTCACTCCTCTAACGCTCTCTCTCTACACCTTTTAATTCTGCCGCCTTTCTCACTGTTCCAACGACCCCCCCCTACCTGCGTTCACAGCGGTGGTGCCTCCCAAAAGCCTTCTTTCACACCCAAAGTGGGGATTCAAATTAGCATATGTTGCATTAATTTGGTACCCTTGCCTGACAGGAAGGGCTGACTTGAAGAAACATATGCTGCTATGTCTCTCTAATCAGAGCTATTCACACACTGATTATTAGACATGTTGCACTCGTGTCCTCATCCACCTCTACATATTCACAGACAAAGAACACCAGTCAGACAATGTATTCTCTTTGGAGTTCATGATAAAATCACAAATTAATCTGAGTATCACCATCTAAAAGTGCAATAGAGTATCATACAACATTGCTAATGAGTTTACATGGATATCAACTCTTGTTTAAGCTAAAATTTATCTTTTTGTTTAAGGAAAGCATTTTAACATTCACTGTTTGTTTAAATAGTCCTGCAGTGTGACTGCAAATATTTAATGAAGCTTGTCAATTAATATGAACTCATTAAATTGCTGGCACAATAATTATAATATTATACTTTCTGCTGTTTAGTAGTTTTAAATTTGCACGTTAAACCACAAGACACTTTTTTGACACATTGTTTCATATGCTAGCATACACAGAATTATTTTATGCTTATTAATAGGAAAATTCTCTTTTATGTTGATGTGTCACTGCAGGACGGAAAGTTTTTAAACATACATATTGCAAAATTAATTAGGGTGTAAAACTCAAGCTCGAATGTATTTTACTTGCTTCCTATTCTGAATAGAAACTTTGGTAACACTTTATTTTGATGGTCCCCCAACAGACATTCTACAGACTATAATAAACTGTGTCAACTAATTCAACTAAACCTAAGCCTACCCCTAAAAGTCTACTAATACTCAACCAGTACTCCAATGAGAGTTAGGTGACATGTAGCCTAGGTGCAATATTAGTCAACAGAATGTCTAAAGGGGACCATCAAAATAAAGTGTAACCACAACTTTTATAACCATTTCCATAAAATTGCCAATTTGGAAATGTATGTTGTAACTACACAAGATTCAAAAACTATTAAATCCTAAATTGTATTTATTAAAAATATATTAAATCCTCATTTGTCATTTTGATACATTTCAATAATATGACGACATGGTCACACTGGTAATTTACATACAATTTTACTTTAAATGTCATAAATACCACTTTAATTGATATTTTAATGCTTATAAACAAAATTTTGTTCTTTAGCGATCAACAAAATGATTAAAAAAATACAAGAAACCATTATATATTTATTTATTTGAAAATGTAAGAATGCTTTATTTCTAAATAAACAAAATGTATATGTATATATAGATAAAATGTATTTATTTATTTATTTGATTGAAAATGATACATTTACTGAATAAAACAGGCCTATTTAGGGTATATAACGTATTTGTTTTTATATCTTAGAGCAAGTCAAAAATGAAGTAAATAGGAAAAGGAAGTGAGATTTGACATTTAACAAGTGCTGTTTTGATAACACCGACCGTATAACATGACTGATGGAGTGCAGGCATGGTTTGGGTCCATAAAAACACTAGGCACGCTCAAGTTTCCGTGGGGCGTCCGACTAGGCCCTATGTCCTCTTCCCTCCGTAACACTGAGACGAGAGCTATGCGCTGCTGTGGAAAGAAAGACCGCAGACAGAAACTGATCACAGGTGCATATAGCTGAAGGTATATTGCTTAACAGATCATCTTTACTGACGGAAAATCTCAGATGTTTAGAAAAAGCATTAACACAGGATGAGTCAGACTTACACTTCACTACATTACCCCACCACATGAAAACTCTCAAGCCCCGAAACTGCAGGATGAAGAAGTGTGATAAAGAAATCTAGCAATCTTTCACGTCACTCTCTGATTGAGCATCAACTGAAAAGACATGATTTTAGGAGACTTTCATAAGCAAACATATCTTGCCAAAATCTAAAATGAAGTCAGATTCTGGTTATATCATTTACATCATGGCACTTCTGCCACTCCCTGACCACAGATATGAATATGACCTCATAAAAATTGCTGCTGGTCTTGTACAAAACAATACTGAGGGAACACCAACACAATATTCAGCAAATAAGAAGTGAATCATTTGATTGCCTCATACTCATGTTATTGCTACAATAAAAGGACAAATTTTGCATACATACAGACACTGCTCCAAAGAAGAGTTGCACTAATATAAAATCCCTCCTCCCACACTTAACCTGTGGCAACTGCGCCAACTAGATCTGAGAATGCGTGGCATTCAAAGCCTCTCCATAAATGCTTAACAGACTGCAGGGCAGTGTGTTGTGTGCGTATAGTGTGATTCGTTTAATTGCTGATACAGTAGATGAGGGCCGCTTCTGCGCACCATTTGTGTCCTGTACCTTCGTGGTGAGTGTCGCCTGCGGGAGATCAGCTTAACTAAGGTGGTGGTCACTTCCACAGGGCAGGTGGAGAGTATATCAGCCCAGCCTGGTGAACACGTCACTGGGGACAATACGCTATCATCTGAGGTGTCAACACCAATGAGTTCAACTGGTGACCTTGTGAATTCACCTTGCTAGGAGAGATGCGGGAGGTGGAATTAGAGAAATGACAGTGCGGAGAGGCAATTGTGTCATACCTGCACTGGGGGGGACACTGTGTGTGTGTGTGTGTGTGTGTGTGTGCGTGCGTGCGTGCATGTGTGTGTGTGTGTAAAGTTTGTTTGTACATTGCTGGTTTGAGGTATTGACTTATATGATATGATGTATATACAAATAACTTAAGTGGACATTTTTTCTGTAAAATATTGCCAAAAGCCAGAAAGAAAAGAAAATATTATGCATAATCATACCTTGAAATTATGTTGTTTTTTAAGTAAAAAGTAACTTTTTACAAATAACTGAACTACAAGCTAATATAACAAAATAATAAAAAGAAGACTTATACAAGACTGAATCGCTGTCAACACAAGACTAGTTTTCACATTACAACAAAGTGAGGAAGTTAAAACATTTTCTACGCTGTTAAAAAGTACTATTTTATATTATATATTTTTTATATTTTACATACATATATACTTTTCTTTCTGAAATAGTATATATATATATATATATATATATATAAAATAAAATACTATCTCAGAAATAAAATAAAATACTATTTAGGCAATATTCATACCTTGAAATTATGTTTTGTTTATAAGTAAAAGTTTAAAAATGTAAAAATTAGTGTCTTTTTATTTGTGTACATAAGATCAAAGTATACACAGTTTACAATTTTATGTTATTTATTTATGCTTACTGCATTGTTTTATGTAATTTTACGCATGGTAATGTTTTATGTTTGTCTTTGTAATATTACTTATTGTAAAAGAACTTTAAGACATAATTTATACACAATTACTAAAATGCCATCATACAGCTGGTAACATCATCATGTAACTTCTTTTTGTACAGCAAATGTCTAATAAAAAAATCTGAGCACTTATTTACCTTTATGCAGCTTATTTCTGTAACATTTCAATAAAGATGCTCTTGTAGTGAAGACAAAAATTCTGTGCGCTTGAGTGGAAATGAATGTCATAAATGTAAGAATCAAAAAGTAAAAAAATCAGTTGAAAACGGATGGAAAACGACTCACTCTCTGTGACTGTATCTCTTAGCTAGATCTTCCACGTATTATTCATCAACACAAAAATATCTAATGAGATATAATGATTGCACTATTTTATCAAATATAGGCTATAGGAAGTTTTATTTTTAATAAAAAATATTATTTAAAAATCATATTGAGTATGACTGTATATAGCCTACTGTATCTATTTACGCATTTATACCCCTAACTAATTAAGTTTACGTATGCACTCAATGAATTAACATTGTAACGATTGTTCAGTTCTATTAAGTGAGTATCAAACTGAAGCCCCTGATAAAAGGGGAAGGCCCGTCCTCGCGCATCAAGCCTATCACGCCCAGTCTGAGTGTAAAGCCCACCTCCGGACCAATTACCATTCGAGATATGGATATATCATAGAGTCTTATCATGTGTTTTAAGTCCGATTCCTATTCCAAATACTACATAGTGGTAATGTCTTCAACATATTAAGATAAATCAAAGGGAAGATTGCTCAAGTAGTTTAAAACTAGATTACACTGCGCGCTTTGCAGACACGCTCCAGAACTTGCAGTTTATATAAAGTTTGTATTAGAGTCTTATTTTAAATGTTAAAGTATACGGACGGTAAACCTATGACACCTCTAGTGAGCTCGGACCGGTGCTGCAGATGGGCGGCATAGGCAGGAATTTGTATCTCAATATGTTGAATGGAACAGACGCGCAAAGTTTCGCCAAAGACGCAGAATTAACCAGCCACCTGCACCGAAACCGCGACTTATCGGACTTCAAAATGGGCATCCAAGACACGAGGTTTTACTACCAGGACTCGATTCCAAACGGACAGGACAGTTTGACGTTGCCGTTCCACGCTGAGCACCACCAAAGTGCGGGAGCGCAGACTGGGAGGTTTTACACACCGGCTCCGCTCGGCAGCTGTCACTTCACCAGCCGGAGCGGGACGGGACATACTTACGTTCCAGCCGGAGCCGATGTGTATTCTTCAGCCAACGGTAAAGACGTGTATCCGAGCGGCGCAGACAGCTACACGGCTTCTTTTCAGCACGGGTACCCGCGAGCACCGATGTACACTTTACCTGGTCTACAGGTGTCCGGGAAGACACAAGTGCTCCTCAACAACTACCCGCTGTGGGCAAAGTTCCACAAGTATCAGACAGAGATGATCATAACGAAACAGGGACGGTAAGAAGCCTTTTGGTTAGCCACTCTTTAATAGCCTATGTCATTAGCATAGACGTTTGTTTTCATGGCAGATTTTTCTGTGCGTAATTAGAGAGTAAGAAACTGGTCATTCAGCATTTCCAAATGCCCCATTTGAATGTTAATTCCTCTTACTTTTGTGCTTATGATTGCCAGCTGTGCCATCCAGGGCAGGTGGGCATGAAATCGAGTCCTTGGCATAGCTATGTGTCTTAAATTTAGAAGCCTAATTACAGAGAGATCTTTTGATCTAATCCCTTTTTTTTTTTACCAGACCGCGACCTGGTTTCAGTTTTTGTCCAAAGTAAACAAATACCGTTAGCACTTTGTAAAATTCTCTCACTGTACCTATAAGCACTTTGACACAAATTTTTGGAAACTGAAATTACCATATTATTTGAAAGAAATCTGACAGGAGCTTATGAGAACTGGTGATGTTTTTATATTTTATTTTATTTTATTTTATTTTATTTTTGATTTAAGAACGTGATGACCAAACTTAGTTATCACGAGTAATTAAAAAGAAAAATATATAAATACAAACTCAATATTATGACTTATAAACTACTGGGGTCCCTAGAGAGGGAGAGAAGTTCTTTGACAGGTCAGCGAGCATATACTATCTAAACATTTCCCTGATGATTATAATCTACAGATGTGTAACACTTTCATTTCAGAGCTGCTTTCAAGGCATAGATTGCATAGTCATTGCATGATATGAATTTAAAATATTATCTGATAAAACTTCATAATTAGGCCATTATGTCAGTTTGGTAACGATATTTATCATAGAATCTTTCTAGCATATGTACATTATAATAATAATACTGAAAACTGTTGCACTGACCAATAATATCAAAGCTCATCTCACCTGCCACCATAAAAGAAATATTTCTGTTAAAATATATGAGAATTGACAGCATCAGAAACAGTTACAGTCTAATAGGAGGCTAAGCAGGCGGGGGAAAACGCTCATACTTTAAGTTCAAAGAGTTATTACAAATATTTATTTCAGAGATAAAAAGTAACACTTAGAGACTGTAATTTATTCAGTATTTTTCAGTATGCAGAAGATACTATACAATGTGCATTTAAATATGGTTTTGAATGCAAATCGCCTAACCTTGAAATGAAGAGGTGACTAAATGTTTTTATCTTAATGTTTTAATATATGACTGAATTTCACATTTAACTGCTACAACAACTCATAGCATTATCACTTTAAAAACACTGCTGCCACGGTCATCACTCATAACTGTCTTTATTTTATTTTGTACTATACTTTTACGCACCATAAAAAAACCAATCCTACATTTTCTAAATTTTCAAAACAGAGATATGTATTTATTTTGTATTATTATTATTATTATTGTTAGTTTGATAGGTTATACACAGATATGCATGCATCTTTGTGTACGGTATAACTGTTTGTGAGTGTGTGAGAACACGCTTTTGTAACCTGTAACCTACAGGCAGGGGTCTTGAAGCCCTTTGAAAACCGCATTCAGAATGAATACATGCAGAAAGAAAGAAAACATAATGAAATAGCGTCATGTAGTTTATTAATGGTATAAATTACAAAGGAATGTTACATATAAAATACTTCAAATCACTAAACAGCCTATTGTGGGAATCGAGTGGCTTATAGATTATTCAATATTTCACGTAAACGTGAAAACCTTGTTTGGTTTGATTCATCATTTTTAATGCTATCATGACATTTAGCCTCTGAATCATTACATTTCCTGTTCAAATCTGATCTGGTGAAGTTATCTTTTCACATTCTAGAAATTGCACCAGTTTGAGTCAATTTATTTAAGTACACGTGATTTGCTGCGAATTATTAGTACGTTCTGTTATGTACGGTATAATGTGCATTAAACATAAGGGTTATTTTATTGGTTTTCATTGCCAGTGAGTGTCATAGCTCATGTAATTCTGCCCAAGACAGGAAGTGGAAAAGTAAGGAGGAGGGGGGTGGTACGTTTGGGGGTAAAGTTGGTTGAGCACCAGTGAGACTCTGATGGCCATACACATCAGTGGAGGTATAGCTTTGAAGTGCAGGAAATGAAGGAAGGCACTTTCTTCCTCTCTCTCGCTCTCTTTCTCGCTTTTTACTTTGCTCTCTCTCCACTGGTCTGGTACCCTGTGAGCGCAGTGATGCACGTTTCCTCAGAAGTCGAAGTGCAGTCCGAGTCAGGGCTTTGAAATGCACCGTAAGACCCACAGTCTAAGACGAGAGCAGAGGTCTTCGGCCCTTTTCAAGTCGAACTCTAAAACTGGCCCCTAACCTCACCCCTGCCACCAGGTTTCACAAACTTAAACAGGCACAGGCCATCAGCTCTAAACATAGATTGGTGTAGGTGAGCGTTGTCTTGCTTTTATGCTAGTCTGAGAGGCAAATAAGGCAACAAGAGGGTGCCAAATGATACTAATAACGACTGAAATTCATGAAAACGTTACCTCACAGAACATTAGTGGGAGGGATATGAAACTACAGATGTTGTCAAAGATCCATTCCATTGCATGCTCAGTGGTAGATAAATACTAAAGATAAATAAAAAAATGTCTTATTTCAAACACATCTGCAACATACTCCTTAAAAGAGGAACTAGGGTTTTTCACTGTTGTTGTCAGTATATCTATATAAGTCCATATATAAGAGTAATAAAAGACATTCTGGCCTCAGTTGCTTGTATGAAATGTGAACGAGTAGGTTTCTTTGTAGGTTTGGTGAAAACCAAACTCCGAGGAGTCATGGGTCTCTGCTTTATGTGTAAATAAAGCTGTCTCTCCGCTTCAGTGGATTCACATGTCTCATATTTAACACCGCAAAAAGCTTGAAATTTTCCAAGCATTTGTTTATTGGCTAAAATTGCGTATAGTGAAACTCTTAGGAACTTTTTTTCTTTACTCACACACAGCATTATCAATTTATGGTAAATATACTGCACAATGAGTACAAACCATGCAGCACAGCAGAAAGTTGCACATGAATAATTTATCTGGCCTTTATTTGGCCTCCCTTAAATTGCAGCATTAGGTAAGATTATGAAGATGGCAATTATAAAAAAAAAAGTATGGACACTTAAAGGGATGGTTCACCCAAAAATGTCAATTCTGTCATTATTTACTCACCCCATGTCATTCCAAACCTGTATGACTTTCTGTCTTCCGTGAAGCATAAAAAAGATGAAATGACAATGAAAGTCAATAGTGACCAAAGCTGTTTGATTACCAACATTCTTCAAAATATCTTATTTTGTGTGCTGCAATAGAAATATAGTAAATGATGACAGAATTTTCATTTTTAGGTGAACTATCCTTTTAATAATGCATGAACTGCATTCTTTGCATTGCACAAGTTGTATATTTAAAATTGAAATTCAATTTTTAATTCAATGTGCTACTTGCCATTTCTTGGGAATTATTTGTGAAATCCCACACCCATTTTTTTTGTTCAGCGTAAACCAATTATCTGCAAACGGATGATGCTAGAGCTTTTCTCAGAGCTGACTTCACTTTTCTGAGCCATTTTTTGACTACTAACCGATTTCAAGGTGCTTTTAGTGAATTGTAAAAAGTTCAATTTAAAAATTTCAATTTAGGACAGGGTTTCAATTTAAAACCTGTCCAACTTCTTTTTGTGTTTTGCTTGAAACATGACTTATATAACTTTATAGTCACTTTTAAAGAATTACAACAAAAGAAACCTTTGCAATATCAATGCATCGGTTCTATTAAAATTCTTAAGGTTGTCCAGGCCTTGCATACAATGCAATCTCTCCTCCTGCACCATCAAGGCCTCTCTGTCTGTAGCCTTTGAGCTTTCTTTCTTTCTTTTTTTTTCAACTAACAATCACATCCTGTTTAGCTGCATATAGTGGCATGGAGTATGCAGTCTTGCTGCAAAAAGCCAGACCTCAGAAGCAGCAAACTTGTCGAATAGTCACCGCTCACTACAGAACAGATTGATGGCTGTGTACATGATTCCAGCGGGACCCCATCAAGCAGCTCTGACAGAAACAGATGAGTTGTGACAGTAGCACATCAGCAGAACCCTATCGAGATCAAAGGGATCATCTATACATGTATCTGTGGTTGCTGCCTGCTCCATTTCCAGCCACTGTTTTTCAGCAGCATGCTACAAACTCATCACTACAGCAATGACAACTCTCCAACATCAGCAAATATATGGTGGTTTCTGAATGTAACCACATTCACATAATTGCTTACAATAACCACGTAAACATGCAGTGCTTACTGTACATGCCAATCGGCTTGTGTCATGTTTGATATTTTACCTTTACGTATAAAAAAAACTGGCAGAGTGGCATGTTTGCAGAAGAATCAAGACTACGAGGATGACACAAACTAGACCTGAACTCCTGTCCTGGCAAATCAATGACAGGCTCGGGGAGAAAGCCCCCTCACCAGTCTATATCCAGACAGGGTTTTTTTTTTTTTTTTTTTTATGGTCCCTTCCTGTCTTTTTTACTCTGCAAGTTACTCTGAAGTACTTCTTGTGCTAAGGGGAAACACATATATGTATGGAAAACTGTATCTTCCTAGAGTCCTAGACAGCAGAGGAGGCATTTTTGTTTGGCAACCACCTACTACCGTGTTCATGGCTCCATCACTGAGTCAAGGAGTGGCAGATAAGTTTCCAAAGGTTAACCTCTAACTTTTTTTTGTAAACCTTAAACTCCTACTCATGCAAAACATTCCTCTCAGTGGTGAACCCACTGGTTTCCCCCTCTCCAGGTACTGATTTCTTATAAATGTCTCATTTTTAAAAAGTATGACAATTTCTGAGGCTCAGTCAGATGAGGAAAGTGACTGCCACAGACGGTATAGTTATAACTCAGAACGAGGAGGCATCGCATGAGCTGAATGATACAGAGACGATTCTGGTTTCTGTTTTCACTTATATTGACAACTGATGTGGAAGAAGAAACCCTTCACCTGTTGGGTCTCTTCACCAGCACAATGCCAGGGCTCCATCTGAGAATGATGATTGATTACAGCTGCCCCGTGGGTGGGCAGTCCGTGCGCTTGTGTTATGCCACCCTGCAGCAAACAAGCGTCATCACGCTCCAATCCTCAATATCAGGCGTCCTTTACCCTTCTTGAAAAGAGAAACTTACTTCAGTTCGAAAAATCTCTCTCTCTTTCTAAAACAAACCGGTGATTCTTTATTTCATTCCACTCCACTGAAGCTAGTGTAACTTCTTGGAAACACAAAATGAAATGTTTAGTAGAATGTGCATGCGCTTTTGCATAAAAAAAAGTAGACAATGACTGTAAAGTGTTGAACTCCGAAAAGTACAAAAAAAAAGTACAGAACATAACATTGTACTGTTGTTATTTGCTTTTAGAGAAACTTTCCCTCTGCTGTAACTCACTGAAACTTTTCACACATTTGTACATACACGTATCGTTTTGGGTTTTTCAGTCAGACATCATTGGTTCTCATGTGATCACACTGCATGAGATAAATGATAATATAATTTGCATTGCATTATGGTGGTGGTTGAGGAGAGACACTTGACATGATTGTAAAGCTCTTTGGGTGTGCTGTATTACATATGAAAGTGCTATATAAATGCTTCATTATTATTATTATTATTATTATTACTACTATTTCATTAAATGGGAAACATCAATGCTAAACTTCACTGTTTGTTTTAACCATAAATAGTTGTATTAACATTGTTTTACGGTTAGACTTACAGTACAATAATGTTCAAAAATTTGGGGTCAGTGAGATTCTTTTTTAATGTTTTTGAAAAAAAAACTCTAATATTCACCAAGGCCAGATTTATTTTATACAGTAAAAAATCTAAATAAATAAAAACAATACAATAAAACAGTAATATTGTGAAATATTATTACAATTAAAATACCTGTTTTCCATTTTAAGATATTTAAAAATGTAGTTAATGTGATGGCGACATATTACTCCAGTCTTCAGTGTCACATGACACTTCAGAAATCATTATAATATGCGGATTTGGCACTCAAGAAACATTTCTTATTATCATCAATGTTGAAACCAGATGTGCTTAATATTTTTGTTGAAACCATTTTTCAGGGTTATTTGATGAATGGAAAGTTCAAAAGAACAGCGTTTATTTAAAATAGATCTTTTTTGTATCATGTAAAAGTCTTTACTGTCACTTTTAATGCATGCTTGCTGAATAAAAGTATTAATTTCTTTAAAAAAAAAAATTATGGAAGTGTACATGTCATGTTACTAATGTAACAAAATCGTTTCATAAGAATTAGCCAACAATTTCCACAAATGTGTCCAAAATAAACAATTCTATATCCATGTACAAAGTAAAATTTCTATATAAAGCAGAACGAATTCCAATAATGTGACCCCCTGCTCTTCCCAATAGGAAAAAAAGGTTTATAGTTTCACTCCGAAAGCTCAAAGGCACAGGAGACAGGACAGAGAGTGAGAGATTTTTATAACCTAAATCCATTCTGAGCCATATACAAATTATTTGGTCTGTATCCAGTTCATGGAATTGATATGATACAGACACAGATACGAGAAGACAACTGCACTTGAGTGTCACCTGACAGGAGCATCCGGCTGAGGGGAAATCATACAAGCATGAGCAGTAGCCTGCAACTGTTGAATCTATTGAATGGCAGCCGTGTAGCATAGACGTCATCTCTGGAGTGTATTAGTGAGACCGAAAGCGTCATAGTATTGGGTGAGGTTGAACTGAAGCCAGGATTGCTGATGTCAAAAGTTTGTTGTATCACAATTGGTGCTAAGGTGAAAAGGCACAGAAACACGGCTGTAGAACATTAAATACTGGGTCTTTTGCAGGAAGTGTGTGCCTAAGTGTAAGCGTCTTTGGAAACTTCACCCTATGGGACACACTGACCTCCCAGTTACCTCCTCTCCATCAGTGCACTGTGATCAAAATCTGTCTAGCAAGGAAAACTACAGCAATCAAGCAGATGCATCTCCTAACATGTTTTATTAATAGTCATATTAAAGATTCACATACAGCCTGCTCCCAGTTGCCTTTCTATCGCAATGAATGTGCCCACACAACTATTGCTCACCACCAAATACTCACCCTCATATATGGGGATCATATCAGATATGAATGATTTCTTCATTTATGTGTCAGTTGATTTTTGATGTTTAATTAAATTAAATTAAAACATTTCATAACATTTTTCCATCATCTAGCACAATCTTAGCATAAAGGACAGTGTAATTTTAAAATTTTAAATATAATCATTTTTAAAAACCCTATTTCTTAATGGAACACGCCGACTTTTTGGGACTTTAGCTTATTCACCGTATCCCCCAGAGTTAGATAAGTCCGTACATATTTTTTTCATCTCCGTGCGTGCCGTAACACTGTCTGACGCACCCACCGCTAGCCTAGCTTAGCACAAAGACTGGAGGTAAACAGCTCCAGCTAGCATACTGCTCCCAATAAGTGACAAAATAACACCAACATTTTCCTATTTACATGTTGTGGTTTGTATAGTCACAGCGTGTACAAATAACAAGGTCACATGAGACACAGCCATCTTCTAACCGTATACATACTGGAAACTATATTCTCAGAAGGCGAAGCAGCACCTGAGAAGCCCCGGGGTGAGGAGCAGAGAGTTCGCTCAGAGTTGAAGTAAATCACTCCGCCCGAGTAGCAGTACTTCGCCTTCTAAGAATATAGTTCCCAGTATGTATACGGTTAGAAGATGGCTGTGTCTCATGTGACCTTGTTATTTGTAAAACATTTCTGCGCTTATCACTACTGACGAGAATTTTAATATCACTACATCCCTAATAACTAGTTAAGTCCGTGACCTCAAATCTTTATCCATAACAACAGCATTGGGTGCGTCATCTCACTGTGTTTTCTGATCTGTCTGTCAACAGGAGGATGTTCCCTTTCCTCAGCTTCAACATCAGCTCACTGGATCCCTCGGCTCATTATAACATATATGTGGACGTGGTTCTTGCTGACCAGCATCATTGGAGATACCAAGGAGGCAAATGGGTACAGTGTGGAAAGGCAGAAGGCAACATGCCAGGTATCCGATAGTAATACACTGCCTTTTCCTGGCCACTATCTACATTTAAAACCTACAAACAAGATAAATGTCTTTATCTGAATTGTGGTTTTCACGGTGTGGGTGCTTTCTGAGCAATGCAAGAAAACTTCACACACCCTGAGCTGAGTCTTTTTGTGGCTAGAAATGCACGAGTGTTTCTGATACCGCCGTATGCCACAATCAGAGGAACCTATAAGCATGTGGCCCACCACAACATCTTGCACTGCAACTGCTGTTCATTGGAGATTGCATTGTAGTACTGGTGTAAAACACTTGCCATTGCACTCTTAATTGGCTTATTCTAATCAATTCACAAAGTACAACATTTCTGGCTGGAAATATACTCATGTCTTTCTTTACTTGAACTCCTTACCTATCCTTTCCTAAATATGGCACGTACCCATGCAGCAAAAAAAAAAAAAAAAAAATGTTCTAAGAACACTTTGCTAATATTACCCTAAAGTTACGAAAACCTTACTTCTGAATGTTCTCTCGACATTTAAAGCGCCAATAAATAAATAAAAAATAATAAAAAAAGATATATATATATATATGTATAGTTACTTATATATATATATAAAGTTACCTTTGAATGTTCTATGAATGTTATGAAACTAATGTTTAAAATAAAATAAAACATTTCAGATGTTCCATGAACAATGTAAAAAATAATGTTTATGTATAAATAATGTTTAACATTTTGAGAACATTATCTATTCTGAAAAAAAAAATTTTTCACTTGTGCTACTTGTCCACCAAAATGTTTTTGGTGGAAACTGTAATCAATAATTAAAGTAGCACAAATGTTTTCAGCATTGATAATAATTAGAAATGTTTCTTGAGCAGCAGATCAGCATATTAGAATGATTTCTGAAGGATCATGTGACACTAAAGACTGGAGAAATGACTGGTGAAATTTCAGCTTTGCCATCACAGATATAAATTACATTTTAAAATATATTAGAATACAAAATAGTGATTTTAAATTGTGATGATATTTCACATAATATCTGCATTTTTATTACAAAAACACTTTTTTCAAAAATCACCATGTCATTGACAGTAAAATGTGGTTTAAATACATGCATTTTTAAACTGCAATGAGTGTATCCATTTTCATTAAACTTTTTATTTTATTTTATTTTTTACAGGAAACAGAATGTATATGCACCCAGACTCCCCCAACACTGGGAATCACTGGATGAGACAAGAAGTTTCCTTTGGCAAACTGAAACTTACCAATAATAAAGGCAGCTCTAACAACGTAGGACAGGTAATATAATACAAAAAAAACGTTAAGCAGTCTTACGACAGCATGCCTACACCTGAGTCATCTATGTCAACATTGGTTGTAGTCAAACAGAGAGTACCATTTGGGTTGAATATATAATCCTTCTGCGACACCATATCATATCTGCACTATTTCACTGACTATTGCATTGCTTGGTATACAGATGATAGTGCTACAGTCGCTGCATAAATACCAACCACGTCTTCACATCGTGGAGGTAAAGGAGGATGGAACGGAGGATGCCTTCCTGACCTCTAAAACTCAGACGTTTGTCTTCCCTGAGACTCAGTTCATTGCCGTCACTGCCTACCAGAATGCAGATGTAAGTCACGTCATCTGAACACTTCATGCTGTGGGTTATTTTTTTTATTAATCAAATTGCAACTGCACATAACCACTGCTTCCAGCAAACAAAGAGACATCACTGTGTGGGACGACCCAGAAGAGATAGTTGTGTTATGTCTGCACATTGAGTCTGTGATGTTTGTAAAGGGTTGTGTGTGCTAGAGATGTTAACTGTGGCTGTAGGAAAGAGGATGAGTGTAATGCATGAATTATTTCGTTACGACAGTGATCTATCAGTCTCCCTGACTGTGCTTCATGTGCCCATGTGGCTTTACTCTTACCCTCTCTCTCTCTCTCTCTCTGCCCTTTCTCCAACCCCTTCCCCTGCCATTTCACAGATCACTCAGCTGAAAATAGATCATAACCCGTTTGCTAAAGGTTTCCGGGACAATTATGACACGTAAGTAAAAGAAAAATTGGTCTCTGTGGAACTCTCTGTCGGTCTGTCTAATTTTACAGGTACCTAAATTACAGTTAGGCCTATATGGATTTACAAATCTTTTAAATTCCACTTCCTTACATTTAAATTCGAATTGCAATTCTACATCTTGTTCACTACCTCAGTTCTGAATTTAAAAGGCATTCTCACTTCAATTAATGGTAAAACAGTATTAAAGTCCCCTTGTAGTCAATAATTGTATCCCTTGTAACTCATCTTTGATAACCAAAATTACATATTTAAACGTTTTTTTCCTGTGAATTTTTTTTTATTTTATTCATGCCTTAAAACTGATTGAATGTAGAAGAAGAAATGGAAGAGTGAAGTACTGGCACGTAAACAAGTCGACGTGTCAGAATGGTAATGTGTTTTACGTATCTCTTTCTACAACGTCGGACACATAACGGTAATTAATATGATTAGCCTTTGGCTTGCCTACGTTATCAAACAGCTAATAATGTGTTGCTAATTTTACACAAACCATGTTCCCGTTCACCATCTCAGAGTCAGACAGCTGCCTTCTAAAAAAAAATCTTCATCTGTAGACGCTTTGAACAAATTAGAACGTCAGTGGAGAAAGACATATAGTTCATCATTACATTGTAATATACATCATATACATAATTCACCCGCTATATTGCTAAATGTACCTGATTTTTTATATCAACAGAAAAATATACCAGGATAACCTGGCTTCTCTCGAGACTGTAGTTAATGATATGCGAAAGCCCGCCCGCGCGTTGACGGGATTGGTTACAAGGTAGTTTGTGACGTCAGAAACACCGGCGATTTCAAACCGCGTTTTTGAGACTGCAGGTTTAAAGAGAAAATACTCAGCAATGGTGTTGACTTATAAATTTGCACTTGGTTTGTCTTAAAGCATATTAAAACACCACATAGACATAAACAACATTAAAAACTTGATTTTCACCAATGTTTTTTTTTTTAACATTAACGGATTAACATTTCAGGAGGTGTTTTGTCTGTTGAAGTTGACCTTTGACCCTCTATTTTCTCATGTAGGCTGTACGCACCTCCTGACTCGGACCGCCTCACGCCTTCCCCAACCGAAAGCCAGCAGCTCCTTCCAGGCGGTTGTTACCCTCACCAGCCGTACCTGTCTGACCAGTACATGAGTCCCCTGTCTCAGAGTCGTTTCTACAGCCGTGAGCCTGTCAGCATGACCCAGCAGTGCCCCAAAGACCCCGCCGCCAGCCCTCACAGCCGCTGGTACCTGTCCAGCCAGCAGGGGGTGCCTCCGAACCGCCTCGACTTCAACGCGTACGAGAGCGAATACCCTTCCAACAGCCTCTACAAACCCTTTCCGCTTCAGACGTCCCCCCACCACCCGCTGAGCTACTACCCTGAAAGCCACTTTGCCTCCGGGCCGGTGTCCGCCGCCAACCCGGGGCCGTGGAGCTCAGGACGTCCCTCAACGCAGTACCTAAATCACCCACACCACAGTAAACCCGGGTCTAGCATCAGCTGGTTCCGAACCGTCTCATCCCCAGCTGCGTCGTCATCTCCCTCAGCAGCGAACTCACGCTTCCACCCCTCCCCGTCGCTCCTCGAGCCCCACCGCCAGCCACTGCTCCAAGAGAAGTCCAAAGAGTCCGGGGAGGACACTTGGATGGAAGCCCCCTCGGTTAAATCGGTGGACTCTGCCGACTCAGGTCTGTTCGAGGGAGGAGAGAATAAGAAGAGGCGCGTGTCGCCGTATACGTCCAGCACGGAAAATTCCCCTCCCAACCGCAGCACGGAGACTTGCGAAAAGGACAATTGCAGTGATGCGGGCTACTACGGCTTCTACACCCACTGAAAAGCAACAGTCAGACTGCGCTTCTACTGTCTTCCACCCACCGTCTGTCTGCATGACCCGAGACACAGGGATCAAGCTCTCTGTGATAGTAGCTACAGTGCCAGGTGGCCCCTCTGTGCTTTGTGTTCCCTGTGTTAGATGTTTGGGGGTCATGTGGAGGTGTTCTGAAGGTCACGGTCGCACAAAAGATGAAGACGATGTGACTGCGCTGAGACAGTGGCCTGGAGACACACAGACAGACAGACCTGTGTGACTTTAGCAGCTGAAGATTTCACAGCACACCTGCTGACACTCCCCCAAAGGAACTGTCTCTGTCCCCCTCATCAGCCACAGACACGAAAAACACCTCACAAAAACCCACGCGCCACAAGCACACTCGAAAAAACAATCAAAACGTTCTTGTCACATTCTGTAAAGACGTGGACTTAAAGAGATGGTTCACACAAAAATGAAGTCTGTCATTATTCACTCGCCCTCATGTCGTTCCAAACGCGTATGACTTTCTTTTTTTTTCTGTGTAACAAAGAGGACATTTTTAAAGAAATTGCAACAAAGTACTTTTAAAAGTCGCAAAATGCACCGTAAAAGTAGTTCATACAACTCATGTGCTACATGTCAAGATTTGGATGAGAAACAGACTGGTATCTGCTGTTCGGACATGGGATCTGCAATTCAGACATGGGTTGTTCTTTCATGAACGCACCAAAGGAGAGTCAGAGCGGACGAATAATGACTTAAATTTCAGTCTGTTTCTCATCCAAAGCTATCGTATGGCTGCAGAAAACCTGGAATTTTATGCACAAGCCTTTTAATTGGTCTCTAAATTACATGATTTTGACTCACTCAAGATGTGATGCTTTGGACCTGTGAAGGCATGTGCTGATGATCTTCAAATTGGCTTCAGCAATGGTTGGTGTAACATAGCTGTTTTTCAGATTGTAAAAAAAAAAAAAAAAAAAAAAAAAAAAAAAAACCTGTTACTGTACAATAATACAATGTTGTCTCTTTGTAAACAACATTAGACCTTTCATATTAAACAGATTTATATTTAACCAGGCTAATGTTGAATGCACTTGTGTGCTGCAAACAATTTAGCACAATACATTGTGCATTCGAATGCGAGCCTTCATTACAGTACAACATTTGTGTGTCCAGTCAATCCCAAAATGCAACCCTACAGGGAGCACAATCAATAAGCACATTAAAGCCTAGGCCACTCAGACAACATATGCTGGAAATAAAAGAGCCACGATGTCTAACAGACCATGGCTCTATGTGCACCAGCTGGGATTCCATCTTTTAATAGACAGACATAACATGGTTGATAGAATGCATTTCAGTTTGATCAGTTTCTACAAAAATATTAAGCAGCACAAATGTTTTCAACATAGATCATAATAAGAAATGTTTCTTGAGCACCAAATCAGCATAGTCAGTTGACTTAACTTAAAAAAAGTGAGGCTGTTGCCTTAAAATTAAGTAATAAGCTTCATGTATAATTGAAAAAATTAAGTTATGTGAACTTGACAGTTACACAACTTAATTTTTTCAATTATGCATGAAGTTTATTTACTTAATTTTAAGGCAACGGCTTTCCTCAGTTTTTTTTAAAAGTTAAGTCAACTGATTACTTTTTACTAATATATATATAGAAAAACACATTAACAGGCAAAGAAAGAGAGTTAAAGATTAATAAGTCAAAGGGGAAAAATAGTGTGCAAATTTAAAATGCAAAACTGAACCTGTATATATATAGAGAGATCATGGTGTTAGAAGAGCAAATCTTCTAAAGATTCTTCTAAAATCTCTCTAAAGTGTCATAGTGCTGAAAAACAATTTCACTTCTACCACGTACTGTAGAAGTAAAACTGGCAACTTGTGTGAAGGTGATTGTTTTAGACAGGGTCTTGTAATCCTCAGGTTTCATTTGGTTAAAGTCAACGAGTTAGGATAAACGCACTAGTGTCAATCTGATGACCTGTAACAGGACATACTTAAACCAACAGCATCATGTCTCGAGGCGTCGCACATGACTGTATGCAGATAGACAGGGTGGAAAAATGGACACCTGGCAGGGGCTTCAGACGGACTATATATCATCTTTATTCAAACAACATACTAACATGCAGACAGCCCACACACAGACGTCAGTGACACAGAGGAAGAAAGAACCTTCAGTCGAAGCCTATCAGGCACCGCTGGCATTCAAAGGTGAGAATGACCTCAGACAGATAAGTCGGTAATGCCACTGCAGAAGACAGTGCAGGGACTTCTAGGACACAACGGAAGCCTGTGAGCTCCAAACATCAGAACTGTCAATTTATAGAAGCCGTCTGCGTCTTTCAGATCACACATGCAAATATGAACACAGACATATACCTACGTATGGTCTGTGTCCTAATATGAAACCACCTATATCTACATAACTTGTAAAAATAAAACAATTAAAAATTATGTTAATCGTTAAAATTCATTTTCTTCGAGGTGTTCAAGTTTCCGAGAAATTGTAACATGCTGCAAAAACCAACATAGTATCAATGTTTTTTTTTTAATAAGTCAGCAATCTGACTCTAACTGCCTCTGTATATTTTTCATATATGTATTTTGATGCAAAACCAGTTGAAATAAGAGTAATATGGTTTAGACTGCATTATTTTAAAACACCATTTCTGAATTAAAAAGCAATTGCCAGTTATAATGCTTGGTTGTTTAACGTATACCTTGCAATTTAGATGCTGGGAAGTTTGTAAAATTCGACAAAAGTAATAATTTGCTTATGGGCTTATTAAGGTTAGTTATTAAGAAATTTAAAATGATAAACAAAATGGCTACAAGAGATGATTTAACCGACAATAACTGTTACAGAACAAATTTGTACTTTAAAGTGCAATTAAAGTGTTTCTATGTTAATTTAAAAGATGTGTAATTAATGCTCACGTTTGGTTTCTTTTTATACACTGAAATGCACTGAAACGTTTGTTACTGTTGATGTTAACTGAAAATACTGAACAAATTGCCTGTTGCTGTCATATTAGCAATCACTCCATGTTTTTGGCTGACCCCTGGTGGACATTTTGCTCCACATATCTTTGAGAGTGTCAATGGCGGGTCTTTTAAGGAACCTTTTTTTAGGTTACGTTTCCTCTGGCACCATCCTTGTCTGTTGAGTTAAAAGCAACAATTTCTAATAATATTACTAATAATAAAAGTGGTGCTCTGTAATAAGTTTCCTCAGCCAAGCACACTGAGCCTCCGACACAGCTGTTAAAATACTGTATAATAAATGATGTTTTTGATTCATTCTAAATGTAATAAAAGACTCGACTATGCTAAATTCATTTTCTTCTATTCTTTAATATTGTACATTTTATTGCGGTTTTAAATAGCTATGATAGTGTATTAATTGCATATTTGTACACTGATTTTCTTTATCCAGGCCTACACAAAATGGTTGTTTCTGATGTCACATTTCAAACTGAGAGTTTAATTCATACTTAAATGCCAATAAATATAATATTGACTAAAATTTGAATCTTACATTTGGTTACAAAAAAAGGAGAGAAAAAAAAAAGAAAAAAAAAGTGCAATCTAAGAGTGCCGAGGACAGATTTCAGGAATCGCCTTCAGGACAAGTCAATGAGGGCCTAAATTAGAGTTAATCCATTTACTGCCAAATCCTGCTCAGGTTGAGCCGTGGCTTTCTCAAGAGAAATATATCTGCCATATTATAATATTCTGTGAATATTACATATGATCAAATAATCCATTTTCTTTATCCAGACTCTTGCGGTATCCACTGGCACATAAGTACTTGAACTGAAAGGTAATTTAACATTGTCCATAGAAATGTGCGTGTGCAATTGTTAAAACTAAACATAACTCCAGAACTCGCATACATTCTCAATTTTTTTATCCAAACTGTCCACATAGTTTCAGTGTCCTCAACCATCAAATAAATAGAAGTGTTGAAAATGTATCCCCTCCTGTTGCCGTTTGCTAAAAGCATCATCCTTGCTCAGTGGATTCGGTTTAGTACGAAAACCCAGTATTCATCTTTGCTCCAAAAAAATGTCCTATAGTCTCTTAAAAACTGTGCAAACTGGATTTATCACAGGGATTTATTGTCCACGGTGTTGCTGCACTCTGCGTTCTTCACCATAAATCCAGGTTTTTAACATTGGCAAATCCAGGATTCTCCCTGATCTTCCAATATGTTCCATTGTACAGCCAAACTTCCCTTCCCGCGTCATCCAAAGATTTCCTGTAATATGGGGGGGACATTGAAACATTCCAGCTCTTAATTCTTATGAATAAATCAGTTTGGGAGTTGATGCTAACTAACCTGAAGAAGCGAGGGATGTGCTCCTCTCCTCTCTTGGCCAGAATTTTCCTCCTTTCTCTTTGCTTTTCCTCCACCTCATCCTTCCTTTTATCAGTCTCCTGTACTTTCCCCTCCTCAAGAAGTCTAGCAACACAGAGCACACTCAAAACAGATGACCTAAAAGACTTGCTATATTTTGTATATCGATTCGTAAATCATTTCTGATCATCAGGCTCCAAAGACCATGGCTACATCCGAAATCGCATACTCTCGAGTAGTTACTTATTTTGAATAAAAAAACAATGTTCTATATGGTATGAATGGGTGTCGTATGAATGTAATCTGGATGTACGTCATGTTGTCATTATCATGTGACCTACAACAAATCCTGTCCCGTGGCCTCATGGGATAGTAAAGTGTCCATCGTATGCACACTTCAGAATCTCGCCGAAAGTAGTAGGTCATCCAGGTACTTTTTGCCTACTCTTTTATGAGTACTGTGAATTCGGACATACTTCTGTCACATGCTGTTTTTCGCCTACTATATAGTAGGGAAGTCTGTGATTTCAGTCTATTTATCATTGTCTATTATATGGGTCTCACCTTTGGTCAGGGCGCAAGCGTGTATCTGTAGGGGGCAGCAGGGGCTTAAGGTCAGTGGTCAGCTCATTCATCTCCATTGCAAAGCTGGAGAAGCCATAGTAAATCAAGTAGTTCTTGGGCTGTGGATCTGTAAGGAAGCAGAGACAATCACTGAAAACACAAATGTACATCTCTGATTGACTTCTTCTGTCTGACAGAACAGCCAAGAAATCAGAAGTGACCCCTTTTACGTTCCTAGTGAACAATCTCAACTTGAGTTAATGCAGAATGTTGACCGATATCCAAATAGGTATTTAGCATTTCTTATAGCAAAAGCATTCGTCTGGATGATTTCCACTGGATAAAATAAAATTTGTTTCATTTAGAAATGCATCACATTACAAAAGCAAATTGGTTTGCAAGCAGCAGCTCCTGTATTAAAAAAAATGGAGGAAATACAGCAATACTCACTTGGCTTCCAGATGCACTGTGGATTGGGCAGGGTGTCACAGAAAATCCCCTCATGCCAAAATCCACCAAAACGATGGACGACATTACCAGCCTCGTCAAGAACTTGACCCTGCACTTCGTTTTTGGAACCATCTGAACCCCAGTAACGTGACTGGGAGAAAAATAAATAAAAAATTCTGCATTTGTACAAAGACTTCACCTATATGTACTCAAAATGAATCAAGTTTAAATAATCAAAACTGAACAAACCTTGACAAATGTGATCTTACAGGTGCAGACCGAACTTTTCAGGTTGCGAATGACGACTTCGCCATAGTGCTCAAGGTATCGCTGCTGACTGAGGACATTGTGGATGCACGTAACCACTTTGTTCCATTCATAGTGGTCCCCATAACTAAAGTACAGTATATCAAAGACCAATCAGAATTCCTCTAAAACATTATTTTTAAAAAGCCAGACACCAAAAGTCAAGCAGATACTTGCTTTTTTAGAGTCACATTCACCATCCCTGTTGGCATGATCTCCAAAGATTTGCCCCAAAACTTGTTCTTCCATCTCTGGTCTGCTCTCAGCATGCGAGATTAAAAAAAGAAGAAGAATGAGATTCAAATTTAAACATACAGTACGTCATGACATCACACAGGCCATAAAACATACCCTGCCAGAAGTTGAAGTTTTCTGATTCTGCATGGCATGCAGATATGGGTGGATGATGGGAAACCTAAATGCAAACACAGAGTAAACAACTGCTTGATGGCAAACATATCTGATGTATGATCAGAAGTGACAATCACTTACCTGCTCACTAATGTAGCGGAAGCCTCTGTCCTCTCTGATACACTCAAACGTCTCTCCCAGGACTGGATTAAATGGTTTGTAACGGTTGCGAAACTGAGCCGTGGCATAGCCAGATATGGCAAAAGCAGCAATATAAATCTTTACAGAGACAAAACAGAAATTTCTACTATTTATAAAGAAATACACCACGTTTGGGGTTGGTACAATTTTTTTTGTAAGAGACATTAATACTTTAATGTATTAATACTTTTAAATAAATGCTTTTCTTTTGAATCCTGAAGAAAATAACATATTAAGTGGCAGTTTTCAACCGTGATAATCATAAACAGATTTTTCTTGAGCACCAAATCAGCATATTAGAATGATTTCTGAAGGATCGTGTGACACTGAAGACTGGAGTAATGATGCTGAAAATTCAACTTTGCCATCACAGGAATAGTTACAATAGAAAGCAGTTATTTTAATATTTCACAATATTACTGTTTTTACAGTATTATTTTTTTAATGCAGCCTTGGTGAATCTAAAAGACTTCTTTCAAAAACACAAAAAGTAATAAGTAAAAGTAATTGGTCATTAAATAATTTAGTAAATCATTCCCTTTGTGATTATTTTTCTACATTAACTACAGTATGTAGTTTTGCTAAAGCTTGTGTAATTATTACCATCCTCTGGTAGGGGTCATCGGTATGATTGGCAGAGTCCAGTAGGTCAGAGTATTCCAGCTCCTCACAGAGTCTCTGCAGCAGGCACACAGGTTCATTCAGAGCTGCTGGCATGGAGACACGGGACAGATCCTTCCCTATGTTGTTGTAGAGGATAGTCATCAAACCGACGTGGCTGTTGTCAGGGCAGACTGCAGGCAGACTAGTACGGCATCCGGTGTTCTTGATGATGTTTGATTTTGGTGGCGCCTTAGAAAGGCTGGCGCGGTACTTGCGAGTAGCCATTGCTGTTGAGATAATAAGAAAAGGCAAAATTTGTAACACAATGTGATAGATTATACCAAATGTACACAGTACCATTTAAAATGTTTGGGGTTGGTACTATTTTTTTTAAGTTTTTGAAAGTAGTCTATTATGCTCACCAAGGCTGCATTTTTTTTGATAAATTATCAAATTAATTAAACATTATTATTACAGTTTATAACAGTATTTAAGGCGAGATACGGCAGGCAAAAACATCAGTTTTTTTTTTTTTACAGGTCAATTTTGAGATTTTGGGATATTTGTCTTCAATAACATGTCTTCTTTCAGACTTGTGGTGAAAAAAAGTCAGAAATACTCATTTAGGTCTTTATTTTACTACACTTTGTCTGTTTGTGTATGTAGAATTCTCATAAATTCAACAAAAGTTTGCGTTCTAAATCAACATGCTGCTCCGCGATCGCTGTCTGCACCCTGTCATCACATATACTGTTGGAAAGCTCACTCTCTCCTGTACAATGTTGTCGGATCCAAATATAGTCATTTCCTTTTTTTATCAGCAACCAATCGTGAAAGTACAATGGGGCATTTAACTCTTAAAGCGAAATCTCATTGGCTGATAGAAATCTTTAAAGCCCGTTTTCTCAAAATGACTTTTCTCTCATACTCCAAGTTCGAAATCTCCACCTATATACACCAAACTTTCCAGTCTTGTATCTAGTTATATTATGAAGACATTTACAGAGGGATTTGTAAATATATTATCCTAGCCTGATCTATATAACATTTTATTCCAAAAAACATGGCGAAAATAAATTTAAGGCTATTGACAGTATATTCTGATTTACAGGATAACAAAAGTAGATATCCATAAATCCCTCTGTAATTTTTCTTTTTCTTTACAGTATGATTAATTTAATCATCTAATATGTGAACACAATGAAAAAATATTTTTGAGCCTGGCTTTATCCAATACTCAGATTTAACAAATTAGTGCATATTTAATTAGATAATGCCTAATTTGCATATTTAAACATTAAACTACAGAAAACTTGTAAGTTGATTTTTTTTGTAATCAACTGGGAAAGTTTCATGGTGATATCTGCTAGTTAAAAATGTTACCCTATTCACCTGTAGTGTCTCGCCTTAACGGTTTTCTATTTTAATAGTTTTTAAAATAAAATGTATTCCTGTGATGGCAAAGCTGAATTCTCAGCAGTCATTACTCGTTTAATATGCCGACTTATACTAAAGAAACATTTCTTATTATTATCAACGTTGAAAACAGTTGTGCTTAATGTTTTTGTGGAAACTGCGATACTTTTTCCAGGATTCTTTGATTAATAAAAAAATTCTAAATATCAGCCTTTATTTGAAAGAGAAATCTTTTGTAACATTACACATTTCTTTACGGTCACTTTTGATTTCGATTTAATGCATTTTTGCTAAATAAAAGTATTCATTTCTTTAATAAAAATGATCTTACCAAACCCAAACTTTTGAATGGTAGTGTATACAGACACCTAAACACCACACTCATACGTGCTTACTGAACATTTCAATTTGTTTTCACTAACCATGAGCCTCATCAGGCTCTGAATTACTGGATCCGTCACTCAGGCCGGACTCGTCTGATATCTCAGAAGAGCTCGCACACATAAGCTCATCACATGCGTCAAAATACTCCGCCACTGAGTCAGTCACCGAGGGCGCACGGATAGACGAACTACGGCCTGAGCCAGACTGAGTGAAAGAGACAGACATGTAGGTAGTTAGAAACTGTGAGCTTGATTGCATCATACTGCTAATAAAAATATGAGAGGACAAAAGAGTCTGTTTGGCATGTGAAGTAGGTGAAACCCATCAACCTGTAAACAGAAGAAAGAAGCAGAGGGTGGAGGAGGGGGAGAGAAAGAGACAAAAATAGGGAACAGGACGGGTAGGTTCTGGGTAGAATGTGACACACCTTTCTTTGTAGCACAGTACGGAAGGACTCATCTGTGGAGTTGGAGGACACTGAGAGTTTGTGGATTTTGGTATGACGGGAGTTAACATCTAACTAAAGATACACACACACACACACACACACACATCTATGCAGTAAAACATAACATATAATGCACTGGAAAAAAACTATTAAACCAGTGGTTCTCAACCGTTTTATCCCACCATTGTACAATATTCAAAAGCGAATAGGCCCAGTTCTTTGTGATTTCCTAGATTAAGATTTACGATAAAGATTTAAAAAAAAAAAAAAAATATATATATATATATATATATATATATATATATATATATATATATATATATATATATATTATATATATATATATATATATATATATATATTTATTTATTTATATATTTCTTGGCATAACTACAAAAATTGTATTCATAAAATACATAAAAAATGACCAAGGAATTATAGGATTGTATTAATTTATAATGGTAATAATTTTCGTTTTCCAAGTCTACAAATCACCAAAATTAGGCTACCTCATAAATCATTTTTATTTTCTAAACCGAGGGAACCCTGGTTCTTCAAAAAACAGTGTACATTGAAATATCTGGATTTTTTGTAATTTTAAAGCTTGTTTTGTCTTATTTTAAATCATTAGGGTCATCTTGAGGTCCCCTCAGAAGTTTGCTGAGGCCACCAGTTGAGAATCACTGCATTAAAGCATTTACTAGCATTAAAAGGGGTGTTAGCAGGGGGTGCCCAAACCTGCTCCTGGAGGGCTACTCTCCTGCAGAGTTTAGCTCCAACTGTACAACTGCCTGCAAGTTTCTAGTATGCCTAGTAAGACCTTGATTAGCTGGTTCTGGTGTGTTTAATTGGGTTGGAGCTGAACTCTTTAGGACTGTGGCCTTCCAGGAGCAGCACTGGACACACCTGGTATATAGCGTATAGCACATTTAATAACAAGATGAAAGCTGAAGTAAATCTATCTTTCCATGCTTTCAAGAGCAAGCACTGCACCATGGGCCTTTCACAAAGTAACATAAGTCTTTGTTACCTCAGCCAGGCTGCAGAGGTTGTTGATCTGAGCAGAGGTAGTCTGGTGAAGCTCCCTGCTAGACCAGACGTCCTGCAGGCGTTGGCGCTCCTGAGCGAGAGCCTCATGTGCAGTACGCAGAGAGGCATGGACTGAGAGGAAAAAGACATCCAGAAATTCAGTCTAATGCAGCAAAAAGGCATAAACTACGTTTAAATAAATTTTAAAAAATGAATGCTTTACTCTCATACCTCTCTGGGACATGGAGCAGATGTCTTGGTGGAGTTTCTTGCCTTCTGATGAGGTGGGGGCTGGTGGGGTCGCCTGGGTGCTGACATAATCGGGGATGGAGGGGACGGAGGTTCCCAGGTGGGAAGAACTGGTCAGTTGGCTTGATGATAACTGCATTAAAAAGGTGGAAAGAAAAGAAGTAGGAGGAGATGTTGGTATTTAAGGTTATACATCTAAGGCTGTAATCCACCAAATATGTTCAGCATGAAACATTCAGAAGCTATAGGACATTTGCAAAGACTAAACCACACTATACACTACCATTCAAAGGTTTAGGGTCAGTTTTAATATATTAATACTTGTATGCAGCAAGAAGGCATCAAAAGTGACATTTAAAGTATAATGTTACAAAATATTTCCACTTCAAATAAATGCTGTTCTATTCATTAAAGAATCCTGAAAAATATGTAACATGGTTTCATGTAACGGTTTTCAACATTGATAATAATAAGAAATATTTATTGAGCAGCAAATCAACATATTAGAATGATTTCTGAAGGATCACGTGACACTGAAGACTGGAGTAATGATGCTGAAAATGTAGCTTTGCCATTACAGGAATACATTTTAAAATATTCTCAAACAGAAAACGGTTATTTTAAATCGTAATAATATTTCAAAATATGATTGTTTTTTTTAATCAAATAAACTCAGCCTTGGTGAGAATTATAGATTTACCAACCCCAAATATTTTGAACGGTAGTGTACAATATGCAAAATGCAACAGGACAACATGGTGTAATGCTTTTTCTACCTGGTATAATGTGACGAATGTTACAAGGAATTTACAAGAAATGTCTTGTGCCGACTTACCGATTTAGTGATCCCACGAAATGGCTTCATGTAAAAAAGGAGTTGACTAAATTACTGGGGGTTTTAAAGCTCTAATGCTTACTACACATCACAACACAAATGCCTGGCTATTGTATTCAAAATATAAAATACACAGATCTTTGGGATCACACTGCACATGAATATGGAATAAATTCCATAATAGTTTCCAAACATTTGTGGAAAACATTGAATAATCCCAATGGCAGGGCAATTGGGATTACAATCTTTGCTGTGGGCAAAGATTATAATTGCTCTCAAGAGTTTATTGGAAATATCCTAATATAAAAGAAAATGTAAACTGAGCAGCCTCACCATTCCAAGTGCCTCAAATCGAGACAGTGTGCGAGAATGACCCCAAATCTTGCCAGACTTTTTCTTAGGCTTGTCAAGAAGAAGATTCTGTGGGTCAAACACATGTGGGAACGTTTACTCACAAGTAATTCCGGTAAAGGCCCGTCTTCAGCCGGCTCATTTTACAAACCTGCATGCTGATAATCCTCTGGAGGTCTCCGTTATTGACCGCTTGGCCCGACTCTAGAGATTGCAACTTTTGGACCAGCCGTTGCAGCTCATTCAGCTCCATTTGACAACGTGTAAGCTCTGGAAAACAGCACAAATGCTACTCGCCTGTGCTTATGAATTCCTTTATTACCATTTCACTAGTATTTAAAAACGCAGCAGTACCTTGTGCACAGAGGTCAGGTTCCTGGGACTGTAGCCAAGCTGACACTTTCCCATTAATGGCAGGATTGACATATGGCAGGTTTTCACCCACATTAGACACAGACGTGCCCTGGCATTGTGAGATTAATTTGTTACTTTCATCAGACACATAATCAATTAACTCAGCGAAGCATCTATTAGTGTGCATTTACGGGTAAAACCACCATCTGGGACATGATGTCTAATCGCTAATTCTACTTGTTCTTAAATTGCGAGGACACATTCTCCTAATCCCCGGTGATTTAGAGGGCAACGTGAAGTCAATGTAGGAAACATTTTACTCACCATGTCCTGCATGGCACTGTTTTTGTGAGATAAATGACTGCCATGGGACAGGGCCTGGAGGAAGCCATTGTGAATGTGCGCAGCTTCGTTCTTCTTATACATCCTGTGGGCACTCAGCTTGGTGACCCATATGTAATATAAATCTTGAGTCTTGACCTAGTTAGAGAAGTAAATTGTCTTTGTTGAAGAATGTTCCTATAACCAATTATGGAATTCCAGCTCAGAGACGTCCATAATTTATTGTCAGCTGAACCTCTTTGACCTAAAATTGTTTTGGCATTTTTTGTGGATATTTCAAGAATTTAACAACACATTTGCATGTTCATGGTTCTCTGATGTCAGTTAATGGTCACATGAACAAATCAAATATTAAGTACATTTTTAATAAGTGTTTTATTTTTATTGTTTTTTAGTTTTTAATTAATTAGCTTTTCATCAACTCATGAACCCCCTGCAGTTCCCTCCCAAACCCCAAGGTGTTCATAAACCCCAATTTGGGAACAACTATTCGAGTAGATGACGGATGGATGAACTAAAGATAATATTAGCTTTAATTTCAAGCAATTAATTCCAGCAATATAGTGACTTACCTTCATGTGATACAGATTGTCTCCAGCATCCAGATCTATGCGTCTTGCTTTTTTGTTTACTGACATAACTGCAAGACTGACATCCAGTGAACCGTGCATTTTCCCTTTGGAGAACTGTTGAAAAAGTAAATCCCTGAATGTTTAAAGAGTCTGGATCCAAGATCAGTGGTTGTTGGTAAGGGAAAAAATTATTAGCATACTTACATCATGTGGGTTTTTTGTATATCGCAGGATCCCTTTATCCAAGACAAAGTATCTCTGTAAGAAAGTATAACTTTAAAGTCATTCAAACATTCTTACCAACAACTGCCTAAGAAAAAAAAAAAAAAAAAAAGTGTAAAATTTTTCTCATACCTTATGCCAGCCTTTAAGAGGCCACTTTCTCCTCTTCATCAAGTAGCCTTCGCAGATTCCTGGAGTGTTCGCTTCCTGCATGTTTTCTCCAGTGAAGTTTACATCTACTGGAAAGTCATCCATTACTTCCCAGTCTTTAATGTTCTATTAGAAACAGAGTGGAAAAGGCAATCACAGTTACGTACAACAGGGCGTTTACCCATTTAAAACGTGCTATATTTAATCCCTTTGAAAAAAAAAAAAGTAACTATTGAGCTTGTTAAGATGTAAACTTGTCGGTTTGGTTTTCACACTATCTAATTGGACACTTGTTAGGTGTTGAGCAACTGGTTTCAGACACTCAATGCTAGCTTTTCACCTATGTACTTGAAAGGAAAATATTAAGGCGTGTTCAAAAATCTGTTGAAGCAACCTGAGTTTCAGTGTTTATATGTCAAGCATTGGTACAAACCAGCCGTGAGTGCCGTGAGGATGCTGTGCTGCTGCTCCTGGAATGAGTGGGCTTATTCCAGCCACTAGACAACTTCTCCACACCACCTGCCTGTGAATGGCCGTGGTCCACTGAAGACACGTGGGAGTCCATTTTAAAAATGTCTTCTTGTGCACTTATTAGTCGAGCTTGGTGTGAATATATGCTCCGCTAGAGGCTCCTTCTCATTGTACACTAGAGCACAATATGTCTGCAAAGCAAAGATTTTTCATTATTGACATGTTTTTTTTCATTTATTGCTTAGTGAGACAAGCATGTGGTAGGGCCTAAGACTTAAGGGAAAGTTCATTGTAAACTGTATTTTGCAAAAGAGTTGGGTATTAATTTTATTACATTTTATACTATTCAATTATTTAATTTGACAAATAACATGTCTTTGTGATATTGTGCTTAACATGTTTTTTTCCCACACAGTATATGAAAATACATAATTGCCGTTATATTTTAGGTCTGGTTTTGTGAAGTGAATGCCGATAAATTGCCAGGGTAGAAACAGTCATGGCAAAGGTAACCAGCACTGTGACAGTAAATAAAAAGAGAAGCAATATAGTGTCCGGAGAAAACTCATCTAATTCTGTTATCTAACAGTTGGGATCTGCCTTAGCTAACACTTCCTGGGAATTTAACTTCTGCCCTTTACTAGAACACACTAGTTTATTTTACTTATAAATAGGCTACTTTTCAAATGGCTTAGCGCACGAAACACAAGAGAGCGTACAGTAATGCAAAGCAAGGAAACAAAAAACTCATTATTAGTATGCTGTAAGGAAACACCATTGTGGTGTATAGGCTACTTAATTACATATTGATATATTATGTAAAAAAAAAAATCTGGATATAAGCTGAATGGAATGTCACCAGAGGGGTGTAACAGAAACCAAACTTGTTTACTAGAATCTTACATTGTCTTGACAACTCTGACAAGCTCATACCTGCCCATTAAACTAGAATGAGGGCAAATGAGGTGTTTTGTAAACAGCTAAATTAGCAGTTGAGTAAAACTATTTGATTACATAATTGCCAATATTATTCATACATAAAAGGTAAACATAATCTGAACTACATATTCAATAATGAACTAACAATATCACTGTTGATAAGTCTAAAAGATTGTTTTAGATTCCCCTTTTATGGAAGGCATATGTGCAGTAACACAGGCTCATGGATAGTAACCTCACAAAACTAACAGTCCCTACGGGACAGGCTTAGCGTCATTACGATAATTGGCTTTGAATATCCCTTTTTAGCAGCCTTTAGCTTGAATAGCTTTTCACCGTGAGCACGATGACAGGTCACAGTAAATATGATGCATAGCAGCAGGAAAACAGCATGACGTAGGCCTACACGGTTTGAATAATCATAAGAACATCGTAGAGATTTTATTGTAATTTATAAGAACTGAGCATGCTTTTAAAAACTCAAACAGATACGCAGATTTAGTCAAAGTAGCCATTCCAAGTTGTCTATACCAAGATACGTAAAGCACCATCAAGTGTGTTCCAGAACCAAATAGCGACCAGTACAGTGTAAACATTTTAAGTGTAAATATGATTAACTGCACAAAATGTAACTTTAAGATTTCTGGGCTGAGAAGAAAACTGTATAGTATAGTCTTATGCTGTTTACCAATCAACACATGAAATATATAAAATGCTTCTGATTTATACAGAGACCCTTATGGCCAAATTTAGTTACCATTTGGTAACTAAACAGAATGTTGTTAAGTTTAGTGACAATATGTTACAATGTTTACATGGAACAATGACTGGTAGGCTACTGTTTTTATTATTGCTTGATCTTGTGATTTGATTCTGATCTTGATTCAATATCGATTCATTTGGATAAATATTAGGTACAGTAGATACATGTTAATTTTTCTCAAGAAAAAAATGCTGTAAACATACAGAGAGCCCTGTCAGCTGGTATTATTATTAAAGGTTAAAAATAACAATTCAAATTAAATATAATTTGGTTTTTACTATGATATAACAACAACGTTACAATATTTTAATGATATAAGTAAAAATATATATTTGTATAATATAAAAAAATACTAACGTGCTATCAAATGGCTTTCCTGGGGTAAATGTAACGTTATGTGACATATTGTTCTTCAGCTGTTTTATTGACCTCTTTCCGCGGTTGAAAAACACTGATTGATCGATATTATGTATGAGGCATAAACATTTCGCTAAGTTGTACTGTATCTTTCAACACACCTATTGTTCATTTGTGTTGATTTACTATTAACTAGTAAAGAGTAAGAGATGTTCGGCTCATGAGCACGATCTGTCGAAGCGCCAAAACACTATTTCGTAATAAAATTGACAGAAAAGTAACCTGCTCTGTCTAGTATGTCGGTGTCAGTGTCCTCCAGCACCCAAACCAAACCTATATTAATGTATTAATTTTGCTGAACACAAAGTAAAATGTTTTGAAGAACGTTGGTATGCAAACAGTTGATGGGCCCCATTGACTTCCATAAACTGTTTGATTACCCATATTCTTCAGAATATCATCTTTTGTTTTCAGCAGAAAAAAAGAAATTCACACAGGTTTGAAATACTTGAGGGTAAATTATGACATAATTTTAATTTTTGGTGAACTCTCTCTTTAATGCTCAAGTTAAGTTTACCATTGCACTGATAAAGGCTGTGATTTTCCTAACATAATTTCCACACAATGAATACAAAAACTCACTTCAATATCAGACATACTTTTCTACTGTGCTACCAATCACCAGCATTTAAATCCACAAAGTTTCTTTATGTACTGTAGTGTAACTCATGCTCTTACCTGAGGTTCCTGCTCTTGGCCAGCGTGTGGTATATTTCTGAGTAATTCTCTCTAAGCGTCTGAGTTTCATGCTTCCCCATTTGCTCAAACGTGCGTTACACTAAATGGCAGGACAACCGGTTCAACTACTTTCTACTAAAACACAAGAATTCAGATATTCCGTGTGCACACCAGAGGGATGTATCACGGTCAGCTCCCAAACTATCCTCCACTGGTGACTGAACGTCCAGCAAATCCACCCAAGGCTCCAGGCCAAATCATTATCCGCATTAGTCCTAAAAGCTGTCAGCATTACAGGCATGTCGGAGGAACTTTACTGACAGCCAGCCATTCAGATGCATTTAAAGCTGAAACTCTGCCATTACCTCTTTACTGAGATGGGATAATCAACAATTTACTCAATTTCAAGTGGGTAACTTAACCCCTAGTTGGTTCACGTATGATCAGCATTTACATTTTATTTATAGAGCGGTTTTGCAAATTCACACGATTTTTACTGAAACAGGATCAATTGTAAACCTGACCTAAAAAAAACACAGCGGTGTCAAAATCTAAAGAACTGAAACAACCGTGGTGAACCCGGAGTTGTATCAAATAAAGGAATAAATTCCCTACATTAACATGAAGTGGTCCAGAGATTAGCACTACTCAGGATCCATGACCATAAGCTGGTGTTTATTTTGGCACTGGCAGTAAATGCATATTTTTCCTGGCTTTTTAACTTCAAGAAATCAGTCCAATGCACTTTAATGTGTTTAAATTTACAGAGGCGCTGCTTATTGAAATTAATTAAATAATTAATTAATTAATTTAAATAACATTATTGGGGAGACCGGGGCTAGTTGTCACACTTGTTGTTCCACTCCAGTGAATATTTCTCTGGTTTCTTTTTAAAAGTCAATTTCTGTACAGTTACATACCTTAAAGACTTGACAACAAAAATCTGTTGCATTTCCACCGTTGATGGGCTGCTCCTTGATTAATGTCGGCATGAAACGGAAGTTGCGATAGTCTTTTCTTACCTATTGTGACGTATATCCGAGTGAAACGGCTTCTCGGACAAGAAATATAGGGCGGGACTTGATTTGTCCACTGGGAATTGATTGGATCGTTGTCGTTTGAATGACAGGTTATTCCGTTTTGATTAAAGATTACGAGGGCACATAAATAAATAAAAAATGATGTGCACAGATAAATCATTTAGAATAAATACTGAAATATTCCATTAAAAAAAAAGAATTGTCAACTTTGATTTCATGGTGTCGTTTCACACATTTTTTGTGTGGACATTTTGTGATATAATGCCAAGCTATAGGGGTTAAATTGTCACAATGGAACAACCCTGCCATTAAATAGCCTATTATTGGCTTTTAAGCAACATCTTCTCAGTAAAACAATTATTGATAGTATACATGGTGAATATTGATATTTATAAATGCTACAAAATTACAAAATATGAGGTATACGTTTTTTTACTAGGTGTTTGAAACCAGCATACCAAAAAAATAACTGCTAGAGAAAACAAACAATTTGTTTACCTACAACTATGGCATACAAATGACCAAAATGCAACTTTAAATAATATCATTTTATTATATGCACTTTGCCAATCATACACAGCTGTTCATCCGTGTCTATTTGTAAAATTCAAGCAGCTGCTTCCTGTACTGTAGAAGCATCTTTATTTGTAACAGCATTTGTGGCGTCCCCAGAGCCCTGCTGTTTGACATACTGCTGAAGGAGGGCAGAAAGATGAGCTGGATGGTGGCGTAGCATCGAGACAGTCTGTGAGGTCATCAGGGTTAGTGCACCAACTAGCTCACCCTGGATAGTGGTCATAGACGGGAGTTTGGAGAATTTGAGAATGCCTTGATACGAGAGCAATGTGTTCTCTATGCAAGCACCTGAAAGATAATGTTTCAGAAAGCCTTAGTTTGAGACAATAGCAACTTTTTTGAAGGCTTTTATGAATGCAAGTTCATGTATATGGCACATTGACTCACCTAACAGGACCATCTGAGGACTGTGCCTCAACGCTTGCAGCATCTCCTTAACTTTTGGCTCTTTACTAACAAATATGACAGTCTGGCCAACAAATAGAGGCAACATGTTACTGTAAATGCTGTTGTTGAGGAAAGACCTCGCCACCTGCAAAGAAACACACACACACAAAAATGTCACACAGCAGTAGCTCACATCTCAACAGTGGTGACCATCACTAAAGCTTGGCATTACCTGGTTTGGAAAGAACTTGATACTGATATTGTGTCTTTTCAGTTTGTGTTTCAGCTGCAATAGGTCCTCTGCATTGATTGCATTGTTTTGGACCACAGCAATCATTTTACACTCCTTAAACACTTTTTCTAGGTCTTTCCGCAACAGAACTGCCAGAGTACTTTCCTAAAAGAGAAGTGAGTTGATATATACATTAATGCAACACTTATACATTTTACTATATAACTTATAAAATATTGTATAATACATATTATTATATGTTGTTATTATAGTACTTTCCTAAAAAGAAAGCCAGCTGATAAATACGTTAATGGCACTATGGAAGCTTGTTTCCGCCGTTTATATTTCACAATTCTGATTTAATAACTCACAATTGCTTGTTTACATATTACTCTTTTCTTGAAATTCCAAATGTATATCTCACAATTTTGAGAAAAAAAAATATATATAAAGAGATATAAACTTCAATTGTGAGATAAAAGGTCACAATTACCCTTTATTATTATTCTGAGCCGAAAAACAATCTTCCACAATGGGACACTCAAAGTGACACTCTTAAAATAATTATATTTATAATATAATGATAATCTAATATTAAAGAGTTAGTTCACTACTTTCATTCATCTTCAAAACACAAATGTTTTTAAATGAAATCTGAGAAATTTCTGTCCCTCCATTGACAGCCTAAATTCAATCCGTTCATCATATGAAGCGATCGAGCCTCTTCAGAAAATTTGGACTAAACCGCTCAATTCACATGGATTAGTTTTACAATCTCTTTATGAACTTTTTGAAGCGTCAAAGTGGTAGTTACCTGGACTGTCAAAGGAGGGACAGAAATCATTCAGATTTAATAAAAATATCTTCATCTGTGTTTCGAAAATGAACAAAAGTCTTACGGGTTTGGAATGACATAGGCTGAGTAAATGATAACATCATTTTTGGGTGAACTAATCCTTAAAGAATATAATATTACTATATATTATATAAGAGATTAATACAAGTATTCGTCTAATTTTGAACGAATGATAATTCCCTTGGAATCATTCAACTACATTCTTCCAAGATAGATAGTGTTCAGTAACTACTGCAGTGATCAACCTCTTCGATCTTTCTGACTCGTGGAGCCAGAGCAGCAGGAGGAGCTGCAGGTGTGGGGGGAATGTACTCTGTGACAGCCAACAGCTTCTGCTTGAGAAAGTGTACTGGCTTTCTGTGACGAGTGACAGCTTTGGAGCCGTGACGAACACTTTGGGTTAATGGCAGCCATCCTGTAGGTTGACATAATATTAATATTGGTAAGAATAACATTAAGGCTACTATATAAACATTCATAGTCATAATGCGATATGAATGTAAAGGATGCAACAAATCATTCATGAGTGGTCATGATTAAAATATCACGTGATGTTCTCATGAAAACAAATCCAGTTTTGGCAGTATGCATTCATATCATTATGCTAAATGTGGAGTGATATACCAAATAACACTATGTAAACAGGACAGAGTTGAACACACAAAAGCACCTCTGAAATGAAATTGCATAGATGATGCTGCTACTGCTGCTGTACACAATAATAGCTTCATGGTGTCTTTCAGCTGTAACTTTATAATGGAGTTCATAGTTTAAATGTGGTTGTAAATGGCCGATAACTGCTTGTTATGTATGGTATTTCTTTTTTAGGTCAAACTCAACACTGCAACATCAAAACAGAATCTTACCCGCTTTCGGGAGAAGCCTGCCACACAAGGTCGCTGCCATCTTTCTTTATCCGGATTTGACGTAGGACAATTTTGTTGTATCGTGCCTACAAAATAAAAGTTGTTGGCTGTTTTATCATAGACATAATAAATGAGTATTTTATATGTCTATGGTTGTTCTGGTCATGTTTGAAAAAACCTAAACGTAATAATACCCCTGAATCAATTTTATATGTTTGCTAGTTTTTTGTTGTTGTTGTTGCTAGTTTACACAAATATACAAAGTAAAAGTTACTTTTTTTAAATCGTTAAGGCTATTTTGAAAATGTCAAATAATTATCGAATATATAATTAAAGATTAAATATCATGTATCTATATATTTATTTTATTCATTTCAAATTTTATTTATTTTTACAAAACTGATTGATTGAGTTTTCATAACGTTTACGTAAGAGCATGAACGTGATGACGCAGGTTTGGAGCTGCAGGCATGAGAGTGAGACGTCTTTTGAGCTTCTGCTCGTCTAGGAACATCAGCAACATTGTGCAGCTTATTGAACCTGGTGTTGCCTTGGCAGTCCGAAATCCTTTCCCGTTTTTCTGCAGGGAATTTACGGACAGCGGCACCAACATGGATCTGAGTAACATGAGAAAGAGCTATAAGAGCGATCAGGAGGTGGGAGGCATATTTTGGGCTTTGACGGGTTATGTCATGTCTTGTGTATGTCCATGACCTCGGACCCTATTCTAAAGAACTATTGCACTGAGATTTTTTTTTTTATACTAAAAGGCTATAAGAAGAACAGTAATATTCTGTATTATTTGTATAAAACCTTATTAATGTGATTCTAAAATATTGAGCATTTTATTAATGATCTGCAACTGACTTGGGTGCTTTGCAGAAGTGTTTAAAAAATGATAAATAATTAATGCATTGACCTTGTGCATTATCAGTTGACATTGAAAGGTGGACTTCCATCAATCTTTTACTAATTAAGATCGTATGGAGAGAATTATGAGAGAGTAAATAAGTAAATAATGAATTAAAAAAATATATAAGTATATAATTATGTACTATTTCTTAATTTCATCCAGTGTTTTGAGGAGGATCAGCTTGCTTCTTTAGATCCAATTAAGCAATTTGGCAGCTGGTTTGATCAAGCCACTAAATGCCCTGAGGTGGGGGAAGCCAATGCAATGTGTCTTGCAACAGCCACCAAGTAAGAATATCATTGCAGTTCATCAGTATATGCAAGTCTACAGTATAGCTTGTATTTAATAATGCAATAATTCACTAATTCAGTTCCGCCCAAATGCATGTCTCTTGTCTCTTCTAAAGGGACGGTCGCCCCTCTGCACGCATGGTCCTTCTGAAAGGCTACAGCGAGGAGGGATTTCGCTTCTTTTCCAACTATGAGAGTCGGAAAGGTTCAGAGCTGGTGAGTCTTTAAAACAATATTTTATTTAGTAAATGTCCATATGGATTTACCTTTGCATCTTTGTGTCTTTTAAAATTACCTCTTTATTTCAATCATATAGAACAGCAATCCCCATGCCTGTCTTGTCTTTTACTGGGAACCATTAAACAGGCAGGTGAGTGTTTTTTCGTAGAACTCAGAATCTTCTCCAGCAAAATCAGATCATTAGAATATTATCTTTTGTTTTAATATTTGTCCTAAAAACAAAACAAAAAACACACTCATTGTAAATGTAGTCTTGGATTTTAGGACCCCATTGTATTTTTTGTAATGTGAAGTTTTGTGCACAAACAGGTCCGCATTGAAGGCACTGTAGAGAGAATCCCGTATGAGAGTTCACATGAATACTTCCACTCAAGGCCCAAGAGCAGTCAGATCGGAGCTGTTGTTAGCAGGCAGAGCACCGTAATACCAAGCCGACAAGTGAGTATCACTTTCAACTATCCTATAGTATAGACCTATGTAGCCCTGCCCCTTTTCAGTGATGCACTCATTGTGTTCTGTCTTCCGATTTATATTTCCACAGTATGAAGGTAATATCTTACAGATTTATGAATGAGCCGCTCATTTGAAAATGTTCTTAAAGGTATAGCGAAGGATTTTTTACTTCCGGGTGGATCACCTATACTATTGGTCCTCCTAATTGTCAATCATTCTGGTGAATCAATCAAACTTATTCAAAAAGTGGAGAGGGCGGGTCTTATCTAAAATTCGGAAAGATCCTCCACTATACCTTTAATCTACTGACATTTGTCATTCACTTTAAACATTACAATGCCCATAATGACACTTCACACTTCACTGGCTAATTACTCTTAGACAGTGATGCTATAGAAATATACAGAGCTACCGCAAAAACAGAAGTTCAAATATTCTAAAGAAGACGCCGCACTTGTTTCTCTGGTGCATTGTGAACTAAAACTATTAAACACATTCATGTTAATTGAAATACAGCTGAAATAAAATGAAACATAAATATTAGATGAAAAAATAACTAAATTAAATTGAGAAATATTCTATTGGCAACCAACTGAAAAAAGTTGAAGCAATACAATTACTAACTGGAAATAAATGAAAAACTAAAACCATAACCCAACTTAAATTAAATTAAACCTAAATGGTAATATTTATTTAAAATAAATAAAAATGTTAATTAAAATTAATTCTTAAAATATAAAAAATAAAAGCTAATTCAACATATTTATAAAAACTATCTAAATAACACGGACACAATCTATTTCAGCATTCAGTTAAACGTTAATGTTTTATTGACCAGTTTTTTTGTGTGCCCCTTAAAGTACCTGAGAGAAAAGAATGCAGAGCTTGAAGAAAAGTATAAGGACACGGATGTACCGATGCCAGATTACTGGTGTGTAATCTTCGTTTATTCATTTCAAAATTCAAATTCCTGTTTTTATTGTTTATTTTATGATTATCATCATCATCATCATTATGGATATATTTTTTTTCTGCAGGGGTGGATACATTGTGAAACCCTCCCTGATTGAGTTCTGGCAGGGTCAGACCAATAGATTACATGACCGAATAGTATTTGTGCGGCCAAAAGATGGAGAGACTGAGCTGGGGGATATGCAGCATCAAGCAGAGGGGGGCTGGATATACCAACGCTTGTCCCCTTGATTCTGCACATGCTGTGAAATTAACATCACCGTCTGTGACATCAATACATCATCATTACATGAAAGCAACTGTCATTTAAAATGCCACCAGGGCATTAACTGACTTGTGAAGACTTACTATTCCATATTTGCCTACGTTCGTATTGTCTTAACCAAAACCTGAAAGGAGATTTTCACTGTAAACATGATTTTGTGAATATAAATCATGTGTTGCATTAGAAATGGTGCTTTGTTGCAGCGTTTGTCATTAAGCCTTCAAAACTGACGGTCCCACTTAATAATAAGTGTATTTACTATGTGCTAACATTTCAATTGAAATGAAACCTGTCCCTAACGTTACCCATATCCTCCACATTGTACCTAACAAATTTGTATGTAAGCACATTGTACCTAACAAATTTGTATGTAAGCACATTGTACCTAACAAATTTGTATGTAAGCACATTGTACCTAACAAATTTGTATGTAAGCACATTGTACCTAACAAATTTGTATGTAAGCACATTGTAGTTAAAGACACCTAATGTAAAGTGTGACCAAACTGACCTCAACATATTCTTAATCTATAACTTGCAAGTGCAAAGTCTGATGTAATGTTTATTAATAATTGAAAGGCACAGCTGTACTTGCAGCCTTAACTGTAGTTTTAGAGAACATCAACTTTGGACTTCGGTCACAACAACAAAAACATCCCAACATGTTCCTCTGTTTGTGCAGCATTCATGATATACAACAAATATTCTGCTAGACAAATGTGTCAATTTAAATGTTGCCCTAAAATAATTGTCCATTTGGATGTAGTTCTGTAATGACTGGTGACCTTTTCTGTAAATGTAAATTAAAAAAAGAAAAACAAGAAAGTAATAAACCTGTTTAATTTTTGCAGCAATGTTCATTGAGGTTGTTTTTTTTTTGCCAGAAGATGGCAGTGGAATCAAAACAACTTGTGCTTTTTTTTCCCTACACTTTTTAACACATCTCAGCAATGTCAATAAAAATCTTTATTTAGCATATTTTACTAATAACCTTTCAAAGATTGCAGTAAACAATAGACAAGTACAGATTAAACATGGCAAATTAAAGCTGTAGTGGTAGTTGGAGAACTTATCTCTCACGTGCTGTGACTCTGGCTGTCCATGCATCATTTGAAACCCTTTTTATGGTAAACTGATAAAATCAGAGATAAAGTCCTAAGCACAACTGATGTTCAACCACAAAAAATAACATAAAAACACGTCATCAAGTGCTAATCAAAGGGCACAGCAGTCCATTAAAATGCAAGCTAAACAACAGTCTGTTTTCCACGTTTGTTGCTAATTTTACATGTAGATTTTTATGACCAATTTAAAAATGAAAGGATTGTATTAATTATAAACAAAAGTCAGTAGAGTTGCGATTTCTGTGCCTTAATTGTCAGGTATTTTAATTGTCCAACAGTGAACATATCGTATTTTATGAGCAGTGCAATATATTTTTTATGATTATGAATACTAGGAAATATAAACTATTTAATATTCATCTCGAGGGCTGCTTTAAATTAAAGCACGGGCTGTAAAAAAATATTAATTTTCTGTTCCAGTATCTTCGCTGCGTCAGTAACTCCGGGAATTTACAAATAAAAATGAGTAAAAATTAATGTATGTATGCAGGTATAAACAGTCCCCAAATGGTATGCTTTGTCTGGGTGTTATTTTTCCACATGGCTCTTGTCTGTCCTAGCGGTTTCAGGGAAAAGGCTTGCGTTTTCCGTCAGACTTGCGCGAATCTTCTTCTTCTCCTTGAACCGCCCAGAATTGGAGACTTTGACGTGACGGCCTTTGGTCCCAGATTTATCCACAATTTTTTCCAGTCTGGCATCCAAATTGTTGTCTGCGACATCATTGCCCAGGTCTTTATTTGCATTGTTGGTGCTTAAGTCGGGCGGTATTTCGTATAGGACCTTCGCCTCTGACTTCTTTTTTCTGAGGAAGGTGAGTTTCCACCATGCAGGGTCGGCCATGACAGGTGCGAAAGGGAGATGGTAAAAGCGGTAGACCTATAACATGAATGCAGATTTGTTAGAGGTAAAGGATATTATGATGATATATATATATTATTGGCCACTGTCACCTTTATATTTCTCACTGGGTTCTAAGGCAATATTCTCTGCTAGTTTCTTTGGAACTATTTACTGTACTATGTTAAAGAATATATAAAAAAATAATAATAAAATGAAGGTTTATACATCTGACATTAACAGTGGGTAGAAAAAAAATAAACATTTAAAATGTGTATTTTTGTTTTTACAAAGTAAGCATTCTTGCTATTTTTTTTTCTCTCACACATTATGAAGTTTTTGTAGTAGAAATATTGCTACATTTTAGAGGGTTCCTTGGGAGGGAATGAACATATAAGGTAGCTAGAGGTAAGAGATGTTGAAGAATGTGATGGAATATGAACTGTGAGTCTGCAAGCGGCTTAATTCTCCAGTGCATAGCACAACACTCTCATTTATCACCCAAACTCACAGTTTTTGCCCTAGGATGTGTTTTTATGGATACAAAAACCGCATCAGAACTTTAGCATAAAGGCTTATTTGCATACTTAAGCACATTGTAAGCAGCAACATTTTCTTTGTGAGGTCAAATGTGTGTCTTCTCATCCAGTGATTAGATTAGAATAACACGAGGACACCTGACTCCGCTGCTCAGCTGTTTAATTAATGAAGAGCACCACTGGATCCCCTGTCACTCCCATGAGATCTGAGATGCACCAAAATAACATTGCGAGAACCAAGACACATGAACATCAACTTGACGGACAACTTCGTGTTTCATCCCACTCCGATAGAGTATAATTTGTTATGTAATATTGGACAGTGCATAGATAGTGTACACATCACACAAAGCATGTACAATGATTTACCCATGTCATAGCAACCAAATACAGGAGACTCGCATACCTGCGTACTGGTAACAGTAATGCGAATGGCTGGTATGGGTGTGACATCTGGTCCCTTAGCAACATTGTCATAGTCATCATTAAATAATGTATTAAAGAATGTGCTATGGTTTGTCCAGCGGATGCAGCAGGTTTTATAGCAATGGCGTGAGATAAGATTTCAAGTATCAGTAGGCTAGTAAACACACCCTTCACTTGGCAGTTGCCACCTCATATACTTCAAAGTTTCTGGTAATATTACTCATCGAGGGTTCATGCAAGAAAACAAGACAGCGTCTCCACGTGAATACTTTTTGAATTCCATTAAAATGTGACAAAGCTCCTTTCTCACATCAGGGTGGAGTTCGTTAAACATCAGATGTATAAATAGACATATACGTGTATGTATGTATATATATATATATATATATATATATATATATATATTTATATTTATCGGCCAATATATCGAATATCGGTATCAGCCAAAATGTTCATATCAGTGCATCCCTAGTAGATTATATATATATATATATATATATATATATATATATATATATGTATATATAATCTATTCGGGATGCACCGATATGAACATTTGGGCTGATACCGATAACCGATAATTCTTTATATTTGAAAGCCGATATCCGATATATTGGAAGATAAATCTAAATCCAAATTATTATAGAATTTTTGAGAGCCTGATTACAAAAACAAAAGTCTCACCATTAAAATCCATGTCCCAAGCACACAATTATTATGATGTTCTCATTATAATTTTATGTAGCCTATATGACAGACTTGCAGTGCACATGTCGCTCTTAATTGTATTTTCTTTTTTTGAAGTGATTCCAATCACATTTCAAGCAATTCAAAACAATCATGGTGAACATGGCATCTGAAGTGTCTCAGCTAAAGTAAATAATCCATTATTTTTTACAAGTACACATTCTTACTATTTTTTCCACACAGTATAAATAAGGCTTTATACAGTAAAAGAATATTGCTGCATTCTAGAAAAGGGGTTTCTTGTGAGGGGATCATAATATTTGGGGGTTACCGGCATGAAAAATAATGAAAACCCCTGCCATAAAGGGTCAGAGACAACGCCAACAGCCCTAATTGAACACAAAACAGAAAACATTTTCATGTTTTCATGTCTGCCAATGACAAAATAAGGGGGCATTTGAGGGAATAGGAACATTTTATGAGGTAACAGAGTCTCTCCACTGGATTTGTCACTGATCTTCTACAATTACATAATGACAGGATTCAGTCACTTTTAGAAGTTGCTATACTATACTCTTTCACCTTAATTGCACTTAGTTTGTTGTGGCCAAGTAGATTGTAGATGTATGTAGAGGAGATCTTGTTGCACTTTGAAACTGACTGTAAGGTTTAATCCTGGAGAGTCAGGTGCTTTCCTCAGCTGGTGTGAAGGTTCATTTAATGGTTTTATTGTTCATGCTTATTGATCATGTCGAATTATGAGTCAGAGCCTGCATATTCAAAATGTCCCATGGATGTGCATGTCAGAATTTTACTCAAAGACTGATTAAAAAAAAAAAATCAGACCTGATAGAAATCTTTAAAAAATGCACTATAAAAAATGACCACAAAAAAAAAAATGAGTACATACATTTTAAATAACAATAGTTGTATTTAATAGTTTGCAGCTAATTCTTAAAAGTCACCTGACCGTCAGCTACTCAGGAGGTATATCCTTAGAGCTAGATAATAAGTTACTTTGTTTTCTTCGTTGTGTGACTGAGCAGCACTAAAGAACCTCAGAGATCACAGAGAGGGCACAATGTGCCTGTCTAAATCTAGGAAATCACTAACCAAGTTCAAAGCCTTCCTGGTGATACAAATGTTTGAAGAGAGGAGAGGTTAACCCAAGGACAGCCAGGCCCTGCCGTATTCAGAGCAGTCATGGGTGTCGAGTTTGCCTGCAAGTCTAGGTCTGGACATCAAATCGCTGCTGTTCGTGTCCCAAATGTTACATCTTTCTCATCTGGGCCCTACAACATGCCTTCCCATATAGCATACAGCCTCTCAAGGGACGCCTTCACTGAATCGTTTGTTCTTAACAGGCTCTTTTAGAAGAATCCATGATCAAAACACATGTTCAAATTATACTAATGTGTTTAAAACTACTCTGTTTGATCATTCGTTTTATGCATGTCATTTTAAATATCACTGTTTAACCGCACTGAAAAAAAAATGGCAAATTAAGAATGCAAACTCTAATAATCTTGTCTATGCAAAAAGAATGAAGAAATACAAGAACAACTGCAGTTCACCAACAATATCAAACCACAAAAAGAGCTTCTGATCAGTCTCACCTGAAAAGTCGTGAAAAGTGCTCTTGGTTTAGATGAACAGGTGTCCAGAAGAAGTTAAACCATTGTGGCTTTGACAAGCTGCCCTCGGTGTTCACTCACTAACTTCACTTTGCTGCTCAGGTTCAGCGTGCTGAGAGCTAATACCTTCTCACCTTTTTACTTCCTCTTCTCTTAATTAATCTCCCTCCTTCTAAATGCCTGCTTTGAATGAAGCATCTCATGCTACAGGTGTTCTCTTTCACCTTCCTCTCTCTTGGTCCCTCCCTTCCTCCCTCTCTCTTTATCAGTCTTGTTTTATCTCCCTCTCCTGTTAAGACAGCAGCGTGTAAAGCCTCACACAAACGCAGTTTCAGTCCAAGTTGAACATTAGGTCCAACCCAATGCAACATGAGTAAATGTTACAGCCATGTGACCGAAAGAGGGAGGGCTATCTGGGTGAACGACCTCATGGGAGCGCGAAGTTGGTTTAACATTTGCATGGTCAACCAAAAAGATAGTCACCTTCCCAAATCAAGACCGACTGCCAGATAAACCATTTCAATACAGTAAATAGATGCAAGCTAATTCAGGCCAGTTTTATTCTACATTAAAATAAACAATAATATCGTTCCTATAACTGTTACAGAGGCCATAGTCCGCTCTCATGTTATATCATGATAGATAGATAGATAGATAGATAGATAGATAGATAGATAGATAGATAGATAGACAGACAGATAGATAGATAGATAGATAGATAGATAGATAGATAGATAGATAGATAGATAGATAGATATGTTCGAGCTGGTTTATTTGTATTCCATATGCTTTTCAAACTGCCAATGCAAAGGTCAGTGGTTTTTATTCATACATATTTTGTATTCTTGAATGTGGTTTTTACATTAAAAAGTTTTTTTTTTATTTTATTTTTTTTATGGGGTTTTTATAACAACAGAAGGATGCTTGCCACCTGAGCTTATTCACAATTTCACCTCTGATGTTTAATTTCTCAACGCCACCAGACAGCTGATGCTTGCATTTGCATAATGTGGGGGAAATCACAGACGGATACTGGATCCCCAGCTGAGATAGGAGCAGGTTTGAATGTCATTCAAAAAATATGAAAATAATGCATTGCCTATGGTTCCCCTTAACTGTTACAGCCATTGTGCTTCACAAGACCATTAAAGAGCTTAACCGGTTTAGGATTAAAATTCTGATTTCTGTTCTTGGCAAGGAGCAGAAATAGTCTTTGGAGTGATTAAAACAGCTCTGCTTGGAGTACAATATAAGTCTCTTTTGAAAGGCCTCTTCTGGGAACGTTAGTTAAGTAGCCTGATAGTGTTGCAGATGTTCGTTGTCCAAGATATAGGCCTACATTCTCAGAAAAAAAGGTACAAAATCTGTCACTGCAGGGAGGTACCTTTTCAAAAGGTTTTGTACCTAAAGGGTACATAGTGGTACCTTAAAGGTACATTAGTACCTAAAGTGTAAATATTAGTACCTAAAAGAAACAAACTGTCACGCTCCAGTGACATCTTTTGTACCTTTTTTTCTGAGAGTGTTCAAACCTTTAAAAGCAACAGTAAAACAATCCTATCTTTGATTTTAACATTGCATAATAGTGTCACAGGCCTTTATTTCAAACTTTAAACTATTACAGCTTTTCATTCTTTGCTGATTTTAATCTGCTCTGTCAGAAAACAGACGGGTGGAGCCTCTTGTTAGAAACACCTGAGACACCAGTCATATTTACAGCCAAAGTCCCTTTGCCGAACACATTAGATAAGGTGAGCTGTGAACCGGCAAACAGAAAAATCTATATAACCACCTTGTTCAAATAAAACTGAGGAAAGAGCTGGATATTTACCATAAATCTTTGCACACAAAAAGTGTATGTTGAAATAGCCTACATTATGAATTCTGCAAGCAGAATTGTACAGTGCTGTACAATGAAAATCAGCACGTCTTATGCATATGCTGCAAGAAAAGCTGAAATTACTATTCCATGCAGTAATTATACATCGCCAGGTCTGTTTATGAGTATAAAAGTATGTTTATAAGTATTTTTTGTGTGTGTTTTGGTTTCAGTTAGTTTGTGTGTGTGCGTGTGTGTGTGTGTGTGTTTCTTCTTTTTTTTCTCAGTTGGGTTTGGTGTATTGAAACACAGGTGTCAATATAAAGGAAGTCGCGCCATCTAGTGGTCTTTTTTTTACAGAACAAATAGCCTACGTATAGGCTGCATACAGTAGCCTACATGAACAGGTAACACTTGTTCGAATTGTATATCTATTCTTATTCGTAAGGACAAACGCATGGATTTACGCAAATAAATAGTCTAGAAGAAAAGCACAGTATTTAAGGTATCATATCATCATTGCAGCACGCAAGCTGAGAAACAGAATATGCTCTAAATTGTTCAAAAACAAAGATGACCAGCACTCTGTAGGCTAATATAATAATGCATTTATTTTAATAACAGCAAGAGGGTGAGGTAGAAATGTAGAAAAGTGTTGAAACACTAAGAAATCGTCAGCGTTTTTTTTACACCTCTGGTTAAGTGCAGGCATCTTGGTACTTAGACCTCAACAGTCATAATCAATAAGACCACTTTTGCTAAAGCGCTAGCAGTACATACATAAGGTGGTGTAAAAAAAAGATCCACAAGTAAAATACCGTAATAGACAGGCTACACCAGGCACGTGCACACATAGACATCAAAGGGGGCTTGAGCACCTGCCCTTTTTATTCCTGGAGAGAAAGTGCCCTTTTTTCTGGGGTGCTTTTTTTTCTTTTTTTTTTTAATAATATAATATTTCTGTTTGCGCACAGCTTCCCTGTCAAACAAATATATTTATTGAAGAATACACATAGGCTACTGTCTTACAAAAACACATACAACAGCCTATGAACACAGACCAATAACTGAGGCGTCTGGGTACATCTCTCATCTTCTTGAGCCACTGCCACTGTTATTCAGAAAATGTAGCTCTAGTCGTGGAAATTCACAGGAAAAAAAGAAGAAAAGAAAACTGCTGTCCTGGTCCATTATACACATAGACTGTAAAAAAAATACAGCCAAAATGATTTGTGGCAGACTGCAGGTTGTCGACAGTATTTGTAACGGTTTTCAGGGAAACATTTCTAAAAAGAAAGTTTAGATTAGAAACAAATCTCTGAATAGCATTTACACGGACTTTAAACTCTAAATATAATTTTTTTTAAAGCATTAAAAATATGGCAGGCTACTTTTATTAGTCTTATTTTTGTTTCTGGATAAATCATTTAGCGTCGAAGTTGGCAATATATTCAAGATATAAATGATCAAATGTTTTTTATAAGAAAAAAACAAATTTGAGAACAATTCTGCTGTCTGTCGTTTGTCAAAGGATACGTCATTTCAGGTTTACTTTCTGAAAAGTGAAATAATTTTTTTATATATATATAATCATTAGTTCATATCAAAATTATCATAAAAAAAAAAGACAGTTTATCCCAAACTATTTTAATAATATGAAATGTTTTATTGAAGGATATTTTCTGAAATGGAAATCATTATTTTACAAACATTTTAGAAATGAGTTTGGATTTGAAGCTTTGTGAATGTGATATATAATAACATTTAAATTATTAACCATTGAAACAGTGAATTTTGGAACATACATAACTGTAAAAGAAAAAGTATGGTAACTTTGCTAAGAGCTGTAGTGACTATTATTTTGGCGTTACAAGGAAGTGATTAACGGCTGCTCTATGCGTGTAGTTCATTGGTCTTTCAGCAGACGGTGCTTTTGACATAGAAGTATCGCGTGCGCTGATTGGTCAGTTGTGTATGTACGTGTCAGAGGAAATGTAAACTTGAGCTGCATCTCATCGGTTTGATGTACAAGCATGGAGTCGTTTTAGTTATTCTTTTGTCAAAATAACGACAATAACGGTTGCAATGGAGGTAAAAAAAAGAGAACATTCTCTGGTTAAAATTGAATCTCACTGTTTTTTCTTGGTCTTGTACTTCTTGTGTAAAGAAAAGTCAACATGCTTGTAGACACTAGCAAGCTGTCAAAATCATTTTAAAGAATATTATTGCGCATCATTGCATAGTTCTGTTCCTTTGTTAATATAAAGACTGCATTGTTTACTTGCTTTACACCTGTATTTTTCCCAGTAAGATTATAACACCATAATAATGTGCAAAAAGTTGATGTGATTGTTATTACAATGTGTATAATTTACCTTTGTTATTAAAATCCATTTAGCAGAACATCCAGAATCTCCCTATTGACATCCAAACCACTAAACTCTTGGGTAAGGGATACTTGCATGTATGCATATTTACACATAAGCATATGGTTTGTAGTGATATTGCTTGTATAAATGCACAGTAGTTTAGATCTTGCACAAATATGTATTTAATATTTTGCCTTTGTCACCATCATTCAGACTGGTTGGTGGATCGGAGGCACTGCACGCTGAAATGGCAAAGTGCAGTTATGACCATTAGAGAGAAAATAAATGCTGCCATTCAGGATATGCCAGAAAATGAGGAGATCAAACAACTGCTCTCCGGCTCATGTAAAACTTAATAATAATAATAATAATAATAATACAATCATATTTCATGTTGTTTGTACGACTGTCATCTGTCTTTTTAGGTATGTCCATACTCATTTATTGTTGCTTTTACAGATATTCACTATTTCCATTGCTTACAAATAATTGAAAAATTGAAAGGAACAGAAGCATCCACCAAAAATATTTTTGGCAGATATTCATCACAAAGGATGAAGGTGATGATGCATCTTTCGGCTGTTTAGTTTTCTTTGAATGTGTAGTTTATCACTCTTAATATTGTATATAATAATAAAAATAATAATATATGCTGCACAGTGTTATTTTAGTTTTATAATAGTTTTATTAATATTTCAAATTAGCTTTAAGTTTTTAGCTTTAGAATTACATTTTTAGTGTTTTTGTGCTTTTGTCATTTTATTCGTTTATATATATATATATATATATATATATATATTTTTTCAGTTTTAGGTCTTAGCTTTAGAATTTAATTTTTAGTCATTTTGTTTTTGTGCTTTTGTCATTTTATTCGTTTTTATATATATATATATATATATATATATATATTATAATTTTTTTTATAAATATAAAGTTTTAGTTTTAATTTATTTCCAGTTAATAATTGTATATATGTATTTATTTATTTAAACATAAACAGGACTGGCAAGAGATAGTGTCCATGTATGAAAAAGACAATGTCTATTTAGGTAAGAAATCATCACAATTATTTGAGACAAAATTTACTTTTTTTTTTTTTTAAGTTACACAAACATTGACATTATTGTGTGGTTTTTTTAACCCCAGCTGAAGTGGCCAGTATATTGATTCGTAGTGTAAGCTATGAAGGTCCTGCTCTAAGGAAGCAGGTGTCTAAAGCTCAGCAGCTTCAGCAGGAACTGAGCCGACGAGAACTGGAGTGTCAGAGTGGTGCCGCCGACATGAGGGAACGCTATTACGCTGCCTGTAAACAGTATGGGATAAGGGTGAGTCAACAATTAATTTTATTTTCAGTTATTCTAAGTTCAAAAGTATTTACACGTACTATATGACATATTTCACAGGGGGAAAACGTGGCAAGGGAGATACAAGCACTGGTTAAAGATCTGCCTGTAGTTGTAGAAGAAACTGGCAAAAAAGCAGCCTGTCTGAAGGAAGCTATAGAGTTTTACTCAGTCTTCACAAACTTTGCCAGTGACTGGTGAGTGTAACTTCCTGTCATTTCTAATATTGCCTAAGTAGAGGCCTGTTCACACCAAGGACAATAACTATAACGATAAAGTTAAAGAAAAATCTTTCTAAATACTGTATAAAAGAATAGCAGAGTCCACACCACAACTATAACAATAAGTAAGATATCGTTGGAATCACTTTCAGAGTGATTTTTTCCAGCTGATGAATGATAAAAACATTGACAGCCAATCAGAATCCATCCTGCTTTAAAGAGCTCTAGCATTTAAAGTGGCAGATGACATAACCGCAGAATAAACAGAACTTTATCATGCGTTTTTGTGAACGCTAATATACTTATTGTTATTGTTCTTAAAGCTGGTGAACTTTATATACCTGCATTCATGCTTTTGATTGATCTCCAACATAAACCTTATAATGTTGTAATTATAGGGATGTAAGTGTGAGCTTGTAATATTTGACTTTCTTTTTCAGGTCTGAGGTTGTATTGCCCATGCTGAGGTTTGTCCAGAACAAGGGGAACACTACTTTATATGAGTGGAAGACAGGAAATGTGCCCACGGTTGTAGAGAGACCTGTAATGGAGGAAGCCCCACCTGATGTTGTCACAGAGGAGACGGTAAGAGGAGACTAACATGACTCCAGGTTTGGGTTTTAAAGTCGGCATGAAACAAAAGTCGCGATAGTATTTTCTTCCCTTTTGTGACTTGTGATTTTGTCCACTGGGAAATGATTGGATCATTGTATGGTTGTGCTTTGCTTTTGCTGTGATCTCATGTGAGTGACAGGTTGTTGAGAATAGAAGAGATGTTGTTGCAAGTTATTTTTATGAAAGATTACGAGGGCACATGAATTTTTCAATAAATGATATGCACGGATAAATCATAAATATGGCAATATTCCATAAAAAAAATAGAATTGCCCATTTAGATTTCATGGTGACTTCAAGTGTTTGTAGGACATCTGTGAATTAAAGCAAACAAGGGATCAATGTTTTAACTAGTATTTATCTGTAATTCTTGCTTTGTGCAGATTGACTGGGGCGACCTTGGTGGCGGTGCTGGTACTGAAGAGGTTAATTTTGGGATCTCTGTTGAGGATGGTGTGGACTGGGGTATTAGTCTTGAGTCTGGCACAGAGGTAAGTACTTAGTACAAATATTAAGATTATAACATTTTCAAACCCCTCATGATATGGAATTAACACATTCTACCAATCAACGTTAGGAAACAGTTGCGGGTGGTATCGACTGGGGAGAAGCTGAATCTGCTCCTGTGGAAATCGAAGTTGTGGATGTGGGCACAGACTGTAAGTATTGGGATTGACTGTAGTGATGGGAAGTTCGGATCATTTTACTGACTCTCTTGTTCGAGCTCGTTCATCAAAATGAACAAATCTTTTTTCGAGTCATTTCGTTCATTTAAGGGGCTTTAAATGTAGGGCTGTAGTACTCGAGTCCGGACTCGAGACCGTTTTTCTATGGTCTCGGACTTGTCTCGGACTCGCTGGTATTAGGACTCGGACTTGTCTCGGTCTCGGCCACTGGTCTTGCCAAATATGGCTTTTGGTCTCGACCGAGTCCAGGTGTCTTTATTATGTTCCCAGTAAGCACACATACGGCTCTTTAAAAAATAAACGTTTTAACTCGCTGAAAGTCCACCGCAAGTGGAACGTGAATATTCACATTTTAATTGTCCATAACAACCCGAAAACTTGCCTGCTTGCCTTGCACATCTAATTAATGGGCGGCCTCCTCCAATAGTACTGACAGCTTATAGCTTGCAGGTTTGCTTAGTGGCAAACTTTTTTCATTTGATTGGTTCAAACGCCACCCACCCGAATTTAATAAAAATATTATTTTTCGTCACATCATCCGCCTGATCCCCTGTATATCCGCATCTCTAGTGTGTGTGTGTGTGTGTGTGTGTGTGAGAGTTGGCTCGGCCCTCCCTCATGCAGTTTAATTGGTTGACATCACGTGTATGATTGACAGGAACAGAATGTGAGGCTGATCAGACAGTCGAAACGAATGTGTGTGCTCCTTAGGCCTATATAATCATTTTTTTGTTGTTCTTTGAATTAGTCAATTATTTAAAATAAAATTAAAATCATTCATTATTTCACTATTACATAATGATTTAATTTCTATAGGCTATATTTTTAAAAATAGAGTCGGCTCTTTGACGCTGTTTTTGCTTTTAGATCAACAAATAATAGGCCAAAATGATTGTCTTGATAATGTCATGTATAAGACTTTTTTTTTTCCTGTACTGGACTCGGTCTTGACTCGGACTCGAACCTTTTTGGACTCGATCTTGTCTTGGACTCAAACCTCTTTGGACTTGGTCTTGACTTGGACTCGACTAGTCCTGGTCTTGGACTTGTCTTGGACTCGACAAAGGTGGTCTTGACTACAGCCCTATTTAAATGTTATACTTTTAACAGGCAAATTCCCCGAACACATCCACCTACGCAATCTTGATCATATTCTGAATTAAGAAATCATTACAATGCAGTCAATAATTTACAGGGAACATAAATAATTACTTTACCTTCCGAGTCTTTAGTTCATTTCATGTCACACGTGACAGACGCAATCACTACTTGACTGAAATTAACTATTGATGTGTGTACATGAACATTGAGAATTTATGTTATACCTTTTGGGGTCAGTAGGTTTTCTAAAAGATTTTAATACTTTTATTTAGCAAAGATGTGGCTGTAAAGACATTTAGAATATTACGATTTCTTTTTAAAAATAAATGTTGTTCCTTTGAACTTTCTATTAATCTAAGAATTGTAAAAAAATAATATACAAAAATAATAAGAATTCAACAAAAAATATTTAGCTGTACAACAGTTTTCAACATTGATAATAATAATGTTTCTTGAGAACCAAATCAGCTTTCCGAAGGATCATGTGACACTGAAGACTGGAGCAATGCTGAAAATTGAGATTTGCCACCTCAGGCATAGTAGTCCAGTCATTTTATTTTAGTTTTAAATTGCAATAATATTTCATATTTTTTACTGTATTTTTTTGAACAAATAATTGCTTCCTTGGCAAACATGAGACTTTTTTCAAAAACATTTTTATTTATTTAACTTATTTTTCATCCCAAGATGTTTGAATGGTAGTGTATGTTTAAATTAGAATAAATGAGTTTCACTGCTTTATAAAAATAAAAAAATCACAAAGAGCTAATTATGTTAATGTGAGATCTGGAATTGGTTCTAAGCAGGCACATTAAAACATATTCATACATTCTGTAAAAATCAATTGTGCAGAATACAACACTCCAAGGTCTGCAGATTTGATCTGGGCCTGGTTGTAGGTCTCAGTACTTTTACTTTTGCAGGTCAATTATTTTTAATTGTTTTTGTTTAAGTTTGTTTTATTATGTTGTAATTATGATATTAAGTTTAAATTAAATATGTATCTTCCACGTAATAGTCGGTGATGCTGAAATGGCAATAAACTCATATACTACTACTACTACTTTTACAGGTCCCGATGGTGTTGCCAGAGGTGAAGATGCTCTTTCTCTTCTGGAAAACTCACAGACACGTGTCCAGTTCATAAATGAGCTGATGGAGGTACAGCTGCTCATTCTTACAAGTATTAGACAGAATGTTTCATTTTTACCAAACTTTTTTCTTTTCTTTTTTTTCTATGGGTTAGTTGGAAATGTTCCTGTGTCAGCGGCTCAGTGAGATGCACGAAGGAGGCGACTTAGTGGCCATGAGTCAGTTCCAGCTCGCTCCCTCAGTAATCCAGGTCCAGACTCCCGAGCGTGTGCAGGCCATGCTGGCAGAGGTGCGTGACCTGCAGAATGGGCTCACCTCAGTACGAATGCAGCATCTCTTCATGATCCAAGCGTCACCACGGTAATTATACCCTTTCAAACCTTTCATGCAGAAATGCACTTCATATCTTTCATCTCTCAGCCAATATTACCACTTACCTTTTAAAAAATACTTAATGTTGTTCAAGAACATGATGAAGCTGAAATCTTGCAGTCAGATAATGATAAATCTGGTGTTGTGTGTGTTCGCGTCAGCTACGTGGAGCGTGTTTCCGAGTTACTGAGGCAGAAACTCAAGCAGGCTGATATCTTGGTGTTGAAGCGTGGCACGCTGGCTGAAAAGCGACAGGAGGCTTTGGAAGAACAGGCCAAGCTGGAGCCGCGCATTGATCTGCTGGCTGCGCGCACCAAAGAGCTCCAGAAACTGGTACAGTAACTTGTTATAATGATTTGTTTGTTAAGGTTTATTCATAATGCATTTGATGTATTACACAATGATTTTGCTACTTCCTCTTTTACTTTATCTCTGCACATGTTTTTACCTCACATGTTCACACTCCTCCCTACTTTGTAAAAATGAGCCGATGCTTGACAAGTGTGTTGAATGTAATGAGAAATGAGGTTAATAGAGCACAAAAGCTTCATGGTGGACATAACATTTACTGAAAATGAATTCCTGGAATGTCTGAGAATACATAGAAAGCTTCCTCTTTGTCTGTCTCTCACACACAGATTGAAGCTGACATCTCAAAAAGATACAACAACCGTCCTGTCAACCTCATGGGAGTTCATGTGTGACCAAGAAGAGTATTTACATGCTGCACAGATGTATCATTTCATAAATAAAATGTCTCTCATTTAAATAAGGTGGGTAATTGTTTTGTGGCGGTTCCTTTTAATGGTGGAATAAAATTGTTGCAATCACAGCACCTTGAATATTCGAAGGCGGCTGTAAATAACTTGCGCTTGCACAGCTGGCCTCATTTGTTTGAAGTGCTGATTTCAGTAAATGAACTGTCTTAAGAAGCCAACATTTAAATATACAATTGCTAATCCTACTTTTTGTAAAGAACAAGCACACAGCGCCTTCCGTGAATAGGGTACAGAAGGGCATCAAATCTGTTTGTGTTTAAACAAAAATGTTTGTAAATGTACAATACAGTAATAAACATAATTTAAAAAAAAAATGAAATATTAAATTGCTGAACTATTTTTTTCAAAACAGGTCAGGAATGCAAATTTACCGGTCACTTAAGCAAGGGTTACTTAAGCTTGGAAACAAATGCTGGTTTGTAGATGTTGGCCTATGCTCCTATGCTTGTAGATGTTGGCCTATAGTCCAGTCATTTTAAGCCAAAATGAGGGTTAACCTTGAACAAATTGCAACAGAAGCAAACGCAACTGATTTTGTATCCTCAATATGTTCTGAGTAAGGAAAAAAAACCCAGAAGAATCCCATTAGGGGAAAGTTTCGAAAAAGACCCAAATATAGCCTATTCATTCTTTTTCTTACGTGAATAGGGTACAAATTTTAACCTTTCGATATCACCATGAAAATTACTGAGTTGATTACTTACATCAAGACAAACAAAAAATGTATTACAAGTTTTTTTTAATTGTTTGTTAACATGGACAAACGGTGCATAATCTAATTACGTATGTGCTAATTTGCATAAATACCACAACAGATCTAAACATTGGGTATAGCCAGGTGAAAATGTGTTGTTGAATCTTGTTGACATATAACAGTAAAATAGTTATTGTTAAGGTCTGAATGGAACCCATTTAGGCTACCCATGAGCATTAATACATAGAGGCAGGAAGAAGTACTTTAGAATTCAGCCTTTATTAATTTTTAAGGGATTGGGTTTGGGGCTGGGTCCGTGGGACTGTTTCTGGGGGACAAGTCTGAGGGAAGAACAGGAGACAATGGTAAGGAGAATGCAGAAGACAAAAGGTAGGCAAAATAAAAAGTGAATCCCCAGAAACAGTCCCACGGACCCAGCCCCAAACCCCATCTCTGCAAGAATAATTAATAACGGCTGGTTTCTAAAGTACTTCTTCCTGCCTCTATGTATTAATGCTCATGGGTAGCCTAAATGGGTTCCATTCAGACCTTAACATTAAGTATTTTACTGTTATATGTCAACAAGATTCAACAACACATTTTCACCTGGCTATACCCAATGTTTAGATCTGTTGTGGTATTTATGCAAATTAGCACATCCGTAATTAGATTATGCACTGTTTGTCCATGTTAACAAACATTTAAAAAAAACTTGTAATACATTTTTTGTTTGTCTTGAGGTAAGTAATCAACTCAGTAATTTTCATGGTGATATCTAAAGGTTAAAATTTGTACCCTATTCACGTAAGAAAAAGAATGAATAGGCGTATGAATAGGCTATATTTGGGTCTTTTTCGAAACTTTCCCCTAATGGGATTCTTCTGGGCTTTTTTTTTTTCCTTACTCAGGACATATTGAGGATACAAAATCAGTTGAGTTTGCTTCTGTTGCAATTTGTTCAACCTTTTTTCATAAAATGACTGGACTATGCTTTGAGGTGGAATAGACCAAAATCACTATTTTCTATTCATATGTTCAGCATATGTTCTATTCATGAAATAAATTCTGGGGGAAAATGTAACATTTTCCTCAAAAATATTAAGCAGCATTTCAACATAAAAAGTCTGGAGCACCAAATCAGCATATTAGAATGATTTCTGAAGGATCATGTGACACTGAAGTTCTGAGTAATGGATGCTGGAATAAATCACATCAGCTTTGGTAAGCATAATAGACTTCTTTCAAAAACATGTAAAAAAATCGTACTGACCCCAAGCTTTTGAAAAGAAGTGTACATAACCAAAAATGTTGCAAGTATTCTAACAGATACAGTGAATTATTACAGCGTGTGATTGTTATAGGAATTGCACCTCAACTAAGTGAGTCTCCCTTGATGCTTTATTACCATGTTGTTTCTGTTTTGTCCTGGGGCAGCTGGTTAAATCACATGGCAAAAACACATTATGCTCACAAGATTGAGGATCTAATGGACATAATCTTTGCACACCCCCTGCATCTAATGCAAGGAACAGTGAAGCATTACAGCTCAATTTCAGACAAGTTTTAAAACACATTGGTACTGTAGACTTGGTGTCATTGATCATGGCGACATTTAACCGAGATAATATCCGTGGCTCATTCTCCCTTCAATGATTTGCAAAACGCACATGCAATCCATTCTTTTGTCTGTCTCCGCCTATCTCCTCCACTGTCTATGATGAAGCCATGATAAGTAGAGGGTGGCGCTCGGCCCGATCGTTGCCTGTGCCATCAATCAGGCCAGACAGACTGCTGTTTACTGACACAGAAGCTTCAAAGAGCAGCCATTACAAAACACTTTGTTTTCCGCCCAGTCGACAAGAGCGGAATAACAAGACAAAGGTCCGTGCATTTTGCAAATATTCCACTGAAACATCACACTGATGATGAAATTAAGACTAAAATTGTCACTGGGTGACAGAGCTAATCTCTTTTTTTGGGGGGGGCCTAAAAGCTTTTTGCCTTTCATTTGTTTGTCAAAAAGCCCCCTCATCCCTGCAGCGGGCAGATGCTCTGAGGCGATGGCCAGGGTGAGACCCAGACTGCTGTGGCCCAGAAGACTGAGGTTGCCAAGACAACTGGCCCAGCACCCCTGCTGTTGTCACTCTGCCTGTGTCGCTCAGTCATTGATTCTCTCCATCTCACCAGCTCTCCACATGCAGCTTGTATTGTTCTCAATGGCCCTCGTTGAGAAGGCATTGTACACGACAATACACCTACCAACTCTCCCACGTCCACTTCATAATGTCACACATTACTCACCAAAAACCATATTGAGCAAAACATCTTTAAATAAATAAAAGCTTGTACGAATAAGCATACCTCACCCATTTGTGTTTTTGCTATTTAATAACAAAAAACTACATACATAAAGCGGTTGTCATATAGACAAAACAACATCATCAAATAAAAAATACAATGTAAATAATGGTCACACCCTATGACCCTGGAACATCCTGAAATCCTACATCTGTTAAATACAAAGTATTAAAAAAAACAGACGTTCACAGAGACACATCATTAATATCTAAACATCTCGATATCTAAGCGTCAACTGTGCTTGTAGCAGCCAGAGGCCTTTGTGAATGCAACATTTGGATTCATCTGGAATCGCTGATTTGCACTTTCACATCAGTAACGGCACAACCTTCAGCAGCCGAACGACTGCCACAAAAGATCATTGTGACTTTATTTGAAGACTATTGTCAATGCACATCAATTTCACTAGAGTCCAGGACTTTTAATCGTAAGTAACACAGAATAAGGCTAATTTAATGGAGAACACACAACTGATAATAACCGTATGTTTCAATTCTGGTCGATCATATCTAAGTGGGACATGGGGCTAAGTAGATTGAGACCTCTCGACTCATATTGGCCTGAGAGCGAAGGTTTCTTCCTCAAACTCTTGGCTTCGTTTTGCAGTTTCTGTCGGATGTAGCCCTTGATCTCTGCGTCGGTCTTAACAGGAAAGAAATACCGAACTGTTCCTGTATGGGAAATGTTTCAGGAAATTAGGTATAATACATTTGTGCAAGTGTCAATTTTAACACCGATCAAAATGACTGAAAAGCATCTTACTCAGGACTTCCTGGACCTCTTCGGTGGGCAGAGCAGGCTTGGGTTTGCCCTTTTTGTTGAACACGACACCAGATATGGAGTGAGAAGCCAGGCATTCTCTCTCATAGAGTCCACGGAGCAGGTCGTTGGTCAGTTTTTGGGCAGTGGTGCCTGTGTTACACCTCTCCAAAAGGTCAGGAGTGATAAACTGAGAGGAAAAAAACCCAACTATATTTTCTGTTTAAAAACTGCTGCTGTGCATGTCAACAATAAAAAAAAAAAATAAAAAATAAATATTATATTTATATATATATATATATATATATATATATAGTGTCACATGAGACGCAGAGACCTGGAGGGCATCCATATGCACTGAACTTCAGCATGAGACTGTACTTTTTTCTTTATCTTTATCAAGCCACGAATATTTTGAAGAAAAACAGCCACATTTTGGGCACTTTTGATCCACATACAGTACAGCAACTGCTGCAGTAAAACAGCGCAGACATTATAAAACGCTTAATGGGAAAAACACTTAAAGTGGCTTGATGTATTAAAACAGTGATATTAAAAGAAAGATCAAATCAAATTCAGTATGCACCTTATTGATGATGCATGATACCATATACAGGCAAGCAGATAAGCCCAGAATTGTAATGCAAATGTGCAAAATGGTTAAGCGTTTTCCGTATAATGGTTTTCTATGAAAAAAGCTTAACAAGAAACTGTGTTGCATTTATATTCTGGGTTTGCCTGTACATAGTATGCATCATCAATAAGGTGCATATTAAATTTGGTCTTTTAATATCACTGTCTTACTACATTAGTACTTAACACAAACCTGGTAAAAAAAATAACGCAGTCAATGGAGGAAAGCCTTGTTTTGCCCTCCAGGTAGGCGTGACGTCATCTCATATATACACTAGGGGTGGCACGGTACATGAAAAAACATCCGAACCGTTCGGTTCGCTTGTCTCGGTTCGGTGCGTCGCGCGGTTTGCACGGTTCGACGCATGCGCAATGTAGCCTCGTGCCCGTGCTAATACAATGCTAAATCATAAATCAGACATATGTAGAATTACATTACAATGTCCAGCAAACGATTTATATAGTACACTGAGTTTACCTAGACATTTAATGAGATCTACTCCACTATATGTTGTTTTTTTCATGTGAATAAATAGGCTACATAGATCGACTGTTCCACGTAGCCTAATGGTCCAGTGGCAGAACTTGCCAAGCGTATCAAAGGTTCTGAGTTCTAATCTGCGATCGTATATATTTTTTTCTTTATCAAAACCGATTATGTTTATCAGCGGTTGTATATCAAGCAGGGACCGATTTGTATGAATTTTGTTTTATTATTTAATCGGAACGAGTAGCCTTGAGTCTCCTCAATGGCTTGAAGCGCGCGTCCGAGTGATGAATGTGCGGCCGCTGCGGTGTGTGCGCGAGCCACGAGAACACTGTATCAGCACCACTGATCGCAACTGCAACGAGCACTTTGATCACTTGATTAAAAAAACACATTTCAGCGCTAAATTGCTTCTTATTTAACAAACGAATGAAACAAATACTTTGCTAGTTAACTGGAAATGTTTTATTTATTTGTATTGGTACACCCGTGCTGCAAGATAATATCAACCCTGGCAAAAAATGGTGGGGACATGTCCCGCCTATGATGACGAGACACGAGGATAAATTGACAAATAACGGTCCAACACAGCCCACGTAGCTCTACAGATGATGGACCTCCAGGGCCACTGAAAGTTTCCTCAGGGTGACTGCTCACTCATATTACTTCAGAATGGGAAATGAGAAGCTGCGTTTTGCAAACACACCCCATTTATGAAATAAATAAATAAATAAATAATTAGATAATTCAGCTATATATCATATGCTGAAGTAAATTTTTGGAGTGTTAAAGATTAAAAGAAAAAACAACAACATGAACCGTACAGAACCGAAAACCGTGACCCTAAAACCGTGATACGAACCGAACCGTGGGTTTTGTGAACCGTGCCACCCCTAATATACACACACATAACTCAATCGGTTGTTTAGGGATAATGTTTATTTGTTGCACAACACAATCTGACCAACTCATATAGCCTACCTCTGTGAAGAGTCCATCCTTCAGAGCATTCTGAGTGGTCTCATGAGGTTTCTGTGGTCCTTGGCCCTGATTCAGCCATTGTCCATTCACAACAGCTGGAGGAGAGCGCACATCTGGTATCACAGCATCCGCCTCGGCAGGTGATTGTGCCGTGCCTCGAGAAACTGGGGTCCCGAGAGAGGGCCTGTTGTTCCCGTTTGACCACACTTGGGTCTTCTCGATCAGCGTTTCCAGGTTTCTTGCTAGTTTTCCACATGCTGTAGTGCGTAAATTGAATGTTAAGATTTGATTCAATTCAATACATCAAAATACCTAGCAGAAACAAACAATATTGACCTGTAAGGCACCTAAGTTGTTCCTTCATGTCCTCCATTTCCCTCTGCATGCACAAGACCATGGCAATGAGCTCCTTCTTCGAATAGGACTGTAAATAATGAGCCTCCTGCCACCATAAAAGTACACAAGCTCAGGTCTAGAAGTAAATGTCTTGAATACTGAACACAAGTGACTCTCATCCTACCTCAGACTCAGAAGCAGGAGGACTGTCAGTGTAGAGGTCTGCGGAAGAACAATCCAGCTCATTAACCTGTCATGACAAGAAAGAGTCCTAATATTTTCCATTTACCCAGTCAGTTGTCATTGATAATTATACAACAGTTCATTTCGGTCCTCAAAACTGATTGCATTTGACAACAGGGAACAGGTTTTGAAAGTCAAAGCGAGGATGTTTCCTCTCATATCATGACCATTTAGACTGAAGCTAGTCACAGCTGACTAGCTGAAAAGCACCCAAAACCCCACTGAAACCAACAAGCAGTCCAGCATGGGAAACAATTTGGGCCGATTAAAGACTTTGTCAGCAAAGTTAGCCATTATTGTATAAAAAAAATAAAACATAAAAAATTAAAGCTTCTGAATGTCCTTAAAATACTTAAATGAGAACCCATAGTGTGGCTTCCCATCAGTCACAATGCAGGTATTTTCCATGGTATTTCCACTTTTTCCAAGTATCATGGTACATTTTTATAAGGGTACCAACAAAATAATTTGAAAAGAAGATGGTTTCAAACTTTGTAAAGTTTCACATTTCAAAACTTTTAACTGGCTAGCGAGTTTTTACTTGGAAAATGAAAGGGAGCACTGGGCTTTAGTTGTGCATAGCGCCTGGTGAGCTTTCGATCAAATGGTGTATTGTACCATGCTTTACCCCATTGTTCTTCATTAGCGGACAGGCATGGCCGCCTGCCCTGCCTCACACCACTCCTGCAGGATAGGAAAGCGTTCAATCTATCGCTTTACGGTGCGAAAAGTGCAGCAGTAAACCAACAACAGTCAATTACGGGTTAGATTGCGTAAAACGCTTATAACAGCCGACGTGGAACAACTGAGGGAATCATAAGCGAAATATTTCGCGCTCCGTCGAAATGCATCAAAAACAACGATTAAACACAAATAATGACGAAAAAGCCCAAACCTTCATGTCTAACTTCTGAAGCCCGGCGTCGGATGAGCTATTTTCTTCTGCTTTTTCTTTGGAGGGATACATTTTTCTTCGTTTCTGTGAACCGTTCTGTTGGACAGTCGGGTTGACATAATACTAATTATTATTTTGGAATCAAACATATGCCATTAACAGTTACAAACAAATAATGAGACATTAAACACTTAAAACACGTTTCCGTCGATCATCTTACACTGAAGCAGTCCGGTTTTTGTTCCTCTTCCTCATCCTCTTCATTTTCGTAATCAAGAATTCGCTGCGCTTTTGTTTTCCTTCTCATTTCTCTCCCATTATTTTATTTGCGAGCGAGAAAAAGAGGCTCCACTCTGCCTAATGCAGTTACGCTGTATCAGACTAAAAACACTATCGCTCTTCCTGAGATTCAGACGCTGCAGATCTACTACAGATGCCGACAACTATGTTCCTAGCGATTGTTCTACTTCAGCTCAAATACTTGTGTCAATCCATGGAAGGACAGCACTTTCCCGAGAAATGACAGGGAACACATTTGAGGCTAACGCACCGTAGCGTAACGTGGCACGAGCTCGAGTCCCGTCTAGATTCAATCTCCTCACAACAACAGGAAATCCCTTGCATATTTTTTTTTACCATGGTAACCTTAGTTTCTGCCAAAATACCATAGTGACTGCGGTACAATTGTAATAAATCAATTATAGATTCTCTTTCAAACAGTTCAAGAAGCTTTTAAAATCTCTTTTTTTTTTTCTTTTTTTTGATGACACTGGTGCCAAATTCTAAATTGCAGTAACAGTAAATGCAGTAATTATGTTATGTATGCGGAAACTATGGTAACCATAGTAAATATTTATAAGAGGCGCTCTAATAACGCATGTTTCCCCTCGATACTTATAAACAATGGGAAATGTATCTCCACCACCGACGATCTTTTACACGTTTACAGAGTAATTAGCCTGACAATTTAGAAAGTTAGATTCGTCATGCAGTTTTAAGAGGGGTTCCCCGAGGCGTCAACAAAATAATTAGGTTTCCCACAATATCATCCTGTAACCTTGAAATTATTTTACAAAAGCCTTTATGCTGTATTAATTGTAGGAACAAACTTGTTTCTTGTTTCTGAACATGATTTTAGAGTATTAATGCTTTAGTTTAGAGTATCCCATGTTCAATTAGAGCTTTCTGTATTTTGTAATTATTTGTAACATACATTCACATGTCTTAAAATGAGTTTTCAAAGTCTCAGAGAGTTTTAAGCTTGAAATAAATGCGCATAGATTGATTTGATAAGGTGATGGAAGAAACAGTAACACTATTTAGATCAATGCAGTCTCATAACTTCCAAGTATCAATAGTGTTTCCTAGAACAAAGACATTCTTTGAAATATTATCTGTCTGATCCAGTGGTGTCCAAATGAGAGCTTGACGTCTTACAGTCTCCAAATGACATTTCCATTTCCAAGATTTTTTTCTTTAGTAATCAATTGTAAATGCTTTCCGCTTTTTCTTCTGCAACTCCTGACTAGTTCTGTTTTTGTTATAAGGCAATCAACTATGGTCAAACTTCAAAATGTAAGCATTCAGTGTGCCCTTCCAAGAAACCACAGCGTAAAGTGAAAACTAATGTGTCCAAAAAGCTAATGAGCTTTTAAGAAAAACAAGTTTTTTTTTTTTTTTTTTTTGCATAAATATCTTTTTTTTATCTCAGAGAGAGAGAGAGAGAGAGAGAGAGAGAGAGAGAGAGAGAGAGAGAGAGACTAGATGTCATTCAATTCTCTTTCCCACTGCCTTTCAAGGCTGACTGACGCAAGCATTTGACACATAGAAGCATCTTTTATGTAGATATCTATTGAAGAACAAAATAGCTGTATTTTAAAATTCTTCAAGCAAAAAAAGAGAATGCTACGATATGGAGGAAGTTATTCGGTCTGACCTATGGCCTGTCAAACAAATTCAGGCCTGTCAAACACGTTCAATGAGCGCCATCCAGTGGCGCAAATAGTAAATACATTTTTTATAGTAAATTATTTCATTGAGTCAAGTTGCGTTTAAAGTGCTTTCATTTACAGTGTTTATTACATTGTCATTTTTTTGTATAAGTTACTTTTTATCTGGTTTCTGATTTGTATGCTTCATAATAGTTTTAATGTTGAAATGTTGACGAAAAGCCTATAATAGGATATTTATATAATGGCAGTATAATAATAATAATTATTGTGACATTCACATTTGCAGTGTTTTAGTGATTGTCAATAATTTTGTGGTTTTGGGTAGGGTAGGCCTACCACTTTAGAATACTGAAAATATTACAAAAAAAGCTGATCAAAAAAATGGAAGAAAAACAAAGGCGAATAATAGAAGTTAAATCACCGGCTACAAATTTTTAATTATGTTACATAATTAAAAATAATAATAATATATATATAGTCTTATTTATTATAGGTTTGTATACAACTGGGAATTTTGATAAATGATCTCATCCCGTATGTGCACTAGAATATTCTACGCGTGCGCAGTGGCAGCATGTTTCAGCGCCTCAGTTTCAGCCAAGTTGTCGGCAAGAGGAAATTCTGCAAGTCATGGTGGGCCATTCAAAGCGAGAGGGGAGTGACAACCATAGAGCTATCTGAGGGAATAAGTTCGTAGTTAGTTAGAAGTGTTTAATGACAGTGGGCTGTGTATGCACGTGGAGACATTTTGAGTCATTTGTCAGTAAACTCTTCTTGAGTAAGTATGAAAAAGGACTATTTTGATGCTATGCTAGCGGGCTAAGTTAGCTATAGCTTTCGAAATTGCGAATGTGGGAGTGTGCGTCAGTGTGGCTGCTGCAAATGCACAAGACAGCTTTGCTTGAACCGAAGGAACTATTTTTGGCGGTTAATTTTACCCATTAGACAGAACTGGGTATTTAATAAAAGTTGTTATTAGTAATTCTATGTCCCTGTAGAACCCCGCCAAGGCCCGCCTCCTTATTGGCTGTTGCTTGGAGAGAAAATGAGTGACAGGCATCTTAGCCAATCAGAGGCTGTTGCGCCACTTGTTGCTAACGGGCTGCTGGGCTCTGATAGCGGAAGTGTAAGAGGTCAATACTTCACAGTGCTTGGACAACTACAGTATTTTTAGATGAGGATTTAGAATGGTTAGATGAAAGTAGGCAGTGAATAACATTTGGCCGAAGCTCAGATTGGTGACGATCATGCGCGATCTCTTTACGTAGTTGTTATTTGAGGGTTACAGGGATGGATGGATTGCTGTAAATGTGGGTGTGATTTTGAGGTGGGTGTATTTGGTGGGAGGTCATTAAGGCATTTATGTTTTATAGCAAGTTTCATTATAAGGCAGTTAACTGTCACTGTCAAAATTGTATTTAGGTTGTGTTTCAAGCAGTTCGTTGTGATATTTAATGAGCTTTTGTCAATCCTGGTGGTGTATGTTAACATTAGAGTAAAAGTTGATTTGTATATCTTGCTAGGGCTATGATGCAAGTATTTCATTGTGATCTTAGATGTTCTTTTACTTTGATTAAGCTGTAAATACAATATTGAAAAGCATTATTTGCTAATATTTTGTTCCTTCTTTTTCTATGCAGGCTGGTCAAACTTTCGAAGGTGTATGCTTATAGATATATAAGCTGGATATCATTTGGGCAAAAAAACGTACATCGAGGACCAAAAAAAGAGGATTTTCTATCATATACGAGGCTGACCATAACCTAATTTGTTTGTGTGTAATTTTTTGTTTTTGCTTTTAGTTTCTTTTTGAGTTTTTTCTTTTTTGTTCCTTTGGAAAGAAATGCTTTACTTGAAAAAGTACTTCACAGAGGGTCTTATTCAGTTCACTATCCTCCTGAGTCTAATTGGGGTACGGGTGGACTTGGACTCTTATTTTAACAATCAGCTCCCCCCACTCCGTGAGATCATCCTGGGTCCCAGCTCGGCCTACACCCAGACGCAGTTCCACAATCTCCGTAACACCCTGGACGGCTATGGCATCCATCCTAAAAGTGTGGACCTGGACCATTTTTTTGCTACTCGTCGGCTGCTGAACCAGGTGCGCTCCCTGGACCATCTGCGTGTGCCCAGCACCGAGCTGAGTGCCTGGCTGGTGCATCGTGATCCTGAGACTGTGGTTTCGGCAACCAGTCAGTCAGGCCCCAGCATTGCCCTGGACAATGGGGGCAGCCTGGAGGACGTGAACAACTCCGAAGCCTCGGCCATGAGAGGGGCTGGCAGTGCTTCTGAGACCACTTACAGCCTCAGCGGAGAGGACAGCCTGGGAGCCGTGGCCCCTGAGGACAGTCAGGAGCAAGGGGAGAGAGAGAGCAGTGACGACCTCTCTAAAGAGGTACAGTAGCTGTGTTTTTAGCTTAGCAGACTGTAATTAGATTGACGTCAGTTTGTATTTGATTTCCTCAAAAAGAGAACAGTGTTATGCTTTTATCTCTAGCTATTAGATTAAGTGTATTGTATAGTGGGTGGTATTAAAAGTGTTATATGTGAGCTAGTAGTATTCTTACTCTACATTATGAGCCTTACAATAGTGGCTGGACAGGGTGTGGTCTCATCGATAGAGCTTTCTATCTCTTAAAACTGTTTGTGTATGTTTCTAAGCTATTAGTAATGTTAACACTACTTTTCTAGTGATGTCACTGCTTTGACATGTTGAACAAACAGTGCACTGAATTAAAAATAGAGATTAGTAGTAGTCATTTCAGTAGACTCACCCTTTAAATAGAGGTCATCTACTCTTGTGGTTGTCAGGATCTTACAGGATGTGTAGCATTTCATTTTTTGAGAGAGAAGTGGTTCCTTTGTTATATTTTTATGAATATATGCTTGGAACAGTTAGACAAAATTAGAGCTCAGCTGATGTAATCTGCATCATGTCCCTCATTAAATGTAATTATTTGATGATGTTCTGTAATCTTAGCCCTTTAATGACCCTCCCCTTTAATAAATATATTTCTAGGACATTGACCTCATAGACATCCTTTGGAGGCAGGATATTGACCTTGGTGCTGGCCGAGAAGTATTTAACTATAGCAATCGGCAGAAGGAGAGTGAGGCTGATAAACCTAATGAAGAGAACGAGGAGACAGGTGGAAGAGAGGAAAGCTGGAGAAATGGACTTAATCTCCAAGCAGTGCAGAGCCAAGCTCATGTTGATGGAGAGACAGGAGAGAGCATACCTGAAGAGGTATGTGCTGTAATATGCTAGGATTACAGGAAGGTGTGAGGAGCACAGCAAGGTTTTGGTTATTAATGCTTGTAGATGATTCAAAAAGGCTGGTAGCTCAGTTGTAGATGCAAGTGAATTCTTGTCAACCTTGTAATTACATAGATGTTTTCTTGTCGTATTTCCTAGCTTACCAGTCTCGGTGCTCAGACTTCATTATCCCTGCAGGAATGTCTGAGGCTTCTGGAGGCCACCTTTCCATTTGGAGAAGAGCCAGAGGTAGTGAAAATTCATATTAATGTGCATATTAAAACATGACTTTTTGTTGATTGTCATTTTACATTGTATTCTACCATTTTTAGTTCCAGGCCACAGGATCCACCTCCCAGCTTAGACCTTCAACTGAGGAAACTCCTTCAACATCACAAGGGATCACCCTACAAAGCCCTCTGCCGCAGTCTGATACACCACTAGACCTGGAGCAGCAGTGGCAGGACATAATGTCAATTATGGAACTACAGGTTTGTACATTTATTACATTCAAGTCGATAGAGGAAATATGAAGTCTTAATTTATGTGTCAGGGACAATGATTATAATGAGTTTCTATGGTAAAGTAAAAAAGAAAAGAAAATCTAAATATTGACTTGTGTGGTGTATCCATTGAGTAAAAAGTAGTAAAATTTTCTTTGTCTTGAATATGTGAATGCATCTTAATCATTATTTTTAAAATGTCGAGGATCTGTAGGGTGCTATATGATATGATACAATTTCCTAATTTATGTCGTTTTTACACATGTTGGTGCAGGGTTTCCCATACATTCATTAATTTGTGGCGGCCCGCCACATATCAACCCTGACCGCCACGGATTGATTCAGATTTTTTAACTATTTAATATGGGTCAAATTGTATTTTATTCGCGCTGCTTGCTCCCCCTCTCTCTCACAAACTGACAATGGAGGCACGACTAGCCCCTCCTTCTCTTACCGCACGATCTGAATCAAACCATGAGCATGTAGAGGGCGGATTGTTGCCGGTGCTTAATGCTTATTCCCCCAGCGAAGATTCCAGAATCAATCCGGAGTTGAATGGTTAGTATAATGAACACTGTTGCTCAACATAACTCTGAGAAGTTGTCTAGATGTTAAGCGCGGTCGCGTTTCATTACAGATTCGCGCAAAACTTTTGCGATTTTTTTTTTATAAATATCAATTAACGTTACAACTATTGCGAAATGACGGCGTTTCCATTAACCGATGTTATGCGACTAAAACGTCATTTGTTCCTCTCGCGATCAGTCATTCCAAAAATCATTGCAACGGACGTTGGTAGGCTCATATCACAGCCACCAGACTAGACATTATATTATTATTATCTCCAGGTTCAGGTTGGTGTGTGTTGGTTTTTGTCCACCTCAATCTCCAGGTGTGCGTGTGTGTGTGTCTGAGTCTGTGTGTGTCCACCTCCAGGTCCAGTTTGGTGTGTGTGTGTGTGAGCCTGTGTGTGTCTGAGTCTGTGTTTGGGTCTGAGTGAGTGTGAGTGTGTGTCTGTGTTTGAATCTGTGTGTGTGAGTCTTTTTGAATGTGTGAGTGTGTGTGAGCCTGTGTTTGAGTGTGTGAGCCTGTGTTTGAGTGTGTCAGTAAGTTTGTGTGTGTGTGTGTGTGTGTGTGTGTGTGTGTGTCCAGTTCCAGGTTTGTGTGTGAGCAAAATTTGCAACAAAAAGTCTGTGGAGCAGTCATAGCATAGAAATGTAGCAATGGCAAAGTCTTTAAGTTATCTGACACTAAGTGTTGGCAATGGGAATGTGTACTTGTCAATAAAAATATATGATATATATATATATATATATATATAAACATTATATATATATATATATATATGATATATTTAACTTAATCACCCCCCCCCCCCCCCCCCCCCCCCCCCCCCCGTCCCCAAACACCACACCACCGCAAATAGAATCTAATTCTGTGGGAAACACTGTGGTGGTCTTACTACATGACTGATTTGGCAGACAAATTAGGTTTTAAAATATTAATAAGCAGTGAAAGTGTTAATATATTTTTTCCTAAGAATTAATAATAAAATATGATGCCAAACCACTTAATAAAGTTGTCTTTTCAGGTATTCAATTTTTTAATCAGGCATTTTAGTGTACTCTTTTGTAAATTAACAGATAGTACAACAACAACAATAATAATAGAACCCTATCTAACATTTATTACCTCTTTTTTTAGGACATGGAGGTAAACAATACTGCAGTAAACGTCAGCATGAATAATGACCCCAATAACAACAATGCCAGCACCACAGAATCAGTCACAATAGGAAGTTTTGAACTCCCACGGTCCACTCTCATTAACCAGGATGTTAGTCTCCACCAGGCTTCGCTGCCCAGCTGCAGCCAGGACTTTCCCACACTCTTCAACTCTGAGTTGGATTCCACTGGTGGACAGCAGCCTACCTTAGTCAGGGTCTCTTCCAGCAACTCCTCCAACATCAATTCAACATTTGGAGCTACTAACTTGACCGGACTCTTTCTTCCACCAGCTCTAAATAGTACAACCAACCTAACCACCACTCCGGTACTGCCAGATCCGTTTTCCAGCCTGCTGGAGGAGTCTATGCTGGATGAAATTAGCCTGCTAGACCTTGCGATGGAAGAGGGCTTCAGCCAAGCCCAGGCTTCTCAGCTCGAGGATGAGCTTGATTCAGACTCGGGTCTTTCACTGGACTCCAGCCACAGCCCGGCCTCACCTAGCAACTCTGAGACATCCTGCTCGTCAGCCGCATCATCTTCATCCACCTCTGCTACGTTCTCAGAGGAAGGAGCTGTGGGCTACAGCACCGATTCGGAGGCAGCTGCAGCAGAAACGGAGGAAGGAGCCGTCGGAGGCTACCAACCGGAGTATAGCAAGCTATGCCGCATGAGCTACCAAGATCCATCTAAGTTCCATGGCATACCGCAGTTGGAAAGTGTCAATCACAACCACACCTACAATCTACCACTGGCATCATCCTACTCTGAGCGCTCTCAGCTCTCGGCATCCTGCAGCAAGAAAGGCAGAGACAAGCAAATGCAGCAGACAAAGCTCCAGCCACCACAAGACTATGCTGACAGGCAGTCGAGCCGTGATGAACGTAGGGCAAGGGCCATGGACATCCCATTCTCCAATGAAAAGATCATCAACCTCCCCGTTGAGGAGTTCAACGAGCTTCTGGCCAAGCACCATCTCAATGAGGACCAGCTCGCTCTCATTCGCGACATCCGCCGTCGCGGAAAGAACAAAATGGCAGCGCAGAACTGCCGCAAACGCAAGCTAGACACCATCCTTAACCTCGAGCAGGGTGTGCAAGACCTGCAACGCGAAAAGGCTCAGCTGCTGAAGGAGAAGATGGAGTACGATAAGTGCATCAGACAGACGAAGCAGAAGGTTCAGAGCCTATCTCGGGAACTGTTTGCACAGCTGCGGGACGAGGAAGGCAGGCCCTACTCAGCCAGCGAGTACTGTCTGCAGTACGGCCCAGACGGCGTTCTCCTTATGCCTCGTAACATGACCACAGAACAAAGCAACAAGCCTGACAAGAAGCAGAAGGACAAAAAGAAGTGAGGAGCTCGAACTGCTGCCCTTTTATTTTTCGCAAAGGCACTACCATACAAAGTATTTCGGAAGGCAAAGGAAGCCTTTTTCTTTGAAACTATTGTAGGGAGGTGAAGAAAATTGCATCATTGATTACTCTTCCTGCATTGGGTTTTCTTTGTTCCTTTTCGGTTCAGAAGTTTTCTCTTGAAGGCGGCATTGAAGCAGACATGCTTTTTGTGGTACTGATTTCTCATTGATTTACTGAAAGATATGAGCGAAGGGAGACTTTCAGATGCCAACTGAAGGAACTGTCAAGGAACGTGAGGTCATGGAGGACACCGACAAGATGTTCTTAATTGAAAGAACTATTCGGTAATGCTCCCAAAAATGTAGTCGATGACAAAAATACACCATATTAAGATGATGTTGACTGTAAGGATGCAAAAATTGTTACATTTTCAGCATTAGCCCATGCTGTATTTGTGTGTACCCTGGGATTTCATTGGTCATGGTGGGTGAGGAAGAACCCCTTGATGCTGCGAGATGGTTGAAAAAGAGTCTACTGAATGCTAGAAGTGAAGCCAAAAGAAACTCCAGGTATGCCAATACTAACCAAAGGTTGTGTTGCGCAGTTCTCTTGTCCTCATAATGAATCACACAGGTCACCCCGTGGATCTAAATTCCCGTTTTCACTTGGAAAAAGAACTAAATAAGTCTGTTTGTCTTGATGGACAACAAAGTCACCTGAAATTTATCTGGAGGGTGAATGCCGTTTGCCAAGGAACTTGGACAGCGAAACAAATAGTGCTAAAGAGTGAGTATGAATTTAGCTTTGGCTTTAGGAAAAGCATTGGAGGTACAGATAGAGGATGGATACACACTGCATTACTAATAAATCCGCTTCTGTACCCTTTTCAGCACTGTAAATCAACACTGTAGTTTGCCTATAAGCTTTTCCTCTTCTGCTGGGGAAAGGGTCTCTCAGGCCCTCCTATCAGCTTTTAATGTTACTCTCTCCCATGTGCATAAACTTTTTAATAAGCCATCAGACATGGACATCAGTGCAGTTTGAATCATGTGATTAGGTCTGGTGTGTCTTGGTATACAGGATTAATTGAAGCGAACTGATTCATTTGCTTTTAAAGGTCATCTTTAGCCTTTGTTGCAGGTCAAAATGCTCTGTTGCTATTGCAACTTATGCCAGTGACTTTTTTTCTGTTGTAGTGGAGGAACATAACAAGGTGCTTTTGTTTCGGTTGTACTGTCACCTAAAAAAGGAACAGAATGCGCACCAAAATACACAAACAGTAGCAGGCACAGCACAGGTCATGCTTAGGTTTAAACTACAAATTCTAATTAGCTGGGTCAGCATCTTAGCTTTGATGTGATGTGAACCTGAATTTGTTTTTTTTTTTGTTTTTTTTTTATACCAAATACACTACTTTTAGTAAAAGTAATTGAGTGAAGAAGCCATGAATGATCTCCTGGCAAAAAAAAAGAGAAGAGGTTAAGCTTGTGCCAATAACCAACTGAATCGTGCTTTACTTCAGCCTGAGGACACAGCTGACCTTATACACTGACATATCAATGAATGGGTAGGAAAAAAAACAAACAGCAATGCTGATGTGAATGTCTAATTTACATAATGTTCAACTTCATCCTATTCTGTCAGTCTGTCGTTTCCATCTACACTGTTCATAATGCACCATGAGACACGGTCAGTGTCCGTTTTGGCGCGACATGAATAAATATGCAAGAAAAAGTCATTTTTTTTTTGGTCTCAGAAATGGAAAAGAGACAATCTTTATGTTACCGGTTACAAATACTTAGCATAGTTCAGGTAGAGATAATGAAAAAAGATGATTAGATAAGTGTGTTCTCAAACCTACCCTTGTGGACCCCGAACACATTTTGGATGTCTCTCTCTTCGGACATGCCCAATTCAGAGTCTTGCACTATCTACTAATGAGCTGGTGAGTTGAATCAGGTGTGGTAGATGAGAGAGACATCCAAAATGTGCAGAGGTGGGGGTCCCGAGGACAGGTTTGAGAAGCACTGACTTGAGAATCCCTGTTACAATGTCATAACTACTTGCCATTAAGCACTGTTGTTTTTGTTCGTCTTGTTGGTTTTGTAAATATTTTTGTGTTCTGTATGTCTCTCGTCCTAATTGCTTGGTTCAGCCAGGCCTTTTTGCACCTTCTTTGAATTTGCCTGTTGAGTATTCCTATATGATTTATGTTGAGATGAGATTTGCTGGCAATCTGGAATTGTTCTTTTATTAATTATAATAAACCTTTGTTTCATTTCCTTGGTTTTCCTATTTGAAAAAGGCAGAGGATTTGTGATTCTAAATGAATGGCAAAAAATAAAATAAAATGGTTAGATTTGGTAATACTGCAAAAACTCTCATGATAGCTATATAAATATGAGTCGTTTTGTCTTCTTTGCTGGTGAAGCTCAATTTTTCCTTATATAGCTTCTAAGGTAAATTAAACAAATTGAATTACAATATTTACAGCATTCAATAATTTTGGTTCATAATTAAAAATAAGTATACCATGGTCTGTCTGAATACTCAATTCTGATAGGCACGGGTACTTAGAGCCGCTGTAAAACTAGTTCCAAGTCAATTTAATCACTGTTCTATATTAATGTGCGCTGCTTTCGTTGAAGCACACACACACACACACACACTCACTCACACTCAAGAGATTGGAGATGGCGCTGCACACACAGAAACAAGAGCACAGAAGCTTCTTGTCAGTGCTGCCCCGTGACTTTTATTAATAAATTAACTTCGCTACTCAGTCGGTACATTATATTACTCAGTAACATTGCTGTTTTTGAAGTAATTAAACTCGCAGCTTCACTGCTAGTAGAGAGAGCTTCACAGACAGGTAATTCACACGCGCATCTCTCTTTCTCTCTCTCTCTTCACAGACTGATGATGCGTTTTAACGTTCATCAGCATCGTAAATCCTACAATGTTTTTATAATTTCTTTTTTGTATGTACACATTGTAACAGTTTACTTTGTATTATATTATCTTTGCATCAAATTACAAAAAAAAAAAAAAAACTAGTTTACGCTGCTGTGAGGGTGTTTCTAATACAGTGGCTGTGGGAGTGACTGTAAATTGACATCTTTCTCTCTTCTGACTGCCATTATTAATCTCAATTTTATTTTATTTTTTTAGCAAATGGAAACAAAGCATTGGCCGTTACATGAACAATGAAGAAAATTATGATTTCTATATAAACAAGCAAATGATTGACAATGTAAAAAAACAACAACAAAAAAACCTGTACATACATTCAGACGTGGTAAGATGTAAGAATATTTCTGACTTTAGTTTTAACCGCTGCCTGACTTATTTTATGGCAGGCTGCTACATATTTTGCTGCTGTTGTGATCAAAATAGGTCTGAATTTTTCTGGATTTGGTAATGCCATAAAATTTGGTGCTATTTGTTGAAATTTTGTGAAGTAGCAGATCGAATGTTGTGATAGTGATGACAGTGCAGGAGGAAGTGCTCTTCTTAACAGTCTCTATCTTTCCCTCTCTCAAAAGGGTAATTCGTTCAAATAAATGTTATAATTCAATCATATACATTTAACGCACTACTTTATCTCTGTGTCTGATTATAATACTAGATCTAACGAGTGGCCGCTGACGAAAACAACCGTCATTTTAACCCTTAGCGCTGCAAACATCAATGACAGCTTTAATTTGTCAATGCTGGTAAATGTCCAGGGTATAAACGGGATAATCCACGGCTAGTTGTGTATTAAATTACTTTTAATGCAGGACGTGAAGGCAAAGAACCGCCTGACGCAAATGCCTCCGTGGATTATCACTTAATGCTAATTTGAAATATTATACACTATACCTTTCAAAAAATTTGGGATCGGTAAGAATTTGTTTTTGAAAGAAGTCACTTGACGTAATTTATTTAATAAAATTATAAATAAATAAAAATACAGCAAAATAGTAATATTATGAAATATTATAGATTAAAGGGTTTTCCCGAATTTTAGAAAAGAACCGCCCATGTTCTGTGCGCTCATGTACCGCCAAAAAAATGCACATGCGCAACACTCTACCTGCTCCCGAGAGGGAACGCCCAGAGCCCGTCTACGGAGAGCCTGTCCACTCCCTATTAAGCCCTATTGTACCGAATTTTGGTTGTAGTACCACCAGAGTTCCACTGGGGGCGCTCGCCATGAGTGCAAAATGAATGGGAGTCAATGGGGCTAGACGGCTAAATTTGTCTCTTTCACCCGATTGCCGTTGAGAAATCTCAGATGTGATTGTAGATTTTGCAAGTTCAACATGGGTTTTAGGTCGAAAGTTGAATGAACGAGTACTTATGTCGTTTTGATTTCTTACAGGTTGAGTTGTTGTTGCCCATAACACGCTAGCATTCTGCTAATGACGTCAGCATTCTGACGTCATTGACATTTTGAAAGACTTTTTTAAAGCAAATAAGTGACTCTAAAAAATCTAACACCCAGCAATGTGTAATTTCTTTGCATCTCCTTTCGAATACAACATTCAAATTACTAGACAAAAAATTATATCCTTAGAAAAGTGGATTTTGAGGGGTATACCGCCATTGACCTCCATTCATTCTGCACTCGTCCTGTGAGCGCCCTCATATGGAATCAGAGTGGAACTGCAACCAGTTCAGAAGCCGGAAGTGTAGTGAGAGTGAAACTTCTCGCCATATTAGACATTCTCTGGAACGCCTATTAAACGTGTGCACGAGAGAGCATGCACGAGCCTAGTTCTCCTCGTGCACGCTCTGTTTACAAGTTGCTGTTGGCATGGCTCATACAAGCCTACTTTCTGTCGAGTAGAAACTTCGCGACTGAGGCATCAGTGGGAAGCACAACCTGTGCTTTTAGCGCACGCCAGCGTGTGAAATATTCTCCCAAAAACACTTTGGTCTTGTTTCTATCTTCAGAGGCCTTTCTCTTCTTGTCATACAATTCGTAGACACTTTTTCCTCTTGCGACCCTCAGACATTTTGAAAAAACCCGGTGAGAACGGGCGAGCTTCAGTGAATGGCTGAAACCGTAGCTCACCACACACATACACCCGAAAGTGCGAGTGCGCAGAAAGCGAAAACTACCAAGGGACGAGCATGTATGACGGGCTTACGTAAACATATCACCAGAATGATTGACAACTAGGAGGACCAATAGTCTTGATGATCCACCCGGAAAAATAAAATCCTCTGCAATACCTTTAAATTAATAAATTATAAAGTGTAATGGCAAAGCTGAATTTTCAGCAGCCATTACTTCAGTCTGCAGTGTCACATGATCCTTCACGTCATTCTAATGCTGATTTGGTGCTCAAGAAATTTCAAAGTTGAAACCGATTGTGCTGCTTAATGTTTTTTGGAATAAAACAATGAATTGAACATTTAATGTAATGTGATGTAATGTATCCTTGCTGAATAAAAGTATTAAGTTCTATTGAAAGAAATATTACTGACCACAAACTTTTAAATGCTAGTGTAAATAAGGCTCATGAGTTAATACAATTGTAATAATTAAATAATAAAAATGCACAATTAAAGTAAATCATTTAAAAATAAATAAAACACTAACAAAGATTCACTATTTTAATTCTTTACCTGCCATGAACATTAAAATATTACCTTCAGTGGGTACTAAAGAAAATAATTTGTCAAAGGGGATTGTCAAATCCCTGTTTATGTAGAAATTATTATATACAATAAACTAATAAATTGACCTTATTGAGAGTATAAGCATAAATAAGTGTAAGTATGACCAGTTTTGACAGAATTACAACAAAGATTTTTATTTCTGAAAATGGCAATTCAATGGCAAATGCTCTGATAATATGCAATAATAACATGGTTAAACAAAACTAGCATACAATCGTTAAAGCTCAAAACATAAAAACATACTTCAAATGTCTTGAGGAGAAAAGGAGGTTACAGTTCTTCTACTCTGCTGTGTAACAGTAATAAGACAAAAGAGTACCAAAGTAAAAACCAAACTTCCGCTGACTGTACACAGTGATACTGATGTGCAAGGAAATGGTATATTTACAAACACAACTGTCAAGAAAGACTGTTAATATCCAATGGGGCTGACTCACAAATAGCACCTATGGTAAGACCAGACACGTAATAATAGTTCATGGGAAAATTAACACTGAAGAGTAACAGCTGCTGGCATGACTTTATAAAACCAATCATATCAAAGCCAGTTCCGAATATTTAATAAGGCTTATATCCTAAACCTTTTTCCATGGGCCCAGATACAGTCATGCATTCAATGACCACCTGCATTGACAGATGTATAAAATTGACATTTTCTTAATAATCTGTTAAGGCAGTAATATTTTAACATTAGTTATATATATATACATAAAATTGAGGATCATGGAATACAGTTTTAGAGACAGCTACGGCATCAAATGAAACCGACCCAGTATGATAGACTAAACGTTGTAATTACACAGGGTAGGGGGCATTTCTAACATGTAAATATGTTGTTGTTTTTTTAATCACATGTATGAATATCAGACTGTGATGCTTTTCAATATGTTGTATGAATTTAAATCTGAACATGATTTGAACGTTTTTGTCAACAGAAAGCATAAAGAGTACATTAAAGGTGCAAAGTCACCTTTCTAGTGTTCTATTCGCTTCATCTACGGCAATGGTGCCAAAACTAAAATACACTGAAACCTATGTAGATTACAGTTTATACTGTTGCTTTTTACAAGTTTGTTTCTGACAATTTTCCTTTGTCATCTTTTTTAAAAAAAACAACAACAAAAAAGCATATCAATGGCCACGACTGATATCGACTGTCCTTACATCAATTTTGTTTTCGTTGTTGTCATCTAATTTTTGTCATCCTTCTTCTCTTCCTCTTCAGTGGGGTATGAATGCCAGGTGAGGCGTTCCTCGTAAAAGGAGATGACCACTTGTGGACACTTTACATTCGCCTCCTTGGCTGGTACTAGATCAGCTTCATCAGAGTTTTTCCTAGAAAAAAAAAAATACAGAAGACATTGGCAACCAACAGCTCGGCTATTTTTCATCCGAGATGGATTTCTAAGTTGAGGAAACCGAGGGCAATTGTAATAATTAAATTTTCCTTCAACTCACAGGCAACTCAAAATATACCAGCTATCTTTTGGTATATGAAGTGCATTTGTGCGTAAATATATAGTAATAATATCAAATGTCATACCAGAAGTCAATAACATTACAATTGTCCCCGTTATGGAGGTGACTGCAAAGGTATGAATGCTTTTAGAGCATGCAAAATTTATTTGCAATGAAGTTTGGCAACAAGATTGGATGCCATCTGTTTTTAATAAAATAACAATAAAAAAAAAAAGTTCAAATATCCCATCTACTTAGCTTTCCGCAAAACTCTGCTCTTAGTATTTGAGCCAAGAGGTCAATTTTGTGACTAACATAATTAAAAACGTTGTTTTTTCTGTATGAATGTGTAGATCAGTATGCAGAGGAAGATGAAGCTTGCATTTCGCATTCACATGCGTGTGAATGAAAGTGAATGGAGTGGATAGTTCACTCAAAAAATGAAAATTCGGTTATCATTTACACATTCTCATGTCATACCTGTATGACTTTCTTGGCGGAACAAATATAAATACATATATATTATTATTTTTTTGCCCATACAATGAAAATCAATGGAATTCAATGTTATTTTGGACCCCAATGTTCTGCTTTTGTGTTTCACAGAAGAAATAAAGTCACAGGTTTGGAATGACATGATGGTGAGTATGTGATGACAGTATGTTCATTTTTGGGTGAACTACCCCTTAAACAGTGGTTGGGGGAAACTGTAACACAAATAACCCATATTACCGCAATCCTGAAGCTTAAAGCACAGCACTAGCAAAGCTCGGTAAGTTCATGGCTTTGATTCCCGAGGAATGTATAAGCTTCTAAAACGTATAACCTCAAATATGCTGTATTCGCTTTTTTTTTCAGATAAGTGTCCAGAAAAGGTATTTGCCCCTTTATGATTTCCTTGATATTGGATATTTGTCAAAGTGAATGGTTCCAGATATTCATTCTTTTTTTATTTTTTTATTAAAAACACTATGGTTTAATGTAATGGTTTAATTCCAAAGGAATAATATGCGTTTAAAGCAAGTCTAAATGGTACCTACACAACATAATTATAAATTAAATCATTTTTAATTATTATTAGCGAGAGAGAGAGAGTGTTACTCCAGTCTTCAGTGTAACATGATCCTTCAGAAATCATTCTAATATGCTGATTTGGTGATCAAGAAACATTTATTATTATAATCAATTATATTTATTTGAAATAGAAATCTTTTGTAACATTATGAATGTCTTTACTGTCACTTTTGATCAATTTAAAGCATCCTTACTGAATAAAAGTATTATAGCCTATCTTTTTAAAAAATCGTACTGAGTGACCCAAACTTTTGAACGATGTATGCTTAAAATAAAGTTTATTACACATTTTAAAGATTCAATTTTGCAGTCTACTGTTACAATTACCCCGACCTCACAGCTATGATGGTAGCTACCATCTGTTATTCCTATTAACTTTTAACCAACAACCTCAAGATAAAATAGATATGTTACAATATGAAGGCATCAAAAAAAAAAAAAAAAAAAATCTAACAAAGTGATTCAATCCCCCATATGCTAAAAGAAATTTAGTGTGTTACAATTGCCCCCGATCTCTCCTAATGCTGCTCAGGAACTGTCCCTCTAAATCCAATACTTGTTTGTACCTTACGGGTAACAATTTCCATACAAACCATTTCATGAGGAACATGAGTTCTCCACTTGAGTCTGTAGCACCAATAATCCTCTCAGGATCCAAACCACGTGCAAAACCTCTGAGTTTCTCAGGCTAAATTAAGAGAGATGGCATGTAAGACACTGTTTAGCCCATTCAATCTCTTTTGGTTTTCTAATGTTTTAAAGACACTTCCTGACCAGCTTATAGACATGGAATGATGTAGACATCTCAGATGCTCAGATCTTCATGGCTCTTACCTCATCCTTGCGCTTTTTGGTCTCCTTTCCATCTCCGTCAGACTCGGCCCGCCTCTTGCCTCCAGATTCAGCCGATTTCTGCGACTGAAGGAATTCTGCTATGAGGTCAGGACAGTCCAGGTTGTCCTCAGGTTCCCAGGTGTTGTCCTCACTGAGCAAAAAAAAAAAAAAAAGCACTAAGATTTACACCCAAAACCAGCTGAAATCTATGGAAGCTTGTTTTCACCACAAAAAATGGTCAGAATTACCTAATTTATTTTTTCTGTGGCAGAAACAAGCTTCCGTAAAAATCTACCTGCAGCTACTTACTCGGAAAAGCCTTTCCACTTGAGGAGATACTCCACTCTTCCCTTCACCACGCGCCGATCCAAGACCTTCTCCACAACATACTCCTCTTCTTCTTCTTCCACTACTTCCTCTACTTTCTTTTTGTTCTGTTTCTTCCCTGCTGTTGATTGTTTGGTTTCAGATTGAGAAACTGGAGCTGGATACAAGAATGGCGGGTAAATAAATAAGCGCTCAAGTTAACCTAAATTATTTACCACAGTTTATGCCAAAATACCAAAGTTACTACAATTGTTGTTTTGACAACAAAATAGTGGAAATGTGATACTTGCAACTGCTGCCTTAAAAAAAAAATTAAAGGGACAGTTCACTCAAAAATAAAGATTCATCCATTTTATGCTAAATTAAATGTTAGGTAGAATGTTAGAGGCGGACAGCCTTTCCATATTTTTCTCTTTCATTTGATATTTTTCCATACAATGAAAGAGATTGTCATTCTCCATAACAACTCCACAGAAGAAAGTAAGCCAACTGGTTTGAAGATAACACTTTACAATAAGATCCCATTAGTTAATGCATTAACTAACAATGAGTAATACATTTATTACAATATTTATTCATCTTTGTTGACGTTAGGCTTATTGTTATCTGCTTATTGTTATTTCATGTAAGCTCAAGTCCGTTAAATAATATTACCAGATACAACTTATATAATTGTATTTGGTAAATGTTAAAATCAACAAACCAAGATTTAGAAGCATTTTTCACTGTTAGTTCCTGTAGTAAAATAATGTTAACGAATGGAACCTTATTGAAGATGTGCTACCGGTCTGAAACATGGCGGTGAATAAATAATGGGTGTACTATCCCTTTAAACGCTTCTTATATATACGGATGAGATGTATTAGTAATTTATAATGGCTTTATAGCAATAATAAAAAAAAAACTATGGTATTTTGGTTTCGATTGCAAACTAATAAAAAAAAATAATCCAAACCTTCAGTCACAGCAGCATCGGCTGAAGGCTCTGACGTTTGGCTCATATTTCCAAGGGCTCTTAACAGCTGGAAATATATAAAGATCCTTATAAATATGAATAAAACAAATAGTATCAATTAGATATATAGATCAGAAATACTTCGTAAACACACTACACTCATCATTTAATTTGAACGTGTGTTGGTTTACCTAAGGGATGCAGCTGTACGACACATCTGCATGCATAATATGGCAAACACTAGGACTGTTATGCATTAGCGACTGGAGGCCAGCGCGCGCGACAAAACCCATTCCGAATAAATGCATTGCATGCTTCACGCGCTGTGCTCGATAGGATGGATAGGGCAGGACGCCACTCTTTTACTCTATTTTGTTCCTCCATGTTGTTTTAGAGGGACAATCGCGCTATTCAATGTCTGCTGTGGTCAAAACATCTTGCATCCTTTGCCGCAGCACATTTGATCGCTGCGATTCTACCACAACAAACACTATGTGCACGAGCCCGCATATCGGCGGTACCCAGAAACAAACGCACTTACTTGTATCTCGCGGAGATAAAGATGAAATAAAGCTGATCTGCATATATTTAAGTCCGAAATGAATAGGTTGCAGTGATTAATTATGGGACGTATACAGTGATGTGATGCTGCTGAATGTGGCTGTTATTCACGCCCACTTCCGTATTAGAAATGGGACAAAACGGTGACTTCCGGTGTGTTATATCTATGGTTACTTTCATCATAAAAGTAGATGTTTTGGAGGATTAAATTATGACTGGTGTTGATCAATACTTGTCTTACAGCTTAATCCCTACCAGTTAGTCCATTGAAAATCCGTTCTCCCCATGTTGCTTAAGCAGCTTTACACAGCCGTGATGCAGCATCGGTGCCGCCTTTGCAGTGCAAAGGTGTTGTTTGATATTCTAGCTTCCTTTCATGAATATCAGAGGGGAATGTGTAAAATGTAGGCTTCACACTTTGAACACAGCAGTACATTGTAGTTTTGGTATTTACGTTTCTTTCTTTACTCATTTGACTGAGTTAAGTCTGTTCTGAGAGCATATGTGACGCCTCCAAATGCTGCCTCAATGCTTCTTTTCTTCTGTTTGAATGATGCAGCATGCAAGCTTTATTTTTAAAGTCACAACCGTTTTTAATTTTGTTATAATATCCATACTTTCATATTTAAAATGTTACTTTCATTACATTATTTTTGTATTATTTATGTTAATGCATCTGTGCCACATCTGTGAAGCATTGAACTTGCACGTGTAAATGCACCTTTTTTTTTTTTTTTTTTTGTGGTAGCCTAAATATTCAGCTTCACATGCAGCTTTGTTTCTGTTGGAAAACTCTTTAAATATGCAATATTATGTAGGCAGATGGGATGACAGATCAACCAACTTGAGAGAAGGAAAAGCACACCCAGAAACAAGGATCCAATTGGTCCAGCCCAGTGCTTGCCTTGCTGCTGTTTATAGCACGTTATCATTATTTACTCAATTTCGTCAATTAGAGCTGTTCAGTTTAAAGTCCAAAACATAGCATTTTAAATCTGTGAGTTCCCATAGAAATGGTCTTGCTTTACCATTGAAAGTGTTTTATAGCCTAATGGTGAATACCAAGAAAAAGTAAGTATTTAGCTAGTCATGTGATCGCAACATGTCGGCCCCCATAAGGTGACCCACTCCTTGTAACATAAAACAGTCTTTATTAAAGCAACACTAAGGAACTTTTCCTCTTCGGTCGCCCTACAGGTTGGAAGGGGAATTGTCCATTACCGCTGTCGTAAATCATTTCGCCGCCCGCAGCCTACCGTCGCACGCACGCTCGCTGTTTATCCAGCACCGGCTTTGGAATGAACGATGTCCACAGACAAGGTAGAATATGTTGCATGATTTCATGAAAGTATGATGTATTGCGACATCAGAAATGAAGAAAAACTAAATAATGACTATTGTAACGCTTGACGTAAAGCAAGTCAAATTTGTAGTTTTCTTATGTCTCATTCGAACTACAGAAACGTGACCCGGTTTGGCAAACTTGCATAGTGTGGTTATAGCAGATATAGGGCTGCAAAGCGAATCCAGAAGTGCCTTGCACCCTGTTACGACTTGATGAACCACTGATACGATTTTGGAAACATTACTTTAAGGTAAAAAAAATGTTACTTAGTGTTGCTTTAAGCCGATTTGGCTGGAGTGTGATTTTCTACACATTTTTCAAAATTACTATTCATTTTCGTATGTAAAACATTATTATTATTATTTTTAAACAGTTTTTAATTATATTTATGTTGCCATATCATAAACTTACTTTTCGTAAAAAAACAGGGGGGAAAAATAAATAAAATGTTTAGTAAAAAGTCTGTGCCGTTACCCGCTCCGTCCTGTAGGTGGCAGTGACAAATACCGAGTGTACTGCAGCTGTCATTTACAAGGCAGAGAAGTGGGTGTCTGTCGACGGTGTTGTTGACATTACCCACTGCCGACTGCCCTGGAGCACTATAAAAGTTCTCAACAGTGATATGGCAGTATTGTCAACCGCTTCAAGTACATGTCTTCAGCCGGAGAGTTGAAAACACAGAACCGTCAGATGACTGTGCACTTCGGCTGATTTGTGGAAGTGGTTGTGAGTACATTCTGTTTTTCAGGGTTGGGACAAGACAGCATACGAGGTCAATGATCGCAACGGCTCGTTTCTCAGAACAGTTAGACTGTTTGTCTTGCTCAATTACTACTGAAGTTAGCTGTTATTTCACATGTATGTGGGTATTACGCTGATTTATTATTTGCATTTTGATGCATTCATTATTAAAAAACAAGGGAAGTGATTTTTATGATTCACTTTTTGATGCACGAATTACTAAATCACTAAGGAAGTGATTGTATTTTGCTTCAAAACAAGAATATAATTATTCAGAATATATTTTTAAACGATGTATTTTGATAGGGGTACTCATTTGTCCGCCGTAGTCGACACCATTCATTTAGGCTTGAAATGTAAACATATATTAACCAGTAGGAAACTAAGTACAACTAGTAAGAAAGCATGTCCGTTATAATAATTAACTTGCAACATTAATTATGAACATGTAAAATAGCATGCTATAATTAATTATGATCGATCCTGAGATTGTATCTGTAGGAATTTCACACATACACAACCCCCCACCACACATGCACGTGCACACGTCCTTCTTGTGTACGTGCTGTTACCTGCATGTCCATATTTCTTTATTTACACAAAATATAATAATAATAATAATAATACACTTTATTCTATAAAGCACATTTAAAAGCAGCTTCTCAAAGCACTGGAGGCGCACGCAATATTGTTAACCTAAAACATTTTTATTTTTAAAACATATTTATACATTATACTTACAAATACTGGTAAAATATTTTAAATACCAATACTTCTACTACTAATAATACTTTATTATTATGATTATTTTAAAATAATGATTTTTAACAGCCACAGTAGAGCTTAATTCTTTCTACCTTCTCTTCACTCAAGGTAAATAAACATGTCTGTTTTAGGTTATCAGTATGACTCGCGATATCATTCTTGGAGATGTGCTGCCTGACTGGGTCGGGGCAAAAGAGTTTTATCAGAAATATGATCCCAAAGAGGTGATTGGCAGGTGAGTATTTGTACTATTCAGCAAGTGTTTTAATGTAATTCATTGAGATGTCTTTACTAAACTGTCCCGTGTGCAGAGGTGTGAGCAGTGTGGTGCGCAGATGTGTCCACAAACACACAGGACAGGAGTTTGCAGTGAAGATCATTGAGATCACTGCTGAGAAAATGACAGAACAGCAGTTAGAGGAGGTGAAGAGCTCCACGCTGAAGGAGATCCATGTGCTTACTGTGGTGAAGGGACACCCGTCCATCAGTGAGTCTGAATGCTACTGCTTGAAATGATGTGTTCAGCCCTTTCTGAGTAGTAACTGACCTTATCTGTGCTTTTTCAGTCACACTTATTGATTCTTATGAGTCAACAACCTTCATATTTTTGGTATTCGACCTGTAAGTATATTATATATTATTATATTATATTTACATTGAAAATTCCAAACAAAATTCACACACAACTTTTCGTACAGCATGAGGAGAGGAGAACTATTTGATTACTTGACTGAAAAAGTCACTCTAAGTGAAAAGGAAACCAGGTGAGCTTTTTTCTCAAATCTTGTTTAAAGTTTCTGTGGTTGCAAATTTTTCTTCTCGTACCATATTTTGATTCTTATTTTAGGAGTATGATGCGTGCTCTTCTGGAGGCTGTCCAGTATCTACATTCTCGAAATATTGTACACCGTGACCTCAAACCTGAAAATGTGCTGCTAGACGACCAGGGACACATCAAACTTTCGGACTTTGGCTTTTCGGTCCAGCTGGGGCCTAATGAAAGACTAAGAGGTGAGAAAATCAACACTGTCCTTTAACAGCGACAAATCACATCAAAGCCCATTTAACTGAACAACATACATTGTTTGAACACTGGGCTTTGTCAATTTCCCTTGTTAGAGTTGTGCGGAACACCAGGATATCTGGCACCAGAGATTCTGAAATGCTCCATGGATGAGACGCACGAAGGATACGGGAAAGAGGTTGACCTGTGAGTAAATAACACTCATATTCTGCTATTAAACCTTTCTTTTGGGTCACAAAAGCATTGTGGATGGTTCATCGTCCCATGTTTTCCCACAGGTGGGCTTGTGGTGTGATCCTGTTCACCCTTCTTGCTGGGTCTCCACCGTTCTGGCATCGCAAACAGCTGCTGATGCTGAGAATGATCATGGAAGGCCGGTACCAGTTTAGTTCTCCAGAGTGGGATGACCGGTCTGACACCGTCAAAGACTTGGTGAGATGCTTTGCATTGTCTTAAGGCCAGTTCACACCAAGGACGATGACTATATATATATATATATATATATATATATATATATATATAAAAGAATAGCCCACACCACAACTATAATGATAATAACACTGTGAAACGATATCGTTGGAGTTTTTTTTTTTTTTTTTTCAGCTGATGAATGATACAAATATTGACAGTCAAATCAGAATCCATCCTGCTTTAAAGAGCTCAAGCATTTAAATATATAAATACATTTTAAATAAATAAATAAATACATTAGAATAAACTGAATGATATTGTCTGCTGGTGTGGATGCTAATATAGTTATCTTTATAGTTATCGTTCTTGGTGTGAACGGGCCTTTAGCATACAGGCTTACTGTCAATATTGAGAAATGTACCCATGTGTGCGTTACACTCTTTGCTTAAAAAGTTGAAATTCCCTTAGATCTCAAGGCTTTTAGTGCTGGAACCCACACTTCGCCTCACGGCCGAGCAAGCTTTAGCTCATCCTTTTTTCCGTCAGTACCAAAAGGAGGATGTGCGGATCTTTAGCCCCAGGAAGACATTTAAGGTGTGTTTTATTTTATTTATTTTTTGGTTGCTTGGTTTGCTGCTCAGGAAAGGTTTCTTATTATTATTATTATCAATGTTGAAAACAGTTGTGCTGCTTAATATTTTTGTTGAAGCTGCGATAATATTTTGGGGGGATTCTTTGAAGAATACAAAGTTCAAAAGAACAATATGTATTTGAAATAGAAAGCATTTATTTACTGTCACTTTTGATCAATCCTTGCTGAATTAAATTATTAATTTCTTTAAAACAAAAATGACTGACCCCAAACTTTTTAACTGTAGTGTATGTTTATTTATTTATTTTCTGGTTTTGAGCATGCAGTCTGGCATATATAGTACCGTATTTTCCGCACTATAAGGCGCACTTAAAAGCCTTTATTTTTTTCAAAAAACGACAGTGCGCCTTATAATCCGGAGCGCCTTATATATGGATCTGGCGCCTTATGTTAACGTCTGTTAAACAACCGCTGACTTAAACCTTGTTTATACTTTCGCCTGACACCGGAGCGCGAGCCTCCGCTGACTGCGCGCGCAACTCCCCAAACAGACGAGGCATTTATACTTGACGCAACTGTTTTGTTTTAGACTGAACACCAGACCATATAACTGATTTAGACGCGCAAACTGGGTGCCGGTGTGATGAGATGTACTACTAATATCCGTCTGCTCGGGCAGATTCGGCTCAAAGTCATGCATCTTCGGAATCGGATTCAGAGGCGCGCGCGCTGTTAAGCCGAATCTGCCCGAGCAGACGGATATTATTTTTTTTATTAACTTCGCGCTCATGCGGACGCGTCGAGTATAAACAAGGTATCTTGGTTTACATTTGGACTTTGGATGTGATCTTAGGCTTGAAAAGGTTGGTGACCACTGCATAACGCAAACCCAGTCAAACGTTTGACTGCAGTATCTTCTATTCTATGCGCCTTATAATCCGGTGCGCCCTATATATGAAAACAGTTCTAAAATAGGCCATTCATTGAAGGTGCGCCTTATAATCCGGTGCGCCTTATAGTGCGGAAAATACGGGTATGTATTTTTAATAATTGTGTCCACTTGTCATTACAGGTTCTTCTAAATTACAAAAAAAAGAAAGAAAAAGACCTCAATTTTAAATAGCTATCTTTTTTGTGGACAACAGTATAATTATATTTTACAAGTATAATTCCAATCAAAACCTGTTCTTTGCATCTTCAGGCCCTGATCTTGACGGTGTTAGCTTGTATACGAATGCAGTGCTGCTACTACCGAGCCAGACCATTAACAAAGGAGCTCCTAGCAAGAGACCCTTATTCCATCCGCGGTGTGCGCAAGCTCATTGACGGCTGTGCTTTCCGCATATATGGACACTGGGTCAAGAAAGGGGAGCAACAGAATCGAGCTGCTCTGTTCCAGAACACTGCTAAAATCATTCTACTGGGCCTTGAAGACTTTGAAAACTAAAGGTCATATTTTTGTTTCTAAAGATGTCCCTCATCTGTCCATTTACAGTTTTATTGTTTGTTGTTTGTTTGTTTTTATGTGGTTATAGCCTGCCTGTCAAAAAGGCACACAAAACACAGCAGTTTGGTTTTTATAGATGATTTTTTTTTTTTTTTTTTGTCTTCAAAGAGGGATGGTGCATTTTAACCTCATTTTAACCTCATTTTAACCTCTCACTGTGGATTTTATTGTTTTATTTTTTAAATGTATGGGCGGTGGTATCTTCTAATATTGCTTATTATATGGACCAGCTTGATATGAAGAGTAGGGCTGTCAAAAGATTAATCGCATCCAAAATAAAAGTTTGTGTTTACATAATATATGTGTGTACTGTGTATAATTATTTTGTATATATCAATACACCCACATGCTTGTATATATTTAAGACAAATGTGTAATTTATATATAAAAAAATTATATTTATATATAATATAAATTATATATAAATATATACAGTATATGTATGCAAATATTTCTTAAATATATACATGCATGTGTGTGTATTGATATATACAAAATAATTATACACAGTACACACACATATATTATGTAAACACAAACTTTTATTTTGGATGCGATTAATCGCGATTAATCTTTTGACAGCCCTAATGAAGAGATAACTTTTTTTTTTTTTTAAATGACTAGGATTTACAATTAACTATCAGATTGGACAGAGCTTGTTTCCTAGTCAAGCTCTTTAGCCTTTGTCTGTTAGTGACACAAAGCAGATTGTATATTTGAATTTATTATTACTGTTATGCTTCGAAAACAATTCCAGGCAATGGACAGGGAACATTTAACAGGATTTTAAGACTTTCAATACAAAGGATAACATACTTGAAACATCGCATTACTACTGAGAGTTGTTTTAAAATCCTTACAAAATTGTCTGTACAGGTTTTATTCCTTTTTAACCTCTACATATGTTTTACCACTTGTTTCTTTTTATCACAGTTGACTAGACATTATCCATTCATCATCAAGGTACTGTAGTAATTCTAAACAGGTATACATAAATTAATATGATTAATGTATTTTGTGCATTTTTACTTTTTGAAAGGAGTGGTTTCAAAACTAAAGATGTGGAACATATTTTTTTTACTTCTTAACTTGAATCTTGGCCTCCAGTTTACTAATGGTATCATTAAGTTGATCAGCACTGTGCTGCAGACGTTGTTGTAGCTGATCAGTCAAGCGCATCACTTCATCCCTCACTTCTTTTTGAACTATGGACCTGAGCTCAGACTTTGAAGAAGAACCTTGTGGGAAAAAAAAAAACATACATAAACATATACGTAATCTCTATTTAAAAAAAAAAAAAAAAATTGAGTGTACAATGGGCACAAATGTATAATGCCACTCAAACATTTAAATGTTGCTTTAAAACATTTTTTATTACTATATATATATATATATATATATATATATATATATATATATATATATATATATATATATAAACAAACAGGATAACTAAAATATTACATTATGCATTAATAATAATTGGTAACACTATACATTAAGGTCTTGTTAGTTAATATTAGTTCATGCATTTTTCTATCTTTAACAATGGGCAATACATTTGTTAGAGTATTTATTGATCTTTATTAATGTTATTTGATAAAAAAAAAAAAAAAATGCTGTTCAATGTTGGTTCATGTAACCTCAGATCCATTAAATAATATTAACATTTCTTTTTAATAATGTATTAGTAAATTATGAAATTAACATTAATTGAGATTTATAAATGCTTTAGACGGGTTTTTCGTTTTTAGTTCACGTTAATTAACTAATGTTAACAAATGGAACATTATTGTAAAGTGTTACCTAATCATTTGTTAAGTGGGAGGAGAAATGGATGACCTTATACACTGATTTGTACTAACAGAAATGGATATTTAGAGCCTATGCTTTAATTATGCGTGCTGGTTTGTTTTTTGAGTTGTCTTATTTACTTAAGGAATTAAATTAAACCAGTTGAATTAAAACATACCGGAATATATAACTACCTTGGTTGGGACTGTCTGTCTCTGTGGTCTTCATTTCTGGTAGTGCAGCACTTTGTTGAACTTCTCCATCCATTTCTGTCTCCCTCTCAGTTTCTTTTTCTCCATCTGCAGTACTTTCTTTAAACAACAAATAACAGTATATACTGTCAAATATCAGTTATATATATATATATATATATATATATATTTATTAGGGCTGTCACTTTTGAGAAAAATCAAATTCGAACGGGTATCAAATATCAAGCAATGTATTCGAATATCTACGAGCTATGAAAACAACGTTTACAAGCAAACACATTTACAAAAAATAATGCCCATAACAGGTTCGAATATTAAAGGCTGCCTAATATTCGTTCAATATGATTATTTTTCTAAATATTCGAATTATATTAGAATAACGAAGTTCAGAGAGAGAGAGAGATTTTGATTTGATCAGGTGTGCATTAGTACCAGATTGGGCAGTTTCCTCTGTGTTGGTGTCCTCCTCAGGTATTCCAATATATGACAAGGATATATCCAACTGTACCTTACCATGCAAGAGGAAGAGGTCATAAAGTTAATTCTTCTGTCAACATAAATTAGAATTTAGTGCAAGTACTAAAGTATCTGGCTTGACAAATCCATAAACTCACCTCTGGAGTAAAAATGTATTTGTATAAAAAATAATGTTTCATGTATGTGTTGATGAAATAGTATAAAATTTGTGTCATTTGCTCCAAGCTGAAAAGGTCGATACTGAAAGGAGGCCTCTGTGTTTAATAGGGGAAAGAACAAAAGAGGTTTGAGCACAAAAACATTTAACTTCCCAACAGTTATTATTTCAAAGCAGATATATGATTACACTACTGTTTAAAATGTGTGGTTATGTTCACCAAGACTGCATTTATTTGATTAAAATACAGTACAAAATTAAATAACTGTTTTCTCTCTTTATACATTTTAAAATGTAATGTTTCCCGTGATAGCAAAGCTGCAGTTTACTGCAGTTACTCCAGTCTTCAGTGTCACATGCAGAGGTGGACAAAGTACACAACTTCCTTACTTGAGTGAAAGTACAAATGCTACAGGTCAAATATTACTCCGTTACAAGTAAAAGTACAGAAGTACTCATTTTTAAAAGTAAAAAATAAATGTCAATGCATTTTATTATTGTTGTATGTAATACTTACAGTACCTTATGCCTCTGAATCTATGCCTGCCTACCCTCATATCAATATCACATTTATTTCTAGAACACAGTTCCAGTAGTGGGATTGAATGTGGGATTGAATAAGTGCACTCAATAACGTCCACAATGGTTTCGGACACCCAAATGGCTGTTCCCTCAAATAGTGCCCTTATTTAAAGTTTGTTGGCTTTTAGTATGAATGTGTTAGCCTTGTTGTTATCTATAAGCGAGTGTACTCCATAACAATGACAAAATTCATATTTAGAAGACCAAACCCAACGTTGAAAATCAGGTTGATGTCAGAATCCAACGTCAGATTGACGCTAATCTCCAGTGTTGGACAGACGTTGTATTGTGGTTGAAAATGAAAAACGGGTTGACGTCAACCCGACTTTCATTTCCAACCACAATGGATGGTGACGTCAATATGACGTCAGGTTCTGACGGGTTCTACTCAAGGACCTTGTAAGTACTGTACTCAAGTAAATGTACTTGTTACTGTCCACCTCTGGTCACATGATCCTTCAGAAATCATTCTAATATGCTGATTTGCTGCAAACATTTTTTATTTTTTATTATCAATGATGAAAATCGTTGTGCTTCTTAATATTTTTGTGGAAATACATTGATCATTTTTTTTTTCAGGATTCTTTGATTAATAGAAAAAATATTTGAAACACATTTTTTGTAACATAAGTGTTTTTATCAATTTTGATCAATTTGATGACTGAATAAAATTCTTAAACTGATTTCTTCCAAAAAATAAACTCTTACTGACCCCAAACTTTTGAATAGTATATTTACATACCCTGACTGAATGGCAAAGCATAAGTTCACTGCAGTAGGTCAAACAGTGATCTGTGTTATTGAGGGGTGTTTCTGAAAATGTTTTACAAGAATGTTTTAATATTATATAAGTATGAGAATATTATCTTGTACAAAATTATAAAGGTATTGTAAAAATATACAATAACATGATTACTATGGCTGCATCACCTGCGTTGAACTGATGCACGTTTTTTATAATGGAGATGAGAACAGAAGTTTGTTCCCTGTTGAAATGTTTCTCTCTGCAGAACAGCACTAGATTTGTATACAACTCAAGAAGTACTCCCTGTTTTGGCTGAGGCACATCAGAGATCAATAATGCACGGCACAAAATCCTAGAGGGGAAGCAAACAAGGCATTCACGTAAGATCAATGTCATCAATTATGATTAGCATCATTCCTGTTACGCAGCACCTTTTGTAATTCAGGGTAGATTTTCTATAAAAATATATTTGGTTTATCTCAGGCATTTAAACTTGTTAATTATTAGCTTGGTTATTTACACAATGGTAGGAAAATTAGCAGGTTGCCTAACAAGATAAAAGAGGTAAAGTAAGCCACTGTTCAGCGATGGACTTAAAAGATAGTTCTCTTTCATCTCGTGTTCGAGATCCACCTATGGGAAGTGCATCCGTACCTGACCTCTGCAGAAGCATCCAATTGCACCAAGTCTGGCTAGACAGACAGAAGCGCGCAGCCAATGCCAGGTAAGGCCCCGTCCCCTTACCTATAACGGCTGCAAGCGCTGCTATTCTCCAGTTGACATTCGCTTCTTGCGATCTCTGCACTGACACAGTTCGGTTGGATCTACGCTGCTCACTTGCGTGTCTTCAGGAGGACATATCACCTGATCAGCCTCCGCCAGACGTGACAGTTGTCTTTTCAGCCTTTCTGCTGTGTTCTGCATTCGGAGCCGCCCGTGCTCTCGCCGTTTTTCACCTGCTCCTCCTTCCATGGCTGCCCGCCACAGATTTTTCCGAGTTCTTCTCCGGTATGCCGCTGTCTAAATCTGCCGCTTCTCCGGGGAACAGCCTATCATGGGCCTGCCCGGCCGCGTGTGGTGCACTCATCGCCGCTAAGGACCTTCACCCGTTCTGCGTGGTCTGCTTGGGCCTCAAACACGCTCAAGAAGCCTTGGAGAACCCGGAAAATTGCAGTCATTGCCTTATGCTGCCCAAGAGGCTTTTACAACGGCGTCTTAAAGTTGCAGCGACCCAGTGCGCCGAGCTCGGCCTTTCTGACTCGGATGGGGGACACTGTGACGACGACGCGCTACCGGGGGACTCCCGGGGCGCCTCCTCACTTATTTGGGCTGACCAGCCCAATCCCGCATTCCCCAAAGAGGACATCTTCGCGGGCAACCTCTCACTCGTCGACGAACCGGCCGGTTCCGGCGATGAGGATGACGCGGCCCTTCTTGTGGTCTCAGAGGACGAGGAGGCCATCCCGCCCTCTGGCGTTCCCCAGGCTAGCGCCCACGTGGCCTTGCCTCAGTCCATCCTCCTGGAAGTTTGTGAGCGAGCAGCCGCTCCGCTTACCAGGCGGAGATTTTGGACGAATTAGGGCAACAGCTGGAAAAGGGAACTCCTTCTCTACCCTTGTGGAAGGAGATCATCACGGTGAACGACCTCGTCCTCCGTAACGCTCGGCAGGCCGTCCAAGCCTGCGGGCGCTCTATGGCACTTTCTGTGGTGGGAGAGTGTGTGCTCTGGCTTAACCTGTTGGGCCTTCCTGACAGTGAGAAAGAGGCGCATCGCGGGCGCGTCGGTGGAGCCCGGCCGGACTCTCTTTGGCCCCGCCGTCGCATTGATGCAACAACGGTGTGACGACAAAAAGAAGGAGGATGAGGCCTTCAAGTTATGCCTTCCTAGGAAGGCAGCCCCACGCCAGGCACCCCCTGCGCGTTTGCCTGCCATGGGACGAAATTTCCATCAGGGCAAGGAAAGGCCCCGCAACAAACCCCCCCACGGCAGAATAACCCACCGCCTGCTAAGCACTGGGGGAAATCGACTCCCACCGCGGCCACGGCTGGAAGACCATCTAACCCTACCCCCACTGACTCGAAACGCAAGCGGCCTGCCTGATGTTCAGCCGATGGGGGCATCGAGTCCGCGTTCACGGGCCACGAGCCCTTCGGACTCTCTTCCTGTCCCAGAACCCCTGTCCAAAAGACGCAGGGTCTCCCGCGGATGGGTCAGTTCCCCTCCTCTCGAGGCTGCCCAGCCCATGTGTTTAATGGACGTGGCCCAGAGTGCTGCTGTATGCTTTTCCTCCCCTGTGCCTGATAATTCCCACACTGGCCAGGGTGAGAGAGCAGGGCCTGTCTCTCATTCTGATAGCACCCAGGTGGCCCAAAGCACCATGGCTGGCGGAGATAATCCCTCTGTTATATGCCGAGCCGTGGTGCCTCCCTCCCCGCACGGACCTATTGTACCAAGCGAACAGGGAGATTTATCACCTGCACCCGGACAGGGTGGCTCTCTGGGCCTGGCCTGTGAGAGGACGAACCTAAGCGCACTGGGGCTTTCGCTGCGTGTGATTGCTACTATACAGAATGCCAGGGCCGTTTCTACGTGGTCCTTATATGGCTGTAAGTGGCAAGTGTTCGAAGGGTGGTGTGATGGGCGTGGTCTCACATCTTATCAGTGCTCAGTTCCTGATATTTTGTGTTTCCTTCAAGACCTCAAGACCACAATTAAGGTCTACTTGGCTGCGATTTCGGCCTGTCATGTGGGTTTTGAGGGCTCAACAGTCGGGCAGCTTCCTCTAATCCGCAGATTTATGAAGGGTGCCCGTCGCTCTTTGCCAGTCGTCAGGAGAACTGTTCCTGAGTGGGACCTCCCCATTTTGAGCCTCTGGGAAGTATTTCCCTAAAGCTCCTGTCCTTCAAGACAGCTTTGCTCTTGGCCTTGGCATCAGCTAAACGTGTCAGTGAGCTACATGCACTCTCGGTTCATCCCTTGTGCACTAAATTCTCTCTTAGTGGAGATAAGGTTTCCCTTAAGCATAATCCGGCCTTCATGCCGAATTGCTTCCCTGCGTTCACTTCGGAGGTGTTGGAGCTGTCCGCTTTTCACCCTCGAGGATGAGAGGCTAAATGCTCTGTGTCCCGTCCGTGCTTTACAGACATATATGACCAGGACCAGTGCTTTCCGGAAGAGCGACCAGCTCTTTATTTCATGGGCGCCCCCTCATAGAGGGAATCCCATATCTAAGCAACGCCTCTCACATTGGCTTGTGAATGCTATAGCTTTGGCTTATGAATCATAGGGAGTGCAGCCCCCAGGGGACATCAGAGCTCATTCCACGAGGGGCTTAGCCGCCTCTTGGGCTTTGTTTAGGGGAGTGTCACTGCAGGACATCTGCTCCGCTGCCAGTTGGGCTTCTTCTCATACCTTTTTGCGTTACTACCGACTGGATGTCACCAAAACGAGCACGAGAAGCGAATATACTTACTGGAGAATAGCAGCGCTTGCAGCCGTTATATGCCCCTAGGTAAGGGGGCGGGGCCTTACCTGGCATTGGCTGCGCGCTTCTGTCTGTCTAGCCAGACTTGGTGCAATTGGATGCTTCTGCAGAGGTCAGGTTCGGATGCCCTTCCCATAGGTGGATCTCTCCACTTGATGTTTCATAGAACCGGGGTTACGACAGTAACCTATTGTTTAGCCAACATGAGGGTGTCACCTTTAAGTTAATCTTTATATTTTTAACTAGTCACACTAATTTATGTAATAGTATAACATGACTGACGGATTTTTAACCGGAATGAATAATGAAAGCGAGGCTGTGAGGGATAGACATGCATCTCGTCAGTGGTGGGTTTTTGGATTGTTCTGCTGACGAAATCCTGCAAAATATCTTAACAAGGAATTTCAGTAGACAAAAAACTCCAAACAACATGAGCTGTGGAAAATTATAAGTGATCTAAGAGCTTTATTCAGCGGATGCCATTGAAAACACGGCAAGTTTATCCCTCCCTCACAGCCTCGCTTTCATACTTGTCATGGCGCTGCTCTGAATAAGGTCTATACAAATTAGCATAATATACCTATCTTAAGCAATATTTGTAATATAAATGTAAACCTTTCAATCTCAGGTATGGAATTGGTCTTCTCAATCTCTTCCATATCACTGTGTTTCAGATCTGCCCTAGAAATACAGTCAACAAGAATAATTGAGGATGTTTGTGTCTAAAGATGCTGAAAATGCAACTGCATTGGATGTTTCATTTATTTAACGTAATTTTTTGTGTGGGACCTAACGTTACCATAACAACACCCGTGCTCTTGGAGGCTGGGGCTCCTAGAAAAGATTACAATTAACGTACAAAAATTTATATTTTGGGGAAATCACAAGTTTAAGTTATTCCCGATCTCTAGATTCCATGAAAAAGTATAGCTTTTACCTTAATGTTCTCAAAAGGCATAATTTCTCCCCTCTGACAGCCTCTGAAAACGGCTCTATAAAAACATTAATCTAAACCACCTGTGTGTGTTACATCGTATCCTAGCAACTACATTTCAACTACATACTCACTAACCACTGATCAGTACCTCCAACTTAAAAGCCACGAAAACTTCACATGAGGATGCACGTTATTATTTTTAATATGACATTGAAACGATCAAAAATAGGAAATAAATGTAAATATTGTTTTAATTGCACGTGTTTTAAACAAATCAATGAATAAACTAATATTAAGAACAACGTTTAAGAACTTTTATTTTCACCCTGGGATGTAGAGGAAGTGACGTAAAGTATCAGACTAGCACGAAAGAGTCCACAACCAAACGTTGTTCAAATAGCTCACTTCGAGCAAATACGTCTGTGATCACAACAAATGTCTAAAAAGGTATGAGTGCTACAAACAAAGTGTTTTACACATATGTTAGGGCCTGTCTATACCCGCTCACTTTTATTTTGATAGACAAAAACGTGTCCTGTAGTGTCAGTGTTCACATATCTACTGTTCTTCCTGTTTTCCGGTCGGAGCGGAGGTTTGTTTCTGGTTGCGAAAAAGTCACTAACACAAATCTATTTTAATACACGTTTTTAACTGCGGTGTACCTAAAACGTTGTAGTAGGACGTGCGACATATAGTTCTTACATAATGCAATTTATAATGTTAAAAGACCCATGCTTTTGACCGTTGTATCTCGCTTGCTAGGCTTTAGCTAGCATCGAAGCTAAACTCACTCAAAGCGCCACTGTTGCCTTAAATTAATTGGAAAAAAAAAACTTGTACTGCATAAATATGTGCCCTGCGTATTATGACTATAATACCTTCTTTATAGTTTGTTTCATTATGTAATAATCCAATAAATATGAATTAGATCGAAGACGTCCGCCGTGTTAACCAGCATATGACAGAAAATTGAAAACTGAATTACATCATAAGTGTTTCAGCTTAAATCTTCTTATTGTTATCGTTAAATAATATTTTCAGTTTTAGGCCAGATAGAAATTACCTGCGCAAAATCTCTTTAACTGTGGTCTTTGTTTGATATCGTCAGTACTAATAACGTTAGCTGTCTTGGAACTATACAATGTAAAATTATTTAGTTAAAGTGATAGTTCACCCAAAACTAAAAAATATCAATCACTTCCTCTTCCTCACCATTATGTTCAAATATGTATGACTTTCTGGTTTTCTTTAGAACATAAAAGGAGATGTTGTGCAGGCATCTTTGTTTTTACTCATACAATGAAAGTGAATGATAACTGAGGCTGTCATTTTGTCCCACAAATGAAAAAAAGTCATACAGCTTTGGAACAACATGCAGAGTAAATGATGACAGTTTGGTTGAACCTTTAATTTAACAAAACTGCCTGTGCTTTTTAAGAAATTGATGCTTGCGTCTGTTGTAGTTCTGAATAATATAATAATAGTCTATCTAACACTGTGAATTTTGTAGGGAAGCATGTCTGGCACAGGGGGTGGGAAGCGCCCCTCAGGAGGGGATAGTCCTCCTGGCGCACCTGAAAAAAAGATGAAGAAAGAGGAGAAGACTACCACCACTCTCATCGAGCCCATCCGCATTGGAGGAGTTTCTTCTACGGTATGTTTCATGTACCAAAACAAAATGCGTTGTAGCTGTTGGGTGCAGTCTTGCAATATTTTGTGTGTTTTTAACATATCACCCTCAATTAGGGGTGTAACGATACACTCATGTCACAATTTGATGCAATTCACGATACTGAACTCATGACATGATACTGTTGTGATACTTTAAGCCAAAATAAGAGTTTTTATTATTATTATTGCTTCTAAGACATATGGTAAAAAGTTGGTATTTAAACTTGACTAGGATTAGACTTGGTCTTGGTCCCAAATGCACAGGACAATGGTGACACCAGAATAAAAATATTCATGATTCTGAAGCTAAAAATACAGAATTATGTTAGACACGGAATAATAATAAAAATAATATTGGCCCCTATTTAAAATCAGACATTTGGCATTTTCAGCACCCGCAAATATTCCACCATTGCATTATTATACATTATATTCAACATTATATATATATATATATATATCTTCACTGAAACTTTCATTTTTTTCTCATGCAGTAGTAGTACACTCAGTGCAGGCCTTCATTTGATCTCTTACACAGACAAGCAGCGCACGCACAGATGTCCCTCAATCCCACTTAAATTATAAGAATAAACTATCTAAAAGTCGTCATACTACAAAAACTAAAAAAGTGATATGGTGATTTAAATGATGTTTGTGCTTTCACTTTGAGGAGTGTCGCTCCAGCACATAAACACCTCAGATGATCAATTTTATCAATCACAGTTCTAATCGCAAAGCATGTCAAATGACTATTCCCCAACTTTAAATTGTTTCTTAATTTATTCACCCTCGCGTCATGCACAAGTATGCGAGTACTTACTTTACTACAGCATGTGTGTTGATCAGTTTTATTATCAGTGTTGAAAACAGTTCTGCTGCATAATATTTTTAGCGAAACCGTGATACATTTTTTGTCAGGGTTCTTTGATGAATAGAAAGAACAGCATTTATTTGAAATAGAAATATTTGAATCTTTTGTAAAATTGTAAATGTCTTTACTGCCTCTTTTGATCAACGCATCCTTACTGAATAAAAGTCTGACCCAATACTTTTGATTGGTAGTGTTTTTTAAACATTCTGTATTAACCTTCAAAACCTTTGTAGATGAGATTGACTTATTGGGGATTGACCCCAAATATTTTTGTGCAGGAGGAGATGGACATGAAGGTCATTCAGTTCAAGAACAAGAAGCTCTGCGAACGCCTTGAACAGAGGCAGGCTTTGGAGGATGAGTTGAGGGAGAAGATTGAGAAACTGGAGAAGAGGCAGGCCACTGATGACACCACCCTGCTTATTGTCAACCGCTGTTGGACTCAGGTTCACCACTCTTCTTTTCTTCCAATGCTATGCAATGACAATAATAACAATACAAAACATGAAAGAATCAAAATATACATTCCATATATGACATCTGTTATAACAGATAATAGTAATATTGTGAGGACTTATTTGAACTCTGTTTTCACAGCTTGAGGAAAATATCCATGAATTGCTGCAGCATGTAGAGCCCAAGGATGCCCCAGCTCCTGTCCAGACCCCTGCCACCCCTCCTGTTCCGGCAGACGTCCCAGTTCCTGCTGTAGCTCCATCACCTGCTCCTGAACCTCCTGCTCCTTTGCCGGCCCCAATGGAAGGGGATGATGGCCTACCCCGGCCGCCACCTGAGGGGGTGGAAGAACCACCACAACAACCAGTGCAAGAAAAGGAACAGACACAGGAGCAAGAGAAGCAGCAGCAGCCGCCTGACTCTGAGGAGAAGCTGACTGATGTACCAGTGAAGGATGGAATTCCCGGTAAATATACTGAGTTAGACTCCGATGCCATTTGCACAACATTTAAAATAAAGCGTTTATTCATAGTTTATTATACTAGTGTTACTCGAGTGTTGGTCTTTTTTTGAAGGTCTCGTTCTTGACCACATTTGTACTTGGTCTTGTCTCAGAGGACTAAGAGGACTTGATTTTATCTCAACACACATCTGGGTTTCCTTACTGAATGAATCAGCTGCTTCGAACAAATCGTTTGAATATATGATTCCGTGACTCATTAAGTGATTTGCCGCCCCCTACTGGCAGTTTTAGTTTCATATTTAAAAGTAAAATTTTATTTTTCCATCATATTTCGTTATTTAAAGGTGCATTGCGCAAGTCTCTGAGTTTTTGCAGAACTATGCCCCCTTCTGGCGACACGCGAAACTGCAACCAGAGTTGTGCACGCGGTTATGTGGAGTTTGCGTTGGGGTTTGGGATGAACTAGAAGCCGGTCTCTTTGAATCCATCTTCTACTTTTGCAAAAGTCGCTTGAGTTGTCTTCGCTGATGCGGATAATGGCGGCGAATACACAAACCTGCCAGACATAGCCAGGTGAGCGTGAACGCGCATGACGTCACGCCCAGTCGATTCCGTCCCGAATCCCTCTTATTTATTTTACTGTACAGGATTATAGAGGCAATCGCAGTGATCATAGAAGGGCTCATTCAGCCCATCAGGCAATTGTTTAAGCATGTATGGGTTAGAAAAACGGGTATTTTTAACATGAAAAGTTGCTTAATGCACCTTTAAAATGTTATTTTTAAAACATCTCAGCATTATTTATGCAGTTGTAATTGTACCAATTCAGATGCAAACTTCTGTTTATTCTTACTGTATGTATTGAATAACTATAATACATTTGTCAAGCAGTAAATGTGGACCTTTAAGATGAAATTTAGGCGTGCTGGTCTGGTCTCACCCTGTCTTGATCTTGGTTTGGTCTCAACACATGCTGGTCTTGATTTGGTTTATGTGGTCTTGACTACAACACTAGTTTATACATTTATCCTATTAACCCTATAAAACTTCCAGCTTCGGCTGAAAGGAAGTAAAAAGGGCATGATTTGCAATGGATGCAGATGAAATGATAATACAAGCTTTTGCTTTCTGCACCATCTTTAAAGGTCAGCAAAACATTGGTCTCTTATGGCGGAGAAAAAAAGAGGAGAGCCCCTGTTGCAGCCTGGGCATTGAAAAAAATTCATGTAATATTGCAGTTGGTGTCCACCTGAGTTGATGTCATTTGCCACTGGTGCTTTTTCAATGATGCACGACTCGCATTGATCGTAATATCTGATCTGTCAGCTTATATGGCAGATGCAAATGCTCGTATCCAATTCACATCAGATTTATTTCCTCTTACGAATGAGGCCTAAAGCCAATCTGAGAATATCAGAATCCATGTGCTTTTTTCCTGCTTAAGGCCCGTTCACACCAAGAACGATGACTATATTAGCGTCCACACCAGCAGACAATGTCGTTCTGTTTATTCTAAGCTCTTGCTCGTCTGCCACTTTAAAAGCTCGAGCTTGTTACAGCAGGATGGATTCTGATTGGCTGTCAATGTTTTTATCGTTCATCAGCTGGATAAAATCGTCCTGAAAGTGATTCCAACGATATAGGTTCTCTGTGCCGTTATTGTTATAGCTGTGGTGTGAACTCTCCTATTCTTTAATATTGAGAACGATTTTTAGAACTGTATCTTTATTGTTATCTTCATAGTTATCTTCCTTGGTGTGCCCGGGCCTTTACACGTTTGTGGGTCATATCCGATCTGTGCCGTATGGGAGGAAAAAAGCGGAATTGGGTCACTTGAACCATGTAATGTAAATACGGCTATTGATTTACATTACAATTGGTCAGAATTTCATCTTATTTTATTTTTTTGGGCCATATAAATAACAGCAAATGCACCAAATTGCTGATTTTTGCTCAGTTTCGGCCTCTGAGTAAAATTTAGATTCTCTTCGAGTGTGAGCTCCATATTCTCATAACATAATACTTTATAAGCTATAAAAGCCTGATGTATCAAAATAAATACTCAAGATACTCAGACCATAAACGAAGCATAAAACAATAATGCATCTAGTGCCTATAGCAGCTTTTACCATTTACATTTATATTGTATTTGATCTGTTTTGTAGCCCCTCCACCTCCACCACCTCTCAGCGTGAGCGCAAAGGCTTTCCTGGCAACTCTGGATAATAGCAGCGAGGAGGAGCTGACACTGCAGCTACAGGACAGGATGCAGTTCAGCAAGGGTGCTGTGGCCTGCATGGTCTGCATCTTTGACCGCCTGCATAGCAGCATTGACGAGCTGTGTACTAGAGTGGAGTCAGCTGGTAAAATAAGAGTTCATTTGCTATGATTTTCAAAGCACAAAATGTTTATTCCAGAAAAAAGTTTTAGTTTGAACAAACACTAAACTATCGCTCTTGTACTTTACGTTCTAATCAGTTTGTGAAGATGACAGTCAGCGAGAGATAATTGCCACAAACCGCACACTTCTAGAGGAAAATATTCGACTGCAAGACCTTGCTTCCTCCCTGCAAGGGAAACACCACAAAATGTCATTAGAGGTATCTGATAGCCTAGTTTTGTCTGACCAAATTTTATTTACAGTATATTTACCAAGTTATACACTACCATGGAAAGGTTTGGGGTTTGTAAGATTTTAAAAAACAAACAAATTTAAACTATTATTCAGCTAGGAAACGTTACATTTATAATATTAATACAATAAAACTTTCAAATAAATGTTTTTTTTTTTTTTACTTTCTATTCATCAAAGAATCATGAAAGAAATTGTATTGGGTTTCCACAAAAATATTACACAATACAACACTGATAATTATAAGAAATGTTTCTTGAGCACCAAATCAGAATAGTAGAATGATTTCTGAAAGATCATTTGATACTAAGAATGGTTGCTGAAAATACAGTAATGTCTGCTGAAAATGAAAGTAATAATATTACTGTTCTTACTGTACTATTCAAATAAATGCAGCCTTAGTGAACATAAGTGACTTCTTTCAAAAACATTATTAAAATCTTACCAACCCCAAACCTTTGAGCAGTAGTGTGATATATGTGATATGTGTCTTGCACCCTTTGCACTGTCCTTAAGACCAGTCTTTGCTTCCACAGTATAATGAACTGGTTGACAAAGTTACGAGTTCTGAGACTAAAGTGTCTGAAATGGAAACGGCTGTGGAGGACCTGCAGTGGGACATCGAAAAACTCCGTAAGAGAGAGCAGAAGCTGAATAAACACCTAGCAGAAGCTCTGGAGCAGGTCAGCTTTCCCTTTATCCTATTTAATGCTGAGCAATTTTTGTTTAGCTTTCCTGAATTTGAAATAGAACATACATTTTCAGTTTTCATGCAATGTATTTCTTTGCCATTCTTGATCCTTCGTAGTAATCAATGTATTATGTGCTGTTTGCTCCTCTAGCAGTACTTCCTGTGAGTAAGGAAATTGTACTGCAGGCAATTAAACTAATCTTGTTTCATCGTTAACTGTAGACACAGTTTAGTATTACTAGCAATACAATTATATGTTATTTGTTCATTTCTTGAATATGTGTGTTTTGTTCCCCCCAAATTAGCTTAATTCCGGTTATCATGCCACTGGCAGTTCTGGTGGGTTACCAGGTGGTCAAATCACACTCAGTATACAGAAGGTAACAGTGTTATTATTTAATCAATTATATAATGTATATACATTTAGAATTTTAGCTTTTATCTTTTTATGTATTTTTTTTAGTTTTCCTTATTTCAAAGTTTTATTAACTTTGTGATTGTCATTTTTATTGTTTTATATTTCTATTTAACTTTTATTTTTATTTCAGTTTTAGAAAATTTAGTACTTTAACTTATTTATTTCAGTTAGTTGGCAAGGCAACATTTCTATTTTTCGTGTTTTTTATACATACATATATATATATATATATATATATATATATTAGGGCTGTACTGTCCTAGTCGATTAGTCGATTAGTTGGTCGATACGTTCTGGTTCGACCAAAATTCTGATTGGTCGATTTTCTGCCGCGTTTATTTCATCAGTATTGCCGCGCTGAGGCGCGCTCATTTCAACAGGTGGAAAGCACTAACTGCTAATGGGGGTGTTTTCAGAATACTCTTGTTTCACTGTAACAGTCTGTCTTCAAAACACCCCCCTTGTTTTCACCTTTTTTGGATTAGCCCAACCCAAGAGAGAGCGTCGAGCGTAGAAGGTTTGATGCTGAATATTATTTATTTAATTGTGAGAGCGTTTAATAGTCAGTCCTCTTCTAACATGTCAACAACAAAGAAATCGACAGTGTGGCAGCATTTTGTTAAAATTGATAACAGGAAAAAGGTCGAATGCAAAGTTTGCAAGCAACAGTTTTCCACAGCTTGACGACAAACATGACATATCATCTACTGTAAAAGTGGTAAGCTCACTTGTCTGCGTTAGCTTGCCCTGTCTGTTTTGAGTAAGCTATGAACATATCAGAATTTGCATATTTCAATGTTTTAGTGTGATAACCTAACTTTTTTATTTTTTATTTGGAGCCTAATGCGCAATTGCGCTGTGCTGTTGGTTGTGTTAGTTTTGAGCCTAGGATGCTTTATTTTTCAGTTATGCACTTTATTTCGTTTCTGCTCTTGATCTGGTTTGTTTAATAAATATTCTTTTTTTATTAAAGTGGACGTGCCTTTTGTGTTTATTAAGAGTAAAAGCTTTAATTTAATAGTCTATTCGTGTCTCAGCTGCGAAGCTAACGTTAAGCTCATCAGCCTCGCTCGGTGCGAGGACATGCACGGTGAAATGATAGTGTCTGACTAATAATAACTTATTATTATAACATATGACAAAAATAATTGTCTAAATTATGTTGCATATTCCTCAACAGTTCTTGTGATGATATCACTTGTTGACAACATAGTAGGCTACTATTTTCGGAAATCATAAGCTATGATAATGCGCAGGTGCACGTGATGCAGCGCTGTCAGAGCTGACAGACTCAAGTGTCAGACTCATTTCAGTGCAAAATAATTAGGTCAAAAACGATTTAATATACTGCAAATAGCCTACTAGTTGTTTGTTTATTTATAATTAATTTAGGCGGACAACAAGGCTACCAAGTACTGCGCACAGTGCACATCTAATTAATTTAACGTTTTTTTTCTAACGTCATTTTTAGTCGATTTTTAGTCGAAAATTTCAGGACTTCAGTCGACCAAGATTTTCTTTGGTTGAGTACAGCCCTAATATATATATATAAGATATTTTTTTTATTAATTAGAATGATGTAGACCTGATTGCAATCTGGGATTTGTACGTCAGTTTGTCTAACGAGTAATTCTCTTCTATCAGTTTGAATCTCTGAATGCTGAGTTAGAGCAAAACCAGGAACTTGCCAACAGCCGCATGGCAGAGCTTGAGAAACTTCAGCAAGAATTACAGGAAGCTGTTCGGGAGAGCGAGAAACTGAAGGTGGTAGAGTTCAATGAGAGTTCAATAAGAGTACAAAAAAAGGATTTAATTTTTAACTGACCTCTACATCCCTTTGTAGATGGATCTGAGGAATATACCAGAGGAAGTGTTGAAGGAGACGCCTGAGTACAAGTGCCTCCAATCACAGTTCTCTCTGCTGTACAATGAGTCTCTGAGTGTGAAGACCCAGCTGGATGAAGCCAGAGCTCTGCTGCTCACAGCCAAAAACGCTCACCTGCGGCAGATAGAGCACATGGAGGTGAGAGGGATGATTGGACAGAAATGATTGCTGGTAGTCATATCTCAGCGTGTTTTTTGTGATTGTTTGAATGTCATTCTCTCTGTTTGTAGAGTGACGAGTTGTCTCTTCAGAAGAAGTTACGCACTGAGGTCATCCAGCTTGAGGACACGCTGGCCCAGGTGCGCAAGGAGTATGAAATGCTACGGATAGAGTTTGAACAGAATCTTGCTGCCAATGAGCAAGCAGGTAATGTCACTGATACAAGTAATTTGATTTTATTATTTTCGGTTGCCATGCCCTGCGGGTGAGGCGGGATTCCTTAGTGGTGAATTTCCCAAGGCCCATTCGCTTTACAGTAACCATGACTGCGAGGAAGTCTGAGGGGGTGGTGTATCCTGTCATCACTTCTCTGATTGTTCAGTTTTGGCTGGTGTTCACTTTTTATCTAAGCATCATGAACCAAGACGTCTGTAATTGTATTAGAATGACTATCAGCATCACCATCTCTCTCTCTCTGTCTTTTTTTCTTTTCTTTTCTTTTAGGCCCAATAAACAGAGAAATGAGACACTTAATCAGCAGTCTGCAGAACCATAATCATCAGCTGAAAGGGGATGTGCAGAGATATAAAAGGAAACTACGTGAGACACAGATGGAAATAAACAAGGTATTTCTCATGCTGGTTTTCGTTGACAGTTTCCCCACGATCACAGAATTTTGAGTTGGAAACATTAAATTACAAATATTATTTTATACCACTAAATCACACACACAGACACATCTCGCTCTCTTTTTATTTTTATATATATATATATATATATATATATATATATATATATATACTCACCTAAAGGATTATTAGGAACACCTGTTCAATTTCTCATTAATGCAATTATCTAATCAACCAATCACATGGCAGTTGCTTCAATGCATTTAGGGGTGTGGTCCTGGTCAAGACAATCTCCTGAACTCCAAACTGAATGTCAGAATGGGAAAGAAAGGTGATTTAAGCAATTTTGAGCGTGGCATGGTTGTTGGTGCCAGACGGGCCAGTCTGAGTATTTCACAATCTGCTCAGTTACTAGGATTTTCACGCACAACCATTTCTAGGGTTTACAAAGAATGGTGTGAAAAGGGAAAAACATCCAGTATGCGGCAGTCCTGTGGGCGAAAATGCCTTGTTGATGCTAGAGGTCAGAGGAGAATGGGCCGACTGAGTCAAGCTGATAGAAGAGCAACTTTGACTGAAATAACCACTCGTTACAACCGAGGTATGCAGCAAAGCATTTGTGAAGCCACAACACGCACAACCTTGAGGCGGATGGGCTACAACAGCAGAAGACCCCACCGGGTACCACTCATCTCCACTACAAATAGGAAAAAGAGGCTACAATTTGCACGAGCTCACCAAAATTGGACAGTTGAAGACTGGAAAAATGTTGCCTGGTCTGATGAGTCTCGATTTCTGTTGAGACATTCAGATGGTAGAGTCAGAATTTGGCGTAAACAGAATGAGAACATGGATCCATCATGCCTTGTTACCACTGTGCAGGCTGGTGGTGGTGGTGTAATGGTGTGGGGGATGTTTTCTTGGCACACTTTAGGCCCCTTAGTGCCAATTGGGCATCGTTTAAATGCCACGGCCTACCTGAGCATTGTTTCTGACCATGTCCATCCCTTTATGACCACCATGTACCCATCCTCTGATGGCTACTTCCAGCAGGATAATGCACCATGTCACAAAGCTCGAATCATTTCAAATTGGTTTCTTGAACATGACAATGAGTTCACTGTACTAAAATGGCCCCCACAGTCACCAGATCTCAATGCCAATAGAGCATCTTTGGGATGTGGTGGAACGGGAGCTTCGTGCCCTGGATGTGCATCCCACAAATCTCCATCAACTGCAAGATGCTATCCTATCAATATGGGCCAACATTTCTAAAGAATGCTTTCAGCACCTTGTTGAATCAATGCCACGTAGAATTAAGGCAGTTCTGAAGGCGAAAAGGGGTCAAACACAGTATTAGTATGGTGTTCCTAATAATCCTTTAGGTGAGTGTGTGTGTATGTATATGTGTGTGTATATGTATATATATATATATATATATATATATATATATATATATATATCACACACACACAGACACACAGTAGAACAATAGACAAAGGGCCCGTCCACACGGAGACGCGTTTCGCTGTATACGTATACATTTTTTATCGTATTGGCATTTCGTCCACACGGATCCGGCGTTTTGGGAGACTGAAACCGCTATTTTTTTAAACCGGGTCCCAAAGTGGATAAATCTGAAAACGACACCCTTGCGGTTTCGTGTGTACAGCCAATCCGTATATTTTGTGAAACGATGATGTCATCACATCACGTGTCATCTGTGTCACGAGTAACAGCAACAACAATAAAGGCGGACTTATATGATTGTATTCGTGCTGCAGAAGCTACTAAGCCTACTAGCTTTATTACAGCAAAATCTATTGCTTCTCTGCAACTGTGGTGAGCAAAAAGCGATAATCTTTGTCTTCTTCTTCTTGGTTCGAATACAGCGCGCAAGGTTATGCGCATGCTCAAAGTCTTCTTCTCCGTGTATAGTATATCTCTGTGGCAGAATTACAGCGCCCCATACTGGTCTGGCATATATACTACACCGTTTTCAGTCGGTTTCAGTGGTTTCGTGTGTACGCAGATATTTCTTGAGACGACGCCGTGTTTACAGAATTTTTTTTTAGAACGAGGAAAAAAAAATATCGGATCGGGAACGCACCGGCTTCGTGTGGACGTGGCCAAAGAGAAAGTCACTCTTTACAACTTTTTTTGTAACAAATTGTAAGCATTACTCTGTATTTATTTTACAATGAAGACTTTTCAGTGTTATTTATACATTTGATTGCTTTAATTTCTGTAGTATTTCTTACCCAAATACTACCGTCAGACTCGCATGAAAAACTTTAAGCCGTGTTTAATTTTTCCTCTTTTTTCGATTGTACTTATTTGTGCTATCATTTTGTAAATTTAGTGCATTGTTTCAAATAAAGTCTCCCTGTGCTTTATGTAAGCTCCTGCAACAAAATTACCCAAATTATCAAATTACCATATTTATCAAAGCATAAGAATGTAAGAATATTGCATAGTTGTGAAGTCAATTGTTTTATTTGTCATATCACAAAGAAACTAACACGTGTAAAAACAAAATGAGAACCAACAAATGTGTGTGTATATATTTATTATTATTATTATTATTTAATATTTTTGTATAATAAATTAACATTCTTCATTTGTAATTCACTTTAAAAAGTATTTTCTAAATGTAAAAGAAAAAGGCATGCATGATTCCCCCCCTGCCCCCCTCAGAAAAAAATATATTTTACTAGCTAATATACCATTCAGTGCACTTATGTTATTATATATGTGAGCTGCTACTTTCCTCAAAGTTATTTAATTTTCACTAAATATTGTTCTCTGTAAAATGTCACTCCTGTTGTTTTTCAGTTGAAGTGCCAGAGTGGAGATACAGGTGCACTGATGTTGGAAGAAAGCGTGGGTGATGGAGGACTAGAGGTAAAAAAAGAGGAAGATGAGGACCAGGAGGAGGAGGAAGAGAGGAGGAGAGAGCTGGAAAGGCAACGGGCGCGGGAGAGAGAGAGGGAGGCGGAGAGAGAGAGGGAGCGAGAAAGAGAACGGGAGAGACAGCGCAGTGATGAGCTGAAAAGGAAGGACTCTGATGCGCTGAAGATGCTGAGAGGAGAGCTCAAGTACATCTTTCAGCCTTAATTATGATTCTCAATACTGCTTGATTTAATATTATCTGCTATTTTATCAATCTTGCTGGATATAAATGGACAATCAGAATTAATATACAGTGGCTCAAAGAAGTATTTGTTCTTACCTAAAAATTCATTGCATTACATAACAAAATATCAATGCAAGTCACACACGCATGTTCTTTTTTTTAATAAATAATTAATAATAAAACATAATATTTAAAATGAAGACAAAAAGCATTCTCTTTGTGTTTGCTTTATTTTTGGCAACTATAATATCGTCTTTTAAATGCAATTATATAGCATTTAATGAACTTCAGATCTGTCACCTTACCCCATATCAATTGCGTCACACCAACAGAAAAGCTCAGGAGTCTCAGAAGGAAATGAAACTACTGCTAGATATGTACAAATCAGCCCCAAAGGAGCAGCGAGACAAAGTGCAACTCATGGCCGCAGAAAAGAAGTCCAAAGCAGAGGTACGTGAGCCCACCAAGCCTTGCTGTCTTTCTGTGAGGCAAAACCATTAACATGCAATTCGCTTGGGGTGGTCCTTCTCTTAATTCTAATATCAACATTGTCTGGTAGGTGGAAGAGTTGAGGCAGCGAGTGCGGGAACTCGAGGAGAGGGAAAGGAAAGAAAGCAAGAAACTGGCAGATGAAGATGCCCTCCGCAAGATCCGTGTGGCCGAGGAGACCATCGAACACTTGCAGAAAAAACTGGCTGCTACTAAACAGGTGGTGTGTCTAGTTGGTAAACCTAGTTATTGTAAACAATTGTGTTAGAATTTTTCTAGTTCAACAACCTCTGTAGCTTTGAAGCCAGTGCACTGACAGTGCCCGTGTGGACCTTTCAGGAGGAAGAGGCTCTGCTGAGTGAGATGGATGTGACGGGTCAAGCGTTTGAAGACATGCAGGAGCAGAACAGCAGGCTCATGCAGCAGCTCCGAGAGAAAGATGATGCCAACTTTAAACTGATGAGTGAGAGAATCAAATCCAACCAGATTTACAAGCTTCTGCGGGAGGAAAAAGAGGAGCTGGCGGACCAAGTGCTCACTTTCAAAACTCAGGTGTGCAAGAAAAAAAAGCATTTCCTCGTACAATCACCATGTGTCCAGGCAAGAATTTACGGATGAACAAAAACAAACACGTTCTCATAATCTACTAGTTGGTGGGTTTTATGAAAAACTAGTCTACTGTGGCTGTGTCCAAAAGCTTAGAAAGCCAACTGTTTTTGGACCGGCCTCTGAAGCAGTATAATGGTCTAATGATTTACAAAAACAATTTTTGCCGTTCCTTTGAATAGCTGTAGGGAGCACAACAGATGTGTCAACTTTTTTTAAATTTGCTATATTTTTTTTAGCTTAAAGTTCCTCTTTGTTCAAAAATACACAAATCTGTCCTTTAAAAATATCCTTAAAGTTTTCAAAATGGAGACCAAAGTACTGCAACTACAAAATAAAGCATAAATCTAGTTGGTCTATAGTCAACTAGTCGGCCCATCCCTGCTAGAATGAAAGCTAAAATTGATGGGCCTTTCCATTTTTGAGGGAGTAAACCTGCATGTAATATGTTTAATAACTTCTGTTTTTGCAATAATGATTTAGTTGCATCATCTGCTCTTTTTACTGCCCTTCCCAGGTGGACGCTCAGCTGCTGGTAGTCCAGAAACTAGAAGAGAAGGAGGGTGTCCTGCAGAGCACACTGGCCACTCTGGAGAAAGAGCTGGCGCTGCGCACTCAAGCACTGGAGCTCAACAAGCGCAAGGTAAAACCGGAAAGATCACAGACGCCCACCTCTGTTCTGATGTCCATGACAACCATGACTCAGCTTAGCCAACCATTAGCATGTATTTCCAGATGTGTGTTTAATGCTGCTTTTTCTGCACAATGGCTCAGGCGGTGGAGGCGGCCCAGTTGGCCGAGGACCTTAAAGTGCAGCTGGAACACACTCAGACCAAGTTGAGGGAAATCCAAGCCTCGGTTCTAGACAACCGCACTGCCCGTGAAAGGGAGAGTGCCAACCTCAAGAGAGCACAGGTACATGGGCACGTGTGTTGTAGATATGTTTGGGATACAAATGAGTGGGAACACTGTGTGTAACTCTTCTACTATGCTGTTTTTTGGGGGGGTTTTCAGGAGGACTTGTCCAGGCTGCGGCGTAAGCTGGAGAAACAGAAGAAAGTTGAGGTGTACACGGATGCTGATGAGATTCTACAAGAAGAAATTAATCAGTATAAGGTGAGGATTGGCTTTTCAAAGATTATTTTTATGTAGACAACCAGTCAAACATAAACTAGTGCCCTCAGTTGTCAGTTAGATTCTCTTGTATTCAGCAAGGATGCATTAAATTGATCAAAAGTGACAGTAAAGAGATTTTTTATATTGCAGAAGATTTCTACAGAAACATTCTGTTCATCATAGAATTATCAGCAATATTCAGCAACACAACTGTTTTCCACGTTGATAAAAATGTTTCTTGAGTGCCAAATCAGCATATTGGAATGATTTCTGAAGGATCATGTGACACTAAAATTATGTAATGGCTGGTGTAAAATCACAGGAATCTTTTTTTTTTTTTTTTTTGAATTAAAATGGAAAACAGTTATTCAAAATTGTGATATTTCACAATATTACTGTTTGTACTATTATTTTGACCAAATAAATGCATCCTTGGGAGCATGAGACTTTCCAAAACAAAGAAAAATCTTACCAATCCCAAACTTTGAACAGTAGTGTATATAATATTTATTAATTGAAATATATAAATTAAAAGATTAAAAATATATCTGTATATATATATATATATATATATATATAATATTATTATTATTATTATGTTTATTTTAATTCTATGTTGTATATTGTTTTGTTTTTTGTATAGAATAATAGTGAAGTCATTAAAATACTGAAAATAGAAATGGAAGAATGAGAAATTTGTTGTTACCAAAAAGCTATCATATAATTTTAGCTTCTTCAAAGCAGGCCTGCGTTGCATAGATTACACACTGTGGCCATTCTTTCAACCATTCTTTTAACCATTCTTTCATCTTGAGGAACTGGGATGGTGTTTTTTTTAAAGGAGTTCCCCTGTGTGCTGGCCACTTGTTTTCCTGTACTATTTAGTCCAACTCATACTTTAAAATAAAACAACTCCATAACTTCATAAGTTTTATGGAGAATTTGTGTCTATGAAATCATTTTCAAACATTTGAAATTTTGACTGTAGCTTTATAAGTGTATTATTTGTGCCTGACCTGACTGTTGTCTCCATTCTAGGCTAAATTGCGTTGTCCCTGTTGTAATACACGGGATAAGGAGACTGTCCTCACCAAGTGTTTCCACGTCTTCTGCTATGAATGCTTGAAGACTCGCTATGACACTCGCCAGAGGAAGTGCCCCAAATGCAATGCTGCATTCGGAGCAAATGACTTCCACCGCATCTACATCACCTAATTTAGAGTGGACTTCTTGATGGACTGAAAACAATAGATGAGAAAAGAAGGGATGAAAGTGGTCTTGAAGCACAGGATTACCATGCTGTGGTATTTTAAAATGCTCTAAAGGGCCACTTTTGCCCATCTGTGATAGGTGGTGCGAATGACCAAACAGACAGTGACAGAATGGAAACAGTTGTGAAGTAGTCATGGTCTATAGCACACACGCAGTGCTCCTTCATTGCAGAGGAATCCATTGAGTTTTTTTTTTTTTTTTCTGTTTTATACTTGCATTTTTGAATCTTCATGAAAAAAAAAAAAAGACTGTATCTGCTCAAATTTCTAAATATCATAAACGTCATAATCCCACAGAATATGACAGACTTTTAAAGTTCACAGAAACTGTTTTGTTTTGACAATTATGGCCTTATCCGTTTGAGTCATACAGTAACTCTATCCAGTTATGTAGTTAGTCAGTCAGTCAGTCAGTTTCTATGGTGACACTCAATGTTATTGAACCCCTTAAAGTTAGTAATGAACAGATGTGATGGGTACTGGGTGGACAGAGGAGAGCTGCAGAATTAGAAACGTAAGATTGTGGTGCAGTGACTTTAAAAACACAAAGCAGAGAGACCAAGAAATATTCATGCAAAAGAAAATTTGTCTCAACTGATTCAGCTTTAGACAGGTACCATTAATACCCAAACACTCATCAGATAACACATCACCAACATGTCAATAACTATTGCACAATTTCCTTTAAAAATAAAAACTGGATACAAGTATTTGTGAACTCAGCTCTTTGCTTTGATGTCAACCTATACACATCTTATAGAGTCATTACAATGTGTTTAAGCATTGTTTTCCCTAGGCAGTTAAAGCTATTAAGTTTTGATTTTGCAATGATGATTTATTGGGTAGATAAAGCTGAGTTTTCATTTTAACAGTGATGTGAAAAAGATGAAATGGGACTTTCCATGGACATACCCTGAAATATTACAGTCCATATGCTTTCTGCCAATACAATCCTATTTCCGTAATGCATGTTGATTTAGTAACTTCAGATGATTTAGATATGCATAGTTGCATATGATTAGGCATCAGAAGAGGATCACAGGAGAGAGAAAAAACCTACCCTTTGTGTACCCTTTTTTTTACTGCAAATTCTTGCCCAGAATATGTATGTAAATATTTTCCATTATATTGCGCAATTGACCTTATGTTATTCCCCACACCCATGGTCTTGCTGTTCTGATCGTATTAATAATAACTGTCTTGCTGCTTTTCCTCTCAGTCTGCGTTGTGTGAGTCTGCCTGCCAAACACCGAACTGTTGTTTGCTCTCTTGGACCAGAGACAGTGAATTACGTAGTTGGGTGGGGTGACTTTAATGTGCTCATTTTGCCCAAACATACTTTGCACGGGGAGACTGGGGTCTCTCGTTTGTGCTTTTACAGAAAGTACTTATTTTTCACATATTGTCTTCGTTTAAACTCTTATTCCTTGAAGTTGTTTTTCTTGGTATAGGTCTGACATCAAATATTTACGTCAGTAAGATCACCAATATTATAATGGCGGATATTTCCTAGTAATAGAGAGTTGTACTCTTTCACGTAAATGTTGCCTCTCTTGAAAGTAAAAACGAAACTTCACAGAGAACATGCTGTGTTGTGCGTCTCTACCATCATTGACTGTTTCATAATCGTCGTGCTGAATACAGAGATTCAGTGGCCCGTGTTTCAAAACCTAGCAACTACCCAGCAAACAAAAACTGTTTTAAGAACGTTTTACGAATCTTAATCTTAAGTCATGAAAACGTTATTTCTTAATGTTCTCTGAACGTTCAAATCTTCCAGTTAAAAATAATAATAATAATAAAAGAAAAAATATTGGTTGTGCTAAGGTTCAATTGAATCATTTTGCAAACATTGTGAGAATGTTACTTTTGAATGTTCTCTGAACGTTCTGAAACAATTAAGTGACATTTAAAAATGTTAGAACGTCCAACTAAAATGTCTCAGGGGGGGAAAAAACGTTACATGAACGATCTTTATGCTAACGTTTTGAGAACGGTCTATTACGTTACTGTAATAATGTTTGTTTGTTTTGTTGAAATTCTTCTTACATCCGATGCGATGGCATCAGCAGTAGGCTAAAGTTAACATTTTATTCATTCTGATTAATTCAGTAACAACTGCGCATTTTGATTCAAAGAGAACCGATTTATTTTGCAGGGAAAGGACTCGGCGTCATTCGTTTTGGGAATCTGATGCACTGTATGCTTTTGATTCACTAAAATAACAGACTTGGTGTCTTTCCATGCTAAAAAATGCCAGGAACCGGCTCTAGGTCGCAACTCGAGCTGAATATTTCGCGTGCTCTGTAAACACTATGAATTAACAACAAACCGATAGTCACGAACAAATCAAATATTTTCTCAATAATTGTTCTCTAATAAATTCTTAATAAAAGTTGTCGAATCTCAGCCGTGATTTGAATTCACACGGATGTCCTAAACGCGGTCTACATAGGCAGCACACGGGCTTCTGGAGTGGAGACACAGCCACGAATCTCAGTACAGTACATAGGAAATGACTCATAGAGGAGTTGAACCCAACGCGTGGGTGTGGGCGCTATTAAAACAAGACTGAAAGTTTGGGGTGGTTCATTCACACGCGCGCTCTTGCTATGCTATAATCCCGTTTGTGGCTTTTAATCTTTTGAAGAAATCTTTTTGATTTCAATATAAATAAAGACCAATGGATTCCGGTGCGCTGCGTTGCATCTATTGGATTACTCTATTGGTCGCCACGCTTATTAATGGAATAAACGCGGATAAAAGTAAGAATATTCACATTTACTTGCTTAATATCTTCATGTTATAACATATAGGCTAGCCTAGCATATGTATGACGTATCTTATGGATTTTCCGTGGCCGAAGAGAGTTCCAAACTTTTGTCTCATTTGTCCTCTTGCTATGAACATGGGAAGACGTGGAGTCAGTGGAGTTAATGACGATGAACTGCCTCATTCGTAATAGCTTCCTTTACCAGTTGCAGTTCCCACCGGTTCCGCATTCCAATGCTCTTATTTCACTCCCACCCACTCCATGGGTTGTATTGTGCCCAGCTGAGAACAGTGCAACACAAGAGGCTTCAGCTTTCCATGAGGAACATGAGGCTTGTAGTGTCTTTGTAACTTTGGCATGAGTATGTTACTGCTGGAACAGTTTTAATTGTAAAAACGCTTGCAGGAAAAAAAAAAAAAAGTGCATTGTCTGCTATGGGAAAGTATTAGGCAATGCATTGGAAAGCGCCCACATGCCCTTGTTATATTCAGTGGCTTTAGTTAAGCAGTAATTGAATGCAGTCAGTAAACTGTTTCATGTCATGTCACAGTTATACATTATAAGGAGAAAATTGGATTTAAAGTCTTATGGATTTAATCATGCACATCAAAACATGCTTAAATCATCAGAGAACTACTGTAGTAGTTCTCTACAGGGGGGCTGAGGCCCAATAGGGGGCCTCAGTAAACTTTTAAGGTGCCCTCAAGCTATCATCATAATAATTTTTTTAACAAATAAAACATGAATTATATGAATACATTCAGGAATTTACACATTGCTCAGCTCACCACCAGCTATACAAACTTAAACATTTGTCAGTTTTGTTTTCTATTTCATCCCCACAAATAATTTATGTTTTATTTAAAATGGGATTGGCTGGAGCAGTGTGTAGTGAGTGAGTATAGCCTATACTTTATATACAGATATGTCATCTTCAAGAATCTACCATTTCAGCAGAAGAACAAGAGGAAGAACCTTAGCCTGGGGGCCTTCAAATATTAACTTTGACAATGGGGGTCCTTGGATTACAAAGGCTAAGAGCTAAAGGCATCTGAAATTCAAGTTTATTTTTTACAGATCATTAAGCTTGCTATGCTAAAACATGCAAGGCTTTGAACATATTATTCTCAATCTCCACAGTATATCTTCATTTGAGCAGCCCACATTCTCAACCTCAACCATCAGATAAGAATGCACTGAAGTGTAATTCACTATACCCTCTACAGTTTTTTTTATTTTTATTATATGCAAATGTATGTGCTTGAATGTATGACGTGCATGCAGTGAAACACTTGATGAGTCATGCATCCTTAAAAGTCTTGAGTCAATGTCAGATAATAAATCAATGTGAGCAGTGCACATTGTTCTGTTATGTCCCACGACACCTCAAGAAAAGATGTGACATTCAGTAGGCTATGCAGTTTCACTCATTTTAATTTGGTTGCTAATGCCAATCATTTACATTTGATGGCATGTAATCAATGGATACACTTCAAATGGATTAGACATCAAGACGTCCGCTAAGAAAGGTCTTCATCAGTCACGTCACATACTAGTACTGCAGCAGGTGATATTAGCTTGCAGATGTTTATCATCTATTCTAGACCGCAGCTGTGAGTTTTTCGTCAAAGGCTTTCTGTGGTACCTGCCTTGCCGCATTTTCCCTTATGTAGGCTACCTCCCCTGATTGCAAGCATGTGCGCAAGACAAACTTCAACTCTCACTGACGACCCACCGACCCATTAATTCTCTTAAAGTCACTTTTCCATGTCCTCAGTTCTCGCAGTGGGACACTTTGCATGCACTCAGGGCCACATCATTGTCTGGCCGCCAGCTTAGACTTGCTTACGCACACAGAGCATGAGTAATATCGTTTCCCCGCGAGTGCACCACCACATCACTTCAACGGAATTTCCCATCTCATTTCATATGAAAAAGGCAGTGCGAAGAAAGCTCTTGGATCTTTTCCAGTCGTAAAACATCATATTTTAACCATGTGCAAAACCCCGAACACACCCCAAGTTATCAGGAAACCTGTTGTTTTTGTCCGTTTCATTGTAATGTGTTACCGCTACCTGACACCTTTTTGTGTGCGGTTCTTTGTTCAGTTTTGTTAGGTTCAGCCCCCTGTGACAAATCTGAATTCTGGAATAGAGATGTCGCAGTGTGTGTACCTTGTTCTGAATGCAAACAGTACCCGAAAACTCCATCATGTGACACATGTGAGTATAATGTAGCCTGTCAAATTTAAAATGGTTCTGAGAGTAGCGATATTTATCGCGTTATAGGCCTATCACGTGCGATAGGCAAATGGCATATTGACAAATGAGACGTGAACGACTCATAATTCAAATTTGGTTGCATTATGATTTCCCTAATTCCTAATATGATCAAGATTGCATATGAAACGGAATTTGGCTATTTAATAAAAATCTGCTCAAGTGATTCAAGCTTGTTCAAGTTGGTAATATGGTCTGATCTCCCCATTTGGCTATTTAAAATAACTCCACTCAAATGAATGAGATAACTTGAATAAAGAGGAATTCGTTTTGCTGAACAAGACTCAAAGATCCAAATCAGTAAAATAGTCCATCCTTCCCATCACGAATAAGTTTGAACACTCATGAGAATGAATATGTAAGTAGGCCTACATGGTTTTGCAATAGGTCAAAGCTAACATACAGAGAAGGAGTGGCCAGATTCTTTCTGTATGATCTGAAGAGCTGGAGGACTTCCAGTAACATTGTTCTGTGTTTTTAAGGCCCACCCATAGAGCCTTCAGATTCCTGGAGGGTGGCAGCAATTACCAGTTTGTCTGTCCTGGCAGCCGTAATTGTTTTCGGAGCCTTGATCATAGGAGTTCTAGTACATCAATGCAGGTCAAGGAGGACCTTACGTGGTGAGATGTTAACATTATGTCCTCTTTTTAACAACAAAAACACTCTCAGAACTTACCCAACTTTTTCTGTCCACAATTCAGAGCCGATTGAAGAGACAACAGGACCCCTCTATCCAGTATAGGTTCTTCAAGAGGTAAGAGTGGAAAAATGCAACACATTTTAGTATGTTTTGAAATGCATTAAGGAAATTAATTTTCTAAATGTTTGCATCTCAAGGAACTCAAGCTGACAGCATATGAAAATGGACTGTTACTCCAGTGAATTAATGCTCCAGTTGGTGGAACACTGGCTGGTACCTCAACCACAGAGTGTTCAGAGTAGCATCTGATTCGTCTAATTTATTACATTAGTAAGCTATGTCATGTATAGTGAATGGTTATGCACAAAAGCTGCACTGAGACATTGTCGTTCACTGTGCAGAATGGGTTTGCAAACCTTAGGTGCTAAGTGACATCCTATGGACAGCATGATAGCATATTTTATATTCCATTGTTGGAACCCTTAAAATGCTACACTGTGTTTGCAGAATTTTGTTTGAGGCCATTAATGTTGCACTTATGGTGCATTGTAGATGCATTCCCACTTGAATATCCATTGTTAGTTAGATTTGTGAATGTGATAAACACAAATAACCCTAACCTGTTTAATATAGTAGAATTAGTCAAAGATGATCCTTTTTACACAATTATGCCTCCTAAACAGATTTAGTATGGCACATAGCCATTTGAATGTATTTGTAGTAATCGTTTGTACAGTTTATCTATTTTTATAGTGTTGGAATACTACGCACTGTATAGATGTAGCCCTTATAACAATGTTGACACCGACTGGCTCAGCACAGCAGCCTGTCAATGGCATTGATGAACATTCTGGAGATGTGGGGACACTGAAGACCATCAAAGACACAGCAGCCGATTACCCGAAAGAGAAGAGTCGCCAGCTGACATTAACAAATTTTCTAAGAGTCGCAGGTGTCAGATTAAATTTTCCTGCCTTTATGCGCATAAGAGATTAGATAGTGTAGAGAGATATTTACATACTTGTATATCAATACATTTAATATCTAGTGTCTAATCAATTTATCTTAGTAAAACATTACTAAAGGATAAAGTCACCAATTTGAGATGAATAGCGAGCAATGGGCATTAAGAAATGTATATGTTAATATACAGCGGATGCTAAGGAGAACGTTTCTTGTTTGAATGACTTCAAGCGCATTTAGCAAGAGTAAAGGGGTGAATCTCACCAAACCTGATAAGAACATGAATATTTTGCTTAAAGAAATGATCTGTTTTCTTTGCATTGTTACATTGTTTCCAGGAAAACTAAGCACATTTTACACCCCAATTCCCAAGAAGACTACGTACCTCATTGCGAATCACTGCCATGTTTGTCAGAGATTTAGAACATCAAGGCCTGGTTTCACAGACAGGGTTTAGATAAAGCCAGGATTAGGCCTAAGTTTAATTAGGACCTGAGTAGCTTTTATAAACATGCCTTGGAAGAAAAACAAAAAAAACATTACTGATGTGCATCTTGAGACAAAACAATAGCACTGACATAGCTTAAGATATGTCAGTGCAAGTTGCTTTCAGTTAAAACAGCTCAAACATGCATTTTAGTCTGGGACTAATCTTAAGTCTTGTCTGTGAAACCGGGGGCAAGAAACTAGTCCAGAATCTTGCTAAACATAAACCTGTGAAGCATGCACGGCGCTGACACAGTCTTGAGTAAAGTTGGTTGTGTATATGCCTTTACTCATTCACGATTACTCCAACAAGACTGCAGAGGAAACTATGCATTGTAATGCAATAAAGATAACTAATGTATTTTATGAATGTGTTGACAATTTATTTTTCCTAAATGTGTTCTTGAAAGCATCTAATTTCAGTATTCACACTTTAAGAGAAAATATGAAAGCAAAGCGAACTCATTTCTCATTTGCATATTCTAAATTAATCATGTCATGCTCTGCAACTGCAACGGATTCAAGTGTTTAAATAAAGATAAGGGAAGGCAGAAAAAGAAGCCAAAACACACTGTTATATTGTTTTTATTCAGTTCAAGAAAGTGAGGGTATCAACACCTACAAATAAACATCATCTGCTTATTAAGGTCCCTACTTGAGAAAGAAACATTGATCATGTGAACAAAAATAAATAATTTATATTTAAGATATATGCATCTGATTACAAGGAGTCTCAATTGTCAGTTTAAGTTCTAATGAAGCCATTAATACATAAAGGTTTGCAACTCCTACTCTTAAATAATCAGTAAGCACTGATCTATAGGCTTAAAAGGAAACCATCTAACAAATAACTCTAATCCAAGTAGGGTGGTGATATGAAATGGCACATTGAAATTCAATCTGGCATTAAAGACAGACATAGAAGCCTTGATGCCAGAAGCATCAAGCTAAATGTATTTTCTTACATTGCGTCTAGTAAAGTTGCAAGACCTGAGCATTTAAAAAAAAAAAAGACTGTTGCAAAAAACGTTTAGTCTGTGAATTCCTGCCCTAATTGAGCCCGACCGATCATGGATTTTTGGGTTTATTCATTTTTTTGTGCTCCAATATGTTGTGAAGAATATACTTCCACTTCATAAAACATTTAGTATAAAAGTATGCGCTAAGAAAACTGAAATATTTCTGTTGTTCTTTCAAATACACTGCTGTGAATGCTTTTAAAGAGGTATTTCTGAAGTGTTTACAACCATTATCTAAAATACCTACGTACTCAACCAATCTAGCATTTATCACACATTTAATACCATGCATAATGTGTACCACATTTAACAGTAATAAAGACAAGAAATATGCTTAAGGTATAAATGGTTATTTTTAAATAAATAAATATCTTTGAGATTTTCTACAGGACAGGCCTTAGGGTAGGTTGCTGTTTGACAGCTTTACCAGTGTCATCCATTGTGAAACTGCAGGAACATCATGTGTACAGTGGTCTTAATGAGAAGATGAAGTGATAACAGCAAATTTACTATGAGCAGTGCGATAACCTGAAAAAAACGGAAGCACTTAATACAAACATAATGAGAAGGATAGCACATATCCTTTTACCCCCATAATACCCTTCTTTAAAAAAAACAAAACACGTATTCTGTTCCCCCTCCGATTACGCCAACTAATCGGTCGGACTCTTGAAGGCAGCACTGGGTAAGAGTTTGGACAGAAATACTCATCCAAGCTCTCAGTCTGAGATCTATCATAGTACCATACAATTTGTGCACTGTGTGGGAACACAAAACAAATGAAATAAAATAAAAAATCTAAAATGGTCTCTGACAGGCACTGTCACTTATTCTAAAATGTCTACAGTATTACTGTCCCTACCAGAGGTAGTATCTTATCAATGCCAGCTTTAAGTGTCCTTTGAAGAACTATATTTAAAAACACAACAGTAAAGGAGGCAAGCCTCGCCGAGATTAGCATCTGTGTGCAACACCATCTGGACAAGCACAGCAAAAAACCTGATGTTGTACGATTATTGGCAATAGGCCTTGGGTGGAGAGAGTCTTCCTCTTGTAATAGAATATTGTTTTGAAATTTTCCCTTGGGGTGACAAGACTGAAGTGAGGCCTCAGAGGAAAGGGTCCACGCCCAGTCCGATTAATGCATTATCATCCATATTGAAGGAGGACTCGTAGGTCTGTTGGGTATTCTGATGCATCTTCTGATGGTGCCGGAGGTTAGACTTGCTAGAGAAACGTTTGTCGCATAGGAGGCAAGAGAAGGGCTTCTCTTTGGTGTGGATGCGCCTGTGGCAGATAAGCTGGGTGGAGACCCGGAAGGCTTTGCCACACTCCAGGCACTGATAGCGTTTGGGTTCTGTGTGAATGCGCCGGTGATTCTTCAGTGCCATGAGATTGGTGAACTCCTTCTGACAGACCGAGCAGAAGAAAGAGCCGGTCTTGTGGCTGTTCTTGTGGTTGAGCAGTGAACCAGCGTGGCGATAAGTGCGCCCACAGTGCTCACACACATGACTCTTCTCCTCCCTACCGTATTCCTCACTACTTTCCTGCTGGTCTTGCGGCTCAGGGAAGCCATGTACTCGGCTGAAAGCTGAATCGATCTTAGGAAGGCTCTGAATTCCTATCTGCTGGTCCAGTGTAGAGTCCCAGTCTAAATCCTGCTGCATCTGCATACCTTGCTCATGGTGCGACTGCCCTTGTAAGCTGCCATGGAGCTCCTGGTGCTGCTGAAAACTAGCCAGGTTTGGGAAGTTCTGTTGACATATGTTGCAGTAATAGGGGAGTCCCTTACTATGCACCTCCATGTGGCTCTGCATGTGTGAAAACTCACAGAAGGTTTTCCCGCAATCTGGGCAGCAGTGGCGAGCCATCTGAGAGTGGCTCTTTAAATCCAGTGGATCTGTGAATGTTTTGAGGCAGAGAGTGCAGTGCAGGAGGTCAGCAGAATGAGTCTTCTTGTGGTTGAGAAGGGAGCCGGCGTGTCTATAAGAGCGTCCGCATTGATCACATCTGTAACAAAGGACAATACTGGCATAAGATACAATGAAATTATGAAGGATTGAAAAGGATAGGTGTTTAGATACCATTTAAGAAACAATCTGACTCACGTATAGCATTTGTCCACACCATCTTGATTTACAGTAGAGTTCGGATTTCCGTTTCGGTAACAGCGATGTCTCTTTAGCCCAGACTTTCCCTGGAACCTTTTACCACACGTTTGGCAGCTGTAATGAGTTGCTCCCCGTGCATGGATTTTTTGATGGTTGTACAGGATACTGGAGAGACGGAAAGCTTTACCACAAGTAGGACAGACATACTTTTTCTTCTGCGTGTGAATGCGTGTGTGGTTTCGTAAAGCCATGGGATTGGAAAAGGGCTTGGCACAGAAGGAGCAGGTAAAATTGCCTGTTTTGTGAGTGTTCTTATGGTTCAACAAGCTACCGGCGTGACGGTAACTTCGACTGCAAATGTTACACTTGAATGGTCGTTCCTCTTTTCCTAGGGCCGTACGGTCTACATTTCCTGGGGGGACAGAATCAGAGACAGTCTCTTTGCAACAGGTGTGTCCTTCAAGTAGTTCGTTATCTGGAAATACAAGACGGCAATTCTTGCATTTTAAATCCTTTTCTTGTTTGTGGCCCCTGACCTTTCTTCTTGCTGCTGCATTTCTTTTAGTGGTCGAACAAGTGTGGTTGAGTAACTGTTTGTTTCCTCTGAAGGCCTTTCCACATTCTTGGCAGCGGTATCTTTTGACAGCAAAGTGTATTCGTAAATGGTTCTTCATTGCTAGCTGGTTGGAGTAAGTGTTGTTGCACAAAGCACAGTAATATTCACCTGTCTTGTGCGAGTTTTTGTGGTTGACCAAGCTTCCCGCATGCCGATAGCTTCGCCCACATTGATCACAGACAAAAGGACGAGGGTCCTTGGGATCTCCTATCTGGCCCTTCTTTTCTTGGCTAGACTTATCACTGTTAGAGGTCTGCCGTTGCTTATGGCGTCTGCTCATTCTCTTTCTGCCGAAATTAAGTGCCTGCATTCCACTCCCTGAGGCATTTCCACTCATCTGCATGAGTGTCTGAATTTGTTTGTTGAGCTCTTCAATCTTAGCCTTGTTTTCTTGATGTACCCTCTGGTGGTTCAATAGTTGTTTATAGATTTTGAATGCTTTCCCACATTCTGTGCAACTATGCCTGGTAGAGAAAGAGAACAAAAAAAAAAAAAAAATCAGATAAACAAGAACCAGATAAAACTTGGCTAAAAAACAATACAGATGAAGTATGATACTTTTTGCAAAGCAATCAAATTCTGAAATTTTAAATACTTACTTCTTAACATCGAAGTGTGTCCTCTGGTGATTCTTGAGAGCCAACAAATTATAAAAACGCTTTTGGCAAACAAAGCAGCGAAACACTCCAGTTTTGTGAGACTTCTTATGATTGAGCAAAGATCCAGCGTGTCTGTATGAACGACCACACTGGTCACACTTGTACTGTCGTTCTCCATCATGTGGACTCTCCTGTAAAAGTTCTTGTTGAAATGTATTTCTAAGAAGCGGTTTCTCCGCGCATTTCTCCCCCACTTGTCCATCTCGTTGTCCTGTGCACTTGTGGTTATTGAGGTGATAAAGATCGCTGCAGCTTATGCCACATTTCCCACAAATAATACCTTCCATTTCCACTTTTGGTTTGAGCTCATTCTGGTGGTCTGTTACAAATTGATCTGGCGTATTACCTTCTATATTGCTATGCAAGAGCTGGTGGGCTTGTAGGTCTTTTTTCTTTGTAAAGCTCTCTCCACAAGTGCTGCAGATAATCAGACTGCATTCACTCTGCTGATTTTCACTCTGTTCATCTCTCTTGACCTCTAGAGAAGACACAGATGACGGGCCAGATGCTGAAGGTGCAGCATGGGTTTGAGTGTGACCTCGGAGATGGCTTCGTAGTGCACGCATGTTACTATAGTGATTCCCACAAACTGAGCACTGATACATCTCTCCATCATCCTCTTCACACTCAGCTTGATCTTCACTGTCACTCATTTGTCCATGAATGTTGTCATGAAAGGTCTGCTGTCTAAAATAGGCCTCAGCTGCACTGCCATTGTGTTCCTCAAAACCAATATCCTCACCCGACTCTCCTAAGAAATGTTGATGCTTTGTGTTTTGAAAGTCCATGTGACCGGATGAGTCGTTCGTCATGGTCTGATACTGCTGAATCAGGAGGGGACATGTGTGTGACTTGATTCCTGCAATATCAGTAAATGTCTTACCACAGTCTGCACACATGTGCCTCTCCATGAGGTGTTCGTCCTGAGGTAGGTGCTCATCTGGGAAGGAATTGTCAAACTGCTCATGAAATTCAGTAGCATTTGTCTCGTCCACATACTCCTCGTCTGATTTATGCTGCACAGAGTCTACCAAGTCATGAGGAAGGCCTAATATTCCACTTACATCTCCCTCATGTGATGAAAAGCAGCCCTGTTGGTTCTCATGTGTTAAGGGTTCTGAGGAAAGCCAGTCACCCTCAGAACTAGCAGGCAAAGATGTGGGTCTTCCCTTATGAATCCGAAGGTGGCTTCGCAGAGCCGCCAAATGTGGGTAGCTCTTGCGGCAGATGGAACACTGAAAGATCCCGGTCTGATGGGATCGTTTGTGATTTATAAGACTGCCTGCATGCCTGTAACTTTTGCCACAAATGTTGCACCTGAAGCGGCGACCAGAACCGTCATCATCTTCTACTTTGATGTTATCAGGACATGGTTTTGAATGATCAGGGTTGAGGTCCTCTGATGGTAGGGCCATAGGCTGTCCCTGAGCATGTACGGTCAATGAATTGTCATCCAAAGAGTTAGGTAGATACATTTCCCCATTTTCCATTGGCCCATCTGATTGGTCATAATCAACAACTTTATTGAGTAACTGAGGCAATGGTGGAGTGTCACTAGCGGGGGGATAAGGATTAGAATCTGGGGAATGAGTAACACTTTCATTGTACGAGAAATTGTGCTCCTCTGACAAATTGGTAGGGAGCTCAAATGACACAGAAGAGGAGTTGTGCAACAGAATATGATTTTGAAACTCATCATCATTAGCAAAAGTAACCTGACAAAGGTGACAAAAATGTATATTAACATCACCATTCTGTGGCATAACTTGCGGGGCAAGTTCTTGCTTGCAGTCTGTGAGGGCAGCTTTAGAGTTCTGTCCACTGAGACGACCTCGGGTTTTACTATGGATTCGCTGGTGACTATTAAGGGCAGCAAGATTGTTGAACTGTTTAAAACAGATTGGACACTCAAATATTCCCATTAGGTGAGTTTTCTTATGATTTATGAGGCTGCCATGATGTCTGTATGTCTTGTCACATGAGTCACATTTAAACGGCCTGTCTCCAGCATCATCTTCAGCTGCTGTGTCACTTTCTGGGGTTGAGTTTGAAATGTGTTCGGACTCTGCATCATTACAAAGGCTGCTCATTGGAGCAATATTCAGCTTCATGTCTGGCTGCAAATCTGGCATAATGTCAAAATCCACATCATCTAGATGCAGCAACTCGTCATCTTTATAACCACTTTCAATATGACTTTTTGCAACATTGTTCGTCATGACATGAGACTCTTTATTGCGATGGACCTTTTGATGGGTGACCAGCTGAGTTGCCAGACGAAAAGCCTTTCCACATTCTGTGCAAGAATATTTCTTTCTAGATGTGTGGATGCGCAGGTGGCTTTTGAGAGCCAATGCATTGGAGAGCTTCCTGGAGCATATATGACACTGAAAAGAGCCAACCTTGTGTGTTTTTCTGTGGTTAGCCAAGCTACCAGCATGCCTGTAGCCTCGTCCACATTCCTCACATTTGAACTTGCGTTCCTCTTCTGCCTGATGAAAAGTGTCTATATGCTCCAAACGACTGGGCATGCCTGGCTCTTGCATAGCCATAACGTTATAGTATAATGATAAGAAATGTCAATAAGAGCCAGCTTGAATGAGTGTGAGGGACACACCTGTCCTAACTATTATCAAAATGGCTTGTTCGGTGAGGCCTGAACGTGAAGGCAAAAAACTAGCTGAGAATACATTCTGTTCCATTCCATAGAAAAAATGTCATTGGGAGGAGGTTGCAAGTGCAGGCAGTGGATGAAATCTGTAACAGAAAAACCCATACATTATTTACCATTAAGTTCACACAAGGCAGTAGTGAAAAAAAAAAAAAAAAAATCAATCATGATAAAAAGCAAACATTAGCACTGCTTTCTCTAGTGTGACAAAAGCTCAGAGTTGACAACCAATGAGTCATTATATAAAACAAGTAGGCTAATTAAACAAAATTAAGTATTTTAACATTACTGTACAATAAAACATTGCACTGATTCATAGGGAAAATTCATGCAAACATATAAAAAAAAAAAGATATCATTATTTAAAAACAGTCTCAGTTGACATTCACTTTAATTGTATGGACTAAAAATGCAATTAAAGTAAATGTTGACTGAAGCGGTCATTCTGCCTGACATCTTTCGTTTTTCTTTATGCTGTTAGGAGAAAATCTTTTCTACAGGTTTGGAACGTCATGAGAGTGAGTAAATAGGACCCTATGATTTAAATGACGCAAAAAAATAAAATAAAAAAAACAGATGAAATTGTGAAATCCATTCATTAAATATACAGTAGTCAACATTTGAAGTGGATCAAAAAAGTTAATCAAAGCTGTCCTAAGACAGGACCAGGTAGTTCAAAATGAATGTATAACTTTGATGGAATGTTTTGATCCACATCAAATGTTGACTACTGTATTTTACTGTGCAATGTCAAGCACCTTGGCAAATTGAAATGATTATCAACTGAATTAATAAAACAAAAGTAGGCCTGTAGAATTAATTAAAAGTCAAACCATGTTGTGACTATGACTAGTCAGGGCTCATAAACTTCGGTTCTGGAGGGCCACAGTCCACAGAGTTGAGGACCAACCCCTAACAAACTCACCTTCCTGTAACTTTCTAGTAATCCTGAAGGCCTTGATTAGCTTGATGTGCTTAATTAGGGTTAGAGCTAAACTCTGAAGGACAATGACCCTCCAGGGCAAGAGTAGAAGAGTCCTTGGCTTGAGCCCTAGTGTTTGTGATTAAACCACAAAGAGACAGCTGTTTAAATATAAAGCGTGAGTGATATGTGCAACTTCATCTACACATACTCAAAAGAAATTAGGACAGGATTTGATTTCCAGTTGTTGATAATACATTTGTATTACATAATGAAAACACCAAATAACCAAGAATTGAATTTTTGAAAAAAAGATTTCATAGGCCTCCATTATTGGTAAAACTTTTAATGAGTTATTAATTTGTTAAAGTTTTAAATGGAAACCTATTAAACCACAGAATTTGGGACAAAATAAAATGCATTTCAAAGGGCTCTTTGTAAATAATGACTTTTCATGTCAGGGTGAATAGCTCCTTTATTAAACAAATATGGTTTAATTTATAAGTGTCCATTAAGCATAAAACACAGGCAAAAACTGTACATTTTTTTAAAAGCAACAATTAAACCAACTTGAGGTGTTCTATAAAATCAAAGTACATGGAGGGGTTTCTATATCCATAAAGACCATTTACCATCCATCATGAATCTTTAACGTTAAGTTAGTTGGTCTGAGTTCTAGTTTTTAATCTAATATTAGGTCTAATTTTAAAATTATAACATCATTCCACAAAAATAACGCGGTATATCTGTCGGGATCCGACAGCATGAAGGATCAACTGACTGACGGGCTCCAGCAGTTAGATGACAGGCTGCCTCACACAATGGAGCTCTATTGACACACTAAACACTTCTCCAGTACATTAGCTTAACAGCTAGCTACGCAAGCACAATCTCGACAGTGTATTAATCGATCGTTGTAATAGTCCTCTAGTAGTTGTCTAATTTAATATATGAGACAAAACGCTGAGATGAGCGGAATAAAATATATTTTTGGGAGAGGCAGTAGCATCCCATTCCACTGCGAGCTTGTTAGCAATAGGCGGCTAGAAACTGCGGCTAAATCTAGCCAACTGATACAGCAAAAAATAACGTTAGGAGTATACATACTGAATGTTGAGGTCTCCCTATGTGGTGTTGGTGCATGTAATGTTGGCACTCCGTCCACTTTATTTTAGTTTCAGGACGGGCGTGTTCGTCCCCCCTTTTCTAACAATTGTCTTTTCCCCATCCCACTCTCGACTCACTTCCTGCTTTTGTTGCTAGGGAACAGGAAATGTGCATCAGTGAAAAAAGTCCGTACGTTTTCCTCTCAAGAGCGGTTTTGTTTTAACATACGTTTTTAAATAGTTAAACGTTGCTTATTATATTATTTATACCATATCTGCCACTTCTAAAATTTGTTCAACCATTAACATGAGCCTTGTTTGTTCATTCTTTAATGCTGCCATTAATTTTGATGACAGCTTGCATTTTTAAAAATGTAAAATTCGACTGTATTTGGCAACTGTTACAATAAAGTAATAGCAATTATTTTTTTAACAAGCATAACCAGTTACACGTTATTATAACCACACACATTTTTTTAGTCCCATTCACATTTTTGTTATGTAACTTTATGCACAAAACAAATGAACATCCACATTGAAGTGAGCCTGCATAATTTCCCCTCCCACAGTTTTTTTTTTTTTTCACTCCACCCCATTCTTTCCCTCTTACCATGCACTGTAGTCAGCAGAAACTCTTCAGCAAGAATACCAAAAGAGCAGAGTGATGAATGCGAGTTAATGTTGTAGGTATTCCCCAGGTGGAGAGTGAGGAAGTCATGAATGCTAACATCTACGCGTTCGCAGGATAATTTCGTCGTGGTCCTAAAGCCGCCGACCTTCTCCTGAGATTAAACGATTTGCAATTCATTGTCAAAAATACAACCGTCTCTCCTGCTAGCACAAAAGGTACGTAACGTAAGCCATTTATTTATTTATTTTAAATACTGACGAGATATAAACGGACACGTATTGTTAAAAATGCAGCGATTATGATGAAGTGACAGAAGCATCCGACTGCGAATTGCTTCGCATCTTCAGCGGTCCTAAAGCCAGCCATTTTGTGTTATAGTGCAGGCTGAAATAGTAGTTGTATGGGTTAAAGGCATGGTTATACGCTCTTTGAATTGCATTTGCATTGCTTCAATTTGGTTATGGTTGTTATGTTAAATTTTGGTTTACATCGAAATGTAATTCAGTTTTGAACATTAGCAGTCCAGATGGCAACTTCCTTTGAGAACGAGCGTCTTTCCTATTTGTCCCTGAGGTCCTAATGCCGGCCATTTTGTGCTGCCTTCCCAATCCTTTATAAAATATTTACCGTGGTAATAGTTTCTGTCAGAAGGCTATATACTAGTTTTACAATAAATATGTTAACTTGCCATTCGCCACCATTGTCATAAAACATTAAAGAAAAATCACAGGGGATAATGTATTTTTAAAACAAAATTAGCAGTATGTGTAGTGACCATGGAATTTGGAAAGAATTGATTACCATGGTAAAATTATGTAATAGATTACTTACCTGCAACTACAAATCACTTTTTTTTCGGTCAATTGTCAAGTGCAATGGTCAAGTTTAAGAGTAAAAAGAGTAGGATATTATTGTTAATTTTAATTAATTTATTTTTGAAAATTCTTTGTTATTGTTTATAGAAGTATTGTTCATTAAAAGAAAATAATTTTTACGACAAAGAATATAAGTTACAATAAATAAAATCAACTGTCAAATGCAAAATTTAACTCTAAACTCTAAATTAAAATATAAATTCAAGGCAATCATTTGTGTGTTTTGTTGTTCTCCCCAGCATTGTCAGGATGGCTTCACCGCAACCAGGTAGCCCACCAACTGCAGAGCAGTATACACCACCTCCTTCTGAGACCGAGCCCAACAAAGAACAAGACAATATATCAGAACAGCCTACAAGAAGAAGAGGCAAAGGGAGACTGCCAAAAACTCTGCACACTTTTAAATGCTCGACCTGTCAGGAGGTCTTTGACAGCCCTTCAGCTCTACAGAGCCACAAGCTGTCAGTACATGGTAAAGACAAACAGCAGCAGTACACCTGTGGTAAGTGCACTAAGACGTTCTCCAGCCGAGCACAGCTTTCCAAGCATCAGCGCTCCCACTCTGTTCAGCGTCCGTTCCAGTGCCCACAGTGCCATAAGGCTTATAAGACTCACTCAGAGTTGCGCAACCACAGCCGTTCACACACAGGGGAGAAACCATTTGTTTGTTTTGACTGTGGCAAGGCATTTATGCAGGCCATTTGCCTGCGTATCCACATGACGCAACACAGTGGCGAGAGGCCCCACTCCTGCCCTCATTGCTCTAAGAGTTATCCCACATTATCGAAACTCAAAGTGCATCAACGATCACACACCGGGGAGAAGCCTTACTTTTGTTCCGAGTGTGGGAAGAGTTTTGCCGACCCTTCAGTGTACCGCAAGCATCGGCGTAATCACCAAGGCCACCGGCCGTATATTTGCGGCGAGTGTGGTAAATCGTACACCGAGCTGAAGGACTTGAAGAACCATCAGCGCTCGCACACGGGCGAGAAGCCTTACCTGTGCTCTGACTGCGGCAAAGCCTTCTCCCGGTCGTCCTCTTTGGCGTGCCACTTGCGAATCCACTCCAAGAGCAAGCCATACCAGTGTGAGCAGTGCGGCAAAGGTTTTACTCAGCTGTCTTCGTACCAGTCCCACCTTCGTACCCACTCTGGCGAAAAACCCTTCTTGTGTCCACAGTGCGGCAAGATGTTCTCAGATCCCTCTAGTTTCCGCCGACACCAACGGGCGCATCAAGGATTCAAGCCGTACCCTTGTGATAAGTGCACTAAGAAGTTTCGGCAGCCGGCGGACCTTGCTGTGCATCAGCGTGTGCACTCCGGTCAGCGGCCCTACAAATGCCAACGTTGCGATAAAGCTTTCGTCGCTTCTTGGGACCTGCGGCGTCACATGCTAGTGCACTCCGGGCTGCGGCCTTTCTCTTGCACTGAGTGTGGCAAGTCGTTTACGGAGCGCTCCAGTCTGAACAAACACAGAAGGGTGCATTCAGGGGAGCGTCCTTACAAATGCGAGCTGTGCTTCAAGTCATTTGTTGTGTCATCAAGTTTGCGCAAGCATGAGAGGACACACTTATCCGAGAGGCCGTTACAGGTCCAGGCCACTCCTGAATCAGCTCAAATGTTTCCCACCACCCTTCCTCAGTTCTCCTGCTCTCACTGCGATATGATATTCGGGACGTGGGAGGAAGTACAGGCCCACACCAGCCTTCACACTATCTCTCCACCGTCTGATTCTACAGTTTCGGCTTTACCTAACGGCCCTTACGTTTGTGTGACCTGCCAGGAAGAGTTTGCTCAGGTGGCTGACTTGCAGGCACACGAGAAACTGCACCCCAAGCCACGACCCCACATTTGTGACCAGTGCAGTAAGGGTTTTCTGAACAAAGCCGGGCTTCGCAAACACCAGCGCATCCACTCAACCAGTCGGCCACATTGTTGCGCTGTTTGCGGAAAGGCTTTTCTTTTTGCCGCCTACCTACGCAAACACTTCCGTACCCACCGTGACACAGACTCGTCATCTTCCCTGCCTCAGACGGACATAGCGCCCAGCCAACCCCTGCCATCCCCACCGAGTGCTGCGTCACCGTCGGAATCTGAGCCCACCGCTATTTCCCTGACTGTTCCAGTGACTGTGCCGGTGTCTGCATTTCAGACAATGCCAGACCATGTATATATGGACAAGGAAGAGGGGCTCTAAACTTATTGCTGACTGTGTCGGCTGCTTTGAACATCTGGTACTGCTGTTCTATAATAACACAAAAGAGAATCTCGCAAAAAGCCTAAACACCAATAAAATTTCATTTTTAAGTATGATTAAATGCATCAGTGCATTAATAGTTGAAAAAAAGATGCCTTTAATTTGCCTTGATATTGTAGGAAAATGTATTTATCTTTAGATTTGTGCCAAGATTGCTGAAAGGATTTATTTTTTATTTTTAAGGTATGTCTTAGGTATGTTTAAGGTATGAACTGAATCAAAGTGTCAGTTCATGTTGCTCTTCAGTATCATAATCACAGATTTAATCTGATGTCATGTTTATACACTTGAAATCAGTGTAATATTTGAATGCTGATTTTAATCACAAGACCAATTACTTTAAATCAATAAATGTTTCTCCATAAACTGACCATTAAAGTTTATATATTATTTTATTTTTCTTAAACAGTTTGAACAGCTTGTATTGTTAGCACGTGGTGGTAAATATGACAGTGATTCTTCTTGGACATGCTATAATGCTGTTATGGTATACAGTAAAACAACAATATCGCCTCTTGTTCTTTATCTGTACCCCCAATGTCCTTTAAGCTAAATTATAGGCTACTTCATGGATTTTTGGCAGTTTGGTGTATTTTGATATTTATGATAGGCCTATTTAACATTTACAATACCCACTCACAGGTTTGGACACACTTGACTAAAGTTTTGATTCCTATTATTTAAAAAAAATGTAATCTAGTTTTGCTGACAAATATAAGTAGGCTAGTACCTAGATATGCTTTCTACACAAAATTGTATTTATTGTAATTACTTTTTATGATTAATTAAATGGATGAGTAGGCACGGACAATGAAAGAAAGCAGCCAACAAGTTCCATATTTTAAATGACTTTAATTGTACCGTTTATATAAATTGTGGGGAAAAAAGTAATTAAATTAGTATTATAAACAAAATAGTATGCGTGTCAAAAAATGTAACCAGTGGTGAAAGCCCTTGTATTCAAAATTTAGCATTTAAAGTGTGTTAAAATTATAGTTCTAGACAAAAAGTTGCATTTCAGATCTTCGGCCCTAACCCTAAGTGAGGAAACAAGTTAACTGTGGATAAATGTGTGAGAAACCGTTTTTGATGACGCATACAGTTTAGAAGGCTATATATTCTGCGAAGCTCAAAATGACAACAACTTCAACATTGGACAAACTCCCTCTAAAAAAAAAGGTACGTTTGGTTTATGTTCTTTTAAAAAATTCCACACTGCTGTTTTGAAATCATGTTTATGTTGTATCACACAATGTACCAAATAGAGTATTTGTAATATGACTGTAATTGAAAGTTTTCCTATTTTGTGTGCAGATACATTCTTATTTGCATTAAGAAGAATCATCCACCCTAGAGAGCAATGGCAGCGATAGTTACCGGGCTCATCCCAATCCTCCGCACTGCGGTGGATTCCACCACCTCCTATAAAGGTCGGACCATGTGGTTCGGCTTGCTCTGCATCCGCCTGGTGACCGTCTTTCTGGCTCAGTTACCATGGAGAAACCTAAATGAGGATTTCCACTGTAACAGCTCCTCTGTGTTCTGCATTAAAGCTTGTTTTAATATACACTTTGACAGTTCTATAGTGATGGCATGGCATTTCCTCTTCGTCCTTCTTGTGCTCTCAGTCCTTCTCATGGAGCTTTTTTCTTCCCATCTTCGATATTCATTCCAGAAGAAGAAAGACAGAGAAATGGCACCTCAAAGCGAGCAGGGAGGTGTCGAAGGTGATCCCACCATGACTGTTGGTGGTAGGATGGTGATAGACCTCCACAAGAGCAAAAGCAGTGTGGTGGTGTACCTGTTGACCGTGATGGTGCGGATTGCAGTGGAGGTTTTCTTCGTATATGTCTTACTCTTCTGGGTTCTGCCTAAATTGGATCAGCAGTCATATGTTTGTGATGCAAAACATTTTCAGGGATGTTCAGTACAGCAGTGTGTGGTCCGAGGAGCAGCAGAAAAGAAAATGTCTGTCCATGGACTGCTGTTTATATCTGTCCTGGTTATTATTACAAGCAGTGTGTTTTGTCTCTACTCAATAGGCCACTATCTCTGTAATGGTTAAAAAATGGTTCTTGGTGAACTGATGGTTTCTGAAATGCTTTATTATGGCTTACTGTGTCCGATACTGTAATCAATATGATTGTATTTTTAGTCCCACTTTATATTAGGCGTCTTTAGCTACTATGTACTAACATTCAAATTAATAATTTGATACAATGCACTTATTGTGTACATACATGATTTTACATTGTACATATTTAAAAAATACCTTCATGTAATTACAGCTGTAATTACACTGTTGATACTTCTCTTCGCCCTTAACCCACCCTTAAACCACGTAACCTGTCCTTAACCTTACCCGTATCCCACCCCAGTAGCAGCGCAATACAATATGAACAGAGTAAATTGTACTTATTTTTTTTAATGGAACTTCATGCGTATTTGAAGAAATAAGTAAGATCAACTTAATTTTTTAATTTACGCATGAAGTTTAATTACGTAATAATTTTAAGGCAATGGTTTTTCTCACTTTTTTTAAGTTAAGGCAACTGATCACTCTAATATAAGTGTGACCGTATTTTTATTTAATGTGATTGAATTTGTAATTTTGCAATAACTTTAGAATAAATCACATTAAAAAAAAAAGAGTTGAGTTGTTTTCAAGTACAGATATCTAAACATTCTTAAATCAAGATCACATTTGGAGAAGCAAAATGACTTGATAAGAAGTATTGCTTTCTGAAAAAATTATCAAAATTATGAGTAAAAAAAAAAAAAATATATATATATATATATATATCCCAGTGGGGTCAGAAAATAATCTTGTTTTCCGTTTGAATTCATTTTATTTTTCTGACCCCACTGACTGATAATTGTTTTAACTTGTTTTAAGTAAAAAAACAACAACAAAAAACAGGACTTTATAGTTATTTTGCTTAAGTAAAGGCATCTTGATTTAAGAATGTTTAGATATTTCACTGAAAAACAGAAAGGAAAAAAATTGAGTAAGAAAAATATTTTTTGCAGTGCTAGGACAAAAAAAAAGTGTTAAGAAATTGCTTTTTGGTTTTGCATGTGTTTCTGTGTCTGCAGTTTTGTGTTTGGGCTGAGAAGTCATTTTTTATGCATCATGTGTGAATGCTGAATGAGCTGTTTTGTTCAACTTGTTCTTTTCAAATCTCTGACAATACACGTTAAATGTTTCATAAAACACAAAGAGTCTTTTTTTTTCGCTGGTCAGAATTTATTTCTTTATAATATATCTAATGACATATATATATACTATATATTATATTAAAGACCATTAATATCTATGCTAGCTGTAGGTTTTAAGTAGCATAAGATAATCACAGACCAAATTGTAAAATATATATGCTGATAGAGCAGATCAGTTGCAGAGGTCTGTTGTGCAGCAGCTTATCTTCACCTGAGGAGGCACATCTGCAACACACTCCTTAGCTTTGGCACATCTGCGCACCTCACCGTCTACAAAAAGAAATACACACAATAGCTTTCACAAAAGGCTTGGGTTGAAAATAATACAGTAGACTTCATCAGTTTATCATTAAGAGCCCCCTGTATCTCAGGTTTAAACATGAACTGTAATCTGCAGTACTTATGGCACTATCCTAAGTTTTAGCAGCTGAGAAAATGAATATGGTCAACTCACAGGCTGGAGCGTGCATTTTGATCTTAATGCAGGAATCGAGACCACTGGTGCATTCTCTCTCCTCTATCTCAGCACAGTCGGGATTCGTTTCGTCGATCTTTTTGCAGTAGTTGCACCTCAGTGCCTGTGCAACTAATAGGATCACAATTTTGAAATGTAGCTTTGTTATCATTGTGATGGGAAAAATGTTAAGAAAAGCTTCTGTTGTGTGCTGAATTCAACTATTTAGTGACCTTTTAATGGTCTTAACCATTTTAATCACAAATCACTGGTCAGGAAATGAGCAAGAATTGTACAAATACTGTAAAGTAACTTAGAATAGCCTTCCCTAACTTGCAGACAGCTTTTTACTGGAAGAAGAGTCAGTGTTGTTCCACTCACTGTTAATGGCTTCAAACAGTTCATTTGTTGAAAAATGTCTCCCAGTTCCAAATCGTGACTCTGACCAGGACAAAAAAAATGAGCCTGATTGACTTGTTCTAAAGCTCCCGGTTGTCTTTGCAGTGTGGGCAGGAGCATTGTCTTAAAATAACATCTGATCTTCATTCCTCCTTATGAAACAACTTTTTTATTTATAGGAAGCAAGCCATCATGCAATATTCTCGTGTATGCCAAAGCATTAAATGCCTTTTCACAGTTAAGTAGCTCACCAATACCAGCAGCTTAAAAGGCTCCGCACACAATAACACCTCTCCCTCCATGCTTCACTTGGGTCGAAAAGCATTTATTATTATATTTCTCACCAGATTTTCAAAGACACCGTTCTGGAGCATCACCATTCAACTCGTGTTTCATTGTGATTTATCACTCCACACTAAATTCCCATTCTGCTAAAAACTTGATGTTTTGAGACTGCAATGGGTTTTTAAGTAATGCATTTGCTTAAATTTAGCTTATTTCCTGACCAAAATTGATTAAGAGCTTAGTTTTAGCCACTTTATGGAAATCATATAAATATACGCGCGCGTGTGTGTGTGTGTGTGTGTGTGTGTGTGTGTGTGTGTGTGTGTGTGTGAATGTAAGAATGTCTATATGTAAATGATGTTCTATCTAAATTACATACATTTAAAATATGTACATACTTTTACATATATATTTTAAATATTACCTTGTTACCTAATATTATAAAAAGCACAACCAGTTTGAGAAATCCGGAGAACAATGATCTGAAAACAGTCAAAATGCACTTACCACAGAGGGCACTTAAAATCATGATCAGAACCAATGTGTGGGATCCCATCTTTCTTTCTTTATTAAACTGGCATAAATGAATGATAATGAGTTATTAAATACGAAAACATAAATAAATGTAAAATCAATATGCATTAAGACTAAAATTACCGTAATATCTGATAAAATATCTTTCTTACCTTCTTAGTCTGTATAGTGTTGCTTAAGAACTAATCAAGGAGATGAATACAGCACGTATATATATATATGTGACACCTGATAAGTGTCCTCCTCCCTGCCCTAACAATAACTTGCTATGGGGTATAACATGTCCTATGTACCATTTAGATCCTCGGTTTAGATAAACACATAAATGCAGTCGTTATGACAATAAATGAAAATCAACTGTATAATATAATATAATAGAATGTTTTATTTATTTTAGCAACAGCAGTTTTTATTACAATTATTACAGTGTATTTGGATATTTAATTTACTTAAATTTAAATATAGGCTTTTTAAAAGATTTTTTTTTTAAATGTATTATTATGTAGCCTAATACTGGTTGTCATCTTACATAAAAAACAGCATATAATTAAGAACGATTTGAGTTTTAATATTTTAGATATGAAAGACGTGATTATGAGAACAGTATCTCACACATTGCCACAGTATTGAGGTCATTTGCTTTGTGTGCACAACAATAGTGAAATATAACACTGTCACACCCTAATGTTCCATGTCCTTTCTTACCCAATGGCTAAACTGAACAAATGAGAAAATTCATAGTCACATGCACAAATTCTGAGAATCAAATGGAAGTTTACATCATTTAAAAATGATAAGAACAGGTTCCAATTAATTTGACCTTTCATAAACAATTAAAAATAAAATTGTAACACATCAACAAATCAACAATTGACTGTCTTACAGGATTAAAAAAAATATCTGTATAAAACAATCAAATACCGTACAGAAAAATAATAATCTCATTTAAAAAGACATCAACAAAACATCAAATTTATGAATGAGAGAAAATGAACACTTGACGTTTTCCCCCTCACTGATCCTGGTCATCTTAGTTGAAAACTATGCTGTAATCCACAGAACCCTGTTTATACAGACACATCGAAAGGATCATACCACATATCTGCAAAAAAGAAAGAAAGATATTTTTCATAAATGAACCATCCATGGTTCAACCATTCAGTTGACCATTAATCATTTAGGCCTGATATCTAACTATGGCAATGCCCTCAATTAACGATTTCGGTCAAACATTGCAGATTCAAATGCTCGGAGTCTGGGATCAAGGATGCATGAATCTTAAAACCATACACTAGGCTACTATTATAACAACACAAACAACATATACCTTGCCAGTATTCCACAGTGAAATCTCTGTGAGGGAAGATACAATTAAAAGTAACCACTGAGATCTTTGTACAATCATATTCTGTTACACTGAGCTCACATAAACAAAGTCAATCCTGTTAATTAGTTGCTATGTCATTTCCACACCAAGTAGTATCATGCATTAACTATAACAAAACCTATTACACAGCACTCTAGAATGCTCGATTCTGATCAATCGCAGCATTCAGTGGCAAGAAATTTCTTAATATACGCCATCGTCCATAGCAGCTCAGTCCGCTCATCTGGGTAACTCATATTAAGGTGCGATCACAGTCATGTCAACAGGAATCCATTTTCATGCAGGGCAAAAGTTTTCCTGAGAAGTTCTGTTGTTCATATGAATGCGCCGCATTGAATGCAATTCGGTGTGAGCTGTGCTTCATACATTGAGAATACACAATGGATCTTTTTTACCCATGAAATTCCACTAATTTGATCACTCTCTCTGTTTATTTCAAACAAATGCAACTAACGCAATCTTGAGACGTAACAGTTAGGAACTTCATTTTAAAATAACTGTATAATTCATTGCAGTGTTCGTCTTACTGCTAGGCCAACTGAGTTCCACTTACTTTTTTCCCTTAATGAAAGATTTAAGATAATATACAGGTATAAAATAATTTTTAATGTCCATGCATTTTATATTTGCGAGGAGCTGTGTAATAAGTGTTATGTTTACTCAGTATTTCGTTATTGCAAAATAAACCCATTAAGGCTGGAATACACTGTTGTATTCAGAACGACTTGAAAGTCTGGTAATCTGGCTTCATATGATGCTCGTCATTTAGTGTATGAAGTCCAGTTTTTCTCTGTAACCATTTACAAAGTTGGCATGTGTATGATGCCTATTGTTTTAAAATTGGTGTAGTGTATTCCAGCCTTTATGGGTGATACAAGTGACGACTGTACATTATTCCTCCATGCAAAAATGAAGCACTCAACCACACCACACTAGTCACAAACAGAGACCTGGACAGCTGAACATGGCTGCCATGTGACTTTCTAGGGCAGCAACGGTGTGTGCGATTAAGACAACAGTAAGATACGAGGCAAATCCACTGTAGACACTATGAGACAAATGGCCAGAGGTGGTAATTAAAACATTCAGCAATTACACCATCAGTTCCTCCCATTACACTTAATTTATTCTCATTAACGCTAAGTTTGGACAGTGAAAGCTTTTGGGTTTAATGTGTTTGGTGACAGCTTGTTTACCTCCACCAGAGAAATGGCCAAAATAACCACCAAAATCAAGAGGAGATTTTCTTTCAGCCAATTTGTAATATGGTCTTCGCAACCCTTTGAGAGAGAGAAAAGAGGTACAACTCAATTCATTTTGTTGGAACACAATTTATAAAATGATTACAGGGCAGAACTGAAACCGTACCTGCTCATAAATGCTGCATGATGTGTGATTTGAAATGGAAACATCTGAGAGACATTTGTGACATTTTGAAGCTTGGGTTGCATATGTCGCATTGACAGTGGCATTGCCTGCGTAGAAGCAGGAGCAAGGTATAGAATTTTCCCAGTCTCTTTTCCCATTCCAACCACAGCATTTTTTCTGCAAAGATAATAATGGAGGTGATATTTTTTTTCAAACTTCCCAATGTAATTGTCAAAGTTTGCTTTCAAGTTCTACTGATATCTTGGCATATACCAGGCATGTAGCACGCTTTATGCACTGCACATGGCATGTATTATGCTGCTAATTTTAACTAGAGCTTTACTTTAGAAGTATTGCATCTTCATGAAATCTACTTTTGTAGTCAAACACCTTCTCTTAAAATGTTTAAAGCTGAATGTAATGTCCTATTATCCAAAACTGGGCCGAAACTGTCCGGATCCCTGCATATATACACTGGGAAAAAATATTTTTGCTGCTTGTTCAATTAATTAAAATGAGCTAAAGCAAAACCATTGCTTGATTTTATTCTGTTTAGCCCACTTACATATGTAAAATCAATTTGTGTTGGGAATACATGCATAATCTTTGTCGCATTAAAGGGTTAGTTTACCCAAAAATGAAAATGTTGTCATTAATTACTCACCCTCATGTCGTTCCAAACCCGTAAGACATATTCGCAACACAAATGAAGATCTCTTTAATGAAATCTGAAAGCTTTCTGTCCCTCCGAGCAGTAGGCTACTACCATTTTCAAGCCCCATAAATGTAAAGTAAGTCATGATTCCAGTCATTTAACCTAAATTTTATGAAGGGACGCGAGTGCTTTATTTGCGCAAAAAAACATAATTCAACACTTTATTTACAAAATATTCATCTCAAACGCGCATTCAACAGCGTCAACACAACACGCGTGCGCGAGAGCGCCACGACGCATGCGTACCGTGTTGACGCGCAAACAAAGCACTGACATGGCTTCATAAAATGTAAGTTAAACCATAGACTGTTAAAAAAAATAGGGTTAAACCACTGGAGTCACATGGATTACTTGAATGTTCCTTTGTTGTGAGGCTTAAAAGTTGTAGTTTACTTTGATAATACTTTACTACATTTCTGGGCCTTGAGAGAGGTAGTTGCGTAGGCTGTCAATGGAGGGACAGAAATCTCTTAGATTTCATTAAAATGATCTAAATTTGTGTTAAACGAAAGTCTTTCGGGTTTGGAACGACATGAGGGTGAGTAATTAATGACAGAATTAAAAATGTTGGGTGAACTAACCCTTTAACTGAAACTGCATGGGTTGATTTTTAGTTCCCAGCATGCTTTGCATAGGACTGGATTGGTAGAGTGTTGAAATTAAGTGTTATTTTATGCAGTTTTGAGTAAGGCAAAGCTTTGTTCATGTTTAATGTTCCTGTTATGTTGGACATTTAAAAGAGTTTCTGAAGTTGGAAGGTTTTGGTTACCATTGTGCTGAAGAGTAAAGCTTGTGAATAGGCCTAAAATGTCTAGTGTTTGTTGTTACATTTAGTGCACACAGCTGTGATAATGTCAGTTAAGTGACAAACTATAACTGCCTAAAATTAAGATAAAATTAGAAAAAAAGAGTACTTATTCAGTTTGTTACTTGTATATTACTTAAATCCATGTGTGAAATATACTTGAAAAATCTGATTGCAAAAACAAAATTTGGATCAATTTTACATCTTGTTTTCTCATATATAGTTTTCTTTTTGTTGTGTACTGTGCTGTTTCTCTCACCTCCTTTTGAATGTACTGTAGAGTCTCTTCAAAACCCTGGAGACTGGAGTCACTCTTTCCGAATGACTTTATTAGTTTAAGAGTATGCTCCTCTAGTGAACTGACCAACTGATTAAGGGGGACAAGTTAAGATGTTTTGGTTATGATTTTATCTTAAGTATTAGCTTCAGACATATAACATTTCAAAACCAGAAATCAATCAAACTGATTAAAAACTTGACACCAAAGAGGATTATTTATAAGTAATGTGCTAGATCTGTATGAAAAGCCCAATGCCAAACTGGGTGGGACTGCAGATCTGCATGCTTGAGTTACCTCAGTCTTCTGGGTGTAGAAAAGAACCCCACCCATTATCTGAGCCGCAAGAAGAACTGTGAGCAGGATGAAATACTGTAGATACATAAAAGTTATTTTAATACTGTTACAGCTCAGTGGAGCAGATCAACTTACTGCTGCATTACAAACACCAGTATCAGGAACATGCACAATTCTCAAGAGGTTGGTGACTAGTACTAGACTCTTAACATTTTAGGAGTTGTCCTACCAAGCGTATGTTAAGTGGCGCAAATCTCAAATCAGTCACATCAATGGCATTTGAATCCCATCAAGTTTTGTTTTTCTGAAAACTCACAATTGCCAGCAGGCATTTGACAGTCTTCAGAGAACCCAGACATCCTATGAAGCCTAGTGCCATGGTCACAGAGCCACTGATGATCAGCAAGTAGGAGAAGAGAGAGGTAGAAATGTAGGGAGGAGGGGGAACTGTAGAAAAACATGGAACAAATGCTTTAATAGTTTGCAATATTGTCTGTGATTTCCATACACAAATAAATATAAAACTTACTGAAATAGCTGGTGTCTGAAAATTGTACCCATAGTCCCAAAGATAAGAGGAGGGATCCTAAGAGCTAAATGAGAAAACCACAGTCCAACAGCAATCTGACATGTACATTGTATATAATGTAAAAGTTTTGCCTTGTTAATCCAAAAAGGGAACATATAATACACAGTAGGCTATATGACTGCAAGGAAAGTGCAGTTACATTTTTATATTCATTTCATTTCGGGTCTTAGGGGTAATATGCAACTTACAAAGAATATCAAGTTGAAGAGAAAGAGGAAGTATTTGGTGAGACTGAGACAGCACTCAGATGCCATATCTGTAAGCACAAAATCAGAAATAAATGAATATTGAAATCATCTACTGAGAACCATTGAAAACAATAGAGGCAGGATGAGATGCAGAACATATGCACTATGTTCCACTTTTATTGTTCACAGAACTAAGAATCAAGTTGGTTTCACACAGTTCAGTCCTTTTTTCTTTAAGAACATCGTATTTTCGTATTTGTTTATATGGATTTGCTGCTATAAAAAAAAGAAGCACAAAAACAGGGTACAGGAAGTGTCTTGTACTCTCGTATTTCCTTGCCTTTGGTAACGAAACCAAAGATATCGTTTTACACAGGCATGCATTAACTATTCAAGCACTAGCTAACACATGGGACAAAAGTGCTTTGTCTGCTGTTATGAACATTTGAGAATATATCCTTCGGGGGTTAGGTAAATTCAGGTTTTTTAGGACTACATCATGTTATACGGTTCAAACAGCCAGTGATATATTTGTATTTATAATGTTTAAACCACAGAAAAAATGATTGTTTTTAAGAAAATAGTATCTCAGATAAACATCGTTTACATAATCACCATCTAATTGGAATTTATCAAAACATTTGAACGATTTGACTGATGTCTTATAATGCTTTAGAATAAATGGTTTCACCAAAGAAATAAAGATGTAAAACTTACCTTAAACAAACTGGGCAAAGTCAGTAAGATTACACGGTGGGTAAATAAAACGTGGCAGCCTCACATGTGAAGATCATGTGAAAAATTAATTTTGCATATGTAAAAGGTTTAATTCTGATTCGCTGTATTGCTTGAGAGCTCATGCCTGTAAGCAAAGCATGACTGACTTCTTCAGTAGAAAGCAGGTGTATACAGAACACCCACCATAAATAAAATATCAGCCCCAGTCACTACAATATCCCCACTTACTTCTCTGAATTAGCAGCATTTCATTTAAAATATGTAAATTATTTGTCATGCTGTGACATTTTGTGATGTTTTCATGTTTTACACAGTCTGCAGTATTTAGAAAATATAATTGAGTTGACATTTTGAAAAAAGCAACACTAAATTAAGTTTAATTTGTTTTCATCTAACTATTCCCACATGCATTGTGATTTCAGTTGCTGCCTAAGATTTACAGATATCGATTTCTGAAAGAAATGACCTCAGAGCATACCTGCTCTTAACAGTAGACGAGTGCATGAACATAAAACACGGGGCAGAGATCGAGGTTAATTCATCTGAGGTCACTGTAATGCCTCCCACAGGAGACTGAAATGTCAGCTCTCATTCCCTGTTTCAACAAGCTTCCTCATCGGCCTATTCCCCCTCCCAAATACAGCTTTAGCACAATTAGTGGTAGATAATTAGGTGGAATGTTTTAGGGCTTCCCTGTTAATGGACAGAACGGGACAGAAGGTGCTGTAATTATATCGAGGGCAAAGTGCTGTTATTAAATGGAGGAAAGCATCATGGATTGAAATGGATTTCAATATTACCTCATCATACACAAGACAGATAGATAGATAGGTAGATTGCACCATTCCTTCTCTCTCCCTCCTGTACTGTATAACCTTGCTGACAGTCTGATTAATTCCGTCTCATCATTCTCTGTCCTTCCTCCCTCTCCCGTCTCTGTAAACAGCACCAGTAATTATGAGAAATGAACAAATGAACATCGTACTAATAGAGTTTCATTATGGTAATATGCTGTATGCTGCTGGGTGTATAAAAGACAGACTGTCCCTCATTCAGACACACACCTGCAGAAACCCTGTTATTTGAAGGTTATACAGGCTGTCTCATTTCCCACCACTGGAATTCTGTTTTTTATTTATTAATATTAAACAGCAACTGTTCTCTTAGAAGGTAAGGATTATTTGTGTTGTGCGTGTTCGTGCTTTAACCACTGTGCTGTTTTCAGGATTGTGTCTTAAATGTTCCTCATAGAAAGGTCAAGTAAAATGTTGTAATGTTATTTAAACATTTATAAAACATCACCTGGGTAAAAAGTAAGCTCAGTCAGTCTTGCTATTACACAACTAACACTATCTGCATACAACAGCAATAACTTTTTCCCAAATAACATGTTTTTGTTTTACAATGCTTGGATGTACATGTTACATGCACTGTTTTTTATACAGATGCAGACGAATTGTGCTCTACTCTGTATCTCACTCTGTGTATTTACTGCACATCTCTCAAGGATCCATGGCATGACCCTCACGGTACATCTTCTATTACCTCCTCTCTAGCTGAACTAGATGATTGTGTGTTCATCGTCTCTTTTATGGGTCTCTGTTAATCCCACAGAATCCAGAGAAAAAAGGCTGGACTCTACACAGTGCTGGGTACCTACTAGGACCTTGTAAGTGCATTGCATTCAAACGATTTGACAGAGCTTTGTTCAAATGTGCATTTAATCTTGCTATCATTTTGTGGTTCTCCTCTTGCAGATGCTCACAGAAGTCTTAATGTAAGACACAGAGCTATGGACAAAAAAGACATGTGGAACGAGGATTCAAGCGTGCCAACATCTTCATACAGTCAGTCCTTAAAGCATTTATTATTTTTATTATTAATAGACAACCTTAAAGTGACTAGTGATATTAAGGAATAATCTGAAATATTATTACATTCCTATTTATTTTCCATCCTGTCCCATTCTTAAATGTTATTCTTCTTTGTAAAATAATATTTTTTCTAAAGTAGTCCAATTTTTTCCTATTCCATAGATGATTCTTATCTTCACTCACTGCTGGGTCATCTTGCATATCTGCGATTAAAAGGTGAATTACATAATAGTTTAATTGATTTAACTGAAAGAAATCTGATTCTAGGCAAGTAAAGTACTATTTTTCTCTTTCAGAAATGGGAATGACTGAAGATTTTAGTGGCTCTTTAATTAGTGGCCATATGAAGCAATAACAGATATCCCTGTTTAACTGTTTTTCAACAGTTGCCCTCTAATAATGTTTTGCGTTTCATCCTTTTTATTATTTATTATGTATTAACAACTAGTTAAAATTGGTAAAATGCATAGGATTAATAGGCTAACCCATGAATCTGATTTGGCTCATCTCACCACTTTAAACAGAACCATTGTTGGTGCATAATTTCCTGCTTCAGAGTTCAAATAAAGCAATTCATGACATATGTTTTTAAAAGCTCTTTATGTTTATTTCATATAAATTGAGGTAGCTAATCTGGGAGCAGCAATTCACTGTAAAAAAAACAAAACAAAGCTGCTGCCTTAATTTTTTAAGTACAATCACCTTGGATGTTTAAGTAATTTCAACTTAAATGGCATTAAACTGACTTAAAAATGAGTTGAATATTGAATAACTTATATAAAAAAAAGTAGAAAATTGCTTAACCTATTTTAATGAGTTAATGTAAGCAATGAGCAATGTAATAACATGTCATAACTTATTGATCATATAATTTTTTACAGTGTTGTGTTGGTGAATAAGAGGTGAAAACTATAATGAAACCTGCTGATTTCACCATTCCCATTTACAAACACACATTTTTAAACAAATAGCAAACTAGCTCGCTGATTCCAATAAGCATTTTATGACTTAACACAGAGAAAGAATAATAATAATAAAAAAATTGGTAACACTTTATTTTACGGTGTCTTACTTTTTTACTTACTGTAGTAATAACAGTAAATTATGCATAATTACATGCACCTAACCCTCAACCAAATTCTAATCCTAACCCTATAGTAAGTAGCCTACATTTAGCTGCTTAATATTACTCAGTACTTAAATATATAATTACACTGTAACAAGGACACCTTAAAATAAAGTGTAACCAAACAATTTAATGTTCAAAGGCTAGTGGGAGTGTCTATATTTCTATGAAGTGTAATAAAGTGACATTGGGTCAAGATTCATTTAAGACAAGATTTCTTGTGTCCAATGTGTTTTGAATGTCGTTCTCTTCAGTCGAAATGTAGCATATTGTAAGGTAGAATCAAAGATTTAACACTTGGCGCCATATTGTGGCAGAAAAAGGAAATGACATGGTTTAGAAACGATTTTCACTCAGTAATTGCTGGTAAATTTCACTGCAAGTAACCCATTGAATTAAACGTGAAATTTTGAAGTGCATTTTGAAAATGACATTTTGACACATTACTTGAAGTAATTGATGCCTAATGCATTTTTTTTTTTTTTTTTGCATTCAAGTTTTAGGTTAAAATCTATATGAATTTAACTAGTACACAATAGTGGTGTGGTGTAAATTACTTTTTCAAATGTAAACTTTCATATAATATGAGGTCATAAATCTCATGCTTAATACAAAATAATAATAAATGCAAAAAATAGTTGTAGATGGAGTATAGCATGTCACACTGTGTGTATTTATATGCTACTAAAGTGAAAAACAACACCTAAAATGTTTCACAGATTGCAATGTATATCTTATTATTAAGATTAAATCTATAAGCCATCTCTGACGTTGTTGTAACAGAGAGACATCAGAAGAAAGCTGGAGGCTGAAAGAGGCAGATGGGAATGGGGTGATTTAGGGCTTGGGGGGCAGATGGGGTCCATGGAAGGATGGCTGCCTACTTCCACATGGTGATTATAACAACATCTGAGCTTTTCCAGGAACTATTTTAAACATTATGCCTCTGCTAAATATGCTCTATCCCATCAATCCAATGCTAAGGCTTTTACCAGTTTTCTAAAATAGCGTATTACTCCATATTTTTGTGGTCAAAGAAATAATTGATTTGATGATAGGTGTTTGAGACAACAGGAATTCACAAGATAATGAGATTTCGTGAGATTCAATCAGTTGTCTTCCTAGAAGATGAGCTGACATTTTTCATCTTTATGGTAGAAAGGCCAACCAACTGTGGATTGTACGTGTAATGGTTCTGTAGTGGAAAAGGTTGACTGACAATCACTGTGTTTACAGAAATTCTTGCACTTAGCTCACTCATAGCTCCAATACGAGCTCAATAATGCTCAATAAATGTCGCTTGGATTTGTAAAGGTTATATTAGACTTATGCAATACCAGGTGTTTGCATTAAGCTGCAATTGTTTTGTTTATTTTTTGACAACTGCAAAGTTATAAAATTAGGTAAGGTAAGAACATGAAAGGAAATAAGTGAGTAGTAAATAACTCGGGTCAATTCCAGACATCACAATAATCCATTAACCAGAGGGTCATGGTAATGATTTAAAAGCGCAGGTAATAATTAGGCCATTCTTATATGACGGACAGCCTGTCATCTGCAGCGCTGAGCCAGAATACTGATAAGAAGGTCCAGGGTAAATGAAAATGTTTAACTGCTCAGCAGGACTAGGGTCATTTTAATGCCACTGCTACCAAGCATATGAAAGAGTCTGCAGCTGTGAAGAAAAAAGAAAAAGAAAAAATCAGACGGCTTTTTTTGACGTGTCCCATTATGCTGTGAAAGGTCGAGAGAGCCGAATGACTCAAATAGGAATGTCACTAATCGAATAGGCACAAACCGAAATTAGTACTACTAGAAATCAAAAAAGTTGATGACTGTGGCAGACACACACACACACACACACACATAATCTATCCTCAAAGAGAAGGATCCATACTCAAAGATTCCTTGCACTGGAACCTACTCAAATTAATTACATTTGCTCAAGATCAATTGACCTTTCATTACAAAATAGCAAATAGGATAACCAGTTGAACTCCTTTATTTCCCATCATGCCTGTGGTTCTGTGAAATGTAAATCAACTTTTGCTGTTGTTGATCGATCCTCATAAGATGCATAAATTGCTTACATGTGCAAGGGCAGTGCGTGGTAGTGTGTTGTTTCGAAATGTCTGAACAAATGTCTCAGTTTCTTTGCATTTCCTATTTGCTTAATTATTTCTCCCTTGGAAAGCTGCACAGGTAATCATGCCGTTTAATCTTGTAGCGGATGAATCACTCCTGGTATTTTTTCCTCTTGTCAGTTTGAGGCAGGAGACATTTCAGACATTATCTGTGGAAGAAGATCATGAAATAATCTCGAATTGTCTAAAATCTAAAATTGATCTTTTGCTCAACATGACTTTTTTAAAGGAAAACTTTGCATTAAGAATAATAATCTTAATTTTGATGTATGCAATAGCCTCACTGCCAGTAATCTGTTTAGTTTAATTGTGCACTTTTTCCATTTATTGGCCTATTTAGCTGGCTTTATTTTAGTTCCCAGTGTTTTTTTATTTATTTTTTTTGCCAGTGGATTTGGACTCTATACTGCCACCTATTTATAGAGCAGGACATTCCCATCAGACAGATGCATATGAAGTGAAGTGCATATGATGCATACCCCATTTTTGCACCTTTTTAATGAGACAGCTGGTCATGTGATATAACTATGGCGGTGCCCATGAGGGGGGCAACCCACTTCATGTAAAAAAAAAAAAAAAAAAAACATTTTCCTCTAGCTTTTTAGCTTTTTCTAAAAGACCGATATGTCTGGAGATCTCATCTCGTGTGAATGTGTATCATTAAGTGATAGTTTACTGTATGTGGAAAACTTTTTTTATTTTTATTAAGCGTTCAGCTTTAAGAGAGTAAAGCGCGTGACGCCGCTCTGAAATGTCTCAGTTAACTTGGAAAAGGGCTTTTCTCATTACCTCGAGGGATTGAGATGGCCATGCCGACGGACTGTAGGCTATATAAAGGAGAACGGCACGAACATGCCTATGCTCAGCCGTGGACGGAAAGCGAGCGGACCTGTGACGTTTCAGTGCAACCTTTAGGCAAAGGCGCTCTTCTTTTTAAGGACTGCTGTCTCCTCAAGTGGATTGTTGTACTAGAAAATATTGTTGTATTTTCGAAATTAAAAGCATTAAGAAACCGTTTACCATCCATTTTGCAATTATACAGGTGTGTTTCTGCACATTCTGTGTCGGTTAGTAGGCTAGCCTATAAAAACACCTGTCTTGGACTTTCAAGAAGCTCCCAAGTGATTATTTTATGAACTTTTCTTGATCGTTTTCCCCCCTCAATGTCAGCCCTAAACGCTGTCATGGAATCGTTTGTGTCTTCAGTCACCGAGTCCACCGACATCACCCCACCGGACGATCCGTTCACGGGTCCCATCAAGTCTATTGCGCCCTGGAATTACACTTTCCTCGCCTGTCTCATGTTTATAGTGACTTCACTGTCTCTAACAGAGAACTTCACCGTTATGTTCGTGACGTTTAGATACAAACAGTTAAGGAAACCGTTGAATTACATCATTGTTAATTTATCTGTCGCCGATTTTTTAGTTTCACTGACAGGAGGCACTATAAGTTTTTTAACTAACGCACGAGGCTACTTCTTCCTGGGTGTCTGGGCGTGTGTGCTGGAGGGATTCGCTGTCACTTTTTTCGGTGAGTTATTATAACTGTACCAAGACATTTATTCCTTTAGTTTAAACGAAATATTAATTATTTTGTGTTACTAAAACAATTTATTGTATTTTTTTGTCATTTAAGTATATTTACTTAGCCCATTTGTAGCCTTATTCCTTTGCTAGTAGCCACTCCCAGTGACAATATTGCATTTTTTATATATATATTTTTTGCAATTTAATTCTGTTGTAGTATGTATTCCACTTTTTGCTAGTGCATATTCTAGTTTTATTCATTAAATATTACTATTATTTCTTATTCACTGCTTACCAGAAACTCTCCCAATAGATTTATTAGTAACCAGTACTTGTCACTGTTGGGCTAGCAAAGGAAAATGTGTAGGATATGTAAAGAATAAGTAATAGTTACTTATTGAATAGATACTAGTCACTATTTTATTTATTTTTTTGGCATATTGTTTATCATTTATATTACCATAGCTTTACTACAAATATCAAAGTTAAAATCACCCATGATACTCATTGTTTGTGTGTGACGTAATTGCTTTTCTGAAGAGTAAACAGTACATGGGTGTACCTTCTTGCTTTCTAGGGATTGTGGCTTTGTGGTCTTTAGCAATCTTGGCATTCGAGCGTTTTTTTGTGATCTGTCGTCCTCTGAAAAATGTCCGTCTGGGAGGCAAGCATGCAGCTATGGGTCTTATTTTTGTTTGGACCTTCTCTTTCATCTGGACAATCCCGCCAGTTCTGGGTTGGAACAGTTATACAGTCAGCAAAATTGGCACTACCTGTGAACCCAACTGGTGAGCTCAAAATACAATTTCACTGAATGTCCCTTCCTTCATTCACTCTAATTATCCAGTATTTGTTCTTCTAAGACTCACACTCACAGTCTTTCAAACTCTGTCTGTGTTTCACTGTCATGCACGTGTATTAACATCCACAGTAATACAATATTACATTATTGATGAATACCAAAATGCACATGTTCCTGAAAGTAGCATAATTTGGAATCAAACAAGTAGCTGGAGTCAAGGCCTCTTCCTGTGTGTAATATTATGACAGAAAAAAAGAAACCACTTATAACCCCAAGGCTCATGCCATGCAGCCATCATTTGAAAAATTGCTTTCAAGAGACTGGTGGCTTGGCCTTGGCCTTGGAACACAAATAGTGCAAAAACATTTGAATAGGGAATGCGCACTGACACAGATGGGGGAATATTTTTTTACCTTTGTCGGGCATAGTTGCATCCACATTGATGTTCAACATTAAGAGTAATGTAGTTTCTGCAGTTGGGATCTCTGACAGCAAAGAAGTGAATGTAACGTTTTAAATTCTGGTTTCTATTTATTCTCAAGTGATCCAAATTTTGGCTTTGCCTTGAGCTTGCAGTGGGAGCTTAGTACTCAATTGTTCTGTTGCAATGTTTTTTTGGACAAACAAAGCACTCAACAAAACATATTATGCAAGTGTCTAACATACACATGTGCTCTTATTGTTAAAGATTTGTGCACAACTGATTACCTAAGCATTCTTATCCACACTAATTTTTTGTGTTCAGAGTACCTGCTAGATGTCATGTAGGTAAGATCGAGGAGTTCTAAAGTCTCTGTTTTCCTCCTTTAAGGTACTCAACTGATTACTATGACCACACCTACATCATCACCTTTTTCACTACATGTTTTATCCTTCCTCTTGGCGTGATCATTATCTCCTATGGTAAACTTATGCAGAAGCTCAGAAAGGTTGGTCAAATACTCATATCTTGATTTTCATTACTTGCTTCATAGCAAATCTTTAGATGTAAATGAATAAAGAGCAAAATAAAACTAGAAAGCCTTTTGAGATTCTGTTTGGTTGTGTATTGTAATTAACATTTGATTCGAACTTACTCTTGGACTGTAATTAACCTTAGAACTTTATTATGTCTAATAGGTATCGAACACTCATGGAAGGCTGGGTAGTGCGCGTAAGCCTGACCGAGAGGTGGCGAGGATGGTCATTATAATGATACTTGCATATATGGTTGGATGGACGCCTTATGCAGCATTTTCAATTATTGTCACAGCCTGTCCCACAATTTATATTGATCCTCGCCTGAGCTCAATACCGGCCTTCTTCTCAAAGACTGCAGCTGTGTACAATCCCATCATCTATGTCTTCATGAATAAGCAGGTACATCTTTGCCATTTGTCATCCTTATCTGGCATTTTCAGATCACCTACACATCTTATAAAAACAATACTTCTGAGTTTAGGGTGTCGTGCTGAGAAAAAACAAACAAAGAGGATTTTATATTTTATACATTAAAAATCAATTTCTGGTGTTTTATCCCATCGATCAATAATGGAAGAAAAGCAAGGAAGAGCAAAGGCAATGCATCTTAGCACTATGGGAATGTTGTGGTTTATGGTTATTATAGCTATCCTGTCGGAATTCAGTATTCTTTTCAATAAAAGTCATAGAATGAGCATGAGGTCTGAACTGCTGAACTTTTTTCCCCTCCATTATATGTCAGGGACAAATGACAGACATCTAATGCTCTTTACTCTTGACAGTGTTGGTTGAGGAGATTCAGTTTTTTCTTACTCCAAAAAAATATTACATTTTTAAAAGTTCAAATCCACAGAGGTAGAGTGGTCCATGTATACCCAATGAAAAATTGATCATATCTCTAATGTTGGTTTAAACCTCTGACTATTTCCAATTGAATGATTTTCTGCATTCTCAGAGGATTCATGCGTAATAAGTGATACAGTCTGCACTGTTGCTCCATGATATCCCATTATTTTTTAAACATGGTTGTAGAGGGCAATTTCTCCTCAGTATCCCTGTAGTGTGTCGTTTGATGTAAAGAATGAAGCAATGATCTTTTGCAGTCATGTGACACTGATGACCACCCCTAGGATGTGGGTCCCAGGTGGTTTGGAGCGGAGGCTGCTGGACCCCTTGAGCTGTGCACATCTTCCAGAACTAACCCAGGTCCTTCCCAGCTGTTCCCAGAATAAATTCAGAGCAAGGGTCACAGCCAGGGTCGCACATTTCTCTGATGTGTGAGAGAGAGACAGACTACATTATAGAGAGACGAGAACAAACACTTGAGATTAAGAATAGTGACGGTTTCTTTACCCATATTATATGGGTATATTACCAATGCTATATGGGCCATATATGCAAAGTTTACTGTCAGTCTGTCTTTTCTGAAATGGGTCATATATTGATTTGAGAAATCTGAACTAGAACATTTGCTGCTAGATTTAATTGTCTTTTTTCAATTGTTCTGGTAACACTAATATACGGCTACATTTGTACAATTTATGTTAGTTAATGCATTATGCGTCTTGAACTAACAATGAACAACACTTTTTCAGAATTGATTCATCTTTTAATGTTAATTTATTAATATACTGCTGTTTGTATTTTTCATAAAACACTGTTAATTTATGTAAAAAAAAATTTTTTTTTAATTAAAAGAGATATTGTAGAATTCAGAAGCCCTTTTTTATTAGCGAAACGGCTGGCCATTAAGTGAACTGCTGCCAGCAACTTATTGCTTGAGCTCACACTTGTGTGACTGGATGCGATTCAAGGCCCCGATATACTCGCGTCACAGCATAGTTCTTTTTCGTTCTTTGCTTAGGAGTAAAAGGAAGTTGGAAATACCGTTTCAGCAATATACTGTTAGTGAACATCCAGTGCCGTCCACACTGCTGAGAGCGACATTTAGATGAATATGTACACTGTAAAAAAAAGTTGCTGCCTTAAATTTTTAAGTACATTCAACTTGGATGTTTAAATCAACTTAAAAATTTTAAGTTAAAAAACATTAAACTGGCTTCAAAAAATTTGTTTAATCTTGTATAACTTTTCTTAACTTATTTTGACAAGTTAAAGCAATGTAAAAACTTATGTTGTCATAACTTATTGATCATATAATTTTTTATAGTGTAAATATGTGCTGTGTGCTTTACTCTCAATAACAAAGTAAACACACAACAAAAATGTCAGTGGTGAGAAAACAGCAGTTACGAAAGCATCTGATAATAGTGATGTGGATATGTTTGCACCACCATCATGTCGACAGTTAAAATGATACTATTATGATAGTTTGATTTTGAATATGTGAGACAATAGTTTAATCCCTAATCCCTAAGAATTAATCCCTTTTCTTTGCATGACACTTTGACATTGCAGTACAGACTGTTTTTTTCGTTTTTCGACATTATCCTGAACATTGTATAAGCATTCGCTTAATGTGTCAAGAGAATGGAAGAGAGGCTCTCGGGAATGCACGTAAACGTCACATCCTTTTGATTTTCCTAGGGAAGTGTACCTAGTCCTTTGCATAAAAATCAGTCTACAGGCTGTCAGAGAAGGTACCGTTTTTTAAAGTTGATACAAGCTGTTCACACATTGACAATAAAAAAGCGAATAATACATGCAAATTATTACAAAGGCTATAGCCCCTTTAAATGAAATTTAAACAAAATATTATTTATAAATGAACATTGTTTTAGACTAATAAACACTGTAAAAGTATTGTTACAAGCAGGTAAAGCTTTCTATGACTTTCCAATTGGTCTTAGTATGTTCTGTCTGTATTGTTCTGTAAATGTATCCCCACTGCAGTGGCTCTCTGCATTACAAATTTGTCAGAGAGAGGCAGTAGCTGGTATTATAATTACCCAGGGTACCTCATTTTCATCCAGTCCAACCAAAACCTTGAGGAAATGAATATATTTACTTCCCATGACCTTATCTGCTTTAATTAAGGCCAAAATGTCCTTGTTTTACATAGAATACATCTTGCTTAATGACCTTTTCCTTGTTTCAATGCAGAGGTTGTGCAAAGGGCTAACTGCTGAAAACAAATCTCTACATGTTGTCACAGAGACAGAAAACATTAATCGAAGCTTTTCTTTTGTGTCTTGAGTTCATAACGAGCATAATTATCAAAATTAAAGTCATGATCCGTTCAATCTAATGCTTTTTCTCTCAGTTCAGGAAGTGTCTGATCCAGATGTTTGGAGGAAATGTCGCCAGTCTGGAATCCACCAATCTGAACCAGACATCAGACAAAGGGGGCATCACTGCCACAGCAGACAGTCAAGTTGGAGAGATGTCCACCATTGCTGTTCGTGTTCCCATGTCCATGTGCAACATGGAGAAGTGTAAGGAGGAAGAGGAAGAGCCGGAGCAGAGTGGGAATGGAGGTCCAAACCAGCTCCCTTTATCAGATAGTCAAGTATGTCCTTTGTAGAGAAGGACTAGTCTGACTGAATAAATGTATACCTTTATTGTCTCCATCCAGTCTAACCTGTTGTCTAACTAAAGCATAAATTCTGCAGTCATTACCTTTATTGGAATGCAAATGTTAGAATGTATGGTTTGTGTTTTCATATGTTCTTGGTTGTTGCTCGTATTTTTTATGTTGTGGCGATTTGCAGTCTTGGCATATCTGTTCTTGTCAGTATCGCATTATTACCTAACATGAAGGAGGCAGGCAATACATTTCTGTAAAGTCCTCTTTTCAGATCTGTGCATACTCTCCTCTCACTATATTGCTGATTGCACACTAGTATCAGTGCAGATGTAGTGTTTTTTTTTTTTTAAATGGCAATAATATTGCAATAACTTTCAGTTTCAGAGTTGCTAAAGTAGATTTTATATAAAAATTCAGACTATATATTGAGGTCAAAATACAGACTCTCACTTAATAATCACTAATAGTCGACTTAAAAAAGTTTGGTTCAAAAATCAGAAGATAAAGTGATCGGTTGAACAATACAAACTGAAGACAAATGCAAGACATGGCGCTGGAACATAGTAATAATAAAAGAACGCAGGGTTCTCAGCGCTTTTATGAGACGAGCTCAGGCAAAAAAACCTGGAATTAACAGAAAAAGCCGAACAGCTTTTGAAAGTCTAAATAAATAAATATTTTTTTATTTAAATAAATAAAAAAGAAAATCGCCCTGGCTTTAGCTAATCGTCTCTGACATTCTGCCGATACAAAGGTTGCTGCTCTCCCTGGCATTGGGGTGTCCAATCCTGCTCCTGGAAGGCCACTGTCCTGCAAAGTTCAGCTCCAACCCCAATTAAACACATCTGAACCAGCTAATCAGGGTATAACTAGGCAGGTTAGGTGAGTTAAGGCAAGTTGGAGCTAAACTCTGCTGGAACGTGGCCCTCCAGGAGCAGGTTTGGACACCCCTGGTCTAGTGCATGTTTACATAGAAAAGCGATTTAATAACGCGTGTACACGACTCAGAATCTAACATACTGCTGTATTTGATATCATAATTAATTTAGTGAACTAACAGGTCAGACATGACTGGTTTGGCAGCGTATCTGCTTTGCAATACAGTAATAAACCATGCAATTAATGTCCTCATCTCATGAAATTAGATCCTTGTCTGTTGTTGCATTTTGCAGTCTTGTTTTGAGAGGTTTAATGAAGCAAAAATGTTTATTATAAATTGTATTTGTTTAGTAGCCTATACTGTATACTTTGATATATGAGTGCTTGTGAGTTTGAGTGAACAGTCTGGATGTCTTATTAGTCTATAATGTTTGGTGTTTCCTCACGGTTTCTGTCCAAAATGAATATTGATATTGATGTTTGTCTGTGGCATGCCAGTGAATGCTTTACTTATGTATTTATTTGTCAATGTCTTGGATTACAAAAAAATCACGTTTCTTATTTTTAAAAACATGTCAGCATTGTAGAACATATACATAATAAAACAACCTGCAATAAGAGTGGTCACACTACTTGAAAAGTTCAACACGGAGGCACATATCAAAATCGTATATTGCAAATCCAGTGTGTTTATTACATCACACAGAGAACCTGAAATAACACAGAATCTGGACTGAGATATGAGGTTCCCTTAAGCTCAGAAGCACTCTTTCAGCATTGCCCTGGTAAATGAAAACATCTGAATTCAATTTCTCCTGGCCATGGTTTGTTTGTTACACCCTGGCGAGAGGCACATAGTATCAGAGTACAAAAGAAGAATATCAACAGGAGGATTTCACTCATAAATTGAAAAGTCAGGAGGTAAACAATTTCCGCCTGGAATGTTTGACAACATCTTCAAGGCTCTTTGCATCATGAATATTTTTCAAGCACTCTTAAAATTAACCTTAAAGGTCCAGAAGGTTTTCACAGTGATGCCATAGAAGAGCAATTTTTGGTTCACCAAAGAACCTTTCTTAAAAGAACCATTTTTTTTCTTGGTGTGAAGAACATTTTAAAAATCTAAAGAAGTTTTTCACAATAAAGAACCTTTTGTGGAATGGAAAGTTTCTATGGATGTTAAGAGTGTATGTTAGCTAAATCTGCAACAAAGATTTTGGTAAAATAAGGAAGGTAATTTAAAATAGTTGATTTAAACTAAATTTAATAATTTTAGCAATTACAACCTCAATGCTTTCAAATTAATTTTAATGGTGGATACTACATCATACAGCAGATGAAAGTGGCACTTCAGCAAAGATGCCTTCTGAACAAAATGTGTTACCTTCCCCTGAAACATTTGCAGTCATTCCAAGGCATTCAGTTGGACTTATGAATTTTATTCCTACAATTCTGTGCGATCAATGACAATTACAAAAGCCTTAAGATTAAAGTAGATGGGTTTAAAGGATTATTTTTTCCAGCTCTTTTGAGTCTCTCTATGTGTACCAGTAATGTATCCATTAAAATAGCTCATGCTGTGTGAATGCATCATGCCCTATAGCATATACATTTTTATAAATGACATATACATCCAGGACATGAATGTCAGTATCTTCAGGGAACATGCCATGTGTTTTTGTGTGTATGTGTGTGTTAAACATTAATGCAAACAGACAGCATTATGATATCTATGTGCAATTACATCAGCACTGTGTATTTTTTCCGTTGTAACTGCAGATTCTCATTACAGCTTTACAAGCATGAAATTATTATTTAATTGCTTTAATTGTTTGTAATGAAATCTTTGCTTGGTCACAGATGAGTGATGACCCTGTGATGCTGTTCTCTTTGTCACAATATCACGAAAAGCACATAAATGTGAATGTTGGAAACTGTGCATATATTATTTGACCATGCATTACTCTTGAAAAAATATCTTTGTTCACTTTTTTGTCAGTTATTTTATAACTGTTTCTTGCTCCGAATGCTGACTTTTATCGGTCTTTGTCTAATTTCTATGTTAATTTTCAGAGCCTGTATTTTTCTATAAATACACTCAGATTGGTGAATTTCAGGTTTGCTTGCTGTAGAAACCTGCTCTGCCTGAGGTATTCTGCGGTTAGAATTCATCAGGCATGCTGAACTTTTTGGTGGAGCACTACTAAATCGAATAGGAAATCTCCAAAGCAATGTGATAAGAACAGGCTTAGCTTGGTCATGAGGCTAACATGCTTGTTTACACAAACAGCAATGAGGTGACCACAGGACTTACTTGAAATGAATTACTTTATGCAGTTTTCTCTATCATTAGATGCAAGTCTAATGTCATAAATGTGTATTTTTCCATGCTATGAGTCTTTTATCACTATTTACACATAGAATGCACATTGGTTAAATTCTAAATCTTTTTTTTTTTTTTTTGATTTTCAAGACTTTCAGGGATCCTGGAATTGTTCCTGAATAAATGTTTGTTTACAGTATATCTTGGAAGTGCATTTTCTATATAGAACCTTAAAAGGTTCTGTCCCCTTTTAGAGGTTCCCATGGGATCGTTTTATGAATTTAGATTTGATTTTGTTTTGATTATTTTTTTCATTTTGATGTAATTTTATCAAATTAAACAGCTTGTAAACATTTTATCAGTAGAAAAATTAAACATGAAAGAATGATGCATTCATTAGACATTTCTCCTTTTATAAAAACCTTTTGGCAAAAACAATTTGGGTCTTAAGTAGCATTCAGCTCTTAAAGCAGAACAAATAGAAATTTAAAACTAAACCGTGGCTCATTTTCCTCTTTATAGTAGTCCAAGAACATTGAGTTTGCACAGAAACAGCCTTTGGGTTCGCCATCCAAGGAAAAGCACATCTGTCTTATATAAACACACTTTTAAATCTGTGGAGTAAGATATGAGGTAAAATCAAACTACAAATGTGCACGGCCATATACATGGCAATTCCAATCCACAAAACAAGAAGCCAGCAGCAACATAATCCAAATATATAAATATATATATATAGCTGAAGTGCACCTAAATTAGTTTTCAATTTAAATTGATTTATAAACAAAATGGGATGTTTAAACAAAAATTTAAATAAATAAAACGCTCACTCAGAGCTAAAAAATAAATAAAAATTTCCAGTCCAATGTGCATATTAATGAACAACAAAACCAGTCATAAGGGTCAATTTTTTTACATTGATATATATATATATATATATATATATATATATATATATATATATATATATCACCCGAAAGCTGAATAAATAAGCTTTCCATTGATGTATGGTTCGTTAGGATAGGACAATATTTGGCCGAGATACAACTATTTGAAAATCTGGAATCTGAGGGTGCAACCTTAAAGTTGTCCAAATGAAGTCCTCGATGTTGCTGCATCACTCACAAATATAAATTTGATATAATTAACAGTATAGGAAATTTACACAATATCTCCATGGAACATGATCTTTACCTAATATCCTAATGATTTTTGGCATAAAATACAAATTGATCATTTTGACCCATTCAATGTATTGTTGGCTATAGCCACAAATAATACCTGTGCGACTTATGACTGGTTTTGTGGTAAAGGGTCACATATTAAAGTTCTCTCTGAGGTCATTTTCACTACAATCAAAATGTTTGTATGGTGTGATGCGAGAGATTTAAAAGAAGCACCAGTTTCAGTGACACAGATGAGCAGACTGATGGACAGCATTGCTATAGACTGACCAATCAGAGCGTCTAGGTTACGAATGTAACCACAGTTACCTGAGAAGGGGAACGAGACGCTGCATTGTCATTCGACGCTATGGGAATGCTCAGAGTGAACCGGTGTCTTAAGCATGTGTATACATGCCAGTCTTGATTGGCTACTGCAGTCAGGTGACTCACATGCGTCGTCTGACTATAAAAGGGCACCTAGAGAAGATGTCATCAGCTTCAAAAGTCTTCAAAAGGAAGAAGTGCAGGCATGCCTGAAGTATGGCAATGCAACACATCGTCTCGTTCCCTTTCTCAGGGAACCGGAGTTACATACGTATATAGACATTATATAGACATTCCCTTTTGAAGTGGAACTCTACATTGCTTCATCAGTCGATACTATGGGAACAACAATACCCACTGCACCATCCTGAACAAATGCCTGCCCACTGTGCTGTGAAATCCCCAGTGAACTAAGCCGTAGCCAGAACATTGCCAGATAATGCACCTAGTGACCAAGAGCTTTAGTGCCTGTGGTCGAGGTCCACAGCTCAGTACCCTTAATACTTAACTGTATAACTGTCCCAGGGTAGAGCAAGTTAGGGAGGCTGCAGCAAATCCTTGGCCTTGCTCTAAGGGGCAACCTCACCAAAGGGAGCCAAAAAATGTTAGCATCCCATCCAAAGAACTGGGGAAAGGCCTCAGTTGAGAGAGCTATGCTAAGGAAAACATCCTCTAAACTGAATTTGCTTTCGCAAAGTCTGGTGAGAGAGTACTGAGAATGGGGTGCCTAAAGCTTCGTCTCTATTGCAGACCATCAGCAAATGGGGAGTTGACCCTACTGACTGCCAACCTCCACCATACAGCGGGAGCAACAGTGAAAGAGGGGCACCCTTGGCGAAGAGCGAAGACCCATTCTTTTTTTCAACTGCTCCATGGGACGCCAGTAGCGGTATTGCCCAATCTCCTATTGTGTACTGCCCAGTCACATGTAAACGCATGGGGTGCCAGATAGGAAACTGGGATGCTGTTAGCAGTGATGCACATCTTTCCTAATCTGTAAATTGCCCTTTCCTCCCAAGGGAAGTAGCATAATGATGCCATACTACCCACACATACATATGAATGTGATTCCATAGGAAGTGTATCTTCCTAGGACTCTAAATACCAGAGAAGGCAATAGATGAAGTGGCGGTATTGCCATCCAATCATCTTATGCGGATACAGAAAGTGCAAATTGCTACTACCTCGTACTCTCTGTACAGGAGACGGTGAAATGAGGCAGTTTGACGCATGCGGCTTTTACCTCTTCAGTGTCAGCCTACCAGAGAGGGAGCACATTTGCTGCCACCTCTGATCTGTCAGTACTGCATCATGAGCAAATACAGGAGCATAATGCTACTACCTCCATACTCACAGTACTGGAGCGGGCACCAGTACTGGAAGGTGATAGATAAAACAGTTGGACACAAGCGGCGGTATTGCCCATCTGCTTTATCTATACCAGCCTAATATTTATGATTACAGAAGGAGAATATCGCTACTATATCCAGCACTAATGCTCACCCCACTCCCCCGCAGGCCCGGCTACAGGATCAGAAGAGGGGGCTGAAGGACGATCACAGCAGGGGATGTAGCGCTCGAATGCTGCCAACTTAAACCTTCACCTCTCTGGACGTGTGGACCACCGTCTCAACGGTGGACGGCACCACCTGCCTGGCCCATCATCATGTATGCCTTGCCAAGAAGCCATGATGTAAACTGACAGGGCTTTGAGTGCAAGACGGAAGCCTTCCAGGAGGATGCCGGTCCTGAAGAGAGGTAACCCGGTAGAGTTTCCTCTTTTCTATTTCCTCAGAACTACAGCAGGCCAATAACATGCTCTCTGCCGAACCAGAAGAGGCCGAAGAGCGGGCTTCCTGGTCTGGCCTAAGAGCATCAGAGCTGGCGAGCGAGGCTTGAGAAAGGCATAAACCCATCTCAGCCAACTCCAACTACGAACTCCACAATCTCAGCAACATCGGGACCTGAGCAGCGGGATGTAGACGCCTGGCTCCCATCCCCCTAAAGAGAGCCAGGTGGGATTGAAGCTTCCTTACTGTGAAGCGATCAAAGAGAGGACAGACAGCCCCTCGAGGGCTGACTGAGCGTGCTCCGATCCTACAAACACAAATCATGTGTCATTTGGTGTAATAAATCTCACACATGGTGCAACACATCCCCTAAATTGTCATAGCTTAATTATTTTCCAATTCCTGACACAGAAAGATATTCACACGCACACAAACAAATGGCTTCTTGAAGATAAAGAAGCTGAAGACGTCTTCTCTTGGCGCTCGTTTATAGTCAGCCGGCGCAGCTTTGATGTCACCTGACTGCAGTAGCCAATCAAGATTGGCATGTATTCACACTTGCTTCAGACACCGGTTCACGCGAAGCATTCCCATAGCATGGACTGACGACGAAGTTTCACGAGTTCACACTTACATACAATTAGAGGGAGTAAAGTTGAATGCGTATTTGGCGTGCTGTCCGGGGGGAGGGCTCCGAGCTCGGAGTTTGGCCCGAACTTAGAGTACTCCCCCCGTATGTAAATGGTTAGGACTAGAAGTGTGGAGAAGGGGTGGTGGAGGGATGCTGCTAAACTGTCAACGAATTGAGGTGAGACTGCTGAATATATATACACCTCTTATCGTTGATTGCTGAGTGCTCTCCACTCGTGTTAATTATCTGAACGTGCTCCTCCCGAACTTTGTTAATAAAACATCACGTAGTTTGCTATTGCTGTGATGTCATGTGAGTGACAGGTTGTCCCACCCTCACACAAGTACTCACAATCAGAGAAAAGGAGAGATGTTGCTGCAGAAAATCGAACCTGATACGATTTTTCTTTTTTATGACGGACGAAAGTTTCGGAGGCAGTGTGTAAGCGTGCTTGACATAACGTGAGGTCGTATTTATTTTTTAACGTGCGAAAATTTCGGCCGAGAATTTCAGTGTACAAGGACCTTTACGTAGGCGCATACTTTTTCTTTACGAAGTGACCTCGCCAATTATAACACCTGGCCTGGCATGCATATTACAGTAGGCCTAATAGTTGCAGATCATTTTGAGGATCATTTTGACACTCGCTGTTGTGTAAACGTAGCCTGACAATCCGATAAAAATTCTGATAGGCAGATAAATGAGGAGTAGGCCTAGCTCATGTAAATTTCCCTTTTTAACTTGTCATTGAACTTTTCTGAGAAAGTCACGGAGGACAATTCTGTCAAAAGTGCTGTCAATTCAATTACCCCCTCATCATAACTTTAAAAAAAAGAGAGACACATGGTGAGAATAGGCTAATTAGTCCAATAATGACAGTATGTGTTGAAATGTGACCTGAATGGATGATGTGATATGATGATGATGTGATAAGAAATTAATGCATCTTGACACCAGCAGTGTTACTGTTTTTCTGTTTGTTTTTTTACATGATTTACTTTTTTTTTTATTAATCCATTCTCTGCTTCAAAAGGAATTATAATTTACATAGCTGGTGTTTTTATTTTTTCTATGCAATCCTCTGTTGGCTTTTTCTACACAGGACTTAAAAATCTTCTCCTCCTATGTACAATCTGGCCATTCCACTGTGGGATAATTAGCTCCAAATTGTCGACTTTAAAAATGTAGAAATAAATGGGATGAGAATCCTGTGGAGAAACAAGCAGGCATTGTAATGAGGTTAGCTGGGACGTGAATCAGCATTGGCATGCAGAGATCTGTGAATGAATGTCGACGTGAGCCTGTGGTGGTGATGGTGCATATATCAACACCATCATCATTGAAGAGGTCAAAAGATAGTCTAGGCTTCAAAGACAGTTCATAAGTAAATAAGCATTTAAAAATAGACGTAAGGCGCATACATCTAAAGGCAAGGATGACATTTCAGTATGTCTCCTGACCTGGCATCGGTGATTTTGGCAATTTGTTTGTAGTATCTGAAAGTCAGTACAAATGGCAGACCAAAGGGTGAGAGAACAACAAACACCAGTGGGATCAAAGCTAATCCATCAAAGTGTGTTGGCCAAGTAAATTAGTCTGGGACGGAAAGATAACTTCATATGTCTGTTCATTACTCTCTGCCTGCTCAGTCCTTACATAATTGCAAATTCATTCAGTTTTGATTTAAAATTATGCATGTCTCTTCTAATATAGAAGTTGTTGTGGAAAGTCTGTGGTTCATTTAGAATGTTTTATTTGATTTATTACATGGTTTTGCAGTAATTCTGGTTGAGATCTGATTGGATTTCCTGAGACCAAAGAGGTTATGATTTTTTTTTTTTTTTCATTACTGTAAAAAACATTTAAAACATTTAATCAAAACCAGAAATGCTCTAAAAAGCATACATGACACCTAGAGAAGATCTATAGCAGCATTAAGTCTGTGTAAATCAGATGTCCTGAGCAACAGATGTATCTATACATTTTCACAAAAAAACTAAATAAATGAAGGTACAGGTCAAAGTGTCACGGTTTCATTAGAAGTATTATTTTTTGTCTTCATTTAATTCTATTCTTGCTTTTATGTCACAATTTTTAAGGCAACATTAATTATTACTGCTTAGTTTTGGTTACTTATAATTGTCATTTAATGTTTACTTCAAAAATGTGCTTTATGGTACTAAAAATAACTTTAATCAAATAATTGCTTTGTATTTATTACTATTACAATAATTTTTGATGATGATGATGATAATTTTTATTTTTTATTAAATCTACTAATAATGATAGTGGATTTTTTTAAACTAAGGCTGTGACATCTCAACAACACCCAGCTAAATCATTCCTTTTTATTCACTTTTGATTATTATTATTTCAGAAGACAAGGAAGTATTGTTGCGCTCAGATAAAGGCTAGTTGTAAGTCCAGGTGCGTGAAAACCAATAAAATGTAGAAGAGACTGTAGATGGTCTTTAACAAAAAGAATCAATTATTTTAATAGAGCAAGAGCAGACGTTTCAGCCATCCAGCTATTCTCAATGCTCATAATATATTATTTAATATTTATTATAATTATTATTATTTAAAATAATATTTTTAATAGTAACGTTAATAATAACGTTAATAATGGCTAGGCAATTGTGTTAGATTAATTTACTGAAAGGTTGTGTGAATGTAGCCTTTTTTGTTGTTTTATGATTCCTTTTCAGTCCACTAGAGTGCACTGTTACATCGCACACAATGCATTAGTTTCAGCTTTATTCTGCAGCACCGTCATATACCGTCCGGCCATCGCTCTGTTCTCACGAAATTGAATAACAATTACACGTCAGACATTTATCATGCCACAATAAGCCATTACACGTTTACACACAAAGCATAACATTTTCAATTTCAATAACCACACACTGACTCTTTGCTGTATAATGAATTCATCATGAGTCAGTGAATCATGAAATCAAAGCATTTCACCGCCAGCAGAAGAAAGGCTTGCTCAATAACTCACCATGCCCATAGTGAGATTCAGTTGCAGTTACCAATTTTATTTCTTTATTTCTTTTGGCTGAAAGACGGTCCTCGAGTGTATATCCGGCACATTCTGAAAAAGAGAGAAAATCCAACAGCATTTTACATCTAACAATCTCACAGTAGCCTACTATGATAAATAATTCACTGATTAGAATCAAAGACAAACTTAGATGCCCTAAATGAACATGAATACATTGTGACATGCATATATAATAGGTGGAAAAGATGTTTTTCTCAGTGGGATAGTGTGTCTGTTTCAGCTGTTTTGAAAATCTGGCCTACCTGCTCAAGACACCAGTAGGCCTAGACTCCGCACGAAACTGAAGTTGTGATAGTCTTTTCGCCCCATTTGTGACGTGAAACAGTGAAACAGCTTTTAGAACAAGAAAAAATGTAGGGCGTGACTTGATTTTATCCATCTGGAATTAATTTGATCGTTGGATTGTTGTGGTTTGCTATTGCTGCGATCTCATAAAAGTGACAGCTAGGTTTTTAAACAAAAAAAAAATAGGGTCCTAGAAATGCAGTCCTGAAACTGCAGCCTTTTCACTGTCCTGCAGAGTTTAGCTCCCTCAACACACCTGCCTGGAGGCTACTAGAATGCCTAATACCTTGATTAGCTGGTGCAGGTGTGTTTAATTGGAGCTGAACTCTTCAGGAGCAGGATTGGACCATAGATATCATATATAAACGCTAGATGTCTTATGGCGCAGTCACTTCCGGCATCACCGTTCGGCCATCTTGTCTCAGTGCTCTGTGCATTACGGTGAATGATCAACATGCACACAAATCCTCATATCTCGCTGAAATATTGACGGATTTACAAACGGTTTGGTTTCTTACAAACGTTATTAACGTGGCTATAATTCCGAATGCTTGAACATGTATGTTATAATTTTTCATATGTATGCAGTGTATGAATGTAGTCTCATAACTACATCTCTGACGTTTATAACAAACCAAACCGTTTGAAAATCGGTAGAAAATTGAGCAAGTTATGGTTATTTTAAAGTATTTGCACCATTAAACAGTGAGCGAGCGCACTGTGGCAAGATGGCCGCCACGTGCGGACGTCGACCTCCATTGGCCAGCAGCGCGCACGAGACATCTAGCCTTTATATATGATATCTATGGATTGGACACCCCAAGTCTTGTAAGTGTGCATGGCTACGTCATAAATGTTCCCGCCCCCATGGTCAAGGTATGAAAATAGTATTAAAACTTAATTTTTGGAAAATACTTTGTATTAAAAATCTGTATATCAACTGGCTTTCTATTAATACAATACAGTGAATGACATCCATCTGTCGTCTCCCAGCGGCTTACATTATCGGTTTACATTATTTAGTGTCAAGTGATTAATTTACATCAAAACAAAAGATAACATGTATGCCATCATTTTTGTCTTACATTTCATAATGAACTCCGACAAGCTCAGTGCCGACTCGTTTCCATCGGTTCTCTTCCGTGTGTGCAAAGGATTGTGGGTTATTTAAGGATGCGAAGGATACACTTGGGGTGTTTCTCAATATGCGTTCTTCAGCGATCTTGCGTCCTTGTGTTCTCGTTTTACGTCATCATTAACCGTCAAAGTTCAGACCCAATTCTCAAGAACGCAAGTACAGAGGACGCATGAAAGAACCCGGATGTGTTCTTGATACCGAGGATGCATCGAATGCAGACTTGAGCTAGTACTCGCCTGGTGTCCCAGAAGTCATTGCGGCCGGTTCCGAGTTTGTTCTTCCAAGGAAGCTTGGCAAGACCGGTCTCCACGAGAACACAAGTCCGTTCTCTGCGTTCTTGGAATTGAGAAACAGCCTTGGACTGTCCGAAATCAATATTGAGACGGCCTTTAGCAGCGCTTGATGACGTGGCATCCGAGATATGCAGCCTTAGGACACAGCCTTCCATTTGAGAAGCAACTTTACTATTGGACAGACAGGTTTTTCCACCCTTGTACCAGTCAACACGTCATCAGAGAAGAGAAGAAATGTCAGGTTATTTTGTTTAAAGATTACGATGGCACGTCTTGTATCTTGTCATGCAGGACATACACATCAAGATGTGCTCACCCAACCTGTAGGCTATACCCCTAAATAAATTAGCCGATATAGTGAGGGTATATACTCAGATTTTTAGTATGCCCTGTCCGTGTATTTTGTGTGTTTGTGTGTTTGTGAAAATGAAAATGGAGAACAGGAGTGGGAGACGGAGGCGGAGGCGACAGAGAGAGATTCATGGCTTTGAGTCAAAACGCTGAGCCCTCAGGGATGGAACGGCCTCTCACGCCGCTCTGGTGCTGCTTTATATGCGCTCAACTCATTCATAAGCCAACGTGCTGCAACGTCACATGGTGCAAATGACCAAACCTGTCCCCAGATGGTTCACATTAACTTCAGCACTAATAAGTGGTTGGTGTCTATATTTGATAGTGTGATTTAGTGTGTATTTAACGTGAAACACAGCATCTGCAGAATTGTTACAACACTAATTGAATGGTTTCATGCAGGTTGAGAAAAACACATTTTCATGACACAATTGTAAAGCTTTTGACAAAATTACAATACAGATTGTTTCAGATTACAGCAATGTCATCAACACAGTTGTCCAGCCCACAGACTTGCCTTGAGGCATTATAATGTTTTTTTCTACACTCTCAGAAAAAAAGGTACAAAAGCTGTCACTGTTGGCGGTACCTTTTCAAAAGGTACACCTTTGTACCTAAATAGTGCATTTAAGTCCCTCAAAGGTACATATTGGTACCAAACATGTACATATTGGTACCAAACGTGTAAATATTAGTACTTAAATCTAAATGGTACATATTAGAACCCTTTTGAAGGGTACTGTCCCAGTGACAGCTTTTGTACCTTTTTTTCTGAGAGTGTACCTGCAAAATACGTAGCCTAATTTAATATGAAACCATGGGATTATTTATAATAACATTATACCATGATATTGCTGACAAAACTGATTCAAACAAACACTGATGAAGTGATATTATTTCCATCAAGAGTCAGCATCAGTTCTTGGTCAAGATCTTGTATTGACAATGCAAGAGTCCATCACTCTGTAAAGTCTCCTCAAGCACATCCCAAATACTTTCAATTAATTTAAGGTCTGGACCAAACATATATGAAAATTATTCTTCATGCTCCCTCCAAACCAATCTTTCACAATTTGAGCCTGATGAATCTTGACCTTGCCATACTGGAATATGGCCATGATGTGTCTTCCTATGTTTTTTTTAAGAAATGAAAAGCTACACACGCCATCATTTAGGGCTAAAAGAACTGGTCCCAAACATAATGATCAGAGCAATAATGAAGTATTTGCCTATTTAAATCCAATCAGCGATTTTTTTGTTGTTTTTTTTTTTTTGGCCGGGCAGTGTGTGTATATATATGTGCAGCTATACAAAAGCAGACAAAATGATTTTAGGTTTGGTGTTGAAGAAGCCCTACTGACAGAGCTGTATAGGGTGCAAATGAAAAAAATAGCTTGTGAAACACTGTTTTTTTTTTTAACATAGTCCTGTCTGCTGTAATGAGATCTGCCTGTGTTTGTGTGCACACCTGGTTTCAGCATCTACAGTTACTCTTCGCCAGGGGACATTTTCATTTGTTGTAAATAATAAACCTACTTCAACCCAGATAGGAGTGATGTGACTGGTAGATAGCACTGCTAGCTTCTTGAGTGGATCATAATCCTGTTTTGTGAACTAGCACTTAGACAGACCCAGTCATACTGTATGTGGATTATCCAAACTCACGAGACATCCTCTTCACTGCAATGTGGCCCAGTTTGAGATGAAAACCCTTAGATTGTGGGAACAGACAGCATGAGGAATCAGTTTATGAAGTGGGAGTAGAAGCCTATCATCGACCCTGTCTAAACCCATTAGTCTTTATCAGGAGAAAAGGTCTGAAGTTCTCCACTGAGATTGTAAGAGAAAAAAATAGCCTGAGGATTTAATGAAAATGACGAGAACTAACAGAAAATGTTCTACCGCAGAAAGCAAACTACAGGAAGCATATACAAACAACACATCATTGGGAACAGGTTGAGATTATTAAGCCATTCATGACTCCAAATCTCAATAGTTCAGTGATTATGACCTCTGGTGTTGAGACTGTAATATTACATCTATGACATTTCACTAATGATTAGATCTGTAGCACTTTTTGAGTGTGGTGTGGTTCATATTTATGCACTGCTTTAATACATTAAAAAATCTGGTCAACAGTATAGTTTTAGTCCAAGGGAAATATGGTTTAAGGTCTATTGAATACTATACTGTAATGTGGTAAGTCTTCTGCATTTCCACAGACAATCTTGAACGGTGTATAACTGTGCAAGGCTTAATACATACATTTAATTGTGAGCATGTGAGCCATAAATCCAGAACAAACCTCCTGCTCATTCATTACATAATGTGTCCATAAAGATTATATTCATCTGTCAAAGCTAAACTGACTCTACAAACAATTCAAAGTGTCTGTTTTTCTAAACGATTACCAACTAATCCAATTACACTAATTCACTCATATAAATACTGCTAAAAGCATTAGTGAATGCCTGAATTTATGATTTGCCAAGCTGATATAACAGAGATGTTATACCAGTTCAGTGAGACTCCCTCCCTATAAAAATTCTGTGCATATGCATAAATCTGTTTGAAATTAAATCAAGAGGCTTGGATGGATGCCAGTGCACGCTATTGCACTGATGGTCTTATTAGACATGTAATTGTTGAGAAGACTATTTTCTTAAAGGCTGGTTCACAATGCCCTAACAAACACCAACAAGGTTAACAAGATGAAAAAAAAACCCAAATGTATAACCAGACACTAGCTTCTGGCAGCCTTTCTGAGGAATCTTAGCCCATTCCTCATGAGCAATGGCCTCTAGTTCAGTAATATTCTTGGGTTTGCGTGCTGAAACCGCCTTCTTCAAATCACCAAAGATTTTCTACGGGGTTCAAGTCAGGTGACTGTGATGGCCACAGTAGAATCTTTCAGGAGTTCTTCTGCAACCAAGCTTTGGTGGAATTTGAGGTATGCTTCAGCTTCCTCACTGACGGCATGACGTTTTCTCTTAGGCATTCCTGATACTTCAATGAATCCATCTTGCCTTCCACACGCTGCAGGTTTCCAGTGCCAGAGGATGCAAAGCAGCCCCAGAGCATCACAGAGTCCCCACCACGCTTAACTGTAGGCAGTGTTCTTTTCAGCATATGCTTCATTCTTCTTCCTCTAGACATACCGCTGATCCATAGGGCTGAAAAGTTCATTTTTTTTAATCGCTCCACAGAACAGAATCCCAAAACATTTATATGATTTTGAGCAAATTGGAGCCGACTTTTCTTGTGCTTTTGGGTCAGTAGTCTATCTTTTTGTATCCTGTTCCGTGTTTGTGAAGGGTGATGATATCCTCTCTTAACCTTTTGGACCATTCTTTTGACTTAGCCATATTTCTAACATGCAGTCAAACGTGACACTCAACAAACCTGGGGTGCGTTTACTGTACAACGACGAAACTCGCTGCTTCTCTACCATAGTACGATGCATCGTTGAAGAAATCAGCTTGCTAGTCACGACTGTTTCCCGAAACCATATTGTCGCAAAGTGGTCGTTCAACCACGTTGGTTTCATGACGTCACGTACGTGTTGGAGTAAATAACTACTTTTAATGAAACTGTTTGAGATCGAATTAACGCTAGATGTTTTGATATAAATTACAGACATGGCATCTGTGGACTATTTCTCATTTTTCTCAGTTATTTTGCTTTATTTCCAGATTCAATCATAGGCTCGTTCTTACTTAGTAGAGCACGTTCACACATGCGCACTCTTCAAAAACTGTGCGTTAAATCTCTCGACAAACTAACCGACGTAAATGACGTTTGGATGTATTCTAAATAAAAGACACAGGTTGTACTGAATGTCAGCTTGTTTATTTTGCTTAAGATAAGGATTTATTAAGTCCACATGTCATGCAAACTAGAAATGCTTCTAACCACAGGTCGAGAGCTGTCGTTCCAAACACACAACTTTGCGATGCTGTTTGCGAATGTTAGTTGGAATATGGTTTCGGGAAACACTGACTCGTTGAACTATGCTGATAACGATGGAACTTGCAAAATATTTGGCTAATGATGCTTTTGGGAAACGCACCCCAGGAGAGTTCAGATATTTTATGTGTTCTAGCTCAAGCACACCTGGTACAACTACTGAAGCCCTTGATTAGTTACATCAGGTCTGCTTGAGACAACACCTGTTTTGCAGATTTGTGCTGTTGTGAGGGATTCTATTCAGGGGGTTGAATAATTTTTAGACTGCAGAAGTCATTCAAAGTTGCATTTACAGTTGAATTTGGGGAAACCACTTGAAATATTTGTTGTGATTGAGCTATTTCAATGACTTTTGTTTGATTTGTTCATTGCAAACAGCTGAAAGTTTGTAAATTTTGCCAATAAACCTGATTTGCAATGGGGGTTGAATAATTTTGATTACAACTTACAACAAGTTCAGTGCAGGGCCATGCACAGGACTTTTGAGGGGCATGTGTTGAAACTGAAAAAGGGCACCCCCCTCCCTTTTTTATATTAAGATTATTTAGTAAGCCTACATAAAAAGAAGAAATGGTCACATCTTCATGACAAATTCAATAACACAACATAATAGTCTCAAAAGCTTTAGATGTATTCACTATTAATAACAACCATAATAATAAAAGATAATATAGATATACAGGGCTAAAGTCCTAAAAAATGTTTTACTACATTTATACATGTGAAGATGAGCGGAGAGTAGCCTAGAGAATATGCCTACTATAGATTCAAAAATTAGCTAGATAGCGAATATGTGCATATTAACAGCCTTGAATTAACCATAATTTAAAATGATTACCGTAACATGATTAAATATGAATAAATTAAGTGTATCAGCAATCATAAATCAAAGAAGAAATTTCTTAGAAACATATTACCTAGGTGACGAGGATCACTCAGTCGCTTTGTGCAAGTTCCAGTACGAAATCGATCTGTACTTATGATTTTCCGATGGTAAAACAAATTATATGTTGTATTACTTATCAATATATTGTTAACATTTTACAAAAGCCAAACTCAAATGCAGTTACGGGGTTTTTGACCAGTGAATGTGTGCAAATGTGCATTTTGTCCTTCATTAAAACGGCACCAGCGGCATCACATTACATTTTCATCAACAGGTTACAAACTAGTTTGTTGTAGCTATATGGGTGCTCAGTTTTTTCTGTTGTAAAATACATTTCGCCAAAATCTCATTTTATAAAAGATGAAATGCTACTATGCACAGGCTATTTAAGTGTAGGCTGTGTTGGCTATGACTAGATGGCAAATGCTAGACCTCTCTCTCAGTTCCCACATGTCTCAGTCAGACATCAAATAAATAAAATATGAGCCTTTATAGACATAGTGATTAGTACTTATTCAAACAACAAGATCTTTGTTTACCCTTGCAAAACTTTGTTCAGCTGCTGTCTGCTATTAGCCTGGAAATCCAGACCTAAATCTGAAAGATTAATGGTCTGGCATCAACTAATGAAAATCGGCCAGCTCGAGGAGCGGCACCAAGCATGCATTTGAAAATCTCACAGCACACAATTGGATAACACTACGACCAATCACAACAATCCCCATACGCTTGGCTACCAGCGGAGCTAACTGGTAGATTAGACTCTTGCCGTATCCAGGCGGCAAAACAGCAAAAACGCCCTTCTTGCAAAGGAACGATTCGAGCGTCGTCTTCTGTTCCTCTTTTAGATAAAAAGCAAAGTCTAACTCGTTCATTGTAGCAGCCAAAGCCGTTTCAAACAACTGGTGTTCATCCATAGCCATCTTGCAATGTTTAATAATGACTTCGACGTCACAGCGCTGTCGTCATCTGTTTAGCTCGCCTCGGATACAAGGGCATATTTAATGAGCGTCATTACTCGACGCCAGAGTAAACTCGCTGAGCAAATTCAACTTGTGCTCTCGCAAGAACTCTGGATTTCCAGGGTAGTCTGCTATGCGGCTGCTGCAGAACTTCAGTTCATTCAGTCAAGATAGAGGGGGCGGAGTTACTGACAGTTTGAGGATCGAACAAGATTTACACAAGATCTTTTTAACCCATAAGAGCCCGGACCAATTTCTCCTTATAGGAAAATTATTGGGCATATAAAACAGACCAAATGGACCACTTATAACATGTTTCTGCAGTTGTTTTTGAAATACAACCCCTCCTTGTGAAAGATCTGTAATGTTACATATATGTGACATTGGGCTTTTATGATACATTTTAAATGTTACATATATGTCACACTGGGCGTTTATTTCTCAGTTGAAAAAAATATTTTTTTTCAGTTTTTTTTTTGCTAAATAACAGTTTTTTTCTATTAATTTTCTTTTCCACAACATATATCAAAATTATTACTTTTCTGGGAAGATAGCCGGGGTGATAGCCAGGCATTGTTTGCGAAACATATAAAGCCATGGAAGGATCTTCCAACACTTATCCCCTGCTTGCCGATTTGACGAATTATTGTTGTCAGTGAAAGGTAGACTTGCTAGCAGGGTCTGAAACCGGTTGCTTGACATGTTGTCAGCCACTATGGGACACCTCGTGTCATTTTCCCAGTATGCACGATTTCCTGGCATTTGGTGCAGACCCATGCGCAGATGGATACCAATCAGTATTTCCATTTCTACCAGAAAGACTCGGGAGATAAAATGATATAACAAGAGTAAATTTATTAATAGCTCAGCAAGCATAGTCTTTGGCGTAGGCCCCGTCCTTAGCAAGCAATGCGAGGGTAACGGAATCTGCAAATCCCGCCTGAAGATGAAGGCAGGGGCGCAGCCGACCCCCTGGAGGTAAAGGAAGGGACCATCCTGGTGGTGGTGGGGAGGATGGAGGGAAAGGACCATCTTGGAGGTGGTTGGGGAGGATGGAGGTAATTGGCGCCGTCAGTATCTGCGAACTCAGACGGATGTAAGTACCATTCTTTTATACTGAGAGTGTTAACACATGATTGGTTAGAAGTGAGTTAATTCATAACGCGCTGATTGAGTCTTCCTGGCAGAACTTAACGCTAAGCTTACATTTCTACCAGAAAGACTCGGGAGATAAAATGATATAACAAGAGTAAATTTATTAATAGCTCAGCAAGCATAGTCTTTGGCGTAGGCCCCGTCCTTAGCAAGCAATGCGAGGGTAACGGAATCTGCAAATCCCGCCTGAAGATGAAGGCAGGGGCGCAGCCGACCCCCAAAGATAGGTGGAGGAACACCTCCACCGGGGGACGGAGGAACACCTCCGTCCGGGGGACGGAGGAACACCTCCGCCGGGGGACGGAGGAACACCTCCGTCGGAACACCTCCGCCGGGGGACGGAGGAACACCTCCGCCGGGACGGAACCCACCCCCAAGATAGGTGGAGGAATACCTCTGCCGGGACGGAGCCCACCCCCGAAGAACTGTAAGTAAGAGTACCCACCAGTCGTGGATCCTGCAGTTCCTGGAATGAGAAAGAAACGTTAAGAATAACGTGAAAAAGCTTTATTTAATTATTTAATATATTAAAAAATAAACTACATAAAGACAAGGTCACGATAGACCATACATGAAAGCCATAATATTGCTTGATTATGACGACCACTTAGACAAGGCCTCAATGGACCATAATACCAAATTTGCTGTGCATAGACATGATGTGATAGACAACATAAAGACAAGGTCCAAAGACCACACATAATAGCTATAAAGCACGAGGTCGTGATGACCACATAGAGACGAAGCAGCGATGGACCACTTGACCCTGATAGGCTGCACATAAAAGCCATTGAGGCCACGATGGACCACACATAACACAAGGTCATGCTTGACCACAAGGCCACGATGGACCGCACATAAACACAAGGTCATGCTTGACCACAAGGCCACGATGGACCACACATAAACACAAGGTCATGCTTGACCACAAGGCCACGATGGACCGCACATAAACACAAGGTCATGCTTGACCACAAGGCCACGATGGACCGCACATAAACACAAGGTCATGCTTGACCACAAGGCCGGCTCGACCACACATAAGGCCGCGATGGACCAACAAACCTCGATGGGCACATGCAGACGAGCCATGCAGGCTACACGGCCATGATAGACCACATATAGCTGGCCACGATGGCCATAAGATGCAAAAGACCACACACGGGACAGGCCACGATAGACCGAACGGCCATTGGACCACATAAAACCAAGGCCTCGACGAGCCACGAGGCCATAATAGCCACATATAGGACAAGGCCACGGTAGGCCACACGGCCATGGGAGACCACATAGACGAGACCGCTTAGGAGCCACAACGGCCGCTAATGCCACACAGAGACAAGCCTATAAGACAAGGCAACTAAGCCACACAAAACCAAGGCCTCGATGGACCACAGACCACGATGGGCCACACACAGGACAAGGCCAGGATAGGCCACACGGCCATGATAGACCACACAGAACGCAGGCCGCGATGGACCACGGACCACGAATGGCCACACATAGGACAAGGCTGCAATAGGCCACAGAGCCGCTAAAGGCCACACGTAGACAAGCTAAACATAAACACGGCCATTAAGCCACATGAAACCACGACCTCTAGAGGTCACTAGACCACGATGGGCCTTGCAGGACAAGGCCACGGTAGGCCACATGGCCATGGGAGACCACAGAGACGAGACCGCTTAGGAGCCACAACGGCTGCTAATGCCACACAAAGACAAAACCTAAGACACAAGGCTACTAAGCCACACAGAACAGAGGCCGCGATGGACCACAGACCGCGATGGGCCACACTTAGGACAAGGCCACAATAGGCCACACGGCCATGATAGACCACACAGAACGCAGGCCGCGATGGACCACAGACCACGAATGGCCACACATAGGACAAGGCCGCAATAAGCCACAAAGCCGCTAAAGGCCACGCATAAACAGGCTAAACATAAACACGGCCATAAAGCCACATGAAACCACGACCTCTAGAGGTCACTAGACCACGATGGGCCTTGCGGGACAAGGCCACAGTAGGCCACACGGCCATGGGAGACCACAGAGACGAGACCGCTTAGGAGCCACAACAGCCGCTAATGCCACACAAGACAAGTTTCACAAGACAAGGCCGCTAGGCCACACAAAACCAAGGACACGATGGACCACGAGACCACGATGGGCCATAAGGACCAGGCCACAATAGGCTACACGGCCATGAACAACCACACAGAACACGGCTAAGACAGCCACTCAGGACAAGTCCACAAACAGCCACAAGGCCGTGATGGACTACACATAGACGAGAGACAAGACCAAACAGACCACACGAAACGAGGCTGCAATAGCCACATGGAGACAGACCGCATTATCCGCTTATCGAGTGATGCGAGCTATAGTTTCAGTGCAGATTAATTGCAGATTAATTGCAACATGACACCACCACCAGTATTTGCATGAGGATTTACCTGAATCGTTACTGAAGAGCTTGCTGAGCTTCCAGAATGATTTTAGAATTATTTCTTGCATAAAACTTGCATAAAGAGGAAAACCATCTGCCCAGCATCTTGATAGCTGAAGTAGAAATGCCACGTTCGGCTGCTGTAGTGGCTGCCCCGATCCTGCAGGAATGACCGGTATGCTGGAAGGGAGACAGCTGTAGCTTTGAGGACAGTCCTGAACCAGGCTTTAGAGAGAGATGCTTCGTTAGGTAGGAAAATAGGGGGAGTGATCTGAGAATCTAGGGCGAATTTGTAGGAATTTAATCATAGATAGAAGGGACAAATTTATTGCTAATTTTAGAATTTGTTAATGTGATAACAGAACTGGAGTTATTTGGAGAGCTTAAGAAAGAGTAAAGCAATTAGGCAAGAACGTGAAACAGAAAAAGACAGAGCAAGATCGGAGTGTTTAGATCTGAAGTAAATTCCCCTGGGTGCATGAGCCAAGAATGCTGTTAAAACATGGCTACAATCTGAATATGAAAACAGAAAGAAGACCATTTCGAATAGAAGGTGATTAAAAAGGGGGGGTTGAATGAATTCCACTTCTGTAATGTTGCTGTTACAGCATTTCAACAACTGCAAAGTTACAACGCACAAGTCAAGCATGGAAGACTTAAAGAGATTGCTTTGTAAGGACTACGACAACGCTGAAAGGGACTGAGCGGCATCCTTCCGGATAAGTGTCATCGCAATCCGTAAAGTTACATAATTCCAGCTCCCGCAATGATTTATAGCATATCGAGAGAATGAGTTAATGGATGACTAAAAGATTACTACGCAAAAGCTACATAATTCATCAACTAACCATCCAGAAATGGTGTCTACATGTTGACGCTTCTGAGTCTCTCCATCTTTGTCTGAGTTGGGTTTGAACATAAAGCTAAAAGTTTTGAAAATGTCTGTGAGAGTAATCGGAAGCTGCAAAACGAGCTTTTGAAACTCCACCCCCTGTGCCGGGAGCAGCAGTCAGACTGCATCCAAAGGGACAGACAAAAACCCTGCGCTTTTACTCACCCTCAATGACAATTCCAGCATAGTAGATGAAAATAACTTTGGAACATTCCAAGACAAACCCCTCACAACACCCTGGGGACACTGGGGACCCACCACACATTGATTTCGTAACTGTAGACGAGGAAGGAACGACCGGCCGTGATCAGGATGAGAAATAAAGGAATCTGAAAAGAAAACCAAAACTTAAACAAATATGTTTAAACATATGTTAAACAAATAATATAAACAAAAGCAGAAATATAAGCTTTTAAGGTGTAGGGAGCCACACCTTCAGTGATATGGTCTAGCTGGATTGAGCAGAGCGACTAAATTAAATGATCGATATTAGAGGAGGCAGGGTGATGGACAAGGGTTGCTGAAGGGCAGAGCCACCTTAAGACTAAGTGTGTAGCTATAGCATTGCAGTGGTCAGGAATGTGCTCACGCGACCTTAATCATGAATTTGGAGACTACTGATTGCCAGATAAAAATCTCAGGAATAGCATGATCGTTTAACAAGAAGATCTGCCTTAGTGATGTAACCGACCTTCGTTAGCACATACAACATAAGTTTTGCTGCCACTACGAACCCAAAAGGATGTTAGCAGCCACTATAGGGCAATTTCTGTAAAGCGCGAATGAACGCGGCTGAGCAGGCTCGATAATTTTTTTTACCACTAAATCTTAATCTTATAAATCTTAGTGCAATACTTACCTGAAGTAAGGTGACGGCATACCGATAAGATACAACCTCAATCACACTTAATATTCTGTTGTTGACTTGAGCGTGGAATCTATTTCTCAGCTGCGCAGCATACACCTGACATTACTCTCGAGGAGCTCTTGTATGAGTGAAATTGTATTCATGGCTGAGAGATCGCTGGCCGTGGCAACCAAGAGAGTCCTTTTAAAAGAAAAATCCGTGAACATTTAAAAGAAAAATCCGTGAACATTTAAATCAAACAGATGAGTAAATAATATCACTTGAGACTTGACTTTTTTTTTTGTTTTTTTTTTTTTTACGGTTTGAATGATATAATTTAAACATACTATTAGGTCTACTGTGTAATCACATTTTGACAAAGTCTGTGACCTTTGCCTGAGCATCCTAGTCTGCCTTTGTACATTTAATATCAAATACCTATTACGTAAATATTTCTATGACACATATGGTGGATTCAAGTAGTCGCTGAGAACATTTGTGTTACAGCGATTGTACCATATTTCTGTTACTGATGAACTTAAAAGTATTAAAAGATCTTGATGATATGAAGAAAAATGTATATCTAGAGTGTGGAACAGTTTTAAAGAATTATCAGCACTGTAAATGTATCATTTACTTGTATGATATACTCCTGCAACATACCCATATAAGCCCAACATATACCCTTCATAGCCATGTCATGTATAACGTCCAATGACCAACTTGGTTTCTTTAAGGTCAGCTTCTTTCTTTATGGTCAGCTTCTTTCTTTATGATATGGTCATATATTAATATGTAGCCTATCATTTTCACTTTTTTTTTTTTTTTGCGTTGAAGTCTGCAATCATCCAGGTGCCAAGTCTGGATGGGGAAGTGATTGAAAAAACATCTCCATAAATACCGAACAATAACGAATTCAGAGAAGAGCGTAAAACAAGTATGAGTAGGCCTACTGCTCCTTTAAGATGGAAGGCATTCTCACTATGGCGAGTGAGCACCCAGCAAACACAGATCGTTGGCACAACGTAGCCAACCTTCTAACAACGTTTTAACAACATGGCCAAAAGGTTGCTATAACTACGTTGTGTGGTGAAGTTGTTACAGCGTTGTCACAATGTTGACATTAAACCATCTTTCAGGGCCATTGCTTAAGGTTGTGCCTAGGGTGTCTGGACAACCACTATACTACATAATGTACTCGTCACTGCCCTGAAGCGGGAAAATCAGCCTTTTAAATTCCAACCACCTGTTGTTGGGCTCATTGTGTTCTCATTCATCATCGAGCAAGGATACGTGAGTATTGCGTTTAGCCTACTTCAGCTATCAAACACAACCTACAGCTTTAATTTCTAATGTGATTAATGAAGCATCGCTCGCACTGTTTAGTTTTTCGTTTGATTTTTCCGCTATTTAGTCTCATTCGTTTCTTTGCTCCTCTGGATTTGTGGATATGTTTCCCCGGTGACACCTGCTCGGCTACTGTCTGCCATATAGACCCGGTTTTGTTCATTAAATGTTCTGATCTGCCTTTGCTTTTCATGTTTTATTTATTATACTTAAAATAAATGTTTATTCGTTTTTTTATTTTTTATTTTTTTTTACAAATGTATGACTTTTGGAAGTGCAATTTGATTATATGCAATTTTAATAAAGTTGAATTAACGAAACCTTCTGTCATTTTTACTCTTTAAAGTGTAGGCTATCTTGCAGGTGTTGATAGCCCCATTAAATAATATAGATAAACAATAAATGATAAAAAGTATATAATTATGTAACAAAATAGGCTACACCATATAAAAATATTGTCAGAACGTCGTCTCTCAGTTGCTGAATGTCGCGCAACAACGTTGCTACAGCCCTGTCACGTCTTACAATTCTACGTTGTTACAATGTTGCGAGCACGTAGACAGCGACGTCGCCATAGCAGAAATGCAACGTGCCAGAGACGTTGCCACAACGTAAATGTGTTTGCTGAAGCGCGAGCTGTAATATAAGGCATAGTAGGCTATGCATAAAAAGCCGATTTAATATCTTAGTTGCTCTTAAGCTTGTTTTAATTTTATTCAACAATCCAGTTGTTAGTATTTTGCAACTGCCCATTAATGCGTGGAATCAACGACGCTGAAAATAGAGAAACCTACCACGTCACCACAGTCGCCATATGAACTTTACCGCTGATGAAGGGAGAGTAGCAAGTTAATATACATACCTGAATGAAGTTTAATCATATTAGTGGGGACAAAACAGTGGCGGCTGAAAGCGCCTACCAACGTAAAACCTTGAAAGTGGAACTTGAACTTGAAAAAGCCTGTGTGGAGATCGTCTCTCATGAGATTTCAAGCTGCCACGCGCTTGTTTCCTACACAAGTTTGTCGCACTCGCGCACCGCGAAAATTGCTGAGATCTAATCAAAGATAAGACTTGTGTTGTTAGTTGGAACCGAAACGCGAGTGAGTGAACGCCGGCGTCGGTTTCTGCAAACTGAATGGAAGCGTAATTGGCGCCGTCAGTATCTGCGACCTCAGACGGATGTAAGTACCATTCTTTTATACTGAGAGTGTTAACACATGATTGGTTAGAAGTGAGTTAATTCATAACGCGCTGATTGAGTCTTCCTGGCAGAACTTAACGCTAAGCTTACATTTCTTTAACAGTGGTGTTAACATTCTTCTGAGTTCCAGATTTTTGCACACTGTACAAATTAGTTTGTTCCTCTAGTCTAGGAGCTCAAGCATTTCTGGTGTTATGAACTTTCTGAAATACTCCAGGGACGTTAGAAGATTTTCTGGAGGTGTGATACTCGGCCCTTTGTGCAATTTCAAAATGTTTCTTTCTCCAAGATTTCTTTTTTACCCTGGCTGGTTGTATTTTGCTTCCCAGAGTTTATGTTTGGTTGTGCAGCTTCTAAATCTAAATCACTTGATGCTAACGTTTGAATCAGACCCACCTGATTCATCTTCCTCCATGTCTTTCTTGTTAAGGGTGTAATTAGGGTCATCAATGTCTTTTTCCTAGTCACTGTCACATCCCTCATACTCACTGTCATCTCCCTGGATAATTTTCAGCACATTCTGAACATCAAGTTGTTTCCAGAATATTCATGTTATTCTTACAACAAAAAAGTTAAAAATAAAATAGGACCTAAAATAGGACCAACATATGATATCAACATCTTGTTTTAGTTACAAGTATGCAAAATAGTTTCAAAATACATTTCATTAACAATGTAATTAATTTTGACATTATTTTTATGTTTACATTTGTTAAAATATGCTTTGAAATGAGCAGCAGAAAATATATAACACTAAAATAATCGAATCAGATAAATTAATTGAGCTGCTCATTACCATTTTTCTTAATGTGACATATACGTCACATGAAAATTCCACCTAAGAGCCCGATGTGACATATGTCACCACAATATTTTCACAACTGGTTCAAGAAATGTATTAAAATCAGGTTAAGTGTAATCTAGGATATGTTATTAAAACATTAGAATTGTTGCATGGGTTGAAACATACCTTTAGTAACAAAAACGAGTGTTTTTAAAAATTGCTGACACTGCAACATGTGCTAACCAGATAGGCCATCATTTTGGAAATGCACACATTGTCACATGACTGAACATGGGTGTTCCTTATATGTCACTAAGGGACTTCCTGAGTTGAAAGTAAGGGATAATGCTTTAAAAAGACCTTTCCATATATTCACCAGTGTTTGTGACTGAACTTTCATTGGCTAAATATTTGTAAAACAGACAGACAGACGTAAAGGGTGACCAATAGCATTGATTTAATGAAGAAGAACCACCACCAAAAAAAAGGGCACAATGTGCATGTTCCTGGTTCAGTGGTGTTCAGAAATGAGGAGGCAACGTCTTCACTTATTTTTTTTATATAAAAAAAATAAAAATATTCACATGCAAATTCATGTCCTAGTTACACTTAATGTTGTCATTTTCCTGGTTAAATAAAAATGTACTTTACATTACATAAAAAATACATTTTTACATTAACAATATAATTAATGTTCTATTTATTAAAATCAAGTATAAATCTAACATATGATGGTCAGCTGTTCTTTTTAATAAAGAATTAATTACAAAAATGACATGACAAAATGCATCCTGTATAAGCATATACAGAGTTGGCAAATGAAAGAGCTAAAACGCGAGTATGTTTAATGTGTTTTAACCAGTGTTTTGGGAAGTTACTTTTTAAAAGTAATGCGTTACAATATTGTGTTACTCCTTCAAATATAACTAATTGGATTACTTTGTTACTTTTTATGGAAAGTAATGTTACGTTACTTTTGCTTTACTTTTTCTCATCTGGACTGGGCTTGCTTGTTTGTTTTTTAATAACAGATAAAAGTTTTATTTTTGGCAAATGTAAAGGCCCTTTCATACCAAAAGTGAAATGAATAAACCTCAGACAATTCAAGTGCAGGTAGGTTGACTAGGTTGGGTGAGAAGGGATGTTTCACAGTTGTGATGTTGTGATAAAACCAAAGAGACACAGTATTTACACAGACTTTTCAGACATAACAACCTACAAATGGCTTACTTATAGCTGTCTCTGCCTATTAAGCCAAGATAGGAGAAAATATTTTTACATCGAAAAAATTACACACTTCAGCTCTTACAAACCTCTGCTCTTGGGTCCAACGGGATGTCTGCAGCAATAAGAAGTGTGAAAAGTGATGATGCAGTAGATGTGAGACTGGATAAATCTCACCCTGTGGCTGATGTAAACTTCATCTCTCTCAGAAGAAAATGCACTGTGCTGTGAAATCATCATCAAGAAAATGCACCACTACACCATAATAGGTTGTGAAAGCAATCATTGCCCTTAAGCATTAAACTCAGGTTATCACAGAGGAAGTGTAAGGGAGAGAATGCTGACTGGAGAGCTTAGAATGAATTAGGGCCCGTTAGCTCTGTGGAAACCACTGAACTGAATGTGATAACTTTTCTTTAGCTAATTTAAAGGCTTAGAACAGGCTAAACTCAACCCAGGACTTAAAAAGTTAATGGGCCAAGCTAAAGGTAAATCTGCCAATGAGAAATCGGGCCTGAAAGTGTTCATTCTCTTAAGGTATAATTCCAAAGATATATCAGCAAACCCTAAGGAGTCAAGTTTTGGCTGATTAGTAAAGGCCAATGCCAGTATAGATGCTTTAACCACAGTCTTCTCTACTGACTGTTATTCTAAAGTAGCCATGCCTTCTAATAAAGCACATTTCAATCAAAATTTAACTTTAAACTTTATTATTTTACAAAATATTTGCTTTAAAACTTGCTTTACCAGTGACATTTTTTAAATGTGAAATAGAATTTTGTTTCCCCCAGTCTTCAGCATTTAAATCCGATCAAAAATCTTGACAGACAGAGAGTTAACTTAAAAAGTGAAGACAAATCCCCTGATTTTTTTGTTTTCTCTTTACAGAGCCTAGGGCCAGTGACTTTTCTTTTGTTTTTAACATCGCTATTGTGTTGCAATTAGTTGAGTATTTCGGCTTGCTATTGCTTGGCCCCAGTGGCACAATGACCATTTTGCTTTGATTTAGTGTGAAATGTAATGGGTTAAAGATTAGTCCATAACAGTTGGTCTGTTAAAGACTGAGGAAAATGAAATAGTAGAGGAAATGGTTGATTTTTATTGACATTATTTGATCATTCTAAAACCATGTTGTTGTAAGTGGTAGTAGGAGGGCACCCCCGCTATCTGCTTTTTAGTTAGTAATTGATGTCACCCGTCATCGAGCTTTCGTGTCTGTTACTGTGGGCTGCTTTCATGCTGAGCTATAACCTACACATACTCTTCCCTCCTGCTTTTTGAGACATTGTTCTTCCCCATGTAATGACAGAATGAGGAGAAACATTTCTAAGCATCGATCCTGACAACACATCACATCAATTTCCCTTTTGCAGTTAGTCTGTTGTTGTGAAGTATTTGTGGAACCAGTGTAGCGTTGTATATAAATCGCTCATCCCCCCAGGGAACTGGCCAGAGAATGAGGCAGGGTCGTGCATATTGCATGCTGTCATCGGGCGCTGTGGCGGCAGTGGGCACGGCTGCCAGTCGACAGCATGCTGGCACCAGATTCTCCTGAAACCTCATGCCCTCTCCTGATTCATATTACTCAAAGGCCCAACTGAGGGCACTCGCTTTGTCACATCCTTATGTAAGTCCGGAGTGTTTTTGCCCTATACATGTCAGAACTGGGCTTGAGGCTTTACCATATGGTGCTCTCGCGCTCCGCAGTCTATCCGCTCAGCCACGGGCTTCAGGCTCTAAAACTTCAACATACACATGAACTCCTGTCCCCCGCAATGAAGGGACTGCCCTGTGTGGTTCGAGCAGACAGACAGCAACAGGGATGCCGCAGACATTTTGTCAAGAGAATGGCACGGCATCGAGTGCATCGTTCCATGAAGCTGCCAGGACAAGAGTGGGTGGCACTAGATTGTTAAGTGCCTGACAGATTACTTTTAAGCTTCCTATGAGCTTACAATGTTAGAGACCGGTCTTGCCATGTTAAGATGATGGCAATAGAGTATTGTATGTGTTGACAGAGCAATGATAGCAAGCCTGGGCTGAGTTTTAAACACAATTTCTCTCCCTCCTCTCTCCTTTCACTTTCTTCTTGACAGGTCTCAACCAGGGACAGTTAATAATTCATACAGTTGTTGCCTCAGTTTCCTTTTGCTGTTATCATATGTAATCATATGATTATGTAACATATCAATCATATGTCCCCCCTTTCCCCACTTCTTTTATGGCTCATTGTTTTTTCAATTTGTGTCCCATGTGTCGTCACATGACATCAGCTCTTCCACAAGGCAAACAATCTGTATATTTGAGGTAATTTAAAATGGGTACTTTGCACCCTTTAACTTTTTATTCAACTGAATTATTTAAAAAAGTGTGTGCAATTCAAGTGAAATCATTGAAACAACAGTAAAACAGTACTTGTGTAATTACATGTTTTATATAATTGTATAAAATGTAAAATCAATTATTCATGCTTACTATAATTAGTTATAATTAGGGCCAGGTTCAACTTAACAGAAGGCATGGCTTCCTACAATTAAAGATTTATCAAACAAAATGAGGAACTGTCCCAGTGGACTACTTGCAGCCAATTTAAACTTAAAAAAGCAGTGTGTAGCCTGACATCAGGCGTTTGAATAAAACATTCATTGCACGTCTTTTTAGTCACATTTATAAGTTTGAATTTGGCAGTAAGCATCCGCTTCACAGCTTGCCCTTTCCCAGGGAAGTGCTGTATGAGAGATACAATTTGTAATAAATTGCAACCAAGAAACAAATATATGGTAATGTTGTAAAAATTATTTGGACATAGTTTCAAAACAGTGGCAGATTATTATGGATTTGCTTCAAGAAACCAAGAAAAGTTAATGCAAAATTACTGCAGATCTCTCTCTATCAGTTTATATTTTCAAACATTCCTTTTGACATTAATTGTAATAATTGAGTGAGATGTTTGTATGCACAAAGAGTCTGACAACAGCCAGTGTGCTCCATGAGATTAGTCTCCCCAGGTGTGGCTTGTTAGTTCCCTTGGTTACCATCCTGTGTTCCCATGACAATTAGTCATTCCCCCTTGTTAACCTTGTTTTCCCTTTGTGTATATATACCCCAGTGTTTCTCTTGTTGCTTGTCTAGCATTGCCAATATATGGTTGTGTTGTGTGCTTGTTTCTTGTGGCATCTTGTTCATGTGCCTGGATTTGTCTTGTTCCTTGTCTAGAGTTATTTCAGTTGTCCTGTTTCAATAAACGTTTACTGCACTTGGATCCAACGTCTCTTGTCTGCAGCAGCCACATTACAGCTAGATAAAGCAATCAATTAATAGATTCAATCAATTAATTCAGATGTTACATGATGTCAGGCACTGTGCAGGCTGTAGTAAGCACACAATCACAAAGGATAACAAAATGAATCTTTAATAGTAAATTCCACTAGTAACACGTATAGGAAAATCACAGGAAGAAGCTCAGAAAATAACTACACTTAACATGAAACAAAGGGAACTGAGGGCTTAAATACCAGGGAGAGAAATCAACTGAACAGAAACAGGTGCATAGAACTAATTAACAACCAAGGAGACTAACTAGGAAATAGAGGCGTAAAGATCACATCTGCGTTCCAATCCACTTTTAGACACTCACTTGCGAACTTCCCTAAGCACTTCCCCTCGGGGGAATCCCTGCCGCCATTTTGAAGTGCGTTCCATTTCGTGAAGTGGACGAGGGAAGTTTATATGAACAGACCCTCGTTCCCTCGATTTTGACAGAGGGAGCGAGTCTACTTCATATGTACACTTCAGGCACCTATATGTTCCACAATGCAGTACGATTGTGACGTCACCTCAGATCTTGTCTAATCACCACCACAACAAACAACTCTAAGATATATTAATTATAATTGTTTTAATTTAAAACAACCCAAACACACCTATATACATTTGGTTGCTGCATTAAACAAATTCTTAAAAATGTAAAAAATAAATCAACTCCATAGCTGATTCCAAGTGATCAAGGGCTTATAGGACGTTCCAATTCAGCCCATTGCAGTTTCCGCCAGTAGTGGGCACTCGTGCAACGTAAGCAATGACGTACGTCCAAGTGAACGAGACGGAGGGAAGTTAGCGAGTGAAGGGCATGACAATTTTGGACTGGAATGCATCCCAGGTTCAGAAAGTAAAAGTCCTCCTCAGTATTTTGTTCCAATCACCTGATTAGCTAATTAGCACAGTTTTTAAGCCCGGAGATATAACTAATTAGTGAAATCAGGTGGCTGAGTTCATGGGTGGAATATACATATGGCAGGACTTTTACTTTCTGACTCCTGGACTTTTTCTAGCCTGGTTAAAACCAGACTATTCTCAGTAGTAACTGAGTTATGGTCTGGCAAAGCTTCATTAATAACTCATTTCCAAAGGGGCGTCACCAACGGACGTCGCTCAAATGCCTCTGGGCGCAATTGGATAGACCTAAAACGTACTCGGTTACTAACGTAACCTCGGTTCTCTCTAGAAGAGGGAACGAGTACTGCGTCTTAGCTAAGACGCTGCGGGAAAAAGTCTCTTTTCACGAATATTGAAGCAAAAAATTATCCTTAATTTTAATATTTGTAAAACGCATTTGCCACAGTATGCAGCCATAGGCAAGACGGCTCGTTTGCTCATTGGCTGTTGTACTAGCAAATGCATAAGCCTATCGAGCGCAGGCTGATGCAACATCAGACCAATGAGGCCACTTCCCGCCGACGCGGGCGTGGCCTCGCCCTATAAAGGTAGCTCGAAAAGGCTGACTCACTTGATTTATTTCAACGAAGAAGCGAACCAAAGTGAATCGTACGCACGGCAGGGAACGCAGTACTCGTTCCCTCTTCTAGAGAGAACCGAGGTTACGTTAGTAACCGAGTACGTTCTCTTACGAGAGTTCTCTCGTACTGCGTCTTAGCTAAGACGCTGCGGGAACCCAATGTAAGACGCCGTGCGTGCAGGGATTAACAACCATAAACCTGGAGGCTGACCCAGGATTTACACTGCACAATCACCAGAGGGACTGACATAGAGTCCTAGAACAAGAGGAGGAACTCTCCGTTCTGATATGTGGCTGCGTCTGCAGACGTAATATAAGACATCACTTAGACAAGACACCCTTGACTAAAGTGGGAATATGGGTCTTACGTAAAACTGCCCGTAAGATAGTAGTAACGCACTGTGCTTGCATTCTCAGTGTTCAATTACACCGATAACAGCTTAGCCTGCAAAGCGGGAACCTCGAGGTTATAGAACCTGATAAATGTAGACGGCGAAGCCCAGCCTGCCGCCATACAAATATCCTGTAGAGATATTCCACTAGACCAGGCCCACGAAGAGGCAACGCCTCTCGTGGAGTGCGCTCTGACACCCAGCGGGCACTGAAGACCCCTGGAGGTGTATGCCAACGCTATGGCGTCAACTATCCATCTGGATAGGCCTTGTTTCGAAACAGCCGTTCCCTTGGAACGTCCACTGAACGAGACAAATAGTTGCTCAGTCTGTCTAAAGGCAGCAGAGCGAGACACATAGGCTCTTAAAACCCTGACAGGGCAGAGAGAGCCCAAGTCTCCTTCCTCTTCTAACACCGGCAGGGCGGACAGGGATATAACCTGAGCCCGAAACGGTGTGTTGAGGGATTTCGGCACATAGCCGTGCCTAGGTTTGAGTATGACTCTCGAGTCACTAGGCCCAAACTCCAGACACGACGGGCTCACTGAGAGCGCGTGCAGGTCCCCTATGCGCTTCACTGAAGCAAGGGCCGGCAAAAACACTGTCTTAAATGACAGATGTTTGAGACTAATCGACTGGATGGGCTCGAAAGGGGAACCTTTCATGGCCTCCAGGACCGTAGAGAGGTCCCAAACAGGGACCGACGGGGGTCTGGGAGGGTTCAGTCTCCTAGCTCCCTTGAGGAAGCGGATGACCAAATCGTTCCTTCCTATCGACTGACCGAGCGTTGTCTCAGCGAACGCTGCGATAGCCGCCACATATACTTTGAGCGTGGATGGGGCTCTGCCCTTATCCAACAGCTCTTGAAGGAAGGAGAGAACCTCCGTTACCTCACAGTCGAGGGGTGAGCATCCCCGAGCCACACACCAACTGGAGAATACCGACCACTTTGAGGCATAGAGCCGTCGAGTCGACGGTGCTCTAGCCTGAGTGATAGTATTTAGCACTCCTACTGAGAAATCAGCGGGTAACCGTTGAGAGCCCACACGTGTAAGGCCCACAACTTCGGTTGAGGGTGCCAAATCGAGCCCCTGGCCTGCGAGAGAAGGTCCCTTCTCAATGGCACCGGCCATGGGGCAGTGTCTGCCAACTGCATCAGCTCTGGAAACCAAGGTTGGTTCCTCCAGAGTGGTGCTACAAGCAGCACTGAGCATTTCGTTTCCCTCACTCGTTCTATCACCTCTGGAAGGAGGGAGACGGGGGGAAAAGCATAGAGCGGGCGGCGCGGCCACCTCTGGGACAGCGCGCTTTCGCTCTTGGAAAAGAACGCGGGGCAGTGAGCGTTTTCGCTGGACGCGAAGAGGTCCACTTCCGCTCTGCCAAATCTCTCCCACAGCAGCTGGACTGTTTGTGGGTGTAGAGACCATTCGCCCGCGGGAATGTTGTTCCTGGACAGCCTGTCTGGACCCACATTCTGTATCCCAGGCACATGAGCTGCTTTTAGCGAGCGCAAGTTGTGCTGAGCCCATACCAGGAGGCGTTCCGCCAACCTGTATAGATCTCGGGATCTGAGACCGCCCTGGCGATTTATGTAGGACACCACCGACATGTTGTCCGAACGGACTAAGACGTGATGGCCCTTGATTTGGGGACGAAAACGTGTCAGCGCGTTTTCTACTGCCAGCATTTCCAGACAGTTGATGTGTCGGAGCTTTTCCCGTTCTGACCACAGGCCATATAACGGTCTGCCCTCGAGCAGCGCTCCCCATCCCGAGGTGGAGGCGTCCGTGGACACCACTCTCACTCTCGAGGAAGTCCCCAGGCTTGCACCTGTTTGGTACCAGCCGTTCACTGTCCAAGGTTCTAGAGCTGTAACACAGCTCTGGTTGACCTTGAGGCGCAGTCGACCAGAAGTCCACGCTCTGCGTGGTACCCGCGCTTTCAGCCAGAACTGTAGGGGGCGCATGCGGAGCAGGCCCAGCTGAAGAACTGGCGACACAGCCGCGCCGTCATAGACTGTGAGTCCAGAACTATGCCCAAAACAAAATCGTTTGACTGGGGTTCAGTGAACTCTTCGTCCAATTGACTCTGAGACCGAGTTTCTCGAGGTGATCGAGTAACATGGTCCTGTGCTCCACGAGCTCTGATCGTGAATGAGCCAGAATCAGCCAGTCGTCCAAATAGTTCAGCACTCGCATGCCTCTGAGTCTGAGAGGGGCGAGCGCTGCGTCCATGCACTTCGTAAATGTGCGAGGTGCCAGGGACAGACCGAATGGCAGGACTGTGTACTATGCGCGAGGATTTTCCTGGTCGTAAGCATTCTGAAACTGCGTTTCACTAATGCTTTGTTCAGCTGTCTCAGATCCAGTATGGGTCTGCAGCCCCCGTCTTTTTTGGGAACCAGAAAGTATCTGCTGTACAGCCCCCGTTCGCTTTGAGCATGAGATACAGGCTCTAAGCCCCTTTGCTCATCAGTTTTGAAATTTCGGCTCGGAGTAGGTGTGCTACTTCCGAATTCACCGTAGTTTCGACACGCGCCGTAAAGCGGGGAGGGCGTCGATAAAACTGTAGCGAGTAGCCTCTCTTTATAATGCTTAGCACCCATTCCGAAACCCCTGGAAGCGCTGCCCATGCATCTGCATGGATGGCTAAGGGTTGGATGCGAAGCGCACTCTGTTGGCTGAGCAACGGAGGCGCTTCGATGTGCTGTAACACAGGCGTTATGTCTGTGGCATTCGAGGCGTGGGGCGCGCTGATGACAGCGGGCAGAGCGCTCGTCCTCGACCCCGCTATGGCGCTTAGCCGAGTGAGGGAGGGCTGAGCGAGTCCCGTGGGACTCGTATCGTCTGTGAGTAAATGTGGGCTGGAAGCGCGCACCTTTACTACTTTTGGCGCGTTGTCTGTCTGAGCAGAACGAACGTGCACGGGTTTCGTTTTTACAGAAACCGTCAGACGTGCGTGACATAGTGTTCGTGTGCACTGAGGAGTGGGCACGTCTACTATGCAGTGCGCGCGATCGACTTGAGTCGATTTTATGGGCGCGAGCCCTGTGTGAAGGGCTGTGCTTGCGTGTACGGATGGGCACTGAATAGTGGGCATCAGCACTACATTTATAGCACCATCGGCCGTGGCCGGGTGTAGCCGTGAAACGGCTTTTGTGTGCAGGCAAACAGGCGCGGGTTGTACCACGTGGTTGCCTGCTGCAAAATACATGTCTGCAGTCGCCTCTCAGGGAACTGGCAGAGCGATTTGTATTTGGCGGCATAAAAACTTTTTGCCATCTGAGCGGGGATCGAACACAAGTCGCCCGCACGAAAGCCTTAGAATCTACCACTGGACCACAGTGGAAGACACATTGACTTTCTGTTAACGCGAGTGTTTGTTTGCAAGCATGCGGGTAGCATGACGTGCAATATCAACATTCTCAGACGCACTCGACCTCGCCGCGGTGTTTAACCGAGTGAGGGAGGGCTGGGCGAGTCCCGTAGGACATGCAATGTCTGTGAGTGAATGTGGGCTCGGAAGAGCGGGCACATTTACTGCATTGAGCGCGCTGTCTGCCTGAGCAGAGCGAGTGCGGAAAGGCCTCTTAGTAGTAGAACGGTTTTTGTGTGCAGGCGAACGGGCACGGGTTATACCACGTGCTCGTCGGCTGCAAAAATTCACATCTGCAGTCGCCTTCCAGGGGACTGACAGAGCAAATTGTATGCGACGGCATAAATTTTTCAGCCGGCGGACCCGGGAACCGAACCCGGGTCGACTGCGCGATAGGCTATGAATCTACCACTGGACCACAGGGGAAGATACATAGACTTTCAGTTATCGCGAGTATTAACCACACTTACTGCATTGAGCGCGCTGTCTGCCTGAGCAGAGCGAGTGCGGAAAGGCAGTAGAACGGTTTTTGTGTGCAGGCGAACGGGCACGGGTATACCACGTGCTCGTCGGCTGCAAAAATTCACATCTGCAGTCGCCTTCCAGGGGACTGACAGAGCAAATTGTATGCGACGGCATAAATTCACATCTGCAGTCGCCTTCCAGGGGACTGACAGAGCAAAATGTATGCGACGGCATAATTTTTCAGCCGGCGGACCCGGGAACCGAACCCGGGTCGACTGCGCGATAGGCTATGAATCTACCACTGGACCACAGGGGAAGATACATAGACTTTCAGTTATCGCGAGTATTAAACACACTAGCGTTCATTTGCAGGTATGCGTGTAGCACAACATGCAATACTGACATTTTCAGACGCCTGAAAAGTGCCAGAATGTGAGAAGAGAGGATAACGCCCGGTCTCAGCGGGGCTAAAGCACTCCATTCTCTTTTCGCCAGTGACGCACGGGAACCGTAGAAACGGTGTTCGGTTGCAGGCAAGCGGGTACCACGCGCTTGCTGGCTGCAAAAATGCACCTCTGCAGTCGCCCTCAGGGGAGTGACAGAGCGAAGCATTAGCGGCATAATTATATGCGGCCAGACCGGGAATCGAACCGCAGTCGTCCGTGCGAAAAACCTAACACTCCACCACTGAGCCACAGGGGAATACAGGTTTTTGGATGCGTTGAGCGTCAACATTCTTCAGCGTTGCTAGCAGGCGTACGCTTGCTGCAAATGACATTTCCAGTCGCCGACAGGGAACTGGGAAATGTAAGAGAAAAGAGGCCAGTACACAACGAACACACTTTTCTCCTTTCGCCGGTGAATGACGCGCAGAGGCAGGGTAGTTTTTCTTGTAACGTAAAGAAAAACTAACCCCGACCGTCCGCTTTCAGGAGGAGCAGCCTCGGAGAAGGATGCCAGGTGAGTCCTCAGAGTCACCATAGACAATTGGCTCGGAGTGGGGGCAGTCGCCGCCAGCGAGCGCGAGAGCTGCGAGATCCTCTAGGAAAGGGAGGGCGTCTTGAAAAAGACGCGAGCTCTTTTACGAGTGTGTGTCGCGGGGCGAACACACACACACACACAGAGAAACAGAAAGGATATGAGCGCCGGAAAGCGCAGCAGGTACGGCAGTGGAAGGCGGCGAAGGCCAGCGACTTCAGATGGCTCGTCCCGCTGATGTGCTTGCACTCAGACGACGCTTGCTTCTATCCGAGATCCAGCGATGTGAGAGGTTCGCTGAAGAGATGAAAAATCAAGTGAGTCAGCCTTTTCGAGCTACCTTTATAGGGCGAGGCCACGCCCGCGTCGGCGGGAAGTGGCCTCATTGGTCTGATGTTGCATCAGCCTGCGCTCGATAGGCTTATGCATTTGCTAGTACAACAGCCAATGAGCAAACGAGCCGTCTTGCCTATGGCTGCATACTGTGGCAAATGCGTTTTACAAATATTAAAATTAAGGATAATTTTTTGCTTCAATATTCGTGAAAAGAGACTTTTTCCCGCAGCGTCTTAGCTAAGACGCAGTACGAGAGAACTCTCGTAAGAGAACCAATCAGAGCGATCGTCATCGTGTAAAGCCATATGTATTTATGTATTTACAAAAAGTATTTACTTTTGAATGTGTAGCAAAAAAGTAGGCAAGCTTTGGGACATACTACTTTGTCATCTTTATCGGACGGATCTGTCGTGTGCATCCTGTCACTTAAACTGCCCTGTCAATCATCTTGTCGCAGTTAAAATCCTCTATTAAATCTAATTTAATTTCCTACCGTTTCGGAGAGAAATGTAGTAGCACGTTCATCTGCCAGTGGGTCTTTCATAGAGACTGTCATGTGTTTGCAATTTGAAGATAATAATGCGTTTAAAAGTTGGTGTGCTTCACCAACGGATGTCGCTCAAATGCCTCTGGGTGCAATTGGATAGACCTAAAACCAATCAGAGCGATCGTCATCGTGTAAAGCCTGCCCCAACGTTTCTGATTGGTGCCGCGATTTCGACGGATTAGAAATGGGCTTGAATGAGCTCTTTGCCAGACTACTTGCAGAGCAAATCTAAATTTGCCGGAAGTTGGTTTTCCCAGGCTAGGACTTTACACCTCTGCTAGGGAACATATTTTTTTTATAGGGGTAAAAAACATAGGGGTGCAAACCAGGGTTGTGTTCCTACAACAACGTAACTACCATAGTACAATGTATCGTTGAAGAAATCAACTTACAAGTCACAACTGTTTCCCGAAACTGTATTAACGCAAATTTCAACATTCAAGCACGTTGGTGATGATGACACAGGTGGTGGAGTGATAACTTATTTGAACTAATCTGTTTAAGATTTAAGAATCTGCAAATTGTTTTGCTATAAATTACGGATGTGGCATCTGAGGACTTATTCTCATTTTTCTCAATTATTTTGCTTTATTTCCAGATTCAATAATAGGCTTGTTCTTACATCCTAGAGCACGTACGTACATACACACTCTTCAAAAACTGTGCATTAATCGTTTAGTTTGAAAACAGAACCAAAACACAATGAAACTAAACAAAAACAGAACATAGGCCTACATGTTATGAAGCACTTTTTTAAGTTATAATTTTTTTAATGTACAAAACTAATCCATGCCACTGTGGTTTAGTACGATTTATGTGTTGTTGCATATTCAACACGCAACTATGACCAGATTTGAATTCTTTGTTTTAGAAAAGATCGAGAATTCTCTTCTGTATGAGAATGTGTCAAAGCAATTAGCTTTGTATATTTTGCCACCCATAAAATTTACACGATTAATATCTCGTCTATTTTAATGTATATACATTTTGTCTCAAGTCACGCTTTATTTTGAATAATGAATTAAATCCTTCATGGGTTCACAGTTCTCTGCTACACTAAAGGACATATTTAAATGTCTTGAGTGGGAGTGTTGCGGGAAGCCTTCAATGCTTGTAGTTGCATGAGCGAGCAGAGAACTTTTTGGACAGGAACAGCGTTTGGCATGCGACCCTGAAACAATTTTTTATTCTGCAGCAATGTGGGAGGATCCTATTTAAATGTATCTTGTGTAATGTTTGATCTGACAGGCAACATGCTGATGCGCATTTAGTCAATTAGCTTTAGCACCAACTGACTTGCAGGTGCTTGATGAAGATAGATCAGAGTCATCACTGTTTTCAACAAATAAGTTCTGAGATTTTATTTTTAGCTAGTTAACTATCTTCCTTTAAACTTCGACAGCCTACAGCCAAAAGTACAATGATCTGCACACATTTTCAACACTGAAATATGCCGTGAAGACATCCATCAGTTTCAAAAGGAAATCTCTTGCAATCAGATCTGTGCCTGTTGGCAGTTATATGTTGGAGAACAGCAGTAAGTGGGTTTATTATGAAGACCTGCCAGTTCCGTGGGTGCTGGAACTGGAGCTTACCCCGAAATTTCAGAATCCAGTCCCTAACAACCCGCTAGAAGAAGCGAATGCATTTCTGCACTTGATACCGCATTATTCCCTGCAGTGCTACGGCATAATCTATGTATGATGCAATGTCAAACATTTCTTACTTGCCAGAAGTGGGCGAGCATGTGAAAATAGAATTTCATGCCTCGAAAGAAATAACCTCATGGTCAAAGTGACATGACATATAAAGAAAGCCATGACAGACAGGGTTTGCCTGCATGCATGTGGCATAGGCTAAAATAGCCTATATAGATTAGTAGTATGATGTGAGTGTGCCTATGTGATAATTGCATGCCACTGCGATTCAATGTATAGTTACAAACATGTGAGATGTCATTTTCCAAGCCTGTTCCCTCCAATCACCACTGAATCGTCAGTCTATCACTGATAGGCTCTTCTCCTATGAGCACACAGCGCAGAATGTGTCTAGGATGCAACCAGTAGTTTTAGACTGACTGCTGTGAAGTAGTTGCGCATCACTGACGGATTCCAGCGCCTTGAAAACCTCTAAAAGTCACGTCTTTCTTTTCACAGAACTAAATGGCTCGGACTTACAACCGATACAACATATGTAGATGAGTGATTCGATATCATAAACGTTTGGGAAATGCAAACGATTGCCCGGCTTTAAATGTAAGTACGCAGTGAGTCATTATATGATGTAGGCTACGTTTATGAATTTGAATGAAATATTTTGATGTTTGATAACAGACAAAGTCGGGACTGTATGATGGATTTATCATTGGCTATAGTTACTCTTTGAAAAAAGGTCGCAATCATGTTTGTTGTTTAAATCACTTGCTTGTTGATTCATTAATAGCGTGAGATTAGAAGACTGTAAACAGTTTTAAACCCGCTTTTCTATATAATAGAGGACAATTTGTGTTACTGTAAAATATAAAATGCGTTTTATAATGAATGTGAATTGTGAATAGTTCCACATGTCGAATGTGCTTAATGTGTGTGTATTTATAATGACTTCTCACTGTGACAGATCGTCAAATTTAACCCTTTTGGTCTTGAACAAAGTTTTAGGAACACAAAAATATGACCACGATTTATTTCTACTCTAAATGCAGGCACAAATGGTAATCACTAAAAATCAGTTTATGGTAATGTGTGATAAGGTTTATCAGATTCTAATTAACATCTGATTTTAAATAGGCCTATAGGCTACGTTTTATAAGAAAATAGCCTATATAGGCTACTATTTCAGTCTTTCTCAAATGTATGTTTAATTCAATGCAATTTTTTTGTAATTGTGAAATAGTACATATATAGGATGTTCCGAGTAAACAAATAGTATGATCATTACAATTTATTGGTAAAAAAAAAAAGGTTCAACGTCAGTGCATGTAAACAGTTTTGAATACAAAATAACTTTTGTCAGGGATGGTCTGAAGATAATCTAACTCAGTTTTGGTGTGTCAGAGCATTATAAGTGAAATCAGATCTTTATCTTGTCTTTTGCTTGCATTTAGACCTACTGTTCAATACAATATCATAATGATTCATAATTTATTAAATATTTTTCTGCCCTGTTTCACAGTCCACCATGCTTCATTTCCTTAGTTTATTGTATTTTAGTAAAACTCATGTGATATGGCACTCATTGACTTAGCATCAAAGTGATGTGCGTTGTGACGGATATTGTATCTGAATGGGTTAAAGATGGCATAGAGTTAAAGGGTTAGTTCACCCAAAAATGAAAATTCTGTCATTAATTATTCACCCTCATGTCATTCCAAACCCATAAGACATTCACTGATCTTCGGAAAACAAATGAAGATTTTTTTTTATTAAATCTGAGAACTTTCTGTCCCTCCATTGACAACGCAACTACCAATTTCAAGGCCCAGAAAGGTAGTAAAGACATAATTAAAACACAACAGCACCACGATGCAAGAGTGCTGTGTTGATGCAAGAGCAGACTTAGTTGTGTAAATGTACGTCGGAGCTTAATACTTTGTAAATAAAATGGTAATTTATGTTTGTTTTTTTGCACAAACAAAATTGAGGTTAAACCACTGGAGACACAAGGATTACTTTTATGATGTTTTACTACCCTTTAAGTTAAGGCCCTTGAATTGAGATTATTCTGACGTCCTCAAGTGACATAATGGCTTATTGGTGTCTGTTGCCATACATTACTATAGACTGTGGCCTGGAAAACTATGAGAAACTGTGCAGATTTCTATCTTGTGAATAGCTGATGGCTTAAGGCTAAGCTCTCCAACGGTTTTCAAATCAGCATTTCTCATGTGCTCTGTTAGCTGGTAAATGATCAGTTGTGTTGAAAGCGGTTTATCTTGGGTGCCATGAGATGCCCAGATAATCTCTATCAAAGGCAGGACGATCACATTTACCCTGTGCACAAACTCTCTCTCTTCCACATTCATATTTTATTATTTACAATATTCTAAGAAGAAAGATGAGATGTTTTCCCTGCTACATCATGCACACAAATGAACAGCAAAATTTTTTTTTGTCAGTTATAAGGCTAAGAAAGGCTTTTAAAAATAAAATGCTTCACGTAATGCTCCTGTTTTGCTTTCATGATTAATTTAGAAGGTTTCGTGGAGATATTTTTCAGTTAGTCAAAGAACAGTAATTGGACCCTGCCGTTGCAAGAGACAGAACTCAGTCATTCACTGACCTAGATTCTCACTGAGATGGTGTTTGAAGTCAATATAGCAAGAAGGTGTGCAATAAAGAAAAATAGCTGAGGCTCTTTGCTTTTTAGATGGATGTAGCTTAGCAATGTCAGACAGCCGTTAAGTCTTTTAATTATTCCAGCGTTTAAAGGTTTGGGATCAGTATGATTAAAAAAAGACACATTAAATTGATTAAAAATGACAGAAAATACTTTTTTTTAATGTTACAAAAGATTTTCTTTTATTTCAAATAAATGCTTTTCTTTTTAACTTTCTGTTCATCAAATAATCCTAGAAAATTGATCACAGTTTCCATAAAATTATTAAGCAGTTCAACCATTTTCAACATTGATAATATTAGGAAATGTTTCTTGAGCACCAAATCAGCATATTAGAATGATTTCTGAAGGATCACATGACACTGAAGTCTGGGATAATGATGCTGAAAATTTAGCTTTACCATCACAGGAATAAATTACCGGTACATTTTGATCAAATAAATGCAGCCTTGGTGAGCATGAGAAACTAAAAAAAAAAAAAAAAAAAAAGTTTGAATGGTAGTGTATATTACATGAGAAAGTCCAGAGGACTGAACAGTACATCTGTAGCACTGGAGATCCAATACCCATAACCACCAAAGCATTCCCAGCTTCAGGCTTTTTGGGTTTCCTGGTAAGATTGTTAAACAAGTCTAGTGTAACCTTCCCGCGGGGTCTTCAAGGTCCAGAACTCATTGAAGATGTCATCTGTCACTCTAAATGAGTGACATCTCAGTCTTAAGACCAGGATCCTTCAAGCAGCCACTGAGTCACAAACCACCAGGGTATATAGGAATTAGCTAGAACAGCTTTTGCGATGGGGAGCTGAGGGAATGCTGCATGTAAGATATATGTGTGTGGGAAGACTGCATGTTTCATGTATGCGGGCACAAATAAGCCTTGAGACATAAAAATGTTCTCCTTGTAAGGATGTGTCAACTTCTGATGACTTGTGCTTACAAAAATTAAAGGGCTAGTTCACAAAAAATTATTCTGTCATTATTTATTCACCCTCATGATTCCAACTCTTTCTTCTGTGCATAAAAGAAGATATTTTAAGTGTGTTTCAGTTGTGTGGACCCCAGTTTTTTTCATATTCTGCTACCCACCTCCATCACAAGCCATCATGAAGAGACAGGAGTGTTAAAATAATAAATAATGAAATTAAATGTTCTGATCTTAGAGATGAGTTGCAGTATGTGGAGCAATCTGGATTTAATAGCACTGACAGGCAGAATAGAAGAGCATTACATCTCAGTGTTTGTGCTGATTTGCTTGTGTTGGTCTGTGTGAAAAAAAAAAGAACGTATTAATCTGGGTCAAGAACAGATTTTTCTTTTTCATGTTAACAATATGACAGTTTTGTGTTTGTTTGGCCATGTCAACATGACAACCATGTCAACAAGACAATATGCCCACTTTAAGTACTATGAAGCACTTACCCGTGCAATCCAAATTTAAGTATTTTTACATCTTCCTGCACATTGTATGTGTATGAACACATGCTGCAGGGCAGACGTCTGTTGTATCAAACTTATCGTCACAGCTGCACACAGATTGCAATGGTGCTGGAAGACTGAGCAAAGAATCAGACCTTTTTTTTTTTTTTTGCCATCAAGGCTCAAAATAGACATTGAGAAGATAAAAAGTATCTATGAAATAAAGTGCCAGATAAAATCTATTGTATTTACAAGGCAGAAAGGCTCAGAGCCAACTGGAAAGTATTCAAGAATGAGGGAATTGAGAATCATCTAAATCACCTAAATACTGTTGTATCTTGTCGTCTTTGCGTAGTTGGTGGTCACATAAGTGGTTTTACATAATTCCCTGGAAATATGCACTGTATATTTATAGTTTTATGTCACCATCAGTAAATCTGTTCTCAGAGACATTTTTGAGGGATTATTTCACTATGTGTTCTGGGATTATATGCATCAGAAAGAATCTTTTCAAGGGTCAAATTTACACAGACTGGTCTGAGGTTAAGGATTTCACAGGACAAACTGTATGAAACTTCCACAAATCATTCATAAGTATTTTAAATGATTTGAATTTGCTATTTTTCCATATATATCTCAATTGGTTAGCTGGTCAATTTCTTTTTCTCAAAGTATGCTGTGATGGTAAATTATTGATAGCAGTTTGAAACCTTTTTTAATGGTATTGCCTTATAGCTTCAGTCAAAACTTGAGTAAGAGGTATATTTAGTCACTTAACAGTCTCTAAACACACGTAAGGAGGATTGAGAAAACCTGTCCTAATTTTGCCTGGCTCATCAAGCTAAAATGTTGAGCGCTAACTGCTAAATTTGTCAGTAATGCTTAATCTCTATGTACAAATCTGTTGAATCTCTACATAATCTCTCCATTCTTTATCTCTCATTTCTCAGAAGGACGCGTAACGCTCAAGCAGCCATGCATTTGTGTAGCTTTGTGGGCTCTTTGCTGCTCCTCCTTTTCATCAGCAGGTGAGAAACTCTTTGTGGCTTATTTCAAACTCACTTTTGCTATTCCTACACTCATTATTGTGATGTGGCAAGCTGAATACGACTGCGGTGTACTGTGTTTATTGCTTTTGTGTTGTTCCCCCTTAATTTATTTGTTTCTCAAAAACTAGAGAGTAGGATGTGCATTAAGTTCAGTAGTAACTTTGTAAAGTTGATAAACATGGCATTTCTCTACGCTCCCAGGAAAGCCGAGGCGGAAAACCCATTTTTGTCAACAAGTTCTCACGGGTGATAAGCTTTCGGAGTGACGTCCTTGCCGAAATGACAAGCCGGTATAATTTAGGTTTTGCTCTTTTGGCAGCAAATAAAAGACTATATGCCTTAAGTATCCATTCACACCAGATTATGTGGGCTCGGTGAAAGGTGTAGCTAGGAAGGATGGAATTATAACTAATCCATGTACACTTTTGGGTGAGCCTGAATGAGACTGTCGGAGTCAATGTACGGGTTACAGATGGAAATACCAGCCCTCATATCGTGTCTCCTCTCTGTTTTGCCTGTTTGAGCTTATCTTTCCATGCAGCAGTACAGTAGCTGCAATGCTAACACGATTACTGGTGACAGTCTAGAAACAAGACATTGATTTACTGGAACTGCCGTCGCTCAGCCATGTTCAATGAAAGTTCAGGCAGATTCCAATTAATGAGATATGCAACTCATCATCGATGCTGGTATTCTGGCATGACCTTTGAAATTTGATGGGAAGATGTATAGGACCTTGCTGGTCAGGACGACCCTGCAAAAGATCAAAGGAGGATGTTGAGGAAGCGTGCCAACATCAATTCACCTCACCATCTGCTTTTACCCACCCCCTTCCTGTCCTCCTTTCCTCTCCAATCTCTTGTCTCTCTTCCTGGCAAGATGGGAGAATTTAGTGGGTGTACATATAGTTTGGCCTGGAATTCAGCTTCTATCACATAACAGACTAAACCACAACAACAAGAGCAATACCTCCTCTTTGGGTTCTTAGTGCTTAGCACATGAAGATAAGGATGGACTATTGAAGGCTTAGTCTCGCAAAGGGCCTTGTAACGTTTTTGCTTGTTGAAATCTAATTCTGCTGGTCTAAATGGGGTCTATTCAGAACCAATAGTGTTTAAAGGGGTCATGGCATAAATATGTTCCTTGATCTTTTGAGATAAAAGAGCTTGAGGTACTGTGAAATCATACTGTAACTTTCAGAACTATATATATATACATAGGTGTCATTTACACTGGGGACGCTGGGGACATGTCCCCACCACTTTTTGAAATGGCTGATTTTGTCCCCACCACTTTTTGAAAGCATTTGGTTTAAATGTTCTGAAAAATTAAGCGAACCAAGAAATGTTAAAGGTTTATTTATCAATTATCACTTAAAATATTACTAAAATCCATATTGCTATCACACGAGCCAATGGCAATTAAATGCACAGATGCATAGTCAGATTAATGATTCACGAACAGAAGATTGTATTTGACTTATGCTGCATACACATACGCAATGACAATTATGCCTACTGTAAATATAGAGTTACAACTATGATTAGAGTTGTTTGCATAAAATGCACCGCAAACATTCACATGTTTGCCCTGTGATAGGCTACGATTTATCTCCATAAATACTATTTTCTCAATTCTGCGCATATATTTTTACTTTCATCAATTGCTCGATCAATATTATCATCACATATTTTACATTTACATTTTTTACTGTAGGTAGGCTACCTGTAAACAATTTAATATAGGTTAATAAAGTTGTAACCTTTAATATAGGTTACAACTGTTTAACTCCCCCAGAGTTAAACAGTTGAGTTTTACCGTTTTGGAATCCATTCAGCCGAACTCCGGGTCTGGGGGTACCACTTTTAGCATAGCTTAGCATAATGAATTGAACCGGACAGGACCATTAGCATCTCTCTCAAAAAAATTAACAAAGAGTTTCGATATTTTTCCTATTTAAAACTTCACTCTTCTGTAGTTACATCATGTACTAAAACCGACGGAAAATTAAAAGTTGCGATTTTCTAGGCTGATATGGCTAGGAACTATACTCTCATTCCTGCGTAATAATCAAGAAACTTTGCTGCCGTACCATGAGTGCAGCAGGCGTAATGATATGACGCAGCGCCTGCCGCCTGATAATAGGCTACCGAGCTGGGGACTATTTTCAGGCGCTGCGTCATATCATTACGCCTGCTGCACTCATGGTATGGCAGCAAAGTTTCTTGATTATTACGCAGGAATGAGAGTATAGTTCCTAGCCATATCAGCCTAGAAAATTTTTGACTTTATTGATTCTGCTTTTATTCGTAACGCAATGGACCGGTCACCGGGACATAAATTAATCCTTAAAGGATGGGACATTTGCACACAAATAATAAATAACTTACCGTAGCCTATTTTATAAGTCGCTCCAGAGTCGCATATCAGTCAAAAAATGCGTCACGAGGAAGAAAAAACATATAGGCCTATAGCTTAAGTCGCACTGGACTAAGTCGCATTTTTTTTAGAAATTTATTTCACAAAAAAAATAATAATAATAATAATTTTTACAGACAGTTCTCCATTATGGACGTGAGCGCGTCTAAAGCGGCACTAAACGAATGTTTTAAACTTTCACAGAGACCTCAAACTGAAAGCACAAAGCCTGTCTTTACATTTAATTTCGTTTTGTATTAATTGTATCTTAATTTTAATCGATGTTTCATCAACAAATTGTCTGGATTTAATAAGAAGTAGCTAAATATAGGCTATTAGAAAATAGATAATCAGGACACGGAGGCGCTGGCGAACCTGGAGCTCGTCTCATAATCAACCGAAACTCAGCATAGGGCTATAAGGTAGCCTATTGCCTCACAGACCTGAGACATAGATAGCTTGAAATGTCTACTTTTAAGCAGAACAATTCAAAACGAAAGAAAACAGACTGCGCTGCTTATGTAGGCCTAATTCGTATGAAATGTGCATTTCTCTCTGGCGCTGCGAAGATCGCGATTCGTCAACTTCATGGCTATAGCCGACACTGACATAAAAAAAAATAACTGTTTTATTAGTAAACAATTAAAATGTATCCTGCTATATTTTACATATTTGCCTGTTCCTTACAAAACACTAACAGTGAGGTTTTTGACTTTTTTTTTTTTTTTTCAGCTGCGGACAAATTCTTTCACACACACACAATACACTCTGCGCTTATGTTTTAAAATCATAATTTAACATATATAACAATTTTTAAATAGCCCACTTAAAGTGTTTATTACAAATAAATTACTAAATGCTAAAAAAAAAAAAATAATAATGAACTAACATATGCGTTGCATTTACAATTCTGTGAAAACGGCACCCCCACTTCCCGCGTCCCTGACTCTACGTTGTTAGAACGTGTTAGAAATTCCATGGGACTACCGCTCCTTTCCAGCTTCATGGATTTGATGGATTTTTTTGTGGCATATGACAGTATTTGTCTGGCCTACGCTATGCCCATTTTTGATGCGCCCTTATTCAATATTTTTCCCGTCCTGCTGTAATGTTTTTTCATCAGATTTTTTGTCCCCACCACTTTTCAACACAAACTGACGCCCCTGTATATATATATATATATATTGAAACCTAGCTGCAAAAGTTGCTCGTTCTGTACTTCTGCAACATGGAATAAATGCATGAACATTGACCTCCATGGTTACATGTCGATGAAACCTATTGGGTGATGTAGAAATTTGGCCAGCTGATATCATGCAAATAGCTAACAGGTGTCACAACGCTGTGTTGATGATCAAACTCAAACACGATGATGAAGAGAGAATGTCTTTTAATAAATCCAAAGGTATATCCATACAGAGAGAGCAATACACGATTACACGTACGTAACATAGAACATAACCGACAATGAAACACAAACATAACTGAACTTAAGTGCACGTGATAATGAGGGAGATAATGAGTATGCAGCTGAACATAATGAGTGTTTAAGACAACAAACGACTAACTCAGGCAGAAGGTGGTGAAACACAAAAAGTCCAAACTAACAGAAACGTGACAACAGGCTTATCGGTTAGCTTGCTAACAATAAACTAACTAAAATAACAAAGAAAGAGATTTTTAGTTTGATTTAATTCAATTTGATATGCAATTTATTATTGAAAAGACATTATGGATAATTTTGGATCAAGTAGATTAGCATGTTTTTTAATCTCATTTGTTGTGCATAAAGTGCATAAAATAATTCTAAATTGCATTTTCTATTTATAAAAATAATTAAACTGTTTCACATACAGTTTAAATGGTCAACCAAATTTAATCAATATGTCTCTCTCTTTCTCTCTTGAACACCCATGTGTATTTTGGAAATAAACCCATAAAATGCAATTGCCACTGTGCAAATTTGTAAATGACTATGAAAAACAAACCCAAAGTCACTTATAGTAAGCAGACATGGCAACACTGTTAGAGGGTTTAGGATATGGCTTGTTTCATTGAAATGGGCATAAAAACTCAAATAAGTTTTTGGGATAAAAAAAATTACTAACATTATTAATAATAATAATAATAAACAAATTTTCTATAGCGCCTTTAAAAGTAGCATCTCAAAGCGCTTCACAAAAATAGACACAAGATAAAACATACAATTATACAAACAATGTGTTAATGACAGAAAAAACAGATGAAAATAAAATACCAAATAAAAACATACTATCAAATGTCCGATAAAAATAATAATAATAATACTAATAATATGGCAATTACAAACAATCATGTTAAAGCTACCCTAAACACAAAAGTTTTAAGGGATGATTTAAAAACACTAAGGGATTCAGCTTGCCTAATCTCAGCTGGAAGGGAATTCCAAAGTTTTGGAGCAATTGAAGAAAAAGCCCTATCACCCATGGATTTTAAACGAAGCGGAACAATTAAAAGGACAGCTTCCGAGGAGCAGAGATCACGTGCTGGTGTGTAAGGGGTTAAAAGCTCAGAGAGATAATGAGGTGCCAGTCCATGCAAAGCCTTACAAATAAGCATAAGGATTTTAAAATCAACACGGAATCTCATTGATTACGGCCAGCAAAGCATTGCAGTAATCAATGTGAGAGAATACAAAGATGTTAATTAACTTTTCAGCCACTGGGAGTGATAACATGGGACGCAATCTGGCAATATTTGTTAGATGAAAAAATGATGTCTTGACAGTGCTCTGAACATGAGGAACAAATGTTAATTTGTAATGATTGGTATCAAATATCACCTCCAAATGTTTTAGTTTTGTTTGAAATTGAAGTGTAGAACCATCTACACTTAAAGTTTGAGACCCAGCCTTACGTAGCTGGTGTGGTGAACCAATGAGCATTACCTCCGTCTTGTCACTGTTTAGACATAGAACATTTGTAGACATCCATTTTTTAATCTCAGAAATACATAGAGAACATTAACATCAGGGGCCCTATCTTAAACCCAGCGCAATTGTACACCGACGCATGTATCATTCCTATTTTGCACCCGACGCACAGCAGACTTTTTCCTCCACAGACGCACATCGGTAAATTAGGGAATGAATTTGCGCTTCCGGGGGAGGTTCAGCGAAAAGAGGAGGTGTGTTCCGGCGCAAACGTTCCCTGGTGCTATTTTGCAGTTTCAGAAAACAATTCCGGCACAGACCAGGAAAAACCTAATCTAAAATCAGTGGCGTGTTATTCAGATGCTATTTTAAGGCCGCATGCTTGGCCATAATGTAGCGTGTGCACAACGCGCATACACTTTGCTTCTCTCATCTACACAGATGCAGGTAATAATTACATAATTACTATGTACTAATAGGTACATAATTACAAGAAAAAATATTACCACACAAGGGAAATCATTGTGGTGTCCATGAAGATGTGAAAAAATAGGCATAACTCTAGCTTACACATTTACCCAAATTATTATACGCCTGTTCTACCGAAGCTAATTTGGGTGGGTTTCTCCCATCCCCATACAATATCACTTCTCTGTCTTTTACGGCTGTGAACCGCTCCTGGCGTGTGCCTGGCAAATCCGCCATTATAATAGCAATCCGCCATGGAACAAACGCATGTGAGATGACACTCTGATTGGTTTATTGCACTTTACGCCCAAACCACACCTATAAGTAATGTAGCTACTTCAGACCAACCCATTTTAGAGATCCGCCCACAAAGTTACTTGCGTTTTGCATTTGATACTTGCGTTTCAGATCGTTAAAATAGGGCCCCAGGTTTTAAATGTATATAAACCTGGGTGTCATCTGCATAAAAGTGAACATTGAGACCAAGTGATCTTAAAAATTGACCAAGAGGATAAATGTAGATGCTAAAAAGTATAGGTCCCAAGACTGAACCTTGAGGAACACCAGATTGCACTACACCAATATCAGACCTGCAACCACCCATAGCGACAAACTGCTTTCAATCAGAAAAATAGGACTTAGATTAACAAGTCATTAGTGACCTTAACTAATGCTGTTTCAGTGCTGTGGAGTGTGAAGGAAATTTCTTTAATCTGACTATCTAAAATAAAACTGTTGCGTCTACTGTCGACACAGAGCGTCTTCTAATCGACACTTAATAAATAAAACTGTTGCGTCTACTCATCGACACAGAGCGTCTACAAATCGACACTTAATACCCTTTATACTCTAGCTCTTGCGTCTTCAGTCGACAACTGGCCGAGTCTACTATCCTAACTTCTTTGCTGCGCAGCATAAAAACAAATGAGACAGACTTCAGTAAATGTCCCTCAGATGGTTTATTCAAAACGGCCGGGAGTTCTCGAGCAATACTCAGAGATTCTCGGCCCAACATAAGAATACAATAGGCTTTATAGGGTAAAGCCAGACACATCAAAATAGAATCATCATGACTAACATGTCATGCGCTATCAATATGATTGGTTAAATTGTTTAAAGCAAGCCCCCCCCGTCATTACCCTTTGTTAGCTACATCAGCAAAATATCAAAAACATTGTAAGGGGTTAATATTTCAGTCAATCATTTCACAATATAGTCAAAATAAACAGAACATTGAGTCCTTTCTAAAAGTTCCATTCGACCCAGGTTACATTGAGTCAAAAGTTTGTTAGAAGGTTAGATCATATCGAAGGTTCGTCTGGTGGCTACATCCTAAATAAAAGGAAGTAAAAGTTATCCTGTTTTATTGTTAGATCTGGAATGGAAAGTTAGTCACCATCAGACATAGAAAATGGGAAGTGTAATAAAAAGTTTATCATAAGATGAAAATCTAAGTTCAGATTTTCATGGTTAGTAACATAATTAATCTTATCTAATTAATTCCACTGCAGGAGTTTACGGAATCCCGATTGAAGGGGCTTAAAGATTATTAGCAGCTAGATGGGAGTGCAATTGGAAGTAGCAACAACTCACTCTAAAATTTTGGCGAGAAACGGTCACTGTCTCACCTACATTATAGGTGGACCTCAGAGAAAAATATTTCTTATATGACCTTTTTTAAAAAAAGTTTTTTTAATGAAAACTCCCCATGATTAAAGTTTTATTTTATAGGTGAGTTGCCAGAGATCTACTGAAACATAAATATACTTTATGACTGTTTTGTAGATGAGAGACACAGCTGAATGCTCTATTTTAAAAGCAATATTTAATGCATGAACCCCTCAGTACAGTAAGTAATCATTTCTTTGACACATACTTCTGGATAAACCAGACTAGATCCAAACTGAAGGAGGGGATCACACTGGTGGTATCAAGAGCGCACAGACCTTTGCAAATAATTAGGTCATCATCACTCTGAACTCATTAGTATAAATAAACAAATTGCCTGGCACATTGCAGGCTTGCTTCTTTTTTTTTATTTTTTATTGCTGATCTTAATGTCTCCTATCAGTTTTAAAGTTAAGTTTTAATACAAACTTAAATTAATTTCCGCTCAAACTTTCTGAGGTTGTTTAATATTTCAGTGCTGGACAAGGTCTCCCAAAGAAAGAGTTGGGGCTCATATCTCATATGACCACTGATGTGTGTAGACGGGGAGATGGATTTGATACAAGCTTGAGAAACTGTCTCTGTGGACCAAAGCAGAAACAGTTGGGGAGACAGTCCTGCGGAGCACTCTTCCTCCATACACAACATGTCAATCAGCCTAAACACCAGAGACGTGGGCTGGATTTAGTTTCAAGGTTGGTTCGGAAATAAGAATGTACATGAAAAAATGAAATAATTCTTAGTCAGACTAATTTGCTTTTGTCTTTGGTAATGGGGACATTTAGAAGAAAAGTCCTGTGTGGTTTTATTATTATCATGTCATTTTAACAAGTTCCCTATCAGTCAGTCATGTTTGACGTAACGTCAGAACTGACTGACGCAATGGGATCTCGCCTGAGAGCAGAATCACCTTTGAGTGGTAACAAAACAAGCCAATTGCCCTTGGCGAGTGAGATTTGCATTGTAAGCCATACTCCCCTTACTCATTCAAGCTTTCACTTCGGAGCCGAGCAGTTTTCACACTCAGCGCTCTGACAATCAGCATTTTGTGTGAGCTCAACAAGAGGGAAGCAGTTCTGTGTTGGAGAGATGGCGCATTTAGCGGTTGTTGCATTGAAAGAGCAATTGCACAGCTAAGTGCAGCGATTTCACCCCTGGGTGCTTAAACGAGTAAAAGAGCAGTTTTCCCTAAAAGAGCAAGCATTGCTTCTTTTTCAAGATGGCACTCCACCTGTGTGTTTCTTGATGCAGCCTTTTTCTGGGCCCGTCTGACAGCCACGGTCACTGCCTCACGTGTCTGGAGCGTAAACACGTTGAGGCAGCGTTCGTTGATGAATCATGCTCCCTCTGCGGAAACATGACCATTGTGATGCTGAGATTGAGACTCCAATACCTTGAAAAAGGTAGAGTCCTCTCTGTTATCCCCAGATCTGGTTTCTCTCTGCACTGTAGAGGACCACTTCGGTTAATACTCAGGGTGACCTGAGGGTTATAGTGATCTGAGGTTTATAGTGGCCCTGTGTGATAAGATCCTTTCCATGGGGGAACTAGCATCTCATTTGGGGCTTGTGCGATGGACTGGATGTTAATAGCTGTATCTGAGGGTGGGCTTGAGTCCTCTGGGGATGAAGACTCGGCTGTGCTTCCCCCTTCGGGGAGAGGAGCGCTGTTCGAGTCTGATCCAGAGTTGACTGCAATGCTTTCCCGGAGATTCCTCAGGTGTGCAATTGCAGTGCATTTTAACCACAAAGTGCTGCCCCTGACGGGGTAGCCCGTGCCTCCCATCCAAGGCCTGTAAGTTCTTACAGTTCCGCTGGACAGGCTGCCTCCGCCTTGCACGCTATGGCCCTTCGTTAAGTACACCAAGCCAAAGCACTCAAAGAGCTGCACTAGGGTAGTTCTGGACAACGGGTGATGCAGGAACTGCATACAGCGATGGACCTACTGCTCGGGCCCTCGGTCAGACAATGTCCACACTAGTTGTCCAGGAATGTCATCTCTGGCTGAACCTAGCTGAGATGAAGGAGGCCAACAAAGTTGGCTTTTTCAACTCCACCATCTCCCAGGCCGGCCTCTTCAGCGACACTGTCGAGGGCTTTGCCCAGTAGCTCTCGGTAGTACAGAAGCAAACTGAGGCGATCAAACACATCCTGCCCTGGCCAGTCAGCCAGAGGCTGTCCCTCTGCCTACTCATCGCAGAGGGTGTCCCTTCGCGGAATCTACTTCTGCTGTGGTGCGGCCACAGCAGCTCAGCTGCTGCTAAACCCTCTAGGTGGTCGGCAAAACACCATCCCGGCAAAACACCAACCCAGAGATGGAGGGAGCTGCTCTTCAGGAGATGGTGGGCACACCACTCCTTCCCATGGAGGAGGTCACACAAGGTGCGGTTTGACAGTGAGCTACGCTATGCTTCCTCATCCACCTCTTCTTTCACCACAGGGCAGGAGTTTGTGGTTCGAGGACACAACACCTCCTTACGCATCTCCAGCCACTCGTGGAAACCATGGAGCCAAATAAAAGTGTTACACCACACTCACTGCCTCTACTCTGGGACGCTATGCCTTCCGTGTTGGGCCCCTGTGCTCCACCTCTTTGCCCCTCCTCATGTACGTCTGTGATTTGGCTGGTACTGCTTGCACAGTGTCTGGCTACACAGCAGAGTCCCGAGATAGGCATGGAACGTACCTGGAATTTGGACCGCCAGACTCTCACCTAATCCTGAGTTAATTCCAAAGTTCCCACCACTCTCGTCCGGGGCCAGATGGTGAACTTGCAAGCGCTGCCCCTGGAGGAGGCTGATCCAGCCCTTGTGTTGCTGTGTCCTGTTCGTGCACTGTGTGTTTACATGGACCGCAGGCAGCGCTTCAGAAGCTCGGGCAGCTCTTTGTTTGCTTTGGAGGTCAGCAGAAGGGAAAGGCTGTCTCCAAACAGAGGTTGACCCACTGGATATTGGATGCCATCGTCTTGGTGTACCAGTCCCAAGGTGCCAGTTTCTTCCCAGGTGTTGGGTACAAACAGGTAATATGCGGAAAGGCTGGCTCGGCGTCTCGCTTGCAGCGCCATTCCCCTCTAATGGGGGGATATGTTATGTCATGTTACATCCTGCCTGCCACAACCCCTGTACCACTGCTGAATGGCCAGGATCCCCGTCTCCTCAGCGCTAACTTGACTGAGTGAGTTGCACGCTGCCTTATATACCCGTATGTATGGGGAGTGGCTTGCCATGCAAATCTCACTCGCTAATGTGAATTGGCATGTTTTGTTGCCACTCGAAAGATTGGGCTCTCTTGCATCAGTCAGTTCTGACATCTCTGTTCCCTCCTTCAGGGCCTTCATTAGTAACCGAGACGTTCTAAAGCACCGGATCAAAAAAGATTCCAAAATTATTTTATGTACTGATATCATCTTGTGGCTCCTTGACATCCCGGGTTTACATGGCAATTAATATGTTTTTTTTAGATATATTAATTGTGTTTATGTAATTTTATGTGTCTCCATCACTGCAGTTTTCTTTTTTTATTTATATTTGATTTAATGCATTTATATTAAACAGTATTAAAATAAGTTTATGTCACTATATGAATTGATGTTGGCTTTATTTTAATAATGATACATTAGAGAAAAGTGCAGATACAAAAGACTGTCATTTTCTCTAATGCACAAATATCTATTAGCCCTGACTGCAGCATGGTATAAAGAGTCAAAGCATGTAACAAAAGAATGTGTCAATATGGTGTTAGATGCCTGTAAAGGTATGATGGATGCTTATCAACTACCACAATTAGCAGATAAAAACTGCCTACCCAGCATTCACAGACCACTAAACCAGCATCCCTTCACACATGACTGGACTTCAGCCTGAAGGGGCAGCAAACAGACGGTTGCCATTTAACACTAAAAATGTCTAATCATGAATAAAGTTTGGCACATGTTCACTCTTTTTAGTTTAATTCAATTCCACTTAGAAAATGTTTGTTTCATTTGAAATACACATCGTTTTTGTATGTGTGATAAGATAAAACAACACAAATGGCATTGCTTTGATGATATGGTTGTTTCTTATTTGACCTAATTGTTTTCCTGGCATGACAGAATACTAAATTGTTCTTTAGTTATAGGATTATTGAGCCCCTGAAGGTAAAGATGCCATCCTGATTTTCTGACTATGGTCGATTGAAGCTGAAGTGTGTAATTTCTGTGCCACTGGTGTCACCAAACATAATTACAAAAATTATGACTGTTTCCCATTGGTCAGACTGTTTGATAACCCCGTCACCAAAGTCACGGCACTGGTTGAGGCGATGTCACTGTGTCGGGATGCTCAAATAAACAGAGCAATGTTTTGCTAACACCACATAGACACTTTTTCAGGGAAAAAACAATCTACAAAAATGGCTTACTTTTTTTGTCTCTGCTTATTAAGCTGAAATTGCACACTTCCACACTATGGGAGGCATGTGGAGACAGACTTCATATAGTCGAGCATACTTAAAAACAAATGTTCTGAAACACTAGTTGTACTTACCAGTGAAAATAGCTATACATTATGTAGAAAGCAAGAGCCTTTTTTTCTGCCAAGTGCGCAGTGATGCAGAATGTGATCAGATGTGTTTGAGAGGTGAAGAATGTTTTGAACAGTCTTCCATGTGTTTATATAGGGGCTAATATAAAGGCAGTGACCTGCATGGTTCACTTCCATTTTTTATTTTTTTTTATTTTGGTAACAGTTTAATGAGAGTAATAATAGAGACATCATGTCAGTGACCTGAAGCTCTCCGTCTGTCTTCCAAACTCTTTGAGTCTCTCTCACACTCTCTCACCATCTGTCTCACTTCCTCTCTTTTGATCTTTCCCAGTCGATCTCTGTCTTTCTTCTTCATATAAGAGTGTGCACTTTAGCATGCATAATTCTTTACATATTATGGGTGACAATCAAAACTGGACAAAAAGCCTCATACTTGATTACAGGTGAATATGATAGTTTCAGATGAGTGTTGCTTTTTTTTTGTTATTCCTGATTTTGTATTCATTAGACAATGTTTAAAATGAATTGACGGTCCAAAAGTCTGAATTTTCCTTATATAATGCTTTTTATGTGACAAATGATACTACCAATAAGATAATAAAAAAAATTGAACGAAGACTTTTATGATCACCAAGGTTGCATTTATTTGATAAAAAATACAGTAAACAGTGAAATTGTGAAATATCATTACAATACAATAGATTTTTATTTTATTTTATTTTTATATACTTTAAAATGTATTTTTTTAGCATTCATTACTCCACATGATACTTCAGAAATCATTCTAATATGCTGATTTGCTCAATAAACTTTTCTTATTATTAACTTTTCTTATCAATGTTGAAAATAGTTGTGCTGCTTAATATGTTTGTGGAAACCATGATACATTTTTCTCTCAGGATTGTTTGATGAATGGAAAGTTCACAAGAACAGCATTTATTTGAAATAGAAATCATTTGTAACATTATAAACATATTTGTTGTCACCTTTGATCAATTTTAATCCATTGTTGCTGAATAGAAATACTAACCCCAAACTTTTAAACAGTAATATTGTGTGCAAAATCAACATGAATTTCAGAATGTCTTAGTATTTGATTTGTCCATCTTTTATTGAAATGACAGCTGCACTTGACTGATAATTATGTGACCCAGTATGATTTGAAGATGATCCAAAGAGCACCCTGAGCTTGAGTGAAAGCAACAACATTTGAATATCAGTATAAATGAGTCACATTATCAATTTCACAAATTTACTTTAATTAGTGACCTAAAAATAGTGCAGAATCTTAAATATTTCCTATTCATTTTACATCATAATTTTGTGTTCTAATTATTTTAAGATCCCTAAACTTTGTTCATTTCCAGGTATGAACTAGATTTTGCAGTGGGTTCTCAAACTTTTGGACCTCACTGTATGTATTTATAGCAGAAGAAGAATATTGGATAGGGTGATGTCTGAGAGAGCAGAAGAGATGTGAGATATTTGCCGCATTGAGAAGCACATAAAAATCCATGTGTACCTCTGTCCCCCTGCTGTGCTTGGCCCACCCAATGTACTTGTTTCTCTCCATTCTAGAATATTTATGAGTATATTGTGTAGTGTCAACCAAGCAGTTTTTTTTCTTCAGACATCTCTTGAAGTATTTCCTACATGTGCTACTGTGCTCTGTGGGGTTGTAACCCTGAAGCTGAATAATTTCTGAAGCTCACGGGTCCTTATCACTGTAGAAACGGAGACTTCGCTCTGCGGGAAAGAACACAGTCGCTTACCATCAATGAGGACGTTGAAATCACACGCGCCGCAGTCGGCAGCAGTGCTTTAATGAGAGAACAGATGAAACCTAAAAATACACAGTATTCTCAAATCTAGGTCATAAGTTATTGGCAATTAAAGTCCACATGATCAAAACATACCTTGGCTCGGTGGAAGTAACATTGCTTTTCTGTTTTTCTGCATTGACTTGTGGGGTAGCGCAGTGCTTATGTGTGTGTTTTGTGTTCTGCTGCTTTTACAGGATCATTGATGGCTCTGTCGCCAGCACGGAGGAGATTTTGCCTCCCACCATTCAGAAACTGATGAAGGGATACAACAAATACCTTAGGCCATTCTTTGACAGTACGACGAACAAAGATTTTACATTTACACAAACTATTATATTGCATTAGTGGATTTTATCTTCTCTTAAAGTCCTATCATCAACAACTGCAATTAAAACTAAATTAACTTCAGCGGAAAACGCTCCAGGCTTGAGTTGATGCAGTCCACTCTTGTAACGCATGTAAATTAAGAGGCCTTTTCTGCTGTCTTCCTCTGTTAGCAGTGTAGTGAATGCAGTGTGTGTTGTTGTTGTTGTTTTTTTCAGATGGCCCTGTTACTGTAGGCATGAGTCTGGATATCGCCAGCATAGACACCATATCAGAAATCAACATGGTAGGATAATCTTACAAACCACAAACATCCAAATATATTTCTAAATTACTAAGACAAAAACAAAGTTCTGTCATGAAACTCTAGATGGCGCAAGCTATAGGTCCTTAACTCAATCTGCTTGCAATCACATTGTTCTCTATAGGGCACAGCTGATTGGTCCCTGCTGTATTAGTTGCCAATAAATTTGCTGCTCAGATTTCAAATAGTTGGTCAGTGTCTGCTTTCAGAAACCCTCCACCTTCCCCAGCTCCACCTGTATAGATCTGCTATGGGTAATTCATGTACGCTATTTTGTACAGCACCAGCAAGTCTTACTTTCTCACAGCAGCCTTTTGTGTATTTCCCATGGCAAGTCCTATACTTGCTGTGCAGCAGCAGCAATCACAGCAACATCAGCGTAGCAGATATTCTGACCAAAAGAGCAAACATATTAACATTGTCATATATATTACCATGTCAAACATTCTGAGAGTTGTCATGAAAGAACTCAAATTATAATATTATATTGTAAACTAATATTATAATTGTGTGTCTGTGTTATGTTTACTTCAAACATAACTAATATAAAAGCATATGGGGTAAATAACAAATACATTTGAGGTGATGAAAAGGAGAAAAACTAGTTCATAATGCAAGTGCCAAAGTTCTTAGAAATGTCATTTTAGTAATCTTGTTGCGTTCATATTTTTAAAATGCATATAACATAAAAAAAGAAACATAATAAAAGTCAGCATGAAATGAGAATATCTTTTCTCATCCATAATATCAATATCACCCATTGAATGATTCATTCATCTTTTAACACTGTATATAAAATATTGAAACTTTGATACACTTATACACAATATTGTAACACTTTATTTTAAGGTACTTACTATAGTAATAACAGTAAATTATGCATAATTACAAGTAACTAACCCTAAACCAAACCCTAACCCTAACTTTATAGTAAGTACATGTAGGTAATTAATATTATTCAGTACTTATTTGAGTAAGTACAATGTAACTACTTTTACAGTATAACCCATATTTCCCTTATGCTTTAAATACGAGAACGAGATCTTTACAAACGTTATAACAATTGTTTTCAGTTTTCCCTTTTCCAACCTTCCCTTTTCATCATCATATATAATATAATATAAAAATCCAATAAACAGCTAAATGAATTTTGAATTTTGAATGTGTGTTCAAGTTATTGTCTGTATGAACTGCATTTTAATGTAGTTTAAAAAAAATCTCAATAGATCTAAAAAAGAAAAAGAAAAAGAAAAAGAAAAAAAATCACATCCTTGGCCCCTTTGATCTTTGGACAGAGTTATATAAGAGCTGAGTGTATGATGTAAATCAAAGCTTGTGGTGCACATCGCTGAATTAAGAATTTCTGTTCAACCTCTCCAGGATTACACAGCCACCATCTTTCTTCGTCAGCGCTGGACAGATGAACGCTTGTGTTTTGATGGCAATAAGAGCTTGAGTCTGGATGGGAGACTTGTGGAGCTCCTTTGGGTCCCTGATACATTCATTGTGGATTCCAAGAAATCCTTCCTGCATGACATCACTGTCGAAAACAGACTGATCCGGATATTTCCCAACGGAACTGTGCTGTATGCCCTGAGGTAGTGAGGTGTCATTCACTGGATCTGGTCCTCATTCAGATGCTATACTGGGGTCTTATGATTGTTGAGGAATGGGCTTACTGTTGATGGACTGACTGGAGGGTTTATAAAGGGAATGGGGCATCAGAAGACAACTAGAAAGAGGTAGGGATAAATATTGGCTAGTGGAAGAGTTCACAATAGTGGAAAACAGGGTAAAAATAGAGGTGGTGGCAGGGGACGGTTTGTACAGATGGGCAGCTGGCATCAAATACTAAGCTTGAAAGTAGTATTCACGGACAGTGAGCTGATTTCCAGTGTTATATAAGCAACAACATTCTCTCATGTATGTTACTCTCTTTGTTTTACCTCTCTGTTTCTCTAGAATTACCACCACAGTGGCCTGCAGTATGGATCTAACCAAATATCCCATGGACAGGCAGACGTGCATGCTTCAACTTGAAAGCTGTAGGCCTCAAATAATTCTCTATTTCTCTTGAAACCGTTGCCAAATTTGAGATATAACTCAGTGGGTTTCATTCACTAGTAATTGTGTAGGTGTTTACAATGTACAACGTTTACATATGCCTAGACTTTACATGATTGCCAGATAAATGCACCATACTTTAATGCATCATTTTTTTTCTGAAATAAGAACGACTCATTGTAGGGTTGGGTGGTATTAATTTTTTATTTTTACATTAATATGCTGTATATTTATAATGTATACACACTTTATATGTGAATAATGTTTATTATGTCAGTAAGACTTTTTAAATATTTTTTGAAAGAATGCTCACTTATGCTCATCATGATGACATTCATTTAATCAAAAAATAAATTTACAATTAATATTACATTTGATTAAAGTTTTGATATTTTACTATATTTTAAAATGTAATTTATTCTTGCTTTAGCAAAGTTGAAACATTTCTTACTATTATTGTTGAAAATGGTTGTACTGCTAATATAAAGTTCAAAAGAACAGTATTTATTTGAAATAGAAATCATATGTGTACACATTAGTTGGTGAATGAGACCCAATTAGTGAATTTTATGAGCTGACCTTACAGTGCTTAGTCTCTTCTTTAATCAGCACTACAGAGTGCTTTGATTAATGCCGTGTGGCAGGCATAAGAGTGTCTAACCTTTTAAGATACATGCATGTTTCAAGCCTTTTTAAATTTGTGAAACTCTTGTGAAATATTTATTTCACTAATGATAGATGCTCTAGGTGTACACACCATAAATGTCCCATAAGTTTTAAAAAATTAATCTGCATACAAGATCTTCCATTTGCTTACTCACCCAAGACTGCTGTGTAAGGGTTTGGCATGTATGTTTTTTTTTTTATGTTCCATACTGAGACAAAAATAGAAATATTCTGAATTGATTTAACCAAACATTTAGGTCCAGAATGGTTACTCACACAATATGCAACAGGAGATAAATGGAGCCAGCTAGACTATTACCAAACCAAAGGCATAAACCAGCTTGGACAGGCATGTAAATTCATAGTTGTTCACACTAATATTTTCAGCAGGACATAAAGTCTAAAGTTTCATTAGTCTTTTCTTCCCTGTTGTGATGTGTGTCAGAGTGAAATGGCTACTTGAACGAGAAATAATGTAGGGCTTGACTTGGTTTTGTCCATCTGGAATTGATTGGATGATTGAATCGTTGAGGTTTGCTATTGCTGTGATGTGTGTGACAGGTCGTCCTGCTCTCGCAACAGTAAACACATCATCAGAGGAGAGATAAGATGTAGCTCCAGGAGGGAGGGGAAGTTATTTTGATTAAAGATTATGAAGGCACAGGAATTAAAGAAATAAAAATAAAGATATGCACAGATACATTATTTATAATAAATACTGCAATATTACATAAAATAAAAGAACTGCCATTTAGATTTCATGGTGACTTTAAATTAGCAACACAATGTGACAGCTAGCCTACTCTCCTCACAGATCAGTATGCTTATTATTATTTATTTTTAAATATATGGAATCAGGGCAACATATTTCACAATGTTTTATTCTCTAGATAATGTGCAAAGTTATTTTTTTAAATTCTCTTGCACACTAAACTTTGCATGACACAGTGCCATCTTGAGGTGTAGATTATGTGTTGCAACAAAATACACTGTGCTGCATGAACAAATTACACTATTATTATAGTTAATAATCATTATGCTGTTATTCACTAGCTGGTTTTAATACAATTCACCAAAAATTACACTATGAGAAAAAGAAAAAAAAATCAACAATTACAAATAGCAGATCAAAACAGTATTTGACATAACAGAAACACATTAGAAAAATACAACTAAATCAATTTGAAAACTTATGATAAAAATGTATTCATCAAATATTTTTAACATAATAGAAAACTTTTTCTTATATTTTATATTTACATGTTCACAAAGTGAATGTACTGTATGTAGCAATTACAACTTGTTTAAAGCTTGTTCTTTTTTATGGTTCTGCTTTTGTATATGGATATTTACTATCCCTAATTAGGCATATAATTTAGCATTTTAGATGAGTCAGACAACGGTTTGAAAATTCCTTAGGGAACCCATGGTGAATTAGCATTTCAGGTTGGCTTACAAATGACTGAACAGCTCTGTTCAAAATTATTGAATTTATGGTAATGCATGTATTATAGCATAGTGCTCTAGCAGGGCTGCATATAAAATCAGTGGTAATCAAATGCTTTCTTACTGCTCTATAAGTGTAATTTGATGTAAATATAGTAGCTCTCAGCATTGGAATTACTTACTGTGTAGTGATAATTGGCTCTTCGATTTATATTATGTTCTCCTCAGGGGGATATAACGTGAAAGATGTTGTTTTCTACTGGACACGGGGAAACCAATCAGTTAGCGGTCTTGATCATTTACAGCTGGCTCAGTACACCCTTGAGGACCACTACACCTCTGAATCTGAAGCCGTTTATGAGACTGGTATGTACACACACACACACACACACACACACACACACACTGATATTGTGAAGACTTTACATGCTGTATTGATGTTTTTACTTTCTCTTTTATTTACTAATAATGTAACAGGTAACTACCCAAAGTTGATCTTCCACTTCAAACTCAAGCGGAGCATCTTATATTTCATTCTGGAGACGTATGTTCCTTCCAGTGCTCTGGTGGTCCTGTCCTGGGTCTCATTTTGGATCAGTCAGTCTTCTGTACCTGCTCGCATCTGCATAGGTAAGAACGTGAAGCAATCATTGCCAAATTAACATAAGCTCATCAAAGTATATCAACACCTCTTCAGTATTCAGTAACTTGAACTAATCAACTTACATGATCATTATACAGGCTTTTAAATGACAAAACACATTAACTTACACATATGAATATCAGATGGTTCGTGATATAGTTAACAAGTTTGTGAATATTTTGAATAAAAAATGAAAAACGAAATAAAAGCTATAGATCTGTCATACAGCACAATTGTGGCTGCGGTGTGTCACATGACAAGTGATGCGTCGCCATAGAAATAATAAGGTGATACGTTCTAAAATAACGGTCGCCTTAAAAAACTCACGCTGGGGGGTCAGCTAGAATATTTTAAACTTGCGTGTGAAAGGGTTAACATCTGACCGATGGCAACCTCCCTGCTGCTCACAGGGATAAAGGAAAGAAAAGGCTTTCCTTCTGGATGCCCCGATTTCACGTTCTGGCCTGTTCGGCAATGCGGTTAATGACATCATCGACAGGTACCAGGAGGCCAAGAATCTGTCCAGTGAAAGGAGGCAAGAGCAAAATGCCACCCCCCCCCCCAACAAATGCAGAGGGACCGGGAATTGCGCTCAGACACATCTATCTAGGGGGAGACAGGAACTTAGGTATGTCATCTCTTCCAGGAAGGCTAAGTCCTGACTCCTGACTGTTGTGGGCCCTGGCACCCGAGGGCAACCCCTCCCAAGGAGGTCAGTGCACACCACAATATTGTGTGCCCGACTTTCCTTGGGGCCCTCTGAAGGCGTAGCCCCACCATTAATAGTGTTTCGGGAAGTGGAGGATCCCAATGGGCCATTCGCTCCATCTTCAGTAATGAGCGTTCTTTCCATTCAGCCTGCTCGGTTGGTCCCTGCCAGTTCTCTGATTCAGGGCACCAGAGAGGCCATTTCCATCGAAAAAATTATCCCTCTGTCAGACTTTCTGGCAGCGTGGCCGCTACTGCCGAATGTCTCTCAGTGGGTACTGAATACGAAGAAAAGGTTACAGTGCTACAGGTTACAGTTCAATGGCGTAGTAGTAACAGTGGTATGTCAAGAATCAGAAAAAGTATTTTTCAATCAGGAACTACAATCTCTCCTGGTGAAAGGGGCCGTAGAGAAAGTACCCGTCCCAGAGAGATATTCATGGTTTTACAGCTAGTGCTTTATTGTGCCCAAAAAGGACTATTGTCAGATGCTTGGCTCATGCGAAGCATTCCCATAGTGTCAAGCCATGATGCAGCGCCTCGTTCCACTCTCAGGGAACCCGGTTACATACGTTACCTCAGCCAATTTAATGAAATGATTAATTGCATTATACCATGTAAAAAATAAGACAACCTATTACAATCAATTTAATTAAACTCAACTAACAACTAAAAACTGAAATAGGTTACTTAAATTCATTTGATGAGTAACAGAAAGTCTATTGAATTTTAACATTATTGTCAAGGCAACTAAAGATTTAGCAATGCAAGGAGCTACAAACCTCTCTCTTTCACATTTACACGTGATTTTTAAAACCACTATATGATATGGGCGTTATTTGCCTCTTAAAACTAGGCAAACATATTACCTTGATTGGCAAATGTATTAAATCCAACAGTTGCATCAGATGCATATAGGCTACCTCGACACACAAATCTCAAGCATGCAGTGATCAACAAATACTAATTCAGTAAAAATATGAACCATATATGACAGCAACAGAAATTAAGTCAGTAAAATGAAAATCATAAATAGATTTTTTTTTTTTTTTCAGTAAAGAATCATATTTCCAAATTACTTTGGCGGTTTATAGGATTCCCTAATGTTTATTAACTCAGTACTTTTTGGCATTAACTCATAGGAGTGACCACAGTCTTGACTATGACCACCTTGATGATGGGGGCCCGTACCTCTCTACCCAATGCCAACTGCTTCATTAAAGCCATCGATGTGTATCTGGGCATCTGCTTCAGCTTCATCTTTGGCGCACTGATTGAATATGCAGTTGCTCATTTCTGCACGTTACACCAGCCGAATGCTGCCAATGCATATATGGTAGGTGAACGTGCATACCTTAATGGCCATGAATAAGATCATCTTCACCTTGCCATAGTCATGACAATAAATCAAACACATTTATGTCTCACTGTTGCATCAGTATGGCCAGGAAATGCAGGAGCGCGAGGAAGAGATGAACGGCATCGTCAATTCCATCGGCAGCCGCGCTTTGCGGGCCCGTAAACGGGAGGAGATGCTGTCCCGGATGGGCAGCACCAGCAACCCCACCCCCAGTGAGAGTAAGGAGGAGATCAACTCGCAGCCACAGACCCGCTGCACCAAGTGCATGTCGACGACACGCCGTATCATACGCTGTCTGAACTGCTGCAAAGTGGAGAACCCGCACTACATCGACAACTACTCACGGCTGTCCTTCCCCCTCTCCTTCATCTTCATCAACCTCCTCTACTGGACCTACTACTTGTACTTCTAAAGCTCCTGCTGTTGGCGTGTGTTGAGGGGTTTGCAGTGATTTAAGTGTGCGTCCTTTTTTGTGTCACAGTTTACCTGAGGGTTTATACTCTTACATGTCAGCATGCATTTCAGTTCAACTCACGTCCCCCGAGAATGACTGACTGTGTTCATGTCACCCATCATGTTTGCGTTATTCCTTGTGGTATGCAGGATGCGAGTGAGTTCGGACTGCACAGATATATGCAGATTTCTACCATATACCTTGAAGATGCATCTCCATCTCTGTTTCAGGAATACGTGGCCTTCATTTTCCGAGGAGCTTTAGGTTCACTCAAATCCACAACGAAAATCGGCCTAGCTGTAAATTGCAGTATGATTTTATGATGTCCGTACAACAAATACGTAAAACCCTGACCTGAATGTAATTATGATTACATTGTCGTTTAGCACAAAAAGCATGACTTATAAATCACTGTTGACACAATTAACAAACCATAAGCAATTCACGAAACTGAAAGTTTGATTAAAATGTTTGATTTATGAAATGAACATCAGAATCGTATCAGCATGTTTGACAGCTACAGTAATAATAAGCAACTGGACCAAAGATTTAATGTGTATCTAATGTTCATAATCACAATCTGAATTCAAATGAGCACAAGTTATACATTGTTTTTGGGGCATATACTGTTTGTTTTTGCAAACCCAGCAGTCATATGTCTTCTTATTAGCTGCCAAACAGGAATCAGGTTGGTTTTACTCATTTTCTCCTGGCGATTTGTCTGCGTGAGTTGCAAGCAAATATTCTCTTAGAGATAGAAACTCTGATTATGAATGATTCTGTATTATTTGCATGATCATTTATTTATTCTACTGTATTTTGTTGTATTTAATTATGTATTTCTTTTTTGTTAATTAAATGCTTTATCCAACTTAAGGCTCTTTGACCTAGTTAAAGTTGGGCCATTATGAACTGCACTATAGTATTTTTGATAGCAGACCATTTTGGGCAAATGCCACAACTAAAACATTGATGCATATTTGCAAATGGCATATTCAACACTGACATTTACATGATTTCTTGGCAGATTTTTATGCATTATTGATGTCTGAATTGATATGATTTGCATATAGTTTGCAATATATGTCCCCCCCCCCCCCCCCCACTGTCAACACGTTTTGTTATCGAAAAACTGCTTGTTTGTATGATCTTTTTCAAGAACATGTTATTCACCTGACCTTTGTGAGTAAATCTTTTCTTTTACTGTGAATGTCACTTCTTACAGGTGAGTATATTTTGTGCTCAAATTAAGCTGTATTTTATCCTTTTGCACTGAGATTTTGAATTACAAAGGCAGTATTACTTTGCCAAGAAGCATTTTCTTTTTGTATATACTTGCTAAATATTGCAAATGATGTACACCAAATAATATTTATTATTAATACTGTTATTTTAATAATGCATGAAAGTCGCGTACAAATGTTAAAGAGACAGAAGACCATGTTGCTATGTTTTCCATGCATGGGGAGTTCTGCATCTGTTTTTAGAGATTTGGACATAATAAAGTTATGACTGGCTTAAAGTAATATATTTTGAGACAGAACATAATATTTGTTTAAAAAAATGTTTTTTAGCTGTTCTATTTACCAGTACACACTACACACTATTGCTAATAAAACACATTTATTAGCATCATGACAACTGCTAGGTTTCTCTGTACTGTACAAAAACAAATAATGGAAGTGAAATTTAGCAAACTCTTCTAATGCCCTGAAACAAAACCGTTCAATGGCGGAGTCTTACTGCCCCTTACTGGTGAGTCCAGATCTTTGAATGCTTTATACGTTTATTTTTAAATCCAGAAACCAACTCAATACAGAAATACACACTTGGCAAAACATCTGTCACTGCAGCATATTACAGCCCTTAGGATAGTATGTTGTCAGTGCTGATCCTGATGCCAAAGAGCTAGTGATTTAACATCCAGTCTTCAGGATTTTCTTTTTGAAAATGAAAATCATTTGTTTACTCAATTTATGCACATTCCTTTGCGGTATTTATAGTAGCCCATCATTTATTATTAAATGCTGTCACTGTGTTCACTGGACAAATTTGATTTCAGCATGTAAATTAAATTAACACTCTTTCAAGTATTTTTTTTTTTTTGATGTATAAGATACTTCATGTCTCACTATGCATGTAAAGTTAATGTTTAGGGTAATAAAATATTTTTACTCAAATCTGAATATTTGTACCTTTGTCTTTTTATTTGGTTTCCACCTTCCAGTAAATGTGACCTCTTACCTCCCTTGTGAATATTAACACTTAATTTACCAGCATTTCATTCATTATTTATATCATGATGAAACCAAACCACATGGTGGCGCTGCGATGTCAACTTCACCAGGAAAGGCTCAGATCAAAATAGACATCACAGCAGTTCTCATTGATTTTCTTGATTAAGAAGAATTGAGTATGACCCAATACCTATTATCTTGGTCCCAAACCTGTATAATCAGTTGTTTAATGCTGAAGATAGCATGCCAGAGATGGTTAAATAGATTAAGGGATGGGGATATGGGACATAGTGTTGTTAACTTCACAGAGAGATGTCCAGTCAGCCATACTCAGGCTCTTTCTCCTGCCCCAGTATCACACAAAAGGGGAATGGATATCAAGAGTCGTAAAGAGTCATTGTGCACTGCAATTTGGTGGCTACTAGGTGTCCTGTTTCAGATAACATTCAAAAAAATTTAACCAAATATTTGTTTATATATAATAATATAATAATAATTATATATAAATTATAATTTGCTATATAATAATAATAATAAATAAATAAATACAAAACATAAAAACACATCTCAAATAATATATTCTATATTAAATAAAAATTATAAAAAAATCTGTACATATAGTTTATATATTATTAAAAATTAACACACATAGCCTATATGATATATATATATATATATATATATATACATACACACACACACACACACACACACACACACACACATACACACACACAGCATATGTGTGTGTGTGTGTGTGTGTGTGTGTGTGTGTGTGTGTGTGTGTGTATGCACACAGTATAATATATGTAATATGTGTAATGTGTACATCTGTATGTATATGATTTCATTTGATGTAACAGAAACTGGTTTCATTTACAAATCATCCAGAGGGAATCTGTGAAGCACATATAATGTTTGAGCTTTAGCCTTTATTTATTTAGCTCGGCGGAACACTGAGAGGTGCAGCCACGGTGCATTATGTCACTGAGTCACACCACTTTTTCTGCACAGATGAGCTGCTCTCTACTCCCCTACCACACTCTCCAAACTCTCTGAGTCAACAAGCACATTTGGCGAATAAGGAAAAAGAGCCAGTACATTCTGTCTGCACCTGGAGCAATGAGGGCCAGGTGGTATGCATGTGGCTCAGAGACAGGAAGGTCAAAAGCTGTACAATATGGATCATTTTCCACTTTTACCCCTTTTTCCTCTCTAATTAAGGGTAAAAACCTTCTGCTCTATTTTCAGATTTCAGGTCACATGTGAAGCACCAGTCATTTTATATTCTGTCTACATGATGCAAAGGAATGTGCGAGTTAAGCAGAATGCCCAGCATTTGCATTCAAGAGTTCAGCATATGCATATATACAAGGATTTGTGTGTGTTTGTGTCCTGTAGGGTGTGAGCTATCTGAAGAATAACTGAAATTTGAAAGAGGTCATCTTCCAGAAATGTTTGTGTATACCATTTATTATTGATTTTGTCAGCAAGACCATATTCCTGTATGTTTTAGCCTATTTGTAAAAGTGGATGGCTTGTCTCAATATGCCTGAGTGTCCATCTTCAGGAGATAAAGTTGTTCAATCACTCCTTGAAAGTAATAGAACACTCTTGCACTCTTAAAATGAGCTTTCTCAACTCTCAAACTTTTGATAGACATTTTGATAAACAGATTCAAACTAATGCACATGCTGAATTGCCTCATTCAGGGTTTTCATTGTCCAGGGTGGGCCTGGTGGTTGTTACATGAGTAGGATTATATCGTCAAAAGACTGAATTTAAGCATCTACAAGGTTTCGAGTTACAATTATAATTACACAAAAGTATAGCAGTGGTTTTGTTTGTTGGTTTCAACCAAACCTAATTCGAATTACGTAAACAAACATCATTAATAACAGTCAGGAAACAAGTAAAAATTATAAATTTCAGCAGCAGGTTTTAAATATTATACATATTAATTACAGTATTGTGTTTTTATTTTATTTTTATGTTAGGCTATCTTTTACATTTTTGTACACACATTTTATTTTTGGCTTTTTATGGCAGGTTCCGCTGTGACAACATTATATAATCAATATTCCCCACTATTGGTCAGGCTAAAAAATACTTTTTGTCGGCAATAAGGGTGGAATTGTTCAAAAAGATTTCATTCTGATTGCTCGATATAAAGGCATTCAGCGTTCTCGCGCTGACCTCTTTCAAACTTCTTTGATACAAACGCAAGATAACGCCATGAGTCTCAAAAGTTGCCGCCTGTGGTAAAGATGGCCTGGGGAGCTTCAATAGAGCTGTTGTGGTGAACATAAATCGACAGAAGATCGAAAACATCGCTCGGAAACACAAGGAACCGGTAAGAGACCCAATGAGCTGGATGAGAGAGGACTTAAAATAGAAGACAAATAACTTGGTCGCATGTTAGCCTAGCTATTTAGCTTTTGTGTAGGCTAAACAAGTAGCCTAAAACTAATAACAAACACACTAGCATCATTCCAATGCTCACTGATGATGAAGGTATATCGGGGCAGGTTGTCACATTCTTATTGGGGGGTAAGCTGTCATGTACTTCATAAATTGAAGAACATTACATTTGTTTGTAAAAACATTTTATGTTACCTTTTCCATTTTCCATTAACTGTTTTGTGTTTCACATATAGGCTACAGTATATATATATATGTGTGTAAGGGATAATGTAGAGCGAGGCGGTTGTTATAGCGAATACAACCCCGACAGGCAGATCAGGTCTTGAATCCTGTATTGTATTCGCTATAACAACCACCTCGCTCTACATTATCCCGCTTATTACATGGCTACCTACCAAATAAATCAATAATTTGACACAAAATATTGATTTATAAAGGAGTTTATTGATTTAAAAACGATTGTATTGCTTCCGCTAAAGAAAATAGTCTGTTCCGTCACTACGATTAGAATCCTGCATCCATAGCAACGATCCGTGTCAACTCAAGTGTTGGGTGAACTACTATATCTTTTCCAGGGCTAGATTGGTGAAAATGTTTAATAGGTTTTTTTTCTCCCTTCTTTTTTCTTGTTGAAGCCAAGGCATGTGCCTATAGGAATTGGCTTTCAAAAAATAAACCTACAAAGCAGTAGGCCTACATCAGGGGTGCCCAATCCTGCTCCTGCTGATCGACTGTCCTGCACAGTTCATCTCCAACCCTAATCAAACACACCTGAAGCAACCAATTAAAGGGATACTCCATTTTTTTTGGAAATAGGCTCATTTTACAACTCCCCCAGAGTTAAACAGTTGAGTTTTAGCGTTTTCGAATCCATTCAGCCGATCTCCGGGTCTGGCGGTACCACTTTTAGCATAGCTTAGCATAGATCATTGAATCGGACAGGACCATTAGCATCTCTCTCAAAAAGATGACCAAAGAGTTTCGATATTTTTCCTATTTAAAACTTGACTCTTCTGTAGTTACATCGTGTACTAAGACCGACGGAAAATGAAAAGTTGCAATTTTCTAGGCTGATATGGCTAGGAACTATACTCTCCTTCCTGCGTAATAATCAAGAAACTTTGCTGCCATAATATGACGCAGAGCCTGAAAATAGGTCTAATAGGTTAGACAAACTTAGTCCCGATCACGTTGGAAGTTACTGAGCTGGGGACTATTTTCAGGCGCTGCGTCATATCATTATGCCTGCTGCACTCATGGTACGGCAGCAAAGTTTCTTGACTCTCTGTGTTCGTAGTTGCATCTTACAGTCTATGAGTTGCATAGTGAGATCACCGGCGCCACCAGTCCGCCCTAACTCGAGCCAGTCCGGGCTCCTCGTCCGCGGCAGGCAGGTCTTCTGCCTCGGCTGCTCTTCGCTATAATGCGGCTTGTAAAGGTAGCCACAAACACCTGATTCAAGCATCAGACTTCCGAAATCCTCTTCTTCTATATCATATTGAGCACTCTCCTCCGATATTGTCATAACTTTACATCTGTCTCCACAGCGCATGTTAGCTTAGCTTCAAACAAGATGGAGGATATTGCTTTCAGTTTCAGAGAGTAAAGTCCCACCCACTGATCTGTAATAGGTCTGTAGCGTGAGCGGGTCCCGCCCCCTGGGAAAGATGAGGAACTAGTGCTTGTAGTCTCAACAGAAATCCCCCCCTCTTACACTTCCTCCTACAATGACGCAAAATTACGATTTTTGCGTCATTGTAGGAGGAAGTGTAAAAGGTAAATAACGGATTTCTCCCGTCTCAGGGGAAAATGAGAGAGTGTTGCACGACCATTCAATAGTATGACTGGGTTTCTAACAATGCAAAGCTTAATGCAAATGGGTGGAGTGTCCCTTTAAGGTCTTCAGGATCACTTGAAAATTAGAGGCAGGTTTGTTTGATTAGGGTTGGAGATGAACTGTGCAGGACAGTCGATCGGCAGGAGCAGGATTGGGCACCCCTGGCCTACATTCTGGAGTCAAATGTGACTAGTCCCAGTCACTCATCACTCCTACGATTTGGTATGTTAGGCAGATACGAAAACTTTAAGCTATGATATAAGGTCATTAGAGGCAGATTTTTGGTTTACAGTGCAAGAATTTCCTCTGCCAGTAGATGCTAACTAGTACATATCATCTGATAAAGCTGGATTCTAAGGTGTAGATTTGGAGGAGTGTATAATATGATTGTACGTTCAAACACTGCCATAGCATTAGCATGCAGGGTTCACATAAGGCGTAGGACTCGATCCCAGCACATTTGTATCTTTTTTTCATTTTATTTTTAGTTTTCAGACACGCAGCGATCTATCCCTAAGGGTCCTCATGAATATTCATCTCTCAGTTTTTATGAGAAGAGAATCACCAATGCAAGAATAACTACACTATAATACATTTACATTCTCAGAAGCTTTTAGACACGTAACTGCAGTGCACCATAAAAGTCTGTTTTACTCTTAGCATACAGGGAATCTAAATGCATACTGCTCCTGTTTGTGACGGCATGCAGATTTTCATATAATAAACGTCTTAAAAAGAGCCCTTCATTACAACAATGAATGATGGAAAATAATAAATCTTAGGTTAGAGCTGTAAGCAGCATTATATTCTTGCAACACTTTCGGGTACTATTAACACATTGACCTATTTCCAATTGATCACGTGTTCATAAATGCAAAATAAGGCACTTAAGAGAAGGAACATGAAGGAAAAAAGGAAAAGGAACAGCAATGGATAGAGAGGAATGTGTGTGAATGATGAAAAGCACGGTGCGGTTCACGGGGTGAGTACGCTTCAGAGCACACTGCTCCCACACACAGGGAGTGGTGCGTTCTTTGGCACGCTGTAAATCTAGGCCATTGGCTGTCCGACAATCGCTCACATACATGCGCTAGCACATTTAAACACACTCAGCAAGTCCATGGGCAACACAGCAAGTGCATATATGAAGAGCCAGAGGGCCCAAACATGGAGGGCCCTGTTTCCATGGATATATCTCGCCATTCTTGTGCAGTACGATGCAAACATTGTGTGGAGGGGGGAGGGGGCTAGTACTGTTGAGCAGGACATTACTAATTAGAAGGAAGTCATTGTGGTTCAACACCGTAAATGTTGATTCATACGAGGATGTATATCTGTTTGGGTGGTAAAATAAAGCAATAAACCCTACGAAGCCGTGATTTACAGTGAATTTAGAACAGCTAAGGGGCGTTGTTAGGCACGACGCGGAGCGGAAAATATTCATTTTACTATTTATTTTATTCATAAAATAAACACCAGCAACAAAAAATATAACGTTACAACACATTTTTTCCTCAGCCAAGCAATGTAGTACCAAAGAGGTTGCCAAGCAACACATGCAGCAACAAAGAATCACAATCGGCAGTTGCACAGTAATATTAATGTAATGCGGTCACAAGTTTGTTGAGTAATTTACAACGGCTTCGAATCCGGCTCAACCAATCAGAATCAAGGACCGGAACTATCCGTTTTATAAAATTGATCTTAGGGTATCAGAGTATATTGGATATTTATACTAATTGCATAGGTGATCGTTGGCTCATGATATTGTTTTCTGTTTTAATGAAAAGACATCTGAGTTATGTAACATTGAGGGCACTGTAGTAACAGGAAAATATCAATACAAATTAAGCTCATTCAAAAGTATTTGTGGTAAAATGTCGATTACCACTAAAAATAATTTCAACTTGTTCCTTGTTTTCGTAAAAAAGACAAAAGCAAAAATCGATGTCACAGCGAGGCACTTTTGAATGAGGCATTTTTTTGTGAATGTGAAATGTGAAGCCTATAATAATAATAAAAAAAACACTTACATTAATTCTTCTTTTAAAACTTGTGTATTATTTGAGCTGTAAGGCTGTCATTTTTGCAGTCGTTTAAGGGTTTACAGCATTTTATTCTCATGGCGACAAAGTTAAGAAGCAAATTTTTTTCCATACTAAAGTCTTGTCAAATCTCATTGCGTTTTGTGGGTATACTTTTGAAACAGTAAGTATATTAATGTTTGCTAAACGGCCCCATTCACTTCCATTGCAAGTGCCTCACTGTAACCTAGATATATTTTAAAGAAAAGGTAGAACAATTGGATTTTTTATGACAGTCACAAAAGACCGTTTCAGTTCTGTTCGTTCACCTCTTCCTCTTCAGCCTTGCCTTCGGACACATGTGTCATAAGTGTTTCCTCAGTACAGTAGCACAAAAGTGTTGTTTGCTTTTTATCCCCCATTGCGGCCAGAGCTGGATTTCAACACATATTCCTTTAAGCAACAGCTGAATAGCTATTTAGGCAGTGTTTTGGGCTCAATTCAGGTAACCCCCATTTTCACCATCCTATGGAAAATGGAAAGATTATTTCATGCTTTATGTTTTCTCATTTAATATGCTAGTTCAGTTGGAAATTCATCATATTATGCAAGTAAAACGGACTGCAAACAGCATTTTATGTTGATTTTTAGACCTTATCTCCAAAGGAGGAGTTTGACCTCTGTAAGGAGAAAGGCAAAGAGACAGGAGCGAGTCCAAAGAGAGAGAAAGAGTTGATGTTTTTGTATGTTCATGCATAACACATAGATACCCCCCCTCCACACACACACATAAGCTCACACATTCTGTCAGGGTGGCTGTGTTGTTATTTTTGGAAGAGCAACAGATTTTGATCATGCTAATGTCTGAGCACTCGCCCTCATGCTGAATCTTTGTTCTGACCCAGAAATGTGTTTGTATTTGCAAACAGCATATATAAATGCAGACAGGAGCAAGCGAATGCAGATAGGGAGCGATGGAGAGATTTATATGACTGATCGTGTATGACATGTCTAATGATTGATGATGACAGCAGATCCCCTTAAACTACGTGCTGGACTTGCAAAGGTAACTAGCTGAGACATGTTTCTTGCATTGGATGAATTGAACAGAACTGATGGGAACATGCAGAACACTGTGGGTACCACCGGAGTGCAGGAAGTAATGCAGTCACGCTTACTGTAAACCTGTCTGAGGACTCACCTCATATTCCACTCAGCGCAGTCTCAGGTAGCCTGAATTTTAACTACGGATAAATTCCATTCCTCATTGCAGTTTTTTCTATCTTATTCTATCTTATTCTTATCCTCCCACTTTGACAGGAACAGACCGTCTGACTGACGGCGACCAGCTGCAGTTTGTTTTGCTTTAACATTAGGGTTGGATTATCTAAAATAGATTAGCTCAATAATTGGCATGAAATTTTTTTTTTTTTAAGTCACAAACAGTTGTACAGATAACACGGAAAATAAAGCATAAAAGTGTGTGTGCATGTGTGTATGTGTGAGAGAGAGTACACAACTGCTCACACTATACTGTTCGAAAGTTTAGGACTGTACGATTTTTTTTTAGATTTCAAAACTTTGAGTCTCTTATGCTTTCTAAAGCATATTACAATTTAAAATAACTGTTGTGCATTTCAATATATTTTAATCTTTCTATTATTTTATTTATTCTTGTGTATATATATATACACTCACCTAAAGGATTATTAGGAACACCTGTTCAATTTCTCATTAATGCAATTATCTAATCAACCAATCACATGGCAGTTGCTTCAATGCATTTAGGGGTGTGGTCCTGGTCAAGACAATCTCCTGAACTCCAAATTGAATGTCAGAATGGGAAAGAAAGGTGATTTAAGCAATTTTGAGCGTGGCATGGTTGTTGGTGCCAGACGGGCCGGTCTGAGTATTTCACAATCTGCTCAGTTACTGGGATTTTCACGCACAACCATTTCTAGGGTTTACAAAGAATGGTGTGAAAAGGGAAAAACATCCAGTATGCGGCAGTCCTGTGGGCGAAAATGCCTTGTTGATGCTAGAGGTCAGAGGAGGATGGGCCGACTGATTCAAGCTGATAGAAGAGCAACTTTGACTGAAATAACCACTCGTTACAACCGAGGTATGCAGCAAAGCATTTGTGAAGCCACAACACGCACAACCTTGAGGCGGATGGGCTACAACAGCAGAAGACCCCACCGGGTACCACTCATCTCCACTACAAATAGGAAAAAGAAGCTACAATTTGCACAAGCTCACCAAAATTGGACAGTTGAAGACTGGAAAAATGTTGCCTGGTCTGATGAGTCTCGATTTCTGTTGAGACATTCAGATGGTAGAGTCAGAATTTGGCGTAAACAGAATGAGAACATGGATCCATCATGCCTTGCTACCACTGTGCAGGCTGGTGGTGGTGGTGTAATGGTGTGGGGGATGTTTTCTTGGCACACTTTAGGCCCCTTAGTGCCAATTGGGCATCGTTTAAATGCCACGGCCTACCTGAGCATTGTTTCTGACCATGTCCATCCCTTTATGACCACCATGTCCTCTGATGGCTACTTCCAGCAGGATAATGCACCATGTCACAAAGCTCGAATCATTTCAAATTGGTTTCTTGAACATGACAATGAGTTCACTGTACTAAAATGGCCCCCACAGTCACCAGATCTCAACCCAATAGAGCATCTTTGGGATGTGGTGGAACAGGAGCTTCGTGCCCTGGATGTGCATCCCACAAATCTCCATCAACTGCAAGATGCTATCCTATCAATATGGGCCAACATTTCTAAAGAATGCTTTCAGCACCTTGTTGAATCAATGCCACGTAGAATTAAGGCAGTTCTGAAGGCGAAAGGGGGTCAAACACAGTATTAGTATGGTGTTCCTAATAATCCTTTAGGTGAGTGTGTATTCTGCATGTGATTATTTATTAGGTTAAAGAATTTTCCATTTTCAAGTGCAAAATGCATCAGATGGTCAGTGAAGGACTGTGGGCGGTCTGTAAGCAAGGATTGACTTATTGTAGTTAATGAACTCATCTCGTTTAGCAATGAATTTCCTGGTTGATCTAAAGATTGACTGTCCTGGTCAATGACTCATTGCATCTAGGACTGATAAAAATGCTAGCTGATGAGATAATTTTAAATGTCAGCTGACCCTCCTGTAGAATCTGCCAGATACAGTGTTAAAAACAACAGTTTTGTTCACTCTTCCCATCCTCCAATTAAAACACCATGGAGAGACGGAAGGGGGAGGCATCAAGATCAAATAACTAATGTTCCTTCATTGCCTCTCTGCATGCTTCGAGGTTGAGACTAATTCAATTAGCAGAGCTGAGCCGAAGGCTTTTTGTCACAGCCCCTGAACTAAGGGCATTAGAGTTTGTGTTGGAATGACTATAATGACCCTGTCCCTGATCATGAGATGTCAGGGAATCTATCCAATGCTTATGTAATATTGTACATAAATGCCAAGTACTGTAGTTATTGCTAGTGAATCTATACGAAAATAACTAATATCAGATGTTTCGGAAAATGACCTGATCTTTGAAAATTAAGGCCTCGTCGACTAGACAGCCATCTATCTGCACAGATCCTCATCGAAGACAGGTTTCTGTGGTTTCTGTGGTTTTGTTCTCCACTGATTGAGTTTGGGTTTCTTACCACTGTCACCTTTTGGCTTGCTAAGTTGAGGACAGTTAATATTGTCCAGTATTACTGACCTAAATGCACTGACACTATTGGATGGGAACTGAACTAAACTAAATGATGACATCGCTGTTTTCTCCAGAGCTGCTTTATAGATGAATTGAAAAATATTGGCCGTTACAATACCCAAAGTTATTAAATAAAAGCATATTATTACATTTCTTACTGAAATGTACAATTCTAATTGGTCGGTTGTTGGTTCTGATTGGTCTGATTGGTCGGTTGTTCAGGGGGGTGGGACCCTGAACTTCATTAGTCATAAATATAATTGAAACATTCTTCAAAATACCTTTTTTTTTCTAGATCATTAGAGTTTGGAACTATTATAAACATCATTTTTAGGTGAACTAGTATGTATGTGTTAAACATTTACCAAATATGACATTGTTACTGTTTAATTTTGATTTGAAGAAATAATATATATAATGACTGTAATGACCAGCCGACTATACGTTTCCTTTAAAAAAAAAAGTTGCTTATCTGAAAGATACCTAAAAGTATAATGACCACTGAAGGCACAACACTTTTTAAAGAACCTCTTATTATAATTGTATTGGTGGGCACATGTCAGTGGCTATATTTTTCTGCATGCTAGCTATATCTGAAAAAGCTCTTCATTCGTGTTATTTTCTTGCTGCAGCTGCTCTCAGAATTTGCCCCCTTTCACCATTCTCATTACAAGATTAAGTAAAACTGTGCATAGCTATCAGTGCACATAGCTGCCATCAGCACTGACACTTGCATGGTGATGTACATTCTGCTCTCCAGCACTCTTTCGCTTACTCTTTTTTTCTCTCTCTCTCTATCTATGAAGAATAAGAGTACTTTCTTGTTTCCGTGCCAAAATGCAGGGTATCCGCTGCATTATAATGTAGGATATACAGTACGTCCTTTTGACCAGATTATGAAAAAAGGGAGAATTGTACAAGTATCAATGTTAGCAGTATACTGCTATTATATACAAGGGAGCCACCATTTGAATGATGTTTAGTGGTGAGTGAGTCATCACTGTTTAATTACATTATAAAATAACCTCTAAATTCTGATTGGATGAGCCACACTCAAAACCATTGTTTTATTATTTTTTTCTCTAAAAGTTCACCCAATTCAGCTACAAAGAGCTTTCTAAAAGGGAATAATACCACAGAAAGCATTACACGTATGTTTAAAGAGCCCTCTGCACTCTTCATTGTAATCAGTGTGAATCATTGTGGAATCTGATTGTGACAAATAACATGTAGAAAGTGGGTTAACTCTGTTGACAAAGAAAATTGCCTATTGCACTGAACAGATTTTCCGGTCCCCTATGTTGCGTTTTTAGAAGCCCTACTGAGTTGGTTTGAGTTTCATTTTATGCATTGTTCCTTATTTTTATCAGAGGTATGTGATTTAGCCTTCTGAAATCTTTAGATGCAGCTCACCTGAGCTTTAAAGGGGTCATCGGATGCAATATTCACTTTTATATGGTGTTTGCATATAAATGTGTCTTTGCAGTGTGTGGACACAACCACCATACAATGAAAAAAATCAATTCACTAATCCTCAAAAAGCCTAAACACTCTCAATAATCAAGCCGTTTGGATTTTCTGGGCAATATGATGTCATATTGCTCATGCTCCGCCCACGACCGCTGACGGACTGTCCCGTATTAGCATATTTCCGCCCTCAGCCATTTGTATACTGTCTGCCAAGGCAGCACTTTATGTGTCTTGTGTCGACACATGCCCCACGGAAGAGAGGGGTGGGGTGAGCAGTTGCTCATTATTATTTAAAGAGACATGCACCGAAACGGGTCGCTGTGAACAGAGCTGTTTTTGAGGAGGTAAAAAGAGTGTTGTTTTACACAACCATTGAGGAATTTTAACCAAAGTATGTTACAAACTTTACATGAAGACCCTAAAGAATCATACCAACTTGTGGAAAATGGGCATCGGATGACCCCTTTAAAAACCATTTCAAGCCATCTCTTTGACTCATCTTACTACTGACAGTGCAGCGGCGATGCTCATTCAAGCTTCATACATGTCTTAAAACATTAAAGTAACGTCCATTTTCAGGGGTTTGTTTGCTTATGTGTCAGAGTGTATTGTGTGTCATTGCATCTTTCAACAGACATATTCTCATACGCTATTAATGACATTTTAAATCGCTGAGATGGGCTGCTGTACAGTAAAAACCCTTCATCACTCTGTCTCTTTGTGTCTCTTTGACTGTTTGGGAAGTGTTGTCATGGCAGTTGTTTTCACCATCTGATCTGACACGAAACCTTAACGTATCACTTTTGAACTTTGTTGACCCCTGACCCTTGACCTTGTTTCCATAGTAACAAAGATGTGTGCTGATCCATGTAGAAAATGAACTGTGATTCACTCTCCCAGGTGACATTGCCTGTCGCTTTGCCATATCATCACCTCTCAGTCATGCTGTTGCCTTGCTGTTTTACTATGACAGTACATGCTTTAGTATAAAAATATATATAAGTCAATGGTGCTCCGCAACTGTTTGGTTACCAACATTCTTTAAAATATCTTCTTTTGTGTTCAAAAGAAGAAAGAAACTTTTGTAAGGTTTGGAACAACATGAGGGTGAATAAATGATGATTGAATTTTCATTTTTGGGTAAACTAACCCTTTAAGTCCTGAGTTTGGATCTGTTCTTAGTCTGGTATTGTCTTGTTTATTTATACAAGCTGTTATGCTGCCTTTGTTTACTCCTTTGATTCCTGGATAATTGTGTTTCATTGATTAAAGCACTATAGCGAATCCCTTCTTCTGCTCATCCTTGCCGAAGACGTTGCAATGATATTAATAATCAATGGCACCTATAGAATAAAAATAAAAAAAACACATAAATTAAATACATACACCTTTCAAAAGATTTGGGGTATTTTTTTGAAGACTGCATTATTTGATCAAAAATACAATAAAACAGCAATACTGTGATGTGATATAATATTATTACAATTTATAATAACTGTTGGCTGTTTTAATATATTTTACGCATGTAATTTAGTCCTGTGATGGAAAAGCTGAATTTTCAGCAGTCTTCAGTGTCAAATGATCTTTCAGATATCATCCTAATATGCTGATTTTGTGCTCAAAAATACATTTATATTATTATATTATATTACATTATCATTGTTAAAAACTGTTGTGCTGCTTAATATTTTTTGTGGAAACCTATTTTTTCAGGATTATTTGATGAATAGGACATTCTCTCCCACACACTCATGGTTCTGCCACCAGGTAGTTATTGTACATTCATTACTTTGGCTTACTGCCCAACATTTAGCCCTTTCTCCAGCCAACATCCTAAAATAACAATGCATCTACAATACTGCTATGATATACTAATAATGATGAACAAAACACCAGCCTAATGGCATTTTCATTGTTTTTAGGCGAGTCAGTTTGCATTTGGGTTTTGTTGGTGCGTTTACTTTCAACTTGCACCCCTCTGTTGAAGCTTGCACAGTGATCCATATCCACAGAATGATTTCATTCTGGGATGCGACACCCACAGAGCTATGCTGAGTGGTTGATGCCCCATCCAGCCTGTCATCTCAGCTGTCACCAGCTTATTGTATTTTAACAGTAGCACAATGCATGTTTCTAGACAATAGGGATGGGTTCAGGCAGACTCTCCAAAATATTTAGCCTGCCTGTAAATCACATGTGACAGTTGACAGGCACTTCCTGTCCGAGACAATGCTGTCACTGATTCACAGCCTCATCTGGAGGAGCCGGGCCACAGAATATCAAATTTATATTTTTTGACTTTTATGCATTTCCTACAGTCAAGACCATCAGTATGAGCCAAGTTAAGCCAAGGAAATTAGTTCTTAAAACATGCATAAACAAAGTCAACAAATTATTTATAAAATGTGCTTGGTATGCATCAATAGCTATGTTTACATGCAACCAAATAATCCATTATCATTGATAATGGATAATGGATAAGACAGAAAAGCCTTCATGTAAATGCCTAAATTGAACTGGGCTGCATTTCTCAAAAGCACTGTAAGCCTAAGTAGATCGTAGAACCACTGGCACCAATGGTCTGTATGATCACTTTGCTCACAATGCCTTTGAGAAATGCACCCCTGATTGAGGTTGCTTCGAATTAAATTTCTATTAGATTGGTAGGCATGGTGTAGACCTTAATTACTGCATATAAACGCTTGAATATAAACTATTTTCTCAATTGGATTCAAAAATACCTTGTGCATGAGCGTATTACCATGATCTTTATGTTTACAGACTTGCAAAAATTACAATCATACTCACTGTAGTTCCGGTGACATTATTGCGATGGCTTTCTCCTGTTCTATTCGTGGCGTCTGGGCTCTGCTCATGTACTGAAGTTTTGTTCGGAATACATAATGCACATGTAAACGAATATGTGAATAGGACATATTTACAAAGTTTAGGGTTCATTATGAACAGCACTTTCAGAATCTGAAATTCATCAAGATTGACAAACCTGATAAATAGTTACACGATGAACTTTCACTCAGACATTGGTATTTCAGTTTTACTGACATGCATGCATCAAGACCTGACACAAGTCGAACATTTTGTTTGAAGTGTCTGGCATAAAGATTGTTTAGTCAGTGTATTTAATATCTATTCGCACAATCCAATACATTGGAATTGCCAAGAATTTTCCTTATTTCATCTAGTCTTTAATTGAAAACAGTCAAGGGGGATGTAGTCTTGTTGGCATAGAAACCAAGTTACATGGTTTAATTACGCTTTGGCTAGTTACGCTTTTAACGCAACAACAACTGGATCAGGGACCTTTCAGCATTCTCTAGGGCAATTGCTTTATAAATTTCAATTAGCATGCTAATATAACCTTATTGAATAGCATTGTAGTGTAACTGCATAATGAGTCCCAGAGAAAACAATAACAACAACAAAATACTAGGAACACTTGTGGAAAAAAAAACATGAGGGCATTGCATGAAAGCTAGCAGCTGTTCCACTGCTGATAAAACAGGTAAGTCTTTAGTTGGGGGCTGTTTTCATTTAGCGACGTGGGTGACAGGGTGAAAGTGTGCCTTACGGCATTGCAATACTGAGACCTAACATGGTACAGAACAAGTGGGTGGTCATAGTTTTAAGAGGAATTTTAAAAAGATGACAGACTTACCACTTCAGGGGGGAAAAACACATCTGGGGTGTATATATAGATGTATATCTTTGTAGTAGGCCTATCTGTATTCTGCTTCTAACCTTAAACCAGATATAAAATTTCACTACGGAATGACATAGCCTTTATCATCAAATATTTTGAGCAACCAAGTAGCTTATAGATAATTGGAAGATGCGTTTACTCACTTGAATGTAACTATGGACTAGAAAAGGCGACAACTCTGAATTTAAATTCTTTGATAACTTTTACCCCAAGCATATAAGCTTATTTTATTGCTGATTTTCTATGACTTTATGAAGGAGGAACCTGCTGCAGCTGAAGGGGTGGAGGGATGGAGCGCAGTGGATAGCCCTAAATTCCGCGGTGGAAGTGGTGAGACGACTGACCAAGGGGGAGCTGGTGGGACGAGGGAACTCGAAGGAGCCACTCTGGTCGAGCCGACAGGTCGGCGGGCCGAGATGGAGCGAAGAGATCCGAGGCCGGAAGTGGAGCCGAAGGATGCTCCTGGATAGGCACTGCTGGTGGTTGCTCGACCTGTGGCTCAACGTCAATGCAGGGACTCCCCAGAGATGGCGCAGGGCTGCAAGCATCCAGCAGCGATGGGACTGGAGAACTGGCTGAACTCTGTAGTGGTGGTGATGAAATAAGACTTGAGATTCACACAGGATTGAGCAAAAAAAAGTTCCCAGTTCTCAATGCTCTCTTTGAGTAATAGGCTATAGATGATTCAGATAGCAGGTGGGATAGGGTGGGAGTTGACAATACCCCATCGAAGTCTATCAGCCTGGTGTCTCGGGCACTACTTCCGGGGCGATGGCAAGCTCTGTCCTCTTATCCTCAGGCTCTGGCTCGTTCGTCGCGGCGGGTGGTGGCGCTCGGTCTGCGGGGGGCTCACGTGACTTCTCCACGGTCGATGGTGGTGAAACGTGCTCTGGGTCTGGCAGTGGGTGGGGCGCAATGCTCTCCAGACACCTCACGACAGCTTCCCTCCAACTCAGTCCGGTGGTGTCTGGAAGGTTGATGGTGTTGTGGAAGGTCACCCCGATCCAGAACAGGTTCTTTAGGGTCTCGTCATCCAGAGAGCTGGTGGTGGGCAAACAAACAAAATCTTTGAAAAAAGAAAAGAAATTATGGCTCTCCTGACTCAATAGACTGCCCGTTCGTCCATATTGGGCGGTCCGATCATCTGTTACGGTGGGTTGCAGGAAGGCAGACGAGTAATATATATATATATATATATATATATATATATATATATATATATATATATATATATATATATTTAAAAAAAAAAAAAAAAAAAATTATAATCATGTGCACGGATAAATAACTTCATTTTGATTTCATGGTGACATTAACTCATGGGGCCCTATCTTGCACCCAGCGCAATTGACTTTGTACACTGACGCATGTATCATTCCTAGTTTGCACCCGCGCAAAGCGCGCTTTTCCCTCCACAGAAGCACGTCGCAAAACTAGGGAATGAACTTGCGCTCCCCGGGGCGGTTCAGCGCAAAGAGGAGGCGTGTTCCGGCGCAAACGTTCCTTCATGCTATTTTGCAGGTTTAGAAAACAATTGCGCCACTAACCAGGAAAAAATAGTTTAAAGTCAGTGGCGCGTTGCGCATGTTATTCATATGCTATTTTAAGGGCGCATGCTTGGCCATAATCAATGTAGCGCACGTGCACAACATACACTTTGATTCTCTCATCTACACAGAAGCAGCAGTTTTCATTTTTGCAAATCATACATTATTACGATAGATAGATAGATAGATAGATAGATAGATAGATAGATAGATAGATAGATAGATAGATAGATAGATAGATAGATAGATAGATAGATAGATAGATAATTTATTATAAAAGCATACATCTAGCTTACACATTTACCCAAATTATCATACGCCTTTTTAACCGAAGTTAATTTGGGTGGGTTTCTCCATCCCCAACGTCCCTGACGAGAGCGTTGCTCTCCTTGGCTGTGAACCGCTCCTGGCGCGCGCCTGGCAAATCCGCCGTTATAATAGGAATCCGCTTTAGAACAAGAGCGCCTGCTCTTAAAGGGAATGTGAGATGTCGCTCTGATTGGTTTATTTCACGTTACGCCCAAACCACACCTATGAATAATGAAGCTACTTCAGACCAACCCCTTTTAGATTTGCACCAGGCGCAAGAGTCATTTATCCCGCCGGGAAAATAGCAACAGCGCCAAGACCCGCCCACAAAGTTACTTGCGCTGTGCGCTTTGACACTTGCGTTTCAGATCGTTAAAATAGGGCCCATGGTGTCATTTGCATGGCACGGCTGGTGATGTCAACATGGCAGCACCTGCTCCTTGTAGAAAAAAAAGTTTTTTGTGACTTTTGTGTCATAAGTATTTATCTCATGTGAGTCAGATTTTAATCTCAGTTGGTTTGAGAAATATCATAAAGTGTTGTTAATTTATTTATATAGGCTAAAATTTTTTAATTAGCCAAAAATTACCATGAGTACATCTTTAACACCTTCGAGTACACCTTTAACAATTTTTACTGAAAACCTCTCTCTCACACATGTTTTACAAACTGTATATTTTATTCCCCTAACCCTACCCCTAAACCTACCCATCACAGAAAACGTAATGCATTTTTTACATTTTCAAAAAACATCACTTAGTATGATTTATAAGCTGTTTTCCGCATGTGGACCAAAAAATTTCCCCACAAGGATAATTTGTCCTCTTTGTGGGGACATTGGCCACACACACATATATATGGGCCATTCTACAGAACTGGTGCAAACTGATGTCCCACAAACAAAAAACACATTTAAAAATAATTTAAGTATTCAAATTTTAGATTTTTACAAATATGCTTATAATATCTATTGGATCCCACAATAATATTTTAAATATCAGTAAGCTTAATATATAAAATCATCATTTATTGGGTACTTTCAATTGGGAGGGGGCTGTTCCAAACCCTAACCCCTAAATTTCAACTTGTGAAAATGATATTGAAATTTTTGTTTGTTTTGTTTTTTCCATTGTTGTTTTTTCTTTCTTTTTTTTTTAAAGTGAAGTAAAAACAACAACAGTTATTTTATATTTTATTTTTAAATCATGAAACTATGTAAAAAAATGTGTCCTGCATTTTCATGTCAATACCGAAACAGTGTGTGTTTTAGTCCATTGGCTGAGACTGATTTTAACCACACCCCTCAGGAAATATTCCTGTGTCCCTCTCTCTCATAGTCTCTCTTTCATTCTAGATAGAGACCATCATGTTGAGGGAAATGTTTTCAAAAGTTTGAAAATCTGTGTGTAACTAAAGGAACGTCACTACCAAACACCTTTTTTTCTGCAATTAAGCAAACTTGGGTGTTATTCCATAAAATTTAGTTTGTTTGTGTGTACAACTGTTCAGAACTGTGCTAGGTAACCTTGTGCTGGTTATCATCTTTGAGCAAGGCTCAAAAGTATCTAAAATTTGTCACTACCGAAACAGTCACTACCAAAATGTGGTGAAGTTTCGGTTGTGACATCATGTTTTTTTGAGTGTTACTCGATAAAATTTTGTTTTTATGTGTGTACAACTGTTCAGAACTGTGCTAGTTAATCATGTGCTGATTAGCATCTTTGAGTTAGGCTCAAAAGTATCTAAAATTGTCACTACCGAAACATGTCATCGTTGTTTTAGTAGTGACAAAAGGGAACACATAATAATTTATTTGGGGGAAATAAACAAAATTTTAGTACTGTTATGCAAATCATTAGTATCTTAGTATGATTTAGTAATGTTTTAGTATACGAGTTAAAATTCTGTAATGTGATGAGGTTGCTACCAAAACATTACTGTCACTATAGAGAATACGTGCCATCATGACCGAAACATGCATGTTTTGTCTAAAATAGTCATATTGAATTATCAGCTAAGATGTTATTGTAGTGTTTGGTTCAATGTATATTCAAACTGATGAATCCTTAACTTTGAAATCAGTATGATTAAACTTAATGCTTTTTACAAAGAAAGATTGGATTCAAAATACAACAAATATGATAAATTACATGTAAAATATTGTTAAAATTGTCAGTTATTGATTTACCTGTGAAAACTTTTTTTTTTAAATAGCAAAAAATATATATTTACAAGGTAGATGTAAACAAAATATGAATAGTCCAATATAAGCCTTCTTATTAAATTATTTATTATTGTGTTTTGGTAGTGACAAATTTGGGGAGAGGAAAAATATATTCCAAAACTTTCTGAAAATACAATATGATAATTAACTGCACAGTTACAAGAAATGTGTACCTTGGATATTATACAATTTGCATGTATACAAAATTTGTGAAAAAATACTTTTTTTTAAGACGTTTCCAACTCTGACTTTGAACCAGTTCTGTAGATAGGCTTGGCTACGCAGACAAACACAAATAGAAATCTTAAGGATGATTAAGAAACGCTTTTAAGAAATAACAGGGTGAAACCTCCCGATGTGATTCTCCAAAACGCGCTACATGCGAAGGGTAAAACCTGGTAGGTTGTCTCTTTAAATCAGCGCTGCAGCGCTGATGTGCCCGCGAGCTCAGATGGTTACAACCATTTCCTCCTCTGCAGTGGGTAACTGTAATCGCGCGCGCTCAACAGCGCCGCTCACGCGACCGACGACATTGCATTGTTTCCACACGAATTCTCTCTCTCCTTCAGATTGGTATCCCACGCTAAAGTGAAAACTTATCAGACGCCTTTTGGGGGGTGGGAAGAATAAATTTTACCTAGGCTACTAGGCTAGAATTCATCCCACGATATTTCTGAGAGAAACTTTTATTTTTCTCCCCCTCATTATTATTAGGCTACTTTAATACTTCCATCATCTCACGTGTTTCCGTTAACGGTGGTGAGAGGAGAACTCTGACCACCGACTGACCACCACTTTTGAGGAGTAAAGTTGAGGTTGGGCCTGTTGCTAATGATGGGATCTTTTCAGATTTCAGCAGAACAGATCGCCTAACAAATCAGAATAAATCCAAAAGGTCTGTTTACGACTTCAAACGCCTTCTTCAAAATTGACAAATGAATACTAAATAATTGTCATGTGTTCATTTTATTATTATTATTATTATTTGTAAAATATAGGCTCCTTATTACAACAAAACACATCATGTGAACAAGTCACCACTGGTTTAATTTCCACGAGACTTAAGTTATAGCCAAACATTTCTTGGTTCATTTCGAGTCGGACATGAGGAAAGCATCACCTTGGGGTTCAGTAAGTAAGTCACAAATTTCAGTAACAGCTCTCCCAATGAGCAAAAGTGTATTGATTAAATATAAAGAACCGGCTCATAAGAGTGATTTTTTTCGAGAATCGGACTAGCTTGTGGTAGGCTATATTGTTGAATCACTAAAAGAACCGGCTCATAAGAGTCTTTGGTTAAACATTGTTCGCGCTGTATCATGTCTCCTGCTGATTCAGTGGTGGTGTTGCAGTGGATGGTAGTACGGGAAACACTCAGAGTATTTCACCACGGTGTTCCTTTTGCATCGGCGGAACAATGCAGATTCGAGAATCGTTACCGGAACCGAACGTCATGAAAATCATTTGGTTCTGCGATTTTTTTTGAAAAATGGAACCGGTTGATCGGTTCTCGGTTCACAACCCAAGATCTGATATTTGTCTTCCTTAGAGATGCATGGAGTAGCCTATATTACGCGCTCACGCTCGTCAAGCCTTTCAGATAACGGGACGTAAAGATGGGGTACGACACCAGTTGCTCTCTTTAAAATAGGTAAGGATATTTGCAGTAGGCTAAACGTTACGTTTTAGATAGTAGCCTTGGCAATCTCGTTCTGATACTGCAGGTGATATTCACAAAATAGGGTAGCTCATGAATTCACGCACCTACGGTCATTTAAAAAACATTTTTCTGATGAAAGTCTTGAGTGTGCCATTTTGGGAAGGTAAGGTAAGGGGTGTTGGCTATGTTTGCTCGTCATAAGGTTACGATTTTGGAGACACTAGAGAGTGTTCCGTTCCTAGGGCTTTGAAATAGCAGCAAGTCTATTTTAAAACCTTTATTACACTGCCTACGCTGTGAAGTGGTCGTCTTGCTCTTTTTCTCGGATGCTTGTGTTTTAACATTTGCACGAGTGATATTTACAAAGACTTACGTCACGGCGAATGCGCACGTGCCCAACGGAAATCGCCGCAAATGACTTAAGTTCAATAATTCTGAGCCGACTTTTAACAAGGAATGGTTAGTGTTGATGTTCGCTTTGTTTTTTTTGCTTATTTTATCGGATGTTCTGCAGCCTCTCCTGTCGGAGAATGACCCTCCCTCAGCGCCTGTCGGAATGCCGTTTCTCTCCGCGTGCACAAGGGCCACGCGCCAGATGGCCACATCATAACCGACTGTGATACTTGATACTATTGCATTAAAGCTGGACCTTAACTTTGCGGATCTGATGGTGAGTGATTCCAAGTACCTAATTTATATTTTTAGTTTAGTTTAAGGCTGTTCATGTTACGAGATAAAACTTTGCTGTCTCTTCATCTCTTATCCACACACAAAAAAACTTTAGATGATGACCTGCTGTTTCTCTTTTTAGCTAGGCTACTAATGGCAGTGAATTGAGAGGTTTTTTTTCTTCCACCAAACAAACGGGCGTTTGCGGTGGGCAGTAGCATTGATCTCCGATGTGATATACGAAATTAAAGCGATGCCTCACAATGGCATCGCATCATAGATTAACGTTGCGTTTTCTCTGGGGCAGAGAAAGAGGATCCATTTGTTACTAGTGCCAGACGCTTGCTCAATATCGCCGCACTGTTAAATTAACTTTATTCAATTACGTATAGTCGATGCACTGTCTTTGAATCTCTGAAAATGGTAGAGATTGTGTAGAAGGGATTTAGTCAGAGGGTAACCGCACTGGTGGCTCTGGAAGCTGGAGTGCGCGTGTGATGAATATCAATTGTCATTGTCAGCTAATCATCACAAGGGGCTGTGGCGTGTCTGTGGCATAGGTTATCCCTGAGGCAAAGGCGATTTTACTTTGTTTTCCGATTACAGTGTTTTTTTAATCTGTGCCAGCACCAAAGTATAGAGGCTACTCGCGGTTGTATGACGTGAATAGGTTTTAATTGTGTGCGTTATGACGTCTAAATTGGCTGTTTGACGTCGGCTGTCGCCGCTTCCTCTTTTCAGATACCTAGCCAATCAGGTCACTGGTATCAGCCGACGTTTTCTTTTTCACCGTACAGAAAGCACGACAGATCACAGCAGCACCACGGAGAGTGCCTTTAGCGCTTTATCGGTTTTAAGCACCAAGGACAGAGACCCGAACCAACTAGGCCTACAGTCAATGACAAGTGTTAAAAATGGCCTTGATCTAATAATTTAACAACCTCGATCTCAGCAAGGGCGTAGGTTTGCTTTGAAAATAGGGTCATATTGCAGGGAGGCAGGGTAAAAGATTAGATTATAATCTTTTTAAACAAACCACAGTTTAAAACAGCGAGTCACACAGGAACCTGATTAGAGTGTTGATGTTGAGAAATGCCACTGCGTGGGTGTACTTCATGTTAAAAATAATATTTATTCTATCATATCACAAGGCTCATTTGTATACTTTTCTCAAGCCTCACAATTTTATATATTACAGCTGACCTATTCTGTCAGTTTTTTTTTTTTTTTTTTAAATGAACCAGTCATTACATTACATTAAGCATTATCCTTCTGTCTGGTCAGTGGTGAACCTGATCTTAGGCAGTAGAGAGTGTGCATGTTTGGCACGCAGTATTGACCAACATATGTCATTATTATTATTATTATTACATTTTTTTGAAACAAAGTAGTTTGGGCCCAAATATCAGGGCATTTTCCTACTATCCCTATCTAAATGTATGTGTATAGATCTCAACATGCATTTTAAATGTAGTCAGCAGCAGGTTTCCCAGTGCTGCTTTTATTTATTCAATCTTATATGTAGTGTTCAGTGTGCTATGCAGTGCCTTATGAGTATGATATTTTATTGTAATTAATATCCCAGCTTCTACTGTTTTCTAGATATTAGGTGATCAGGATCACCCTGAATATATTTAAATATTAACAGGTATAAATAAATAAATGAACATTAAATATTGATTATTTCATTATTGTTCTTGTAGAGGCAGTGGTGAGACAGAACACAGGTTAAATAGGAAACCAATATCCTGGATGAGCGGTCAGTTGTGTGACAATACAATACAGCAATACAATGCTGTATTGTCCGTATCCAAAAATATCTGATAGCTGAATGCTGCGATTTGACCAATCAGAAACGAGTTTCTCAGAGAGCTGTGTAAAAATATGAAGTATGTTCTCCCGAGCACCACATTATCCATTAGACCTTGCAAAAGAGCTTTTTCAGATTACAGAGGACATGAAAGTGCAAGGGATGTGCAGAGCAGCTCTCTTAAACAGCACACTCGTGCATACTTTCCACAAGGATTACAGTGAAGATCATTGCTCCCTACCACCAACGTTGCAGATGAAAATTGAATTGCATACTAAAGTTAGTTTAATTATAGATCATATGGTAATTCATTTGAGTTGTTTATACGGTAGGGAAATCTTGAATATTAAACAGTATTTGTAGAAAGAATACAAAGACTTGGTTGTTATATAATGGGTGTTTTACTGCTTTTTGTTTTGTGCTGTGTGTGAGAGAGAGAGAAGGAGAGAGAGCGTGTGTGTGTGTGCGTGCATACAAGCCTATGGGCCTTGTGGATGCATCTGCATGTGACTTTTATATATTAAGCCATGTATGTTTGCAACATTTGTACTCATGTGTAAATATGAGTGTGCACAGTTGGTATATGTTTATGAATATATCTGTAAACGCCTGCAACAAGCCCAAACCGTCATATTCTGTTGGAAAGATGAGTCTGTGCACTGGAGCAGACTGATTGACCAAGTTTTGTCTCTAAGATAAGCATGCTCACTGAGGCACACAGAAGGAGAGGCCAAGAACACTCTTAATGCTCAATATGCATCAGAGACCTAAATATGGAGGAGTCACACCAATTTTTATAACATCATATTAGTATGAACAAGTTTTATGAGATTGAACAGTTTCAGCATGCTGTAAAGACGCTGTATTGATCAATCAATTTCAGTGCCTCATTAAATATCACTTTACTCATACATCTGTGAGAAAAGTGTCAATCACTTTGGCCCCTGAACGTACAATATACCCTAATCAATTTAACAGCTATATAGGCTGAAGCTATTTCGCTAATCATATTGAATCCATGCACAGTCTGTCTGAGTGAGAAAGCATGGTGTCTTAGTGACAGCAGCCGGTCCTTTCCCATTGTTTCACTGCCTCCATTTGCTTTAGAATTGGATCTGTCAGTTTTCATATGATCGCCCTCTCAAAACTCCCAACAATTTGTCTCTCAATGGCACATATTTTAAAACTGATTTTAGATGTCATGTTTTATCAGTCCTTGCATCCACATAGTATATTTAGTTTTCTTTTTCCAGGTCTGTGATATTGTGATTGCATTTACACTTCTGCCACCAAATGTGCTATCGACAGGTCTGGAATGTTACTGCTTGAAGAAAGAGGGTCAGTTCACAGAAAGTTAGCAGTTCTACTGAGCCCTCTTTTAAAGGGTCATAAAACCCCAAAACACATTTTTTGAGATGTTAACAGATATGTACAGGTTAAACGTCAATGAAAACAATAGCACTTATTATGTTTATTATTAAGAGAAAGATGGTTATTTTTTCGTTTTTCTGAGCCATTTCCGGTTTAAAACGCAAAGAGTAGTGATTGACTGCCGTGGCATCACTGCGCTGTATTACGCACGAGATCGCATTACAGCTGAGAATTCAAATGTGACAAGACCGGCTCGGCGCTGTTCGTTCACCTCTGCCTGTTCAGCATTTAATAAGTGTATGTTTCCTCAGTACAGTAGCTCAAAAGTGTTGTTTGCATTTTCTCCGTGATGAGGTCAGAACTGGAGTTTGACTACCAACATACAGAAAATATGTCTGTGACAATATTTAATTCGTAACAATAAGTTACCGAACCGGAGCAAGTGTGTTTCAAGTTTTTACGTTCATAATTCACATACTCTCCTGCTCTAAACATGAACCAGCACCATATATTCTTTATTACCCCAACTCTGTTGTTGTTGTTGTTGTTGTTGTTGTTGTTGTTGTTGTTGTTTTTTTCCTCCACTCATATTTTAATATTCTTTTTTCTGAATAATGTGTTGCATGTCTGTGTTTTATTGGTTGTACACTCCCTCTACACTCCCATTTTTCCATAGGAGGGGGGGGGGGGGGGGGGGGGGTATAGAGAAAGAGATAGAGTTAGTATAGAGAGATGTCAAATAAATATCCTAAAGGAGTGTTCTGTGAAATTCCTAGATTTTCCTGTAGTGAGGTGACCCTGATTAGATCTTTATTTAGAGACTGTAGCGTACTCCAACTCTGACTGTAGCGTACCCCAAAGCCTTGATAAACGTTTTATGGGCAAACTGTTTGAAATGACTTTCTCTCAAATGCTTTGGGGCACTAAAGGAGTTGATATTAATCAGCATTAACTTTCTGTGCAACAGTGGTTTGATGTCTTAGGGCATTAAAGGTACGGTATCTTTGCTGAAGAACTGAGGTCAAAGGATCAATAATGTGACGCTGAGTGATGCTTTATGGGAAACTGATTAATGGGCAGCAATTGTGCTGATCTCACCTTGGATTAAAGCAGACATGCACTCTGGGAGACAGGGACACAAGTGCAAAAAATACTATGAAGCTAAATCATATACAATGCAGGACATATTTTAGGGTTAATGTTTTTTGTTTTTTTTCCGATGATTTCAATATGCATGTTGCTCTTTTCATAGCTAATACCTTCATGGACCAAATTTATATGTCCTAGTTAAAGGCTGTCTTTTATTTTTGAAATGGGCAATCTTGTAGATAATAATAACATTCTGATTATTTCTTTTTACCTCAATATAACTTGCTGAAGATTGAAGGAAGTATTGAATGACATCTGCATGTTATTCTCTCGTTTAAAGATTGAGACTAAAGGAAAGTGGCTGTTTTAATGTGGAGCGTACACTCTTAAAAATAAACGTTCCAAAAGGGAGTTATCGCATCGATGCAATAGACCTAATTCAGAGCAGCGCCATGACAGGTATGAAAGTGACGCTGTGAGGGATAGTATTACCATGTTTGCTATGGCATCCACTGTAAAAAGCATTATAAAGCTCCTAGATCACCTATCATTTTCCACAGTCTGAAGTTTTTTGTCTACTGAAATTTCTTGGAAAGATATTTTTGCAGTGTTTCGTCAGCAGAACAATCCAACACACATAAAATAACAGTTCAACCCACAGAAGAGTTTAAAAATTCCCATTAAAAATCAAAGATGGTGTTGCTGTAAATGTCTATAAAATAAAATAAAATGTGGTTCCCCAAAGAGCCTTTCAGTGAACAGTTCTTAAAAAGAACCATTTTTATTCTTAGTGTGAAGAACATTTTAATAATCCAAAGAACCTTTTTCCACTTTAAAGAACCTTTAGTGCAATAGAAAGGTTCCATGGATGTTAAAGGTTCTTCGTGGAACCATTGATACCAATAAAGAACCTTTATTTTTAAGAGTGTTGTATTTTGTCTGTTGGAGTGTAAAGAAATGCATGTACATCTGTGGTGCTGCTTTCCAGAGGGGAAGGAGCCCTTCAGGCACACAACAAAGGAAATCTTCGGGCTGGGTGATAAAATAGACATGCTGAAAGAGATTGATGCGTATGGGGGTGTAGTCTTTGACTCAAAGGGACGAGACTCTCCTCTCCTATTGTTTTTCTTTCTTCTGGTCTCCCCTCCCACTCACCCCTTTTTGTTCTTCCTCTTATTTCACATTAAAATAGATCTAACTGTTTTACTGGTCAGCTTCTTAAATCCAACAACTTTTATTCATGTTGTGCATCTGTATCATAACACATACTTCATCACCAATCTGACTTTTTCAAGCACTACATGAAAGGTATGAAGAGTCAGTTAAAAGTCTGCAACCAAAGATGGACACGAACAATATGCGTTAATAAATATATAGAAACAAATTAGGGAAATGTGCATGTACAATATAAAGACTATTGCATTTTTATCATCTGACATGTTCTTTTAAAAGAGTCATCTCATATTCTGATTTTATTGACAGGATTTAAAGAGGGTGCTGTCCTTTCCTCCATATCCAGGGGATTATCTGCACCCAGTGGTGTATGCCTGCACTGCAGTGATGTTGCTCTGCCTGCTGATTTCTATCATGACATACATTGTACACCACAGGTATGTACTATAATTAAGCTGCACCAGTGACATAAATGATTAAATACAGCATAGATCTGAAAAAAAGAAAAAAAACTGTTAGTTCATTAGAGTTGAGCATGCACTGATATTGACATTCTGACTGATATTATATCATATACACGACAGTTCATAAGTATGGGGTCAGTAGGATTGTTTTTAATGGTTTTTGAAAGAAGTCTCTTATGCTCACCAAATACAAACTGTAAGTTACCTTACTGTGACCCTGAATCACAAAACAAGTAGCACGGGTATATTTGTGGCAATAGCCAACAATACAATATCGATTTTTCTTTTATGCCAAAAATCATTAGGCTATTAAGTAAAGATCATATTCCATGAAGATATTTTGTAAATTTCCTACCATAAATATATAAAACATTTATTTTTGTGAGTGAATGCAGCACAATCGCGAACATAAATGGACAACTTTAAAGGCGATTTTCTCAATGTTTCGATTTGTTGCACCCTCAGATTCAAGATTTTCAAATAGTTGCATCTCGGACAAATATTGTCCTATCCTAACAAACAATACATCAATGGAAAGCTTATTTATTCAGCTTTGAGATGATGTATACATCTCAATAAATAAATAAAAAGACCCATGTGACTGGTTTTGTGGTCCAGTGTCACAGGTGAAAACTGTAAAAGGTTTAATTGATTCTTCTTATTTTTGTTATCAGTAATATTCATTAGTGTGTTTTGTTACATGTTATGTTATTTAGTTAATGTTTATTGCATTATTTTAGTAAGAGTAGAGACAAGTGAGACAAGAAATAATATAAAAAGAAAATGAGTCAAAACTGAGAATTTGGTAGAAGAAACATAGACCATCTCTTTATTGTCTTGCTGTAATCTCTTCCAAGAGTCCATTCTAAAAATGTATTGCTCAAAGGTTGCTCTCTCTTTCTTTTTTTTATTACATTGGGGGTTTTCACTTTTAATGGACAGGACAGTAGGCAGGAAACAATGGGAGAGGCAAGAAGGTAACAGGAGCAGGAAAGTCCCTTTAGCTGGGACTTGAAATCATGCTGTCTGATGTGCAGTTGTGTCTTGATGTCGATGTGCTGCCCACAAGGCTGTGGCAGAGGTTTCTCTAAGCTCAGAATACTAAGGGCTGATTATTCTCTTATGTCTCATTTAGGTATCAGCTTTGTCTTCAGATGTCTTCAATTTTATTTTAGGAGAAACATGTAAAATATATATATATATATATTCAGTAATGTAAATACTGAAACTATAATTTAAATAGCATTATACAATTCGGAATATCAAGGGTTACTATTTTAAATTTAACTTCAATGACAATGCATGCATATTATGTTTGATTTGAATGGTGTGGATTAAGTTTGAGACTACCCAGAAGGAAAAAAAGATCAAAAATAAGATCTCTAACATCCCAAATGTTTCTCCTAGACAGAAATTAGGTTACATTAACATCAAATGGCGACTTTTGATTGAGTCTCCTTTACTGCTTCTCAAACTTTTTTAATCACTCTCACAATAGTCTCCATTAAAGTTTTAGAAGAGGTCTCAACATCACACACTGTGTTCAGATTTTTTCTCCTTAGCTAGAGACTCTGTAGCTAGAGATCTCTACAACTTTCCAAAGTGTGCACCAAGTCAAGTGCTTGAAAGACACTAAATTAAGTTAAACAAATCATAAATTCAGAGCCTTTATTAAGAGTAAAATGGTTTAGATTAGAATTAATCTTAATTGTTCGCATAAAATAGACCAGTACAGTTTATGTGCATAGGGCACATCATTTGTTCTTGGGAACTTTGGTGCTTTTATCAGAACTGATTTTCAGAAGTCGTTCTACAGGAACAGTCCCCCTGGAGCTTTCTTTGCTGAAAGGTACATTGAATCCCTTATGACTCAATCCTTAACTAATATGATTAATAATACATATGGTAGAAATGCTCATATTGAGTTCATATTGAGATCTCTTCTAAACTTTAGAGACAAATGTGAGGGCTTCCAAGTCTCTAGCTAAGGAGGAAAATCTGAGCTCAGTGTGTGATGTTGTAGAGATCTCTTCTGAACTTAGGAGGAGATGAATGTGAGAGCTTTAGAGTCTCTAGCTAAGGAGAAAAATCTGAGCTCAGTGTGTGATGTTGTTAAGATCTCTTCTAAACTTTAGAGGAGACAAAAATGAGATCTCCAGAGTCTGTAGTTTAGTAGAAACACCTTAGCATAGTGTGTGATGTTTTCGAGATCTCGTCTGAAACTTAGGAGGAGATAAAAATGAGACCACCGAAGTCTTTAATTTAGGGGGAAATCTGAGCACAGTGTCTAATTTTATTGAGGTATCTTCTACCTTTTTAAAGGAGACACATTGTAGAGTCTCTAGCTAAGAAGGCAAATATTAGCACAGTGTGTGATGTTGTTGAGCTCTCTTCTGAAACTTTAGAAGAGACAAATGTAAGACCACCGGAGTCTCTAGCTAATGAGAAAAATCTGAGCATAGTGTGTGATATTGTAGAGATGTCTTCTAAGACTTTAAAGGAGACTATTGTGATAGTGTGAGAAGCAGGAGACTCAAGCAAAAGTCTCAATTTAATGTTAAAGTAACCTCATTTCTGTCTAGGAGAAACATTTGAGATGTTAAAGAGATCTCTTTTTTTTTTTTTTTTTTTTACTGGGTTGGTATAATGGATACATTAACAAGGATAATTTGGAGCTGAAATTAGTTTGAAATGAATCCACATTTAAATGAACGCTGACCAATAAATATCAACAGAACTACTGGTACGGATAAATAAAGATGACTAATATTAGCCAAATACCAATACATTAATAATATACTTTTTGGTCTAGTGTCTTTCTGCAGCTAGAATTCAGTGATGTTTACTAGTGAAATGTTATATTTTACATGGTGCCTTTTTCTATTGTCTTTCCTCCACTGAAAACATACAACAGCTATTTGGAGCACCAGTACTAACACTGGAAGGTCACAGTAGGGATTGTTTTTGGGACAGACTGCCACGATATTGCTGTGATCCTGAGTCAGACTGCCAATATTTATAGTATCATCACCCCTGACTGTCACAGTTATTTCCAGTGAGTAATGCTTGCTCTGTGGAGAGGGGGCCACTTCTAACCTTAGAGGATCGGTGCCAAATTTAGTGAGCCACTCTACTTTGAGACACTTTGCAGACGGGGTCAAAAAGATTCTTTAGTCATAGCATTGTGCTTCAAAGGCAGTTACTTGTCCCCTTCAGTGGTAAGCTGTTGATGTATTACTCATGGCGCAACTGTCTCTTCATCTGACATGAGTGTGTGGTGTCTCTGCAGCATAATCCGAATCAGCAGGAAAGGATGGCACATGCTCCTCAACTTCCTCTTCCACACTGCCGTGACGTTTGGGGTGTTTGCAGGGGGCATCAACCAGATCAAGTACCCTGTGATCTGTCAAGTGGTAAGTCTCCCAGTTCTCTACGCTGTTTCTTTGGCCTGAGCGAACCACATTATTCATGCCGTGTCTGTGGCTCTCAGCTCAGAGTCACTGTAGCATATGGCCTCTTTGACTCCTGAATTAGCATGGTCGCCATTTACTAAGGCACAGAGGGCTTTGTTTGGCAGGGCTGCTCAGTGGTGAGAGGCTAATGCACTGGGGCTCTAGGATTGCCATAGCCTTTCAAAGTGTAGCACTTATTCCTTCATCAGAGACATTTTCCAGCCTGGATCAGTGAGTTAGATTAATTTGATTATGTTTATAGCTGCATGCTTATTAAACATATTTTACTTAATGACAGCAGCTGATTCACTGTCAGTAAAGCTCTAGGTTTAAAAGCATCAGATTTATGACTGGACGCATAATGAACATGCATTAGACACGCGGCCTGTACACAGTACATCTACAGCAGGGCAGTGATGACTGTCAAATTCTTCCTCTTTCATATTAATCAATAATTAAAAGAAACATGTAATTTGTAAAATATTTCAAATGAAACCATGACAGTATCAGGGTTGTGAATTGAATTTGAATAGAAATGTATTGAATTGCAGGGAAGTGTTTTGCTGCTTACCCGCTATTTCAAGCTGTATGATTAAAAAGACAACTGTTTAAGAGTTTGGAAGAAGTGTTCTTCTTATTGAGTACACTTTTCTGGTGTCTGGAAGCATTCATGCTAGATCATCCCATTCACATTGCTTAGGAATCATTTGCATAATCGAAATATTTAGTTTAATATTAAATAGTTAATGTATTTATGTGACTAACATTTATTTAAATTTTCCTAGATGTAAACAAAAAAGTGATGTATATTTTTTTATACATTTACACAATTTATTGAAAAAACACGACTGATACTCAGCACATAATAATTTACATCCAGTACCCCATATAAACGTCATGTTTATCATATATGAACGGATGGGTAGGAAGATTTCTTTTATGCAGTAAGTGCATTGGACCAAAGAGGACAACAGCATGACCTCACTGTCTGAGGAGGATTACCTCAAACTCCCCCTCAGTGCATCCTTCCTCACACACCAAGGCGGCTACACACACACTTCTGCTTCAGTTTTCTGTGCCAGTCTGCCCTCTATGAGTGAGCTTTCAATGTTTAATATTTCATCTTGTTCGTTGACAGGTTGGCATTATCTTGCACTACTCCTCCCTCTCTAGCATGCTATGGTTGCTCTTCACTGCCAGAAATATTTGCAAGGAGGTGTCCAAGGCTCCGCCCATACCTCAGGACAGGGACCCTCCCACACAAGCACGCCCTAAAGCCACCATTTTAAGGTACACAGCATGAATGTCCATGAATTCACTAAATATTGGGAATTCTAATTCAGAACTGGGGTTATTTAAAAAAAAAAAATCAGGAGTACTTAGGATTTCTCAGGATCTCTCATGTTTTCCAAGGGTGCATTTAAAAAGAAACAAACATTAAAAACAGTAATATTGTGATACATTATTACACTTTAAAATAACTGTTTTCTATTGTAATATATTTTAAGATGTAATGTATTCCTGTGATGGCGAACAAACTCAAAAGACTAATTCCTGTGACTCAAAAGAACAGCATTTATTTGAACTAATAAAAAATATTTTGCAACATTAAAAATGTATTTACTGTCACTTTTGATTGTATTCCTTTCTGCATAAAAGTATTCATTTCTTTTAAAAAATCTTACCGACCTCAATATTTTGAACAGTAGTGTATATATTTTTTTCTTTTAAGAATTGAATGCAATTTTTCTGTGATTTGATAATGTTCAGTCAAAATAAAAATAAAAATGACTTCATAATTAATAATGATCTTAAACCTAGATGAGTCAATTTTGTGAACAAAACTTTGATGTTGGCTCGAGGAAGCCTGAATAGAAAGTTAGTAGTATAGTTCTAAAAGATTGAAGTTTTAATGTTTTACAGATTTAGAATCTATTAGATAGATAGATAGATAGATAGATAGATAGATAGACAGATAGATAGATAGATAGATAGATAGATAGATAGATAGATAGATAGATAGATAGATACTTAAAGGAACACACCGACTTTTTGGGACTTTAGCTTATTCACCGTATCCCCAGAGTTAGATAAGTCCATACATACCTTTTTCATCTCCGTGCATGCCGTAACTCTGTCTGACGCGCCCACCGCTAGCCTAGCTTAGCACAAAGACTGGAGGTAAACAGCTCCAGCTAGCATACTGCTCCCAATAAGTGACAAAATAACGCCAACATTTTCCTATTTACATGTTGTGGTTTGTATAGTCACAGCGTGTACGAATAACAAGGTCACATGAGACACAGCCATCTTCTAACCGTATACATACTGGGAACTATATTCTCAGAAGGCGAAGCACTGCTACTTCTGCGGAGTGATTTATTTCAACTCTGAGCGAACTCTCTGCTCCTCACCCCGGGGCTTCTTGGTGTTGCAAGCAAATCACTCCGCCCAAGTAGCAGTGCTTCGCCCTCTGAGAATATAGTTCCCAGTATGTATACAGAAGATGTCTTTTTGTCTCATGTGACCTTGTTATTTGTACATGCTGTGACTATACAAATCACAACACGTAAATAGGAAAATGTTGGCGTTATTTTGCCACTTATTGGGAGCAGTCGGGCCATTATTTTTATTTTTTTACAGATCGGGCTTTGGTCGGACTTGGGCTCATTTAGCTTTTCTCCTTTCATCGTGCCCATAATATATACGTGCAGAGCGCAGGCTACTGTATGAAATATATTGATAATATTATAAATATGCAACGCAATATGTGATTACGCGAGTAATGCGACGCGCGTGCAGTGCATTAGGTGACAGTTGACCATGCAGAGCATCAGGGAGAAGTTGGAGTGTGGGGAATTACTAAAAGTTCCCAATACTTCAGGAAAAGCTGCATTTCGAAAGAGTTTTGATTTGATTACCACAACAAACAATGAGCCTGAAGCCTTCAACAGTGGATGCTATTCTTTTTCTTCACAACACTCGCGAATAAACAGCCTACTCAGTTCAACAGATTTTTTTATTTTTTTATTATATTTTTATTATTATTTAACGTTAGCCAGTTGGCTAAGAGTTCTTTGAAACGTTGTTCTTCAGTAAAGTTACTTGACATCAAAGAAAGGTAGGCCGTAAATCTTTATTTACACATCAAAGAGTGCGCGTCAGAGAGAGCTTAAAGTGATGTTGATGTAGGTCTCGTTCGGGCTGAAAAATTGCAGATGTTTTCGGGCTGGGGTCGGATTAGGGCTTGAACACCACGGGCCAGGTCTCAGTTAGGGCTGGATTTTTTGCCCCGTGCAGGGCTCTAAGCAGTATGCTAGCTGGAGCCGTTTACCTCCAGTCTTTGTGCTAAGCTAGGCTAGCGTGGGTGCGTCAGACAGAGTTACAGCACGCACGGAGATAAAAAGGGTATGTATGGACTTATCTAACTCTGGGGGATACGGTGAATAAGCTAAAGTCCCAAAAAGTTGCCGTGTTCCTTTAATTAGATACTTTACAACTGCCATGCCTAGACAGGTATCATTTTGATCAGATAATGAAAATCTGTTTTTCTGTCTTTTTTTAACCTCATTTTCTCCTCTTTGACCTCTTTGTAAGGTTTTATCTGGTCAGTGGTGGGGTACCCCTAATCATAGTGGGAGTTACGGCTGCTGTTAGCTTGGATAACTATGGTAGCAGAGATGACGCCCCTTAGTAAGTATCTTATTTACTGGCAGTGCCTAATTAGCTGTCAATTGTAATATGTTTACTCCATTTTTACCAAGCCAGTAAGAAATCACTAAATGTCACTGATTCCGGGAGATGTGTCTTAATTAATGCTATAAATTAGCATGAGGTCTGTTATTAGATGTAGAGTGGTACCAACACTGTCAGTTGAATGATTGTCTCTATCTGTGCTGCAGCTGTTGGATGGCCTGGAAGCCCAGTCTGGGCGGCTTCTATGGACCCACTGCCTTCTTGGTCCTGGTAATGTGCATTTACTTTCTGATCACATTCGTGCAGCTAAAGCGGCACCCGGAGCGCAAGTACGAGCTCAAGGCCATGACCGAAGAACAGCAGCGTCTAGCCGTGGCTGAAATCGGACACTGCCACGCCGTCAGTGGAGAGCCAGGTGAGCACGGTGAGCACACAGGCTGCACAGCCATCACAGCATCTATGTTGGCCAACGAGCACTCTTTCAAAGCTCAGCTGAGGGCCACTGCCTTTACGCTCTTCCTCTTCCTGGCCACCTGGGCTTTTGGCGCGCTGGCTGTATCACAGGGTCATTTTCTAGACATGATCTTCAGCTGCCTGTACGGAGCATTTTCAGTCACATTGGGGCTTTTTCTGCTGATTCAGCACTGTGCCAAACGTGACGACGTGTGGCACCGGTGGTGGGCCTGTTGCCCCAACAAACCAAAGGTGGAGGTCAATGGGGAAGCGGCAGGGAACGCCGTCCCCGCCACCCAAAGTCACAGCCATACCCCGTCCCACGGGCAGAATCAAATCCACTGCCAGGTCGACTCGTCCTGCCTGGGTAAACCTCTACTCTCCCCTCACCTCCACTCCCCATCGCCACACTGTAAGTTGGGTACTCTGCCTTCCACCCAGAACCATATGAGCACCTGCTGTGCCACGCTTCACAGTCCCTCTTCGATCGGGAATGCGACCCTTTCACAGTCCCTCACTGATGAACTTCCCCGGCCAACCCTTCCCCTGCAAAGCTGCCTAAAGGACAGGTCTAAGACTCGATCCTTCAACCGACCTCGGCCCTGCCTCAGGGACTATTCTTACCACATGACCTCCACCAGCATGGATAGCAGCGTGCACAGCTCCCATTTGGACAGCCCTCTAACCTGCCACACGTCACACTTGGATACTCAACTCTCTTGTCACAGCCCCCATCCGGACAACCAGCTACACTGCCCCAGTCCTAGTCCTCACCTCGAGAGTCTGGCTTCACACGGCCTTCACGATAGCCTCTCCTGCCATAGCGGGCACTTGGACAGTCAGCTCTCCTGCCACAGACACATGTGCTGTGCCAAAGCAGACCCGTTTTCGAGCATATGCTGCCCTAAAGCTGAACCGTTTGTCAGCTCTTGCCAGGCGGAGGATCCTGACATGGGACCACTGATGTACAGTTGCGCAAAAATGGCAGATAAACAGGACGACGCCATGCTGCACTTGGATATAACACCTCCGCGGGCATCTCTGTCATGCTCCCAGGCCACGCTTGGCAGGAAAGGCACCCTCAGCCGGCGAGGGACGCTGAGCCGGAACAGTAGTCAGCAGGAGGACTACCTACTTGCCTCGGATTCCACGGGTAACATTAGGACTGGACCTTGGAAAAACGAGACAACCGTGTAGGCTTGTGAATTACGTGCTAACCTGTTTCTCTCGCCTGAGCTAAACTACTGTGTAGTCCCAGGGCTGTTACCCAAAGGCCCTCTCTTCTCTGAGCTAAGCTACTGTGTAGTCCCTCTGCTGTGACTTCCCTCTCTCACCCGCCCCATATACCTTCTCTTCCCCTTTAAAGAGGTTTGAACCTCTGCTTACCTCTTCTCAGACTTCATTTCATGTCTCATCCCAGCTCCATTTGGTTTGTTCTCTTGACATTTTGATATGGCAGCAAAGATCACATGCCATACATTTTAATTTGGATGGTCTTTTATAATCAAACTGATTTTTGTACATGTGTTTTTGGGTATGGTAACATAACGTGCAATTATGTTGTTGTGGATGTGTGTGTGTGTGTGTGTTTAGTAGGTAAGAAAGAAGTGAATGCATGTGTATATGTCTATTTGCATGTGACAACATGCTTGTGTGTGTATATACCAGATAGCAAGATGAGTCCTCTCTTTTAGAGCCAAAATCTCCCACATTTCCGTTTTGCATTTTAGTAAAAAAACAAAAACAAAAAAAAACCTCTAAATGATCGCCAAGTGTGACAACACCAGCATTTAATTCGATTTTCACTTTGAAAGAAAACTGTGAATTATCACTGCGGAAATTAAGATGAATCAATAAACATATGTGAGTTATATGTGCCAAATAGTACAATAATGAAAATGCAACTTTTTAAAACTGAGATCTAGCCCAAAGTACCAAGTAGTCTGTGATATGTTGGTAATGGTGTGTGGTTGTCAAAACGAAGCTGTCATTTTTTTCTTTCTTTTTTTCTTCTACAGACATAAAACAGCAAACAAATAGTCTCCCTGTGTTTCCATGGTGACAAATCATGAAGGGAGGTGCCCAGTCAGAATGCATTTTGAACTGCACATGTGATGTATGCACATACAGTATTTAGTTACTGGCAATGAGGTGCAGATCAGTTCAAGTCAATGGCCTTACAGAACCCATCAGTTTTGCGTTGATCAAAAGTCTTATCTTGCACTAAAGCATGTTCACTGTAATCTAGGAAGCAATCATTTACATGTCTAATGGGCTACACACATTCATGTGTTTGACAGTAAAGCATCTAAGCTTACTGGAAACACTCATGGTATTTATTCTGAGGCAAAAAAATGGAGGGCTTCTTCACTTTCTACATTAGAAGAAAGGAGACTTATTAACAGTTTATATCACTGTGCCAACTCACCTTGCTCATAAAAATGGTCTGATTTTAACAGTTTACCCACTGATCGTTTGACAACTGAGCTTCCAAAAAAATTCTGTATCTGCATCAACTCATATTGTAAGTAATAATTGGTAAATCATTTAGTAAGTTCATTGAAACATTAGACTTTGACATTGAAACTGAATTTTGATTCAAGAAATGAATCAATTTTACATAATGCCACTAAAAAGTAAATCACTAAAGAGTGTCACTATGTAAATTAGATTTTTTTATTTTTATAAATTCAGTTGATATTAGTTTTGGCCTTGGTTTAATTGAACTTGTGATTTGGTTATTGAATGTTACAGTATTTATTCTTGATTTATTTATTTTTTCATTTGAATCAACACACCTGATAAAATATAAGTGGGTGCAGATGCAACTTTGTCTTTTCATTAAACTTAATATGTGATTTTGTGAGCATATTCAATTTTTTCTTGATTTAAATTAAGACAAACACATGATCACAGAAATCTGCAAATAGCTACTTGATTCTTTGCACATTTAAGGAGTAATATATATATACATATATATTCAATACCATGTGATCGTATTTGTCTCATTTGGTTTTTAATACTATCTGCCATTATTTAATCATAATAAAATGTATTATATTTAATGCAAACCGAAGCATCATGTGGAACATCTGGAAAATTCTTTATGTTGTGTTTCTTTGTGAGCTCAGGGATCATGTTGCATTTTTCACAAGTACAACCACACAAGATATAAATTTGCATGGAATTAATATTGGCTATTGGCCCCCAGAGTGTCACCAAATCATAATAATAAAAAAACTATTTTTTAAAAAGAAATGCCCCTCACCCAACCCATGCTTTCTGCAGGTGTGTAACACATGGATACTATTAAGCCCTCCCTTGAATCCCAGGAGGAAATAAAATTTGTCTAGCTGCCTGATTTGCCAGGTGTTGTGCTTTATCTTCACCTACATAACCCACCTGTCATTGATAGCATATGAAAGAACTACAGGTTTTTTTTTTGTTTTTTTTTTGGTGAGTACATGTGATTTGTGCTCTGACCTGACCCAAAGCCAGTTGTTTTGTTTTTTACATTTGCCACAATTTCCAATAAATGTATTTTATCACCTGATGCTGTGGTCCTGTTCTCTCTCTCTTTCTAGAGGCTTCAAAGTACTGTGCGAAAATGCAATGCATAATGCTCAAAGTTGCCTGAGTGCTCCCCTAACTAGATCTATTTCTCATTCCGCCCATTCGCAGTGTTGTGTGAAGGCCAGTGCGCTTTGTCAAAATCATCCCTGAACTCAGCAGGAAGAAAAGGCATCGCCTTCGCCTTGAGTCGGGCGTGTGCTTATCATGGCTGCGTCTCAGCTCTTGCTGACAGCCTTCAGAGCTGCAGGGCCTGGACCATTGTTTATTCATCAGTCCTCCCCGTTCTGCAGCTGATCCCTGCTCACACATTCTGTTGTCAAGGACTCTGACATCGGCTCGGAACTGTAGGAACCGAGAGATGATGAACAACTGCCAGCCTCTAAAGGAGTTTTTAGCCTCCAGCTCAACAGCTGTGAGAGGTTACCACTGGTACATGCTTGGGAACTTTTCAATGTTTTATACTGAACATTTGCCCACACTTAGTTGCCCACAAGGCTTCTTGAGGTTACTGACTAATAGACTTCTTGACACACAGACCAAAAAAAAAAAAATCCTTTGTTTAATTGAAGAGGCCAGAATCCAAATCAAGAAGAAAAGCAGAAGAATGCAAGGGTGAATAGGTCATTTGTTGAAGTGGAAGACAATCAGCAAAATGCATTCAAGCCAAACTAGTTCACACGGCTAAATGAGAATAAGCAATGTGGAGTTCACTGAGTAACCCATTGGGTTAAAATGTTCTGTGGAGACGAGCGCCTTCGCTTCTAATCGCGTCAGAACTGCAGGGGAGCTGCTCCTCACTTCCATCTGCTGGTGGACTTTAACACTGTCCAGCAGAGTGCACACTTGACAGGCTCAGGTCAGGGAGTTTATTTGGGCTTGTGTCATAGGACCAAATGCAGATTCATCAAGCTATCATCTCAGACAAATCATCCTAAGCCTGTGGCACTGTTAAATGACTAACAAAATGACTAACAAATTGTTCGTTATTAAAAAATGTTTTGATTTTGTGAACGATAGGGCGAAAAATGTGCACTGTGACAATAATTCATTCCCGATTAACAAAATCAAGTCCTGCCCTACTTTCTTTCTGTCTTTTTTTTTTTTTTTTGAGAAGCCATTTCACAATTTCCAACTTATGCTGACTTTAACACTTGCGTAGTGGTTATACGACAGTCCACAGCCCTCTGAATCAGATAGTATCTGAGTACCACTAAAAAAATGACAATTACTTCGCCCTTTGACATTACTTATTTAGAGTTTCATGGGACTGTGTGACCTATTTATTTTGTTCCTTATATAGATGCAGGCATGTGGTTAGTCTCTGATGTTCTGGTTTTGGTTTGAATGGTAATGGACAGAACACAGTTCTGACAAGCTATCAGAGAGAGAGAGAGAGAGAGTGGGAGGGGGCAGTGAAAATGATGTACTGAAGAGGAAGGAGGATAAATAGATCCATAGGCGGGGGATGGCAAAGGATAGGAATAGAACAGTGTGGTGAGCTGGAGAAGTGGACAGGTATCTTATAAATAGCCTACTTTGATTAAAATGCAAGGATGGCTCTTTTTCTTTCGTTTTGGAATTATTGATTATATAATGTCAAATGTAGGGTAAGATGGGGCAAGGTGCCCCCACCATCACTAGTATATATATATTTTTTCTGTTAACAATACATCTGAACATTTATTGAGTAGCTGGTTTATCATTCATCTTGACTTCAGCTGATCTGCAATATTTGTGATATTTTTTCCATCTCAATAGTTTTGAAGTTAAATGATCCAATGTTTTGTTACTGGATAACATCTTTTGAACTTATTTTGATTTGTATGGCATATGCACATATATATGGTATGGTGTAGTATATATATTATGTACACACACACACATTTAGTTAACAAATTATATACAAATTTAATAAGCTTTATGTTTTTGATTATTACATTTCAAACATTATTTATCATATTGTAGCATATTAATTAAAAACATTGAAAAATGACAAATTAGGTATTACTTCTGCAGTTACTAAATATATAGTTCATTTAAGTTTAAATACAGCAGAATTTGTCTTTATCTGCTTATTGAACTGTGAAACAAAATGGTGACTGCATAAGTTTAATCAGTGAAGTCTATTCTCTTTTTCCTTCCATTTCTAATCTTTGTGTGTTAATGCTTCATTTCTCATGGAATGGGCTGCCATCCTTCCTTCCCGCAGGCCACTCCATGGCCTGAACCACTTCAATGGCAGGAAGTCAGAGGCGGTCTGCAGACAGCTTTGGTACAAGCCTGACCTATTTAAATCCTGTCAAAGCAGGCGGACCTGTCTCTCACTTTCCTGCTCAGTGAGGGTCCACAGGTTTTCTGAAGCCCAGCACTGAATACCAGCACATACAATCAATCAGTCGATCCCAGATTAAACAGTCGGTCTTAGATCTGTGATCCTGTGATCTGCGCATGAGGCCATAAGTCTCCCCTGATACAACGGCCCATTTATGCATTTCAAATATCCTCATCGCGACATAGGATAATGACTCACGGCAAATCGTAGCCTGGGAGATTTTGCCCTCATTATCATGACAGAGCCTTCATGAAAATGAAGGCCGAACCAGGGCCTAGTAAATTAGAGCGTGTATTGGACAGCAACTTAAATAGTATAATAAATACATTAATTTGGAGTGTCATGTACTGTTGAACTACATATATATTCTAATTTGTTTAATTTTATATATAACACCCACTAGCATGACTCTTTGTATACATGATCCACAAAGATTGCACAAAATAGGCAGTCTATAGGAGAGACTGGGGCTAGTTGTCATCTACTAAGTTTTGAGTCAAAAGCCCAATGATGAAAATGCATGTTTTCTCTAGCTGTGGTTTTGTGTTGGTTTCAGAACAATCTTAGAAATAATTTTAATTTTAATTTCTTCAAGAGAACATAAAATTACACTGGCATACTTTCAGGCAAGTGACAAATATATATTGAAGGCAAAATTTGACACATATTTTTACTTTAGGGATAAGTTACTAATACTGTATGTAGTTGATGAGAATATCAAAATGAATTTATAACACTAAATGACACAATAAAAGTTAACTGTGAATTGAATTACCGTAGCTTGCAGATCAGCATAAAGTTCTAAAACTTTAAATATTTGAAAATGAAACTATTTATACAATTAGTTTATCTCTAAAGAAACCCATGTGTATGCATTATATATGTGAATACCAATGAAGTCAATATTGTGCCAATGTGCCAGTAAAACATCCTCTTAATGACATTATAAAGTCAGTACTAAATTACTAACCTAATACAATACTGCCACCTAGAGGTGACTGCTTCCTCGCAACATCTCCATCTTCAAAATAGGCAACCCCAGAGGCAATGAAAGTGTCAAACATTTTTAGTCATAAAAAAAAAACATTCTTCAAAGGTATTTACATTTATTAAAGAAGGAACTGCAAGGAGGTAAATACAGTACAATATAGTGTCAACCTGGTGCATCACATTTTAGGCACTTAGCATAAAAAAATAAACTTGTCTCTCAGATCCTAATAAAAACCTGTGTGACATGGATATTACAACAAGAAGGAAGGACATTTTTGCCTCATGACAAACATTATTTGGTTGACAGATGTCTGAGTGAGGACTATATTTTTGCTCATTCATGGCGTGACATTACTTGTTTCAAGCTGGGCGATTTGAGCTGAATATTATGGTGACTGTTAGGGTTTGCATAAACAATTCCACTACTTCACATGTATAACAGTGATTGTCATGTCACAAAAGAGGGTGACATACATACTGAGTGAATATTGAAAATAAAACTTTATATGCCAACAACATAGTTCTCATGTGTTAGAAACAGTCAACGGACCAAACACGGGAAAGTAAAGCTTCAGAGAAATCACTGATTTATGACAACTATAATACACTGAACACTCGCTACTTAAATCATGGATGGATTATTACCTTTCTGCCATCAAAGCTTCATTCAAGCACAATGGACAAAGAATGATTAATGGACACAGACAAATTAAAACATCTGTCCTAACAATTACAGAGATCTCTCAGTGAGACTTCAGCGTGGCAGATCACAGCACTTGCGAGACGTTTATCTACATTTAAAGAGAAATTTTATGAGAGAAACTCAAAAATTAGCAGATTGACAGATCAATTCAAAAGCACCATTGAGTCCACTGGATCACATCTGGACAGTGTTAACTGGGTTGACATAAAACAACAGTTTCATCAAATGTCTAGTAAAGCATGCTTTAAATGTAAAGGATATACTGAATGTTATAACAAAACCAACTGTTCAAATGGGACAGAAACCCATATTTTAAAAAGGCTTGATATTGGAGCTATCAATGAGAAAATAGTGTCTCAAAAATAGTTTAAACTTCTGCTTTTAAAGTTAACAAATCAGTTGAAAGCAAAAAATCAATGTAGTCTAGCACAAATTAATGGTCAATCTTAATCTTTGAACTCTGCTAAGCACACACAAATCTTACAAAGGTGGACTTTACCATGAAATGAAACGGACCTTGTTAAAACTTTGAGGCAGAATGAGGCACTCAAGTATCACAGAAAATGAAAATACAGTTAGTGTTTAGTTGGCTTTTTGAGGTTTGTTGGCTTGCATCTCAATACGTCATGTTTTATATATTTTTTTTAGTAAAGCATAATAGTACATTTACAGGTGCATTTCTTCATTTCAAATAAGTGAAAGGACAACAAAAAGCACCAAAGCCATAACTAACAGATGTAGGTTCAGAATATATTTTCAGAAAAAACATTCAAACTATTATAAAGTCCATTATTGCTACTGAAGGGGACATCGGGTCTGATTTGATGTAATGAAGGTAGATACAAAACTGACCCTAAGAAACAACATGAGAACAAATACAGCGTATTAATGGCAAACCACCTCACAGGACACATAATTTCAAAAGGATGGCTTCCACAGGAACCAGTTGGGCTTGTTTTTAGGCAATATTCTAAAATAATACTTAATGGAAGAGTTCATCCCAAAATGAAAAATACCATTTACTCACCCTCATGTCATTTCAAAGCTGTACGACTTTTTCTTCTATGGAACACACACACAAAACTTTCTGAAGAATGTTGTTCTAGGTTTTGCCCGTGCAATGAAAACCAATAGGGTCCAAAACAACATTAAACTACACTGACTTCATTGTATGAACAAAAAAACAAAAAAACAACAACATATTTTGGGTTCCACAGAACAAAGTCATAAAGGTTTGGAAAGAAATGAGGGTGAACTAAATGACAAAATTTCTTTTTCTGGGGAACTATCACTTTAAAATTTGCAGATGCATTTTGAACTTGTCACAATATCTAAGCCCCAAAGGACATAAATGGGAAAACAATATGGTTCAATGACGTAGGAAGTAGGACATGTGTAGCCAACTTAAACTGTACTTAAAATGGTACATAATGTTTAAATCTACAATTGTACACAGCTTCAAAATGGAAGATAATTACTTCTTTATAAACTGGACCATTCACTTATTCAAAGACTATGGAATTACCTGAGAAATTGGTTCAATTGTCTGCATTAAAAAAGGTATATAAGAGACAGCACCATCTTATACCAGTGATCTTCCTGCTTGCACCATAAACATACAGTGTGTCCAGTTTTCACAGTAACATTCTATACATACTCAAGGGTTTCGCTTTAAATATACAAGGGTGAAAATTATTTACATACAAACTTGTTTCAGGTACCAAACGCTTCTCTATTACACTATACCCTTTAAAAGCTTCTGGAGAAAAATCTATGGAAAAATAATATAGACAGGATAACTGTATCTTACTGTACTATTAAAAAAAGAAGAGAAGATTACAAAAAAAAATCTGTTTTCTACAACGTAGGATGGCATTTGGCCCAATCCAGGGGCTCTGCAGGTGCATCAGAACAGCTTATTCCAGTCTCTTGTTGCCTCCATTAGATGCCGTTGACCATGGCCAATCCAGTCCTCTTGGTTGTTGAAAACTCGGCCACAAAACCAGCAACAAAATGTTGCCTGCTGCACTGAACCAGCAGATGAGGACCTCACCACCTCATACTTATTTCTGCTAGTCTTTTTTAACTTGAGTTTTAGTATGAATCTCTCTTGAACAGTGCCCCCTACTGGCCTTGATCTTTTGCTCCCATTGCCATTGGAAGCATTCTGCTTTGAAAGTGTATTTGGAGACTCAGAGAGGGCTTTAACTGTACTTTGGGACAGTGCCACCTTGAGAACTTCACCTTTGTATTTGTTTACTGACCTCATGATGCTAGAAACTTCAGGAATATCTGCATCTGGGTGGTTCAGAACAACCACGGGCTGATTTCGACGGGGACATTTGATTTCTTGAAGTGGACTAAAGGGACAGAGCCTTAGCATTCTCATGACATCTTTCGCAACAGGCTCCCAAATTGAGGTAGCATCTTTCTCAGACGACTTGCTTGAGATTCTCCTCATTTTGGAGGAGCCCTCCAGCATTTCCTCAAACAAAGCCCTTCGCCTCCGTTTCCTTTGGCTTCGTGGACGGATGGGACAGGTAACAAGTGGCAACTTCTGTAATGCTACATCATGTTCAGCCCTGCTTTTGTTTTGAACATTGGATTGGGGTAAAATATGTTTAAGCTGGGATGCTGGGATGAGTTTATGAGTGAGACCCTGGGAATTAGTAGAGGTTTTCAGACCTGCCGACACATTGGTTAAAGATTTATTTGAGGACATTAACAAGCAAGGGGACTGTAAAGAGCTTGTGGCAAGGTATACCGACTTTTTGGCTGTGGTGTATGGAGCAGTGGAGAGAAATCTGGTGCCGTTGGGACCTCTAACTATCTTAAGAAATACCCTGTTTTTGCCCACCTCATTTACTTGGTTCCCCTGGTTCAAAGCTTTCCCATCTGAATTGTTCAAAAGTATACCCGACTTAGCTGGAGAAATGTATCTAACTAAGTAAGCTTGCCTCCCAGACTGCAAGGGACTGGTTTTATCTGCTGAATTCACAGGCATGGCCAATACAGGACGAGTTGCAAGCACAGTCTTAGAACTTGGACCATTTGACTCACTACTAACTGGGGTAACAGGGAGTGATCTCTGAACTAAATAACAAGTCTGTGGCACATTGGTCGCCTGTTCTCCAGATGAGGACTTGACAGCACCTGAAAAAAGAAGAGATGCTTTAAGAGCTGCAGCATTGACGAAATAGCGGTTTCCACTGCCGCTCGGTGCCATTTGGATAGACGCTTGACCTTTAGTTTCCAGACTTGAACTTTGTGTAGACATGCCAATTCTGCCTCCATTTAAAGTCAGAGCTATTCCCTTAGTCTTGCTGGCTGTCTCAATCCCAGGTTTCACATAGGACACATTAATTTTGGGAGAACTGGACTTAGTAATCAGCTTGAACCCAGCTCCACTTTTCAGCTGAACTGGCACAGCATATGGAGTGTCAGTAGTTTGAAGGAACATCTGCTGTTTTCCTTCAGGTGTTTGCAAAATCCGAAGTGTGGTTTTGGTCGGCCTAACAGTTTCTTGTCCTGTACCTGAAGACATCATTCTTTCTTTCTCAAGCTGCTGGCTGATAATAGCGTCCGAGTGCTTTTCAAGTATCTTTCCCAAAACAGCTGCGCTAGTCAAGCTTGCTGCTGTGTTCTCACTTGCAAATGTGATGCCTTCCGGTTTCGTCTCTGATGAGGATGAACAAGCCGTTTCTACGTCTTTTTCTGGAAGCACAGGAATGAGTGAATCATCAACAGTTGCTATGCACTCATCAACCTCAATATCACTATCTGACACTCGCTCTAATGCTGGATCACTCTCATTAGCCACTCCCTTGCTATCTTCTTCCACTGGAGGAGGAGGCGATGCCGGCAGAGTTAAGCTCCAGTCACCAAAATCCTCCTCGCACTCTTCTTCCTCTAGCCCCAGCGGTGAGTCTTCCTCAGGCTGCAATGAATCGGGAGAGCTCCCAAAGGAATCTTTAGAATAATTGTGGAAACTAAAGACCTCTTGACTTGGGGAATTAAGAAAGTTATTTTCAACCTCTGTGTTACAATCTTTGGCATCAGGTGATGCACCTTTACTAGTTTCATTTTGTGAGATTGCCTCAGTGGTTTTGTTTTTAGTTACTTCAGAGAACTTTCCAACTACACTGTCTGAAGCTTTGGTCTCACTTGAGTCAGAAGGAGAATTTGGGTAAAACTGAGAGGTCTCTCCAACTTCTGTGTTAAAAGTCTTAATGTCAGACATCTCACAAAATGTGGTCACAACGTTGTGAGAATTAGAATCTTGCCCTTCTGCAGCCACTGAATCAAGGATGTTTTTTTCCACAGAACGTTTAATAGGGCAGCTCGGTTCATTGTTATTCTTACATGGTTTACCACCTTTTGAACTGAATTGAGGTTCCTGGATAAGAGATTCTTCCAAAAGCACAGCAAATGTTGCATCTGTTGTTTTTATATTAGGAAGTTTAGATTTCAGGATATCAACGTGTGCGAACTTGTCATCTACAGACATTTCAGGATCAGATTTTGAATTGGAAGAGTCACAGGAAGGATGTGTGGTTTCATCAGCAGGTGACTGTGAACCTGAGGGTTGATCCATAACTGAAGCGAAAGCTGTAGCCTCATATTCAGATGGGTTTACTTGAGCAATTTGCAAATCAGAAAGTGTAGTCTCAGAACCAGCAGAGGAAAAAACTGATTTTGAAACAGGAGGTGTGGCAGCTGGATTTGCTGTCTGGATATCATCAATGTAGCTTTTTTCACTTGAACAGAGGAAAGATACATCATGAAGATGCGGCGATGAACTCCCACTCGATTGACGGCATTGACACAGAGAAAGTGCAGCATCTTTTGACACTGTAGACAGTACACCATGTGAGACTTCAGTACCATGTGAGACTTCAGTATTCTCATTATTAACCTGCCATGCCTTACTTGCAATCTTAAAGCTAACTTTGTGCTCCTCTGTCAGGGGGAGATGGTTGCCAATGTGATTTTCAACTTCCGGTGACTCTTCTTTTATTGAAGATGGCTCATTTGATTCTCCAGACTCTAAACTGAGGAGAGATCCTATGCTTGGTGAGGATGAAGAGCAAGGGCTGCTGGTTGTTTTATCTTCATCATCTCCGATGTGTGAATCAGAAATCTCATTTTCAGTGGAGTCCTCTGGTTTTGTCGGTATGACTTTTAGAACTAAATGCTTTTTACCATCTACTATCTTAAAGCCCATTACTTTAGTGGTACAGTTTGGTGGAATAGATATTTTATTCTTCACCATAAGAACAGTCAGTCCATTGTTGTTGGTTGAATTCAGAAGTCCTGGACTAATCTCATGCTCTTGTAACTTTGGTTGTGGCATTGTTGATGGAATAAGGTGCAAAGTTTGTGGCTCACTTTGTACGGGAGACTTTGTCCATTTATTATTCTCTTTTTTAACCCCAACAGCTCTTTCAAGAAACTGCTGGGTTTCCTCCAAGGTTTTTTCAGGATTAAACAACCTGCCATTATGATCGAGCAAACCTACACCAGGAAGTGAGTTAAGTTTTGACATCCACTGCGATTCTCTGGATCCTCCACCTGGAGGAGACTTCTTAAGCAACAGTTTTAGTCCAGAAGAATTAACACCAGAATTGTCCTCATTTGCTCTCCTCTTGTTCATCTCCTCACCGTGTGCCACTGTAAGATGCTTGTTCAGGTACTCTCTGCGAGCTGCACTATAGCCACACATCTGACAAGAGAAAGGAAAAGTCCCTGAATACACCAAGTTATGCTTCTGAAGCTCTCCTTGTGTGGGGCTACCATGCGGACATTTCACACATTTGTGATTGCGCTCGTTGTGACGATGGATGTGCTGAACAAAGGTTCCTGCATCTCTGGTGGAGAACTCACACTTTTTACAGCGAAACTGTCCATTACGGCTGTGGCAGTTGGTAAAGTGCCTGGTGAGCAAAAGAAGTGAATACTGCACCCCATCGTTGCAAATCTCGCACGTCACCAAAGTGTTTCGATGTCCAATGCGATGTCGCTGAAGAGATGAGAATTCATTGGTGACAAACGAGCACAGATCACAAGGATAAGTTGGAAGGGTTCCTTTGTGTGATCCTTGAAAATGCTTCAGCAAGTCATTAGGGCTGTAAGTTGTGTCGTCTTTGCATTCAGAGCAACAAAAACTCAGTATTTTTCCAGAGAAGATTGCGCCCTGCTGCATCTTACATGGAGTCTTTCCAGAAGCTTTGCCATCTATGTGAAGATTATCAGTGGCTGACTCCTCAGGGTGCGTTTCATCTTGGTCACACTGCTCGTTACAAGAGGCTGTCTCTGGAAGCTGATGTGCCAACTCGAGTGGCAAAGTGTGGTTCAGTAAGGTGTCATCATCCTGGCTCTGGTCATGGCTTTCAGGGGGATCATCTGATGCGGTCAGGTCAACCTCCATGCTTTATAATATAGGCTCCTGCAATATTTGGAAAACAAAAACATTATTATATTGTAAGTGAATAATACTACTGTACAGTTCATGTTTTACAGCATTTAAGAAACATTACCTCTATTAAATACATCTTGTAAGAGCTACTATGCTTTAATTTACACTTTAATCAAACATATATGCAATATGTTGAGTATAAAAGTATTACAGAAACACAGTAGTCAACATTTAAAGTGGATCAAAAAAGTTAATCAAAGTTGTCCTAAGACAAGAACAGGTATTGTTTAAAATTGATGTATAACTTTGATGAAAGGTTTTGATCCACTTTAAATGTTGACTACTGTAATTTAACTTCCACTAAAGGTAATTTTTTTTTCCCACAAAATGACTTACTATAGACTACATATTCTCTCTAGTGCAGTATTTGTTTAAAAATGACAGACAACATCTTCTTGCCTTTCATGCGTGTCTTAGTTTGTGTCAAGAAAGCAGAACAAAAAAACATTTCAATGCCATTCACCGCGATTCCTTGCATCTGGAAAAACTGGTTGTCACATTTTATAGCCTTCCATTTTATAGCCATGCATAAAATACATGGATGATCCACTACATTTTCCAAAATGAGCAGTACTCCATTTACTGTGCAGAATATAGCACTTCCCATTAATTTGTGGTTCATTGGATGAAGAACGAACTGACATAAGTAATTCAAACTGCAGAATTTAAACATCTGTCTTGACTCATGATTGAGCTGCCAAATGTTATATTGATTATTATAAATGTTATAAAGATATTTGACACAAAATTACATTATATTTTCTAAATATTCATTTTTATTTCCAAGATAATAAATGGATACCACTTGCTAAATGAAATGTGCAATGACGTCATGTGATGCAGTGTAGGTCACGTAACAACAACTGCTGTAATACTGTTTAATAATATTATTTGAAATGTTTACTGTGGAGAATACCTAGAGTCTAACCCTGAGAAATGCTAACTCTGTCTGTATGGTAACCTGTTGAAATGTAATATTTTAGAAATACGTCAATATCTATCAAATCAAATCTGTAATATTTTTTAAGATTAAATGTTGTGATTCAACAATTATACAGCAATCAAACTTTGCCATTAACCAATTTAATCCCACTGGTAACATCTTGTCAAAATTTACTTTTGAGTCAATTGTCTAAAGAGAGTTGTTGATGTATTTTACACATAGTTGTCAAATATTAAAATGCATGTCTTGATTTCACGTGATTATTTTTTACATGGCTGGTGTTAATTGTTTTATGACAACAGTTTAATTCTAGTTTGCACCTCTGAAAAATGAGTCCGTGTCAGTAAAAGCAAGCATGTAAAACACGTCATGATACATGTGAGACACATATATTTAAACAATCTATTATTAAATTAATTTTTAAGCTTGTTCTGGCACATATAAAAAAGGATCACAATACATGTAAACATGCCAGTGGTCACATTTGTGAACAGTAGGAAAACCCTCAGACTAATTTTTAAAACAATTCAATAACATTAAATATTTAAAAACAACTGATTGATATACACGTTATATAATTTTAAGTTTCAAAATTGTTACATCAAATGAAAAGTAAAAATGTATTTATTCTTTGATAATTTTTCCACTTTTCCAAAAAACCAAACAACTGTCATCTATTGGGTCATTAACCAACTGAGCAATCAGACTCCCAATGGCTATAATTGTGACCAGCATTACTAACTTGTACATAACTTTAGAAAATGCAAGAAATGCAGGAAAATTTTCATTTCACTGGGCTATCTAACGAGCTGGGAGAACGCTGGAATTAAATGGATTAATGTTTGTATGATAACCTCCAAACTAATTTACAACCAAGATGTGAAGTGATGCATGGAACATAATTTATGTAAACTCTCTTGTTAAGTGTAAACTTCATCAGCATGATCGTATCTCATACCCATATCCGTGCACATCTTTGTAACAGACAGCGTTGATTTATCTTTTCTCATTTTCCACAATTGCTATTAGCCAAACTTTTCATCAGAATTTCATTACTTCACAATCTTTCTACAGATGCGCAAACAAACTTTTTAAAACCATGATACAAAACCAGCAACACCTAACAACAAAGCCCTGCATCTGCGAAGAAATAAAGTTATTTAAATTAAGTTGACATTCACCAACTTTGTGCAACGCGGACACGCACAATGCACAGCCAACTAAAGGAAGTGCCATGTCAATCGACTCAACACGACAATTATGGCTGTGCATTTCTGGATGCACACCGATTATCCCGCTACTCTCTTAGCGAACAAACCTACAAATGTCAAAGTCATTCACTCATAAGCCATGTTATTTATCCACATCAACAAAAATAAAGCAACTCGCCCCCACCCACGCTGGATGTAATCATACGATTAAAAACACAAAGAAGTCAACGTAAGAGCGCACTACTCAAAAAAAAGTCACAGTTGTATTGGAGTTGAATGCCATTGTGTCTTAATTAAAACCGCTGTTTCAAATAAGCGCAGTTTAGAGAAATTTACCTCTCTTTTCTCTTTAGACTGGCAGGTCGGTGACGGCAGCCATGACAGTTCCATCCGGGTTCCGCTGCCTTCAATGCGCGTGAGGCAGGAACTCAGAGCGGATGAATATGGATTACCTGAAACACTCATTAGGTCGTCTTTACAAACATATATTTCTTTTTAAACCTCAAAGCAAATTCTCTAAATGGAATACAAATTTCCTTTGGTTAATTGATGAATAAAACGTGTTGTTTTAATTAAAATCCACGTAGTTTTCGGTCTGTTTCAGTCGCAGTTTTGTCCATCTATAAAAGTGGCCGTGCATACTGCTGTTTTGTAAACTCAAGGGACGCCATGACTCACTCTAAATCATGGAGCGCCATCTTGACCTACAATATCATTACTCTGATAGATAGTTAAATAGTGTTTACTAGGTTACAAATACCGGCGCACTGAAATGCGCAAATAGATGTAAGAATCATATTGTGCTTCTGCGATGATAATAATGATGATGATGATGCTTTTCCTTGGTGGTTATCTAACATTTATGTAACAAGTGATCCTAGGCTATAGCCTATCAGGGTAACCATAATTTCAAATATAAATAAAATAATATAGACATATTAATGTTAATTAAATTAAATTGATAAGGCTTTTACACATAATGTTTGCACTAAACATTAATTTCAAGCTTTTTTTATTGCAAGTTGTTTCTGGCAAACATTGTTCTCATATTGAAACTTCAGGCTTTACACTTGACTTCACATTTGAGGAATTAGATACATTTACATTTATTTACTAAATAAATGACATATTATGATTGTTAATGCAGTTTTATTTAGAAGGCTTTTACATTTTGTTCTACAATATGACTACCACTATGATGTGAAATTACAAATCAGACATGGTCCTTTTCAGAAAAATATTGCAAATTGAGTCTCCAGAAAGAAGAAGAACTGTAGGTCCAAGTAATTTATGCTTTTTGTCATAAGAAGCCATGTAGGTAGGATACGATTTAGAGTAAATGATGGGTCAGAAATTCATTGGGCTGAAAGGCCAAAAATGACCTAAATATTTGAAATGTTAGTCTGACATATTTCATATTTGATAATATTCTGCTAGTCATTAGAAATGCATTAAATTAAATGTCTACTTATAATATTTTAAATTCAATAAAGGGATCATAAACTATTTGAAAGCTGTATGTATAATAACAGTGTTTCATTTACTAAAAGAGAACATTAACATGTATGTAATACTGAAATAATATGGTAATGTACCTGCAAATATTGTCATTTTAAAGTAGTAGCTTAAGTAGTAATAGCCTACATGTAGTAATATTTCTATAAACAGCCTTACAAATTGTCTTGACATGTTTGCAAATTGATCAAGTGTAAAACAAAAGATGATGGATGAATGAAGTGTAAATTAAGGTGTGGCATATGAAGGTGTGACTTGCCCATTAGAGATCATAGAGCCCACTTCAAAATTCAGATTTGTGGAATTACTTTATGTAATTGTTTGTCATTGTGGGCCATATAAGATCCAGAATGAGAAATGATGATGACCAGGTCAGAAACTTACCAGGCCTTGGTACAATATTTAATAGCGCTTCGATGGAAATAGAAGAAGAATAAGAGCTTTGTCCTGAAATCAAGGTTTTGAAACACTTTGAAATGAACACTATAGGAGCTATAAGTTTTGTTATTGTATTCATTTTTCAGTAAGAACATCTCAGTGCTTTTTAAAGTGATTTCTATAGCCCAAGTAGCTTGGGATATATAGTGTAATTAATTATTCACTTTTATTATTGTCAGAAAAAAAATCATATAGACCTATAGGCATCTATGACTGGGGTCTTTTCATATCAATAAAGGCATATTCACAGCTGTTAAAGGGTATGAATTAGCTCTATAGGAGCCATTGTATAGATTGATTGGGACATATCAATCAAAGAGGCGTAAACTCATTCATCAAACCTATTCACACCTATGGTCATAATCTTTTCAGATCTGATTATCACAAAATGTTGAAATTTGAGAGCAGATTAAAATCTATTTCTTGTATGATACAAAAATCCACTATTTATGTTTATTTGTTAATCGAAAATAAATACAGTATATATCTAACTTCTTTATGATTGAGAGAATGTTTCAACACAGAACAATACTTTTTCAATACTCTACTATACTTTTTTTAGACAAGATTTACACATTTCAATTAAGAGTAAAATACCATCAAATTGAAATAAATAATCCTTACATTTTATTATTTAAGAATTTTAAATAAGTGAAAAAACTATTGCTTAATAAAACATTTTGTATAAATCATAAACTTAAATTTAAACATTAATTTTTAAAATAAAATGTATGAATAAGAATCTAATATAATAAATGGTCATAATATTTAATTTATAAATTAATGTAACAATTCCTTAAGCATAGCTCTTTTAGAATATTACATTTTCAAAATGTTTTAGTAAAAACATCACTGTGTTTATACATTAAACTTCAAGAGTACTTACAAACAGTTAATAATCATATACTGCATTTTGAATGTAAAATATTATACTTATAAATCTTATCTAAAATATAATCGTATATGCTAATGCTTATAAAAAAATAAGAAACACATAGGAGCATTTACTTGTATATTATTTTAATAATAGTTATACAAATAATAAAATGGATACATAAAGTAAAATGTCTGCTATTTCAAAAATCTTAATACATTTTAATGGAACAAGGGAATGGACCATTTAGTTTATGTGATTCGTATTCATAAACTTAAACATATTTTCATTTTTATTTATGAATACAACTCTCAGAAACTGAAACGGTCCATTCCCTTGTTCCATTAAAATTTATAAAAAAAAAATGTTTTATTAAACTCTAGTTTTTGTTTTTTTTGTTTTTTTCATCATTTACAATTCTTAATCCATAAAGCGAATAATCAAAAGATTATTTAATTCAATTTGAGGGAATTTTACTATACAACTGATATTCGTAAATCTTAAAAAGAAGGCTCAACATTTTTTTAGTGTACTTACATGTTTTTTTGTAGTTTAAATGTAAATTTGCATATACATATTTTTAACATTTTAAAGTAAAATGTAAATGCAAGCTGGATGTTACATTATTTATTTACAAAAAAGAAAATTTAAATGTATGTAAACTCATAATAAAATATGGTAATGTGGCTGCATATATAATTATCTTTAAGTAGTGAAAAAATAGGTAGTAAGCAGTAATATTTCAATACTTCAACAGTCTTACAAAATATCTTGAGATACTTGCAAATTCATTGAGTATTTGTGATGAACAACAAAAGATGATGGATGAATGAAGTGTAAATTAAGGTGTGGCATTAATGAAGGTGTGACTTGCCCATTAGGGATCATAGAGCCCACTTAACCTTTTAAGTGTACAGGTGTTAGGACGGCCCCCTCTGGACCAAGGTGGGCAGGTATAAGTATTGGTTACTCTCAGTTCTTGGTCAGTAGCAGTAGGAGCAGTAAAACAACATCCAGCTTGACCTTCTCAGTCCTAACAGAATTACATTCTACAAGTGATAATCAGAAGATCCTTGAAAGACATGTGGATGGACTGCATTGGTATGTATTAATGTTTTTATTAATTTATTTTTTAGATTTTAATTTCCTAGAATAATTATTTATATTGCACCTTAATAAAAACATATATTTCTTCTCTTACAGCTCAAGATGGAAACTCACAGGCCAGTAAGATTGCAGGCCGCAGGAAGAGAACAAGTTTCTCCAAAGAGCACTTGGAACTACTTAAAATGGCTTTCAGAGTGGACCCCTACCCCGGTATTAGTGTCAGGGAAAGTCTATCTCAAGCCACTGGCCTACCCGAGTCACGGATTCAGGTATGTAAAGAACAATACAGATAACGAACAGTTTTTTTTTTTTAAAGTATACAAATGTTTGTATCATATATCAACATTCTAACATAATTGTTTTGTTTTTTTTCCAGGTGTGGTTTCAGAACAAGAGAGCCAGAACCCAAAAGAACAGAGCCAATTGGACCTCACCACAGCTAGACAGTACCTCTCCTCTGCCCAGCCCTTTCCTACCCCCTCACATGGCTAGTGTTGGGGTCAGTGGCCAACAGAGAGGCAATCAAGAGTCGTCCTTCAACATTCAGATGTCTCAAACGTCTCCTCAGCACTTTACTTTTCCTCCAAGTGACTACAGCACACCTGCCATTAAGCCTCGACAAAACAGGTTGATGGGAACCAGCTCTTGTTCTCCCTCTGATCTGCAAGCTATTGCAGACAGCTGGAGCTCTGGAGGAAGCACACAGAGCTCTCCTGAGTCTACATGGAGTCTCCCAGTACAAAGTTTTGGGAATTCCTACGAGGACGAGAGTAATTTCTTCCTCTACCCACCTCCTCCTTATCCTCATGGAAGTACCAGAGTTGGGTGTGTAAGTGGCCTGGAGTCACTTCCAACTTCTCCTGCCTCTACTGATTCTGCATTTTGGGACATGGGATCTGTGCCAGACACCGACTGTGGAAGCCCATGGAACTGCGTCGCTGAGGAGCAGCCTGTGGCCCCACTTCCAGATCTGTCCTCTCAGAATCTGGAGGATGTCCTTGGGGAAATGGAGCCAGCCTGGTGGAACTTCAATGGCCAGATGGATCTAAAGTAATCTAGCAAACAGCCATAACCTAAAGGAGACAAACACTGTTTTAACATGGGGTTTAACTTGAGGGATAGGATTCTTTCTTTTTGAACTGTATTATATGGAAAGCATGGTATTGTGCAAGTGCCGGTTACAGAGCAATATCAGATATCCACATTGGACATTTAATTACATTGGTTATTTAATGGACTTTATTTATTAAATTTTTCTACCAAGGAGTAGATTGTAAACAGTAGCCCACGGTTGCACCAAAAAGTAACTTATTGTAAACAGTAGCCTACGGTTGCACCAAAAAGTAACTTATTTATTTTTTATGCTCTTTTTAAGGTATTACAGTGCAGTTGGGATATTTATTTACATTTAATGAAGCTCACACCACCTATACTGTCACTTTGTAAAATAACTGATATTTATTTGAAATAAAATGTTAAAATGTATGATTGTTGTTGTTGAATTCTTTGATTCCGAGGCGTTGGGAATCGAAAGTCAACTTAAAAAATTTAGAGTTGATGACCATGAGTGGAAGGGCCTTCCGGACATGTCTGGACATAGGCTACATTGATAACATACAGGGTGACATTCTTCCCTACTATATAGTAGGCAAAAAACAGTACAAAAGAAGTATATCCGAATTCAAGGTAGGCTACCCGAATGACCTACTTTTTCAGGCGAGATTTTGAAGTGTGCCTACAATGGACACTTTTTCCCACGAGGCCACGGGAGAGGATTTGTGAATGGCAGTGAAGCAATATAACAGATGCTTGTAGGTCACACGATAAGACAACATGGCAAATGTAGTACATCCGGATTGCTTTCGTAGGCTACTACACACACTCTATAAAACATTTTTTTTAAGCGGCCGTGAATTAGGCTACTTTAAAATAAGTAGGCAACCTCAAGAGAGTAAGTGATTTCAGACACAGCCTCTGTGATTTGGATTCAGTTCAGTGGTTTTTGATTCTCTTCATCAAAAAGAGTAGTTTTATGTGAGTAAAATTTGTTCACTGATTGAGTCGATAAGTTTCTCTGTAGGTTACACAATTACGCCAGTAGGGAGGAGTCTTTTATTCGCTCAAAATATCTATTAATAAAAAAAAAAATCTGATTCACTCAGAAGATTAATTGATAAATCAATAATAGTATCTCGACCCAATTTACGGCATTTCCCAACACTGTTCGACATTTCCATTTTACATCAAAGACCGCATCACGAGTTTATGGTTTTCTGTTGCTGAACAACTTGTTCTAACATTCGGTTTTTACAAGTATCATAAAATCAACATCTAGGCATAATAATCAAGGAAAAGTATTTTGTATGCGGAACGTGTGACAAAGATCATTCTTTCCAGGGTCCTTTTTTGACAAGACAGACTCTGTCGAACGTAACCACTTCCGCCTCTCACCGGAAGCGCATAGCGCTACACACGTGTAAACAGTGGAGAGAGAATCACGTTGTGCGCCTGATATGATACCATGATTTAACATCTCTCATTCTGCGAATATATGTGCAGCGGATTGAAATAAACAGCAACCGCACAAAGGTGAGCCTTTATTTTCCATGCCTAAAAGTGACTGCTTTGATGATGATTTAAAGAAAAACGTGTTTATTCCTCAATTGTTCCAACGTAAAATACCTGAAATTAAATTACAATAGATAACCAGTTTGTCCAAATCGACCAATTCTGTACGTTGTTCATGCATGTTTTATTCTAATTGCTAGTTGTTTGGAGGTTACCAGTGGGTTTGACTGTAGCACGATTAAATGTGTGTAGTTTATAGGGGTGTCACAATATATCGCAATACAACAATATGTATCATGGATAGTGACACTATGTGTTGTGTATAGTTCACCCAAAATGAAAATTACTGTAAGTTTTCAGAGTTTTAGTGTCAGCACTACATTAAACTACTATTTATAATGTTGAATATAATGTATAATAATGCAATGGGTGAATATTTGTGGGTCCTGATAATGCCAAATGTCTTATGTTACCAGTAAAAACGGGCCTACATTATTGTAAATATATCTAGTCAGTGACAGTGCAAGCATATTCGTCTAAAATAATTATATATTTTCAGCTTCAGAATCATGAGTATTTTTATCCTTGTCACCATTGTCCGGTGCATTAGGTTACCAGCACCAAGTCCAAGCTTATTCATTTACACCCACAATGTAATATCAAATTTACCATTTTAATCAACAGTACATTTTTTGTAAAATTTTGCCATATGTCAATAATATCGTATCATGAGTTCAGTATCTTGATGTGTATCAAATCGTGACATGAGGGTATCGTTACACCCCTGGTAGTTTATTCTATCTTTAAAGCCTGTGTATTATTCACAACCATTGTGTTATAGATATGCTTAGGAAGTACAGTCTTACTGATTCTGGATGTTCACTAGGTAGGTATGGTTTGACTTTACGACTTGTCAGACTTTAAATTGCCGGAGAATATTAAAATACAATGTAAAAACTGCAGCTGTCACCCGGCAGCTCTTGCCTGGCTTTCCACTGAGCTTAAGCAGGGTTTAGATAGTCAACAAATGGATGGGAGACATCTACATCATTCTTTGAAGTCAAATAAAGATCATTGCTGATAATCTGTCTTATCTCCTGAAGAGCAAAGATGGAGAAGAAAGAACAGAAGCGGCACCAGCATAAGCACAGTGGGCCCAAAGCACAGAAGAAGAACAGAAAGAAGGAGCATGGCACTGAACCAGAGCAGGATGAGCGCAAGAGGAACCCACGAGCGTTTAGTGTTAAGTCAGCTGTGCGCATGGCAAAAACCTTCCATAGGTCAGTGCTCAGAAGCTTCATTCAACATTACCCATCTTCCACTGATTTTTCCACTTACTTTATCCTATTAATGAGTGAAACATTTTCATATTATTCCTTTGCCATTCCCTTTGTTCTAATAACGTTCACTTATTTTTTCTACTTCTACTTTGTAGGGCTCAGGATATTAAAACAAAGAAACATCACATTCCCCTGGTAGACCGGACCCCTCTGGAACCCCCGCCTATTGTTATAGTGGTGATGGGACCTCCAAAAGTGGGCAAAAGCACCCTTATTCGATGCTTGATCAAAAACTTCACACGGCAGAAGCTTTCTGACATCTGTGGACCCGTGACTATAGTATCTGGTCAGTTTTGTAATGCATAATAAAAAACGTATGTAAAATAGTTTCCATTTACACTTGATATTAACATCCACCTTGGGTGTCATGTCAAAAATCACATGTCACATTTCTGGTAAGATTAAACCTGATGTATACTTCAGAGCAACAGCGTACTGACTTTTTCTGACAGAATCAATAAGCTGTGAGGTGACTTTTTTTCTTGTAAATGTTTATAGGAAAGAAACGCCGCCTGACCTTCATTGAGTGCAACAATGACATCAACACCATGATTGATTTGGCAAAGGTTGCTGACTTGGTGAGTGCAAGCCTGCATCATTTCAATTTCAATATATTTTTAAATATAATGTATTCATGTTATTGTAAAGCTGAAGTTTTAGCAGTCATTACTCCGGTCTTCAGTGTCACATGATCCTTCAGAAATCATTCTAATATGGTGATTTGGTGATGTTAAAAACAGGTGTGATGCTTAATATTTTTGTGGATACCATGATCACTTTTTTTAGAAAGTTTAGAAGAACAACATTTAATTTGTAACTTTTGACCAATTTAATGCATCTTCGTTGAAATATTAATTTCTTAAAAAAAGCATTTGAAAGGTAGTGTACATGTTGACTCAGTACTAATCTAGATAACTAGTAGCCTCAAAAGTCTGGTTTTATTTGAATATTAGACTGTGTTATTGCTTAATTGTTATGTTTTCCAGTAATGCAGCACTGATATTTTGACTTTATTAGGTTCTGATGCTGATTGATGCAAGTTTTGGCTTTGAAATGGAGACCTTTGAGTTCCTGAATATTTGCCAAGTTCATGGCTTCCCCCGGGTCATGGGGGTCCTCACACATTTGGACACCTTCAAGGACAACAAGAGACTTAGAAAAACAAAAAAACGCCTCAAACACAGATTCTGGACTGAAGTTTTCCAGGTACGTCAACAACCCATCACATAACTGACATATCTTTTAAAGAGAACTGTCTTGTGTCTGAACATAAAAGTCTTGCAGGGTGCCAAGCTCTTTTACCTGTCTGGAATGGTGTATGGAGAGTACCAGATACAGGAAGTTAAGAACCTTGGGCGGTTCATCTCCGTCATGAAGTTCAGGCCTCTTGTCTGGCAGACTTCTCACCCCTATGTGTTGGCTGACCGGTGAGTGACCTGAAGAAAATGTTTCTTTTATTCATTATCTTTCTAAGCATATGCTGCATTAACAGCCAATGATTTGTTTGTTTGTTTTTCCGAATAGTATGGAGGATCTTACTGATCCTGAGGCTATAAGGTTAAATCCCAAATGTGACAGAACCGTCTCTCTGTACGGCTACCTGCGTGGGACATTTTTGAAGAATAAATGTCAGGTCCACATTCCTGGTGAGCTGTCTTCTTTACAGAAATTCAAATTATTATTTTTTTCTAAAAAAGTTTTGCTTCAGGAACCAGCTTTTACATTGTACGTGTGGCAACCCAATATTTAATTTTGTACAAAATTGAATTTGGACTATTTCATGCTCTTGTCAGCCAATAATTTTCTGCACAAACCACACTGTGGTCAGTGAAACAGTTTGCTGTAAGTGAACCTGCATTTAATGTAATTTGGTTCATATTTCTTTTTACTTCAGGGTGGCCGCGGGTCCTTAAAAAGTCTTAAAATGTCTTAAATAAAGTTTTCCTAATAAAAGGCCTTAAAAAGTATTAAAATGTCTTAAATTCAGATTCGATAGGTCTTAAATATTTCTGGTCACGTTACCGCTAAAATTTCTCCAGTCTGACGGACCTAATGTCCGTCAAATAACCAAGCATCGAATCGCGAGAATGATTCAGATTTTATTACATAAACAGCTATTGATAATGATAATGTAGGCTTTTTCTGACTGTAACGCTGTTTCGTTATTTCAAATGTAGGCGCGTTGCGCGTGGCAAGTGCGCTATTAATGTAAGAGATGCCGGCGCGACCACAACAGTGCCCAACATCAAATGGCAAACGTAAAATGCAAGCGGAACGAAACTGCTCGTTATTGTGTGGTTGAAGGACCGTTTATCAGTTTGGACCAGTGCAGCGCGAGCCGATCGTGATTATGCGACACTGTTACTACACAGCGCTAATAAGAGATGCAGTAAAGAATTGCATTTTAATTCGCCACAGAACTGACAGAAGTAATATAATCGCTGCGAGATCTAGTGAGATTCATATTTCTCCGTTATTAACGGATCAAACAGTGCTGACGTGGAAACCTGGAAGAAACACGTACTGTGCCATGAATGAACTATCAGTGTCCACAGATCAGCAACATTCACCATGGATTTACTGTAGTAACACTACTAACTGCAACCATGGACGTTTGGCAGGAATAGTAGGCTATAATGCCTTCAAGTAACATGTCGATTTTATTTTGACATTATGAATACAATTGCTGCCCTCAAATGTTAATCTGAACTAAAATAAATATTTGTTTATAACTACTACAATATGACATTTCATTTTTTCCAAGGAGCTGTTTTGTTTTATATGCTCCTAAGAAGAGTCAATTATAGCTCTAGAATTGCTCAAAGTAAAAAAAAAAAAAAATCATACTTTATGATGTTAGTTTTAATATAAAAAAGAATAAAAAAATTTAAATCAAGGAAATTTCTCTGGCATTTATTTCTTTATGCTGTATCAAAAACGTACCGAACCGAACCGTGACACAAGTGTATCGTATCGAACTGAACCGTGAATTTTGTGAACCGTTACACCCCTAATATATACGCATGTAATATAATGTGTATTTCCATCACAGGTTTGGTCTTAAATTTCATTCAAAGTGGCATTAAAAAGGTCTTAAAAAGTCTTAAATTTAACTTGTTCATATCTGTAGACACCCTGTACTTCTTCACACAGTTTTGTTCATGGTTTTTAAGGAAGAGAGCAAGTTCACAACCTGTCCATTTGGCATCTGGTTCCTTTGACTAACTTTAAGCAATTGGCAGATGAATTTGCACTAAATGTTTGATTGGACACACAGCCTTTGATGTCAGCAGCAAAATATAGACTCTGGAAAGCATTTTTGTCTACTCTCTTTGTTTAAAAGTTAATACACTTAACCCACCGGTTAATTACCGTGGGGTAATTAATACTTTTTTAAATTTGAAATAAATAAATACTTTTATTCAGCAAGGACACATTAAATTGAGTGACAGTGACAGTAGACTTTCACATTGTTACAAAAGATTTATATTTTAAATGTACTTTTGAACTATCTTTTCATCAAAAAAATCCTGAAAATATTAAGGAATTCTTATTATACACATATATTTCCTCAAAGATATTTAGCAGCACTGTTTTCAACATTGATGATGATAATAAATGTTTCTTGAGCACCAAATCAGCATATTATAATACATTTGTAATAATATTTTACAATATTTATGTTTTTACTGTATTTTTTATCAAATAAATGCAGACTTTCTGCTGAGCATAAGAAACTTATTTTATAAACATAAAAAAAAATCTTACCGACCCCAAACATTAGTGTATTCATTTTGTTCTGCTAACTATGTATTATTATATGGTTGAAAACTACTGATAAATGTTGCAGGTGTGGGGGACTTCTCTGTGGCTGATGTTAGCTTCCTGCCGGACCCTTGCCCTCTTCCGGAAGCGATTAAGAAGAGAGCACTGAACGTAAAGGAACGTTTATTGTATGCCCCCATGGCTGGCGTAGGGGGATTGGTGTATGATAAGGATGCCGTCTACATCGATATGCCTTGTGGACATGCCAACAAGCAGCAGGTCAGATTTCAGTCTCATCACGTCCCCCGTGACAGCATTACCTACAGTTGATTTAATACCAGATGCAATAATGTCTGCCGTTTACAGGGCAGTCACAGCTTATTACACCAAGTGGCACTTTTTACGCTCAATTTTGTTCCATCAGCGAATGTGACCTTGACGTTTGAAGACGATTTGTGATCTGATGGATATTAAGTGTTTTAATGGTGTGAGAAATGTGTTTCCCAGGAGGAGGTGCGGCCCACCACTGAACTCGTTCAATCTCTTATTGGAACACAAGCCACTTTGGATGTAAAAATGGCTGCCAGCAAAGTATCACTTTTCACAGGAACTGCTGCACTAACACCGGAGGAGGTGCAGGAAAATGGGTAAGATTTGCTAATTAAAATTATTGTATTGCAAACAGGGATTGTAATGTACCTGGAAATGACAGCAAAGTTCAATAATAATAAAAACGTATTTTTTTTGTATGCATTCATTGAACTAATCAATAGGAAGCAGAACCCTATGGAAAGCCTTGAATGGGATGAAAAAGCACAGAGAGAGAGGAGGAGAGCTGTCTTTGCTGATCAAGATGAGGAAGATGATGATGATGATGATGATGAAGAAGAAGGTGATGAGGAGGAAATGAGTGATGAAGAAGAGGAGGATGAAGAAGAAGAGGGTGAGGAAAATGAAGAGGGGGTGGCAACACTGAAAAAGCAAGATAAAACCGCAGTGGAGGCGGCAGCTCCTCCTGTGAAGAAACAGAAAGTTGAGGAGCGTGCAGAGATGCCTGTGTTTGCTGATAGTGACGATGAACTGGAAAAGAGTGAAGGAGAGGAAACTGAAGATGAGGAGGAGATGGAAGAACAGGAGCCTGCAAAAAAAAGCTCAGGTCCAGACTCTGGTCTCTGCTCAGAGGAAGATGATGATGATGATGAGGACGATGAGGAAGATGACGAGGATGATGATGATGAGGAAGATGGAGATGAGATTGTAAAATCAAAGATGTCCTCCAAGCATCTAGAGGAAGAAGAGAAAGACATGGAGGATGCAGAGATGGGTTATGAAACTGCAGGTACTTTGTTACTACGTAAAACGTCCCAAATAATCCAAACATTAGATTTTATTATTTGTTTTCAAGTGATCTTAATTTAATTTATTCAGATTTAGGAATTCTAAATTAAATCATTCTGTGTTCACTTTGTCATACCCTAAGCTGCCTTTACTAATTTTCCCTTATACTCCCCTTTTTGCCTGTTTTTATTATTACTATTATTGAATTTTACTGCTCTGAAATCCCCTTTTGAACATGTAAAAAACATGTATTTTGTTTATGTGGATGTTTATGTTGAAGGAGCACTACGATGGAAGGAAGGTTTGGCCGAGAAAGCAACAGAGGCATATTTAAGACAACAGCGTGCAGCTCCAAACCTGCGCAAGCTAGTGTACGGCACAGGTGAGTTATGAGTACTGACATTTAATTCACTCCCTCCCTGAAAAAAGGCACAACATGAGGATCAGCATTACCGGTAATTTTCATAAAGTACATGAACCGCTATTGCCAACCTATAATGTTTCTGATAATTGTATGTTTCTCAGTGGCGGAGGAGGGAGACGAGGATTCTAATGATGAAGAAGAGCTGGGCGGTTTATTTAAAATCAGCCGTCCAGAGAAGAGTAAGAAAGTACGAGCGGATGCGATGGACTGCTCTCGCTTTCAGCCAGACAGCAGCCATGACTGGGATCAGGAGGAGGTGAGAAGCAGCATAAAAACACATGTGCATATGCATTCAAATGTATTTGCATAATGAATTTAAATGTGCATTTTGTTGAATTTGTTGTCCATGTCTTGCTTTCTTAAGATTTGTGTCTTTTCAGATGCTTGCATCTATCAGGGACTGTTTTGTGACTGGAAAATGGGAGGAGGATAAAGATGCTTCAACGCTGCTTAAGGAAGATGGTAAGAAAACTTAATGCACCAGATATCATCAGCAGCTGATGATTCTGAGCAGTTCTCTGCCATAAGGGTGTTAAAAGTACTGGTACTTTGGCACTTGGTCAATTCTAATGCAAAAATGTTTACGATACAGAATTTACTACAGTATGTATTAATTTAAAAAAAAATAGGCCTTGCAGTGTAAATGCAGATTATTTGACCTGCCACTGTTTAGTATGTAATTAATATTAATAAAAATAGTATTGATTGAGCTCAATTATTACTTTTAAATGTAGTATCTAATATTATTTATATAAATGCAAAATTTGAAAGTAATATTGGCCTGGTTTTTACAAACAGGGCTTAGATTAAGTAGTTCAATTTAAGGACATTTAAAGACTCCCTGTGGTGAAAATAAAGTATTTAATGTTGTTTTTATGTCTATGTGTTGTTTTTAATATGCTTTAAGACAAACCCTGTGCAAATTCATAAGTCAACACCATTGCTGAGTATTTTCTCCTTAAAACTGCAGTGAACAAAAGACAGTCTCAAAAACGCTGGTGTTTCTGACGTCACAAACTACCTTGTAACCAATCACATCAACATGCGGGAGGGCTTTAGCATATCATTAACAGCGAACTAGCAGGAGAGTCTCGAGAAAAGCCAGGTTATCCCGGTATATTTTTCTGTTGATATGAAAAATTGTGTACAATTAGCAATATAGCAGGTGAATTATGTATATGATGTATATTACAATGTTATAATGAATTGTATGCCTTTCTCCACTGACATTCTAAGTTGTTCAAAGCACTCTTTTACTCATTTTGGTGATCAAAATTAGTTTTAAGGAATAAAATTGAGTAGCAGTAGCATTTATAAATGTGCCTTTGAAAAAACATTACTGGTGTGCATCTTGAGACAAAATAATGGCACTGACATATTTTATGATATGCTAAAGCCCGCCCACACACTGATGTGATTGGTTACAAGGTAGTTTGTGACCTCAGAAACACCAGTGTTTTTGAGACTGTCTTTGGTTCACTGCAGTTTTAAGGAGAAAATACTCAGCAATATTTTAAGATATGTCAGTGCAAGTTGCTTTTAGTTAAAACAGCCCAAACATGCATTTTAGTCCGGGACCAGCTTAAGCCTTGTCTGTGAAACCGGGGGTGAGTGTATTCGAAACTTGGAATTTTACTGGTTTTGATATTGACTACTGAGATTTTGGTACTGTGACATCCATTAGGGATGCACCGAAATGAAAATTCTTGGCCGAAACCGAAAACCGGAAAAGAGGAAACCAAGGCCGAAAACCGAAACACCGAAAGAAATTATGCCAATTATTGTTAGTACCATTGCATTTATGGCTATGACTGTGTACTAAGTTTACTAAAATCAAGGCATTGCAATTGCATAAATTAATATTAAAGTTTCAAAGAATAAATCCATTAAAATTTTATGCAAATATTTATTTAGCATTTGCAAAGTATAAAATTAAATGTTTAACTTGACCCCACTCATGTGTACATTAAATAATAATGTAAAAGCCTACTGGCCTGCAGAAAGGTTTAAAAATGAAATGTTCTCTCATAAAAACAAAGTGCATTTAGGTCAATACTGCCATAGCCCAAAATAATATCTGCAGTTATATGCTCATGGACGTGAGTTGCAAAAACCATAAACAGCTCAGGTAAACCTCTGAGAAATGACGGCTGCTCTGCACACACACGCAAAGGTCTCTCGCTCCCTCTCTCTGCCGCGCGCGCTACGTATGCGCGCTCATGCTCGCTCGCGATTCCGGGAGATTTAAACTAATTTGCGGGCATTAGGGAGCCGGTATCAATACGCGGGAGACTCCCGGAACTTCCGGAAGACTTGGGATGTCTGTGTTTTGAAAATCGCTGTCCGTGGGTCACTCTTAGATATATTTAAATACGTCCACACCGCAGATATGTAATGTTGCTTCAGACAAGCACGTGCAGGTCGCGGTGTCTGCTGTTTGCGTCATCACAACATTTCGGCCGTATTGTTTCGGTGATAAAAGTCTTTCGGCCGAAAACCGAAAATGCACTTTTGCGCCATTTTCGGCCGAAAATTTTCGGTGGCCGAATATTCGGTGCATCCCTAACATCCATATTATATAATTTATTTCATCCCTCTTGTCTTTCTAGATGAACTCTATGGAGATTTTGAAGATTTGGAAACGGGAGAAGTTCACAAATCAAAAGCTGGGAATAAAGACCAAGCTGAGGTATTAAAATCAAACTAGTTTTAAAGCATTATCTTCTGATTGCATCTGACATGTTTTTGTGGTGCCTATTTATTTATTGCATTTTTAATTTAAACACAGGGAGGAAATGATGATGAAAAGAATGATGGTGGTGGTGGTGATGATGATGAAGAGGAGGAGGCTCCCCAAGTGAAACATGATGATGCTGAAGTTCAAAAGAACAAGCGTTTGGAGAAGAAGAGGCGGTTGAAGGAGAGGTTCAATACACAATATGATGATGGCGACGCCACATACTTTGATGACCTGAAGGAGGAGATGCAGAAACAGGCTGAGGTCAGAGGTCAAAGTTGAGTCAGTCACAGTCAGCCTCCTTGTAGAGGAGAGCAAGAATAAGTGTAACATTACATTTTTTTGTTCCAGTGATACAAACCTGTATGCATTTCTTTGTTTCTGTGAAACAAAAGAGGATATTTTGTAAAAGGCCCCAGTGTTTTTAATATTTTTTAATTTTTTATATACAATGAAAGTCAGTAGACCCTACTGACTTTCATTGTATATATAAAAAAAAAAAAAAAAAATTACAATGATGTTGAAACAGATGTTACAATGAAACAGTGATGTTTTTTTATCTGGTTGACTTTCACTGTATGAGCAAAAACATTCTTCAAAATATCTTTTGTGCTCCACGGAGGAAAGCCATACAGATTATGTAGGTTATGTATGTATGTATGTATGTATATAAAAGTGAATGATTTAAATTTTTGGGTGACCTACTCTTTTAATTGAGAATTTCTATCATACTGACTCTCCCCTTCGTGTTGTAGCTGAACAAGCAAGAGTTTGAAGACATGGATGATGAAGTTCGAGTTCAGTACGAGGGCTTCAGGCCAGGCATGTACGTTCGTGTGGAGATCCCTGCTTTACCTTGTGAATTCGTCACCAACTTTGACCCCCACTATCCCGTCATCCTTGGCGGTTTGGGAGCGAGTGAGGGCAATGTAGGCTACTTGCAGGTAAGTCTATTTGTAGCAGACAATTGGATATTTTCCAACTTCCAGTGTAGTCGATAACCTTGTGAATAAAGTGAAGGACACCTGATGCAACTCCAAGCCAAATGTCATTACAAGGCAGGACTCGGTAAAAGATTCCAGTCCTTTCTTTATCTCCTCCACACAGATGCGTCTGAAGAAACACCGCTGGCACCATCGTATCTTGAAAACCCGTGACCCTCTTATCCTATCTTTGGGCTGGAGGCGCTTTCAGACCATTCCCCTCTACTACATCGAGGACCACAACGGGCGTCACCGCCTGCTCAAATACACACCTGAACACATGCACTGCGGTGCCACCATCTGGGGTGAGAGACAAACCATACACATACCTCTCCGGTATTGGAAATGTAACTGTATATGCTCATTCTCCCTATGTTTACTCGTGCTGCTTCAGCTCTGCTTGAGCGGCCAGTGTAATACAGAACACGTAGTGCATCTATGTTTGTCATCTTTTCACCACAAGTTATAAGCGGAGAACAGAGGATACTATGTTATAGTGCGTTTGTAAACATAATTCCATCTCTGCACTTTGATTGTTAGAACGGCAAACAATATGCGTTACTCTACACTGCACAAAACTCTGCATTTGAACAGTCAATAGCAAATACTTTAACAAATAATAAAACATACTTACAGGCAAATAAAGTGCTTTTGCTTTCACATAGAAACACACAGCGTCTACACTACTACAATAACTGAAGCCATGCCTTCTTTGCGTATGCATTTGGGCGGCATTATGCAAACATTTCCACATAGTGATCATGTGAGGGAGAATTCGATCCCTCTCTTTTAGATAGAATAAATATTTTTGTGGTAGACTTTGAGCTTTGTATATACATAGTATATAATGTTATTATTGTGTATTTATGGATTATTAACCATCAAATTATTGACAGATGTGAATTTTGATAATGCTGCATCTGTAATATTTTATTTAAAATAATTAAATAATATATGTAATATAATAATTAATACATTTAAAAACAAATAATTTATAAATAAAAAAATAATTTAATTTTGCCTAGGGCAACTCTATGCACATACATTTTCAGTTTGATTATAAGTTGTAGAGAGTTTTAATATTGTCCATTTTATGGATTATTGGACATGAAGATGATTGTCAGCATAGAATAATTTTAATATTGGGGCATCCACAATTATAAAAATAATACTTTTTTTGTGTCTATTGCAACTCCATGCCATGTTCTTTATGTAGGCCTCATATCTAAAACAAAATGTGAGTCATTTAGCAGCATCAAAAACTCAGAAACAAGCAATGCTGCGACTGTTTGAGCAGTTCTGCACAAGCTTGCTGACAGTTTGATTATTCGATTAGTTGTGAAGCTCTACTCTGTCTCTCACTTCTCCTTTCTTGTCATCTCATGCACATTCCACTCTTTCATTCTACTCTTCTCTAGGACCTATAACACCCCAGGGTACAGGCTTCCTGGCCGTGCAGTCGGTCGGAGGTATTAAGGTAAGACACCAGCATATGATGACAGCACAGGAGCAGCCTGGGTCACAGCTTCAGTCCAACAAAGGCTTCCCTTTTCTCTTGGACTCATCCCATCTTATTTCCCCTCAGGCCAGTTTCCGCATTGCTGCCACAGGAGTGGTTCTGGACCTGGACAAATCTGTTACTATTGTGAAGAAGCTCAAACTGATTGGATACCCTTATAAAATCTTTAAGAACACCTGCTTTATCCAGGTACTAGGGAGTCCTGCAGTGTCAGGAGTTTCTCAGCAATGTAGCGGCACAGCACACCAGGGAGCTGTAATAAAATACTCCTCATCCTCTCTCAGAATAATTGGACCCTCTTATTTTTGGTCTTTTTTCCGACTCTAAGGGAATGTTTAACACCGTCCTGGAGGTTGCGAAGTTTGAGGGTGCGTCCGTCCGGACAGTCAGTGGCATTAAAGGACAGATAAAGAAAGCCTTGCGCACCCCAGCCGGCGCCTTAAGAGCCACGTTTGAGGACAGACTACTGATGAGTGGTGAGTCAGACTTATTTCTGTTATAAATATTTTTGTTGGCTCAGTCGGTTTTTTACCAGGATTTATTCATTTGAATTTGTATATAATGAGCTGTGCTTTGGGAGTTTTATCAATGTGCTTTATTTATCAGAAAAGTCTATGATTGTAATGACTCCCAAGAAGCTCTGTTGTACATAAACAACCACCTTGTTAAAATGGAGGGTATTATTGCTGATTATTATGCTCCTCTCTGGAGAGACGGGCATGTGGAAAATCTTCCAGTGAGGCAGTTTGCGGATTCGAGGCTTATTAGGTCTACTGCATCTTTTATTAGATGATGATTTGTTTATATTAGGGCTGCGAAATGAATCAGAATAAAAAATCTGAATCCCTTTATGGCCGTGTGATTATTAAACCGCAAAAGCCTGTGATTTAATTAAAATATGAAAAAACACTGTGTTTCAAAGTGAAGGTGCATTATTCTGCGCTGTCTGTATTCTGCTACACACAGTTTACTCCAAGCAAAGGCAGAACACTCACGGTTCGCATAATTCCAAACGTTTTGGCTGCTACTAAGTATTATACAAATCTAATAACATGACACCAGGTCACAGAAAAGGAGCACAATAGAAAATCTTCATAGAAATGTCTTTCTACACTATTGTAAATGTTTTTGAAAGAAATGTTTATTTGATCAAAAATACAGTAAAACAGTAAATTGTGAAATATTATTACATAAAAAAAAAAAAAGTTTTAAAAAAGAATAACTGTTCTATTTTTATTTATTCTAAAATGTAATTCCTGTGATGACAAAGCTGAAATTTCAGCATCATTACTCCAGTCTTCAGGGTCACATGATCCTTCAGAAATCATTCTGATATGCTGATTTGGTGCTCAAGAAACATTTCTAATTATTATTAATGATGAAAACAGTGGTGCTGCTTAATACTTTTCTAGAAACCATAATACATTTTTCTCTCAGGGTTCTTTGATGAATGGCAACAGCATTTATTCAAAATCATTTTCAATGTTTTTACTGTCACCTTTGAACAAATTAATGCATGCTTGCTGAATAAAAGCATTCATTTCTTTACTAATTTCCTTCCTTCCTCACTATTAAAATCTTACTGACCCACATCTTTAGAATGACAGTGTATATAATATAACAACGTAGGTTAAAAAAATAATAAGGGAAAATGGAAATAAGAGAAAGTGGAATAGAAATCCACTTTGGTGGGTAGGAAATGCCCTGGTTATGACTTTTTGACATGTTTATCATATTTGCATATATTTTGTAAAATTTAATTAATATTAATACAATATTACAATAATATTTGCAACATAATTGTTTTCATCAAATAGTGCAGTCCTCTAATTTATATGAATGTGTGTCTTTAGATATTGTGTTTCTGCGCTCCTGGTATCCGGTCTCGGTTCCTCAGCTGTATAATCCAGTGACATCTCTACTAATGCCGGTTGGACAAAAGGACACATGGGGAGGTATGAGGACCCTCGGACAGCTTAAATACGACCTGGGCATCCGCAATAAACCCAACCAGGACTCACTGTACAAGGTAAGCCTTCTTCCAGAAATGTTAAGCCACCAGTTAGTTGTTGTTGTTATTGTTTGCTGTTGTACTCTTCATCTTCAACCCTGTCCTTGAATCCCACAGCCGGTTGTGAGGCAAGTTCGACACTTCAACCCCCTCCACATTCCCAAAGAGCTGCATAAGGCCCTCCCCTTCAAAACCAAATCCAAACAGATGCAGGCCAAAGGCAAGACGCCACGGGACCTGCAGAGACCGGCTGTCATACGAGAGCCCCATGAGAAAAAGGTGAGAGCCGTCCGTTTCTGTTTTACATATGTCATGCCTTTGTGAGCTTTTTTACCGTCATTATACTAAGACGGTTTTAATATCCACTATTAGTCTAAAGTTAATCCACCAAAGAAACCTCCAGAGTGCTGGCTGCGAAATATCATATTTCTTTAATCCGTGTCCCTGGCAAATACCAAGACAGCTTGCTGGCCAATTTCTTTACGAATCCCCTTTGAAATCCTCTCGTCTGAAAGATGACACGGGGGGTTACATTTTTAATCAATTTCTTTTTCTACTCCTGGTTCCAAGATATGGAAGGCATTGATGTGAGAAAGTAATAAAGAGTTTTTAATCATTGTCATCTTTTAATCTGCTAGACTTTTTTTTTTAATCATTCCATTAGAGGTTGGTGTATTAATTCTTAAAACTAAAAGGATTTATTCAGTTACAAAACTGTAATTACTAGGACAAGACGCTCGAAGGAATACAAGGTTAAGAGCCCATAACTTTCCAATTCTTTTATCACTCTCAATGCAACCTGCTGTCTTTTTGTGAGGTTTCTGGCCCATTGACCATTCAAGGAATACAAATAAATACAAAAAATAAAGAAAGGAAAACAAGTGCTGACATTATAGGAAATCAACTTGAAGGCACCTGAAGCACACTTATTTTTATTGTGAAGTTCATGGCTTTTGCAATAGTGATCACGTCAGTAAATACTTTAAAATGATGGTTCATTGTTAATTAATATTTGCTATTGCATTCACTAATGTTAATAAATAGATTTTTTTTTTTTAAATGCTACCAAAAAGATCCATAATGCATCAAAAAAAGTAAATGGCAAGTTGTGACATTGTAGGAAATCAACTTGAAGGCATTAAAGCACACTTATTTTAAATTATTAAATTTGTATATTTAAATTTTTTTTGCTTGTTTTTTTTTATTGTGCGGTTCAGGGCTTCTGTAATAGTGATCACGTCTGTGGTTAAAGAGCGAAGATAGTTGAGATAAAAGGTCTAACATCATGTTTACTTGGTTTGATATTTTGTTTTCTAATGCAGTGAAGGTCATGTTTTGTGAAGAGTGACTTATTTTTAAGTGCCTATGTTCTTTTGGGGACCATGGCATGTTGTCATGTTTTACCCTTAAGGGCTCGTGTCTCAGTTTATCAATAAAACCTCTAAACCTTTTCCACCAGGTGGCAGCGTTGATTCAGGCTCTGAGCTCAGTCTACGCATACAAGAATAAGAAGGCGAAAGCAGAACAGAACACCAAGCACAAAGAATTCCTGAAACAGAAAGAGAAAGAGGATGCAGAGAGGCAGAAAAGGCTGAAAGAGGAGAGAAAGAAGACCTACCGTGCAATGGGACAAAAAGAGAAGAAGAAACTCAAATCCAGCCTGAAGGGAGCATCCAAGGACAATTGAGTCTACCTCAACTCGCACCTGATTCTGTTAGACTGTGACTCCAGGCCCATCAGATCACGCTCTTATTTAGACAGTTCTTATTTAGACATAATTTGATTCTCACACCAGCTGCTGTTTCTAAGCTGGCACAAGAGTCGAGATGATGACACCGTGTGAGACCGGAATATGGGTATTGTTGAAGTCTAAAAGATACAATCTCACCAAAAACAAGAACAATAGAACTGCCTGGTGAATCTGAAAGGATTTTCTATAAAAAAAAAAAGATGGTAACTCTTTACAATAAGGTTCAATTAACATAAGGTAATGCATTAGGTATAATAAACTAACAGTGAACAGTTTTACAGCATTCATTAATCTAGGTTTTTTTATTGTTAATTCATGTTTGTTCATAATACATTAACAGAAGTTGATTTGTACAACTTGTTAATGTATTAGTGGATTTATAAATGAACCTACATCAGTAAATACTTAAAAATGATGGTTCATTGTTAATTCACATTCGCTATTGCATTCACTAATGTTAATAAATGTAATCTTTTTTTAAATGCTACCAAAAAGATCCATAATGCATCAAAAAAGGTAAATTGCAGTTTCTTCCTGATATCTACCACAGTCACGTGAAACCGCTTATACTTGTGGTGTTATATTTTTTTCAATAAAAATCCATTGGAAAACGGGTAAGGAAATGTTTGTTTCATATAAAAGGGTGGGATGCTTGTCAACATTCAGTGTAATCAGCTTGTAATGAATTATTTAGCAGGGGATGGAGGTGCCTACTCGCTGGCCCTTACATTTTTATCCTGTGAGGTCTGGTTTTAACAGCCTTGTTTTTTTTTAGCCATTAGTGAGTTGGTGTGATTTTGTGCTTTTTTGTTGTTGTCAGACATAATCATCTCCCTGCTGCCGAGCAGTTTCTTGTTTTTTTTTCACAAAGCAAAACGGCAGGTTGATGAAAAGCCTATGAATAGCAACTGTACTGCAATTTGTCAGCATCAGGGATTGTATGGACAGATGTTCAATAGTGCGGGGAGTGTCTCCATATGTGCGATTGAGATTTATTGACGGTGGTAATTAAGCATGTGAGGTGTTTCGGTGCCTTTAGAGGAAGAGAATATCAATGAGATGGTCCTGCAAAACTGAGTCTCTCAGAACTAATACATGTTTGTCCTGAACCTGTCTCCAGTCGGTAGCAATTAACTGCACGGTTTTGTTCTTCAAATGTCTTATGCTTGAATTAGCTGGTGAGTGCTAGTCGCACGCGCCAGCCAGACCTTTGACATATTGAGTTGTACGCTGTTTAGGGCTGGTTTATCTAAAATAGATCATACAGTAATAATAGACTATCATGGAGGAATTAATTGAAGTAATGGCGGTTTCTGTGAGCAGCTGCACAGAAAACACTGGGAAAAATCCTGGAAAATATGTTTCTAATCAGAATCTCTAATTATAAGAACACACTATTTCACAGAGATGGCTTAGAAAATGAAGCGTACTATACATATAATAGTATATTAATAATACTAAAATAACATTAGTTCCTCTTTATATAAACCTAATACCTTAAACATGATTGTTTTCACACAAACTGGTCTATTTGAGCAAACTAAATGGTATCTTTCTGTTACTAGACAAGAACCAAAAATGTATAGGTCTTACTGTGTTTTGTTGGTTTCTCGTGGTTGCTTCTGGCTGAGATTGTGTGGTAGCCCATTCTGTTGAAGGAAAGCTGATTGGAGAGGGTCTGAAAACACTTCAGGCTAATCAAACTGTAACAGCCTAAGATATGTCTGCAAGTAAGTCTTTGTCTCACGTCAAGTCTAGATATACTGAATTTCCCCAAGGTCGCCCATTTTATCTCACCATTATTTTGAATTATAATGCTGAAAACTGTTGTGTTTTTTACAGTGTATCTATCGATATCAAGCTTTGAAGGTACCTGAGTAGTTTAGGGATACACGAATGCTTCAAATTGATTTTCAAAAAATGGATGAAAAAAAAAAAAAGTGTTTTTTCTTTTTCTTTTCTCCCCAAAACAATATGGCTGTAGTAGCGATAGATATTTTTGTTTGTCTTCTCTTTAGCAAGTCAAGTTGCAGTGTGGTTTGGTAGCTACAGATCTATGCTAGTAAGCAAAATGTTGTTTCGAACACTCATGGAATATCCCAGTTTTGCTGGCCACAAGCTCTACAATTGTAATTGCAGAAGTTATTCTTTAGATAAAGCAGGTGCTGTGAAGATCATTGGGTCAGTTTAATGCATTTCAGCATCATGTTACATTGGCTGGTGCTTGACAGGAGACTTTTGTGTCCAGTGTAATGGGTTTGTTACCATTTTCTGACTGTCATCGGCTCCCTGGTATATCAAGTATATCGTTTTCCCATTCCCCCCCAAGATACACACATAAACACACAACAGTCTTATGAATTGCTGATGGCCATCGGAAAAACACTCGCTTGACTGGAAATATATGGGTAAACTGAAACTGCCTTTCCCATGATTTTTTTTCCGATGTCTTTCATCGTAGTTTGTCACCCTGCACCTCTACTCCACTGCTCAATGTGTTCGTCAGGACTTTGCCGGTACTGCTAGCTGAAATAGCTCTTTCCCCTTGAACAATGTGCAGACTAGCAAGGCCAGTCATGCAGTTCTCAGAAACCTGATCTCCTTTATGCCTCTGTGTGACTGTGCGGGAAGTCAGACTGTAGTCAGTAACTGTTGGTGCTCAGGGACATGCAGGATCACTTGTGTAGGCTGGAAAATTGGTGGAAAGACTAGCACTTGAAACATTACGGGGGTGAGGTGGTCACACTACACTTTGCATATGGATAGACTGTTCATCTTTTGTTGTGTACCAATGTTTCCATTTGGTCAACCTATATTTTGACTAGTATTTAACCATTAGAAGACCTGTACAGCTGAAAATAAATCGCTGTTTATTTTATTTTATATTTATTCAATTTCCTAAAGCTTAAGAAGGTTTAATATGGTCTCCCAGTCTGACCATCTAAAAAAAATGCCCCAAACCTCTCTACCAGCCTGAACTGGCTGGGAGACTAGCTAGGACCAGTAAACCAGCTTAGGCTGGTTTAAGATGGGGTTTTACATAACACATTGACCAGTTTAAGCTGGTATCTGGGGTTTGAACCTAGTTACTAACTGATCGAAGTTAGTCTCATGGTGGTCCATGCTGATCATTGGGTGGTCACTATTATTTAAACAAGAAAATGTCAATGTTGAGTATATATGGGACATGAATTTACATTAAAAAGCTAAATGACTTTGCCTCCTCATTTCAGAGCACCACTGCATGCCACTGACTCAAACGTACATACTTTATAATACATTATGAATTTTCTGTCATTTACTCACCCTTATGTTGTTCCAAACCTGTATGAATTTCTTTCTTCTGCTGAACACAACAGATATTTTGAAGAATTTTGGTAATCAAACAGCCTTTCTCCTTCTATGGATGTCAATGGCTACTGTCAACTGTCTGGTTACCAACATTCTTCAAAATATCTTCTTTAGTTCAACAGAAGAAAGAAACTCATACAGGTTTGGAACAACATAAGGGTGAGTAAATGATGACAGAAGTTTCATTTTAGGGTGAACTATCCCTTTAATCGAACACACCGCAACCAGCTGATCAAGGTCTTTAGGATTACTGGAAGGCTACAGGCAGGTGAGTTTTATCAGTGTTGAAGCTAAACTGCCAGAACAGTGGCTGCATCTGAAATCGCATACTTTTCTACTATATAATAGGCCTATGTAAAAAAAAAAACTGTAGGCTATGTGATAAAAGTAGTATGTCCAAATTCACAGTACTGATAAAAGAGTAGGCAAAAAGCACCCGGATGACCTACTACCTCAGGCGAGATTCTGAAGTGTGCATACGATAAGACACTTTACCATCCCATCAGGCCATGGGAGAGGATTGCCCATCCGTGACCTAGAGTGTGACATAATATCCTGTTGCCCATATTTGTGGGGGCAAAAATAATTTTACATGCTTGAAGTCTGATGTGACTGCACCTTTACTATCACCCACACTGAAACCAAATAAGCAAATTAACGCAAGTAAAAAGTGTTTATTTACATTTGACAGAAGAAGCTTGGCAGACAACAAATAGAAGCTGTGCAGTGTATGTTATGATATATATTACATACAAAAAATATGGTATAGTCAAATTGAGTTTCACATAAAAAGCCCTCCGTAGTCAGTTGTGGAGCTTTTCGGCCTGCAGGGGTCCTGGAGTAGTTCTCCTCCAGACGTGGTGATTGCTTCCTCCTGGAGGAAAAGCAGACCATCAGCCAACGAAATCAACATCAGTCCTGGGACAGCTAAGTATTAGCAACACTATCAATTCTCTGCATCAAACGCACAGATGGAAGGACAGGTGTGCTCGCCACGTTTATGTTCCTCATGCCCCATGGGTTCTGCGATCGCCCTGTGAGCTTGTTTGTCAGTCGTGCTACGACAGTTGTAGTATTCAGAGTACAGAAAAAGTTCAGAAACAGCATCAATACTCCAGTCTTCAGTGTCACATGATCCTTCAGAAATCACTCTAATATGCTGATTTGATGCTCACGAAACATTTCTTTTTATTATCAATGCTGAAAACAGTTGTGCTGCTTAATATTTTCGTCATACATTGTCTTTGATGAATAGAAAGTTTTGAAATTAGTCTTTACTGTTACGTTTGATTAAATGAATGAGTCCTTACTAGGGGTGTAACAATATCGTGGATAGTGACAATATGTATTGTGTATAGTTCAGCCAAAATGAAAATTACTGTGAGAAAAAAAAATCAAGTGTTCAGAGTTTTAGTGTTAGTACTACATTAAACTTAATGTTGAATATAATGTATAATACAATGGGGGAATATTTGTGGGTCATGATAATGCCAAGTGTCTTATATTTAAAATAATGTAGGCCACTTTTTACTGGTAACATATCTAGTCAGTGACAGTGCAAGCATATTCATCTAAAATAATTCTGTATTTTCAGCTTCAGAATCATGAGTATTTTTATTCAGGGGTCACCATTGTCCGGTGCATTGGGTTACCAGCATCAAGTCCAAGCCTATTCATTTACACCCACAATGTAATATCAAATTTACCATTTTAATCAACAGTAAATTTACTCATAAAAATGTAGGCCTACATGTAAATTTAATGTCTTGGAGTATCGCAATAATATCGTATCGTGAGTTCAGTATCATTATAGGCCCTATGTATCGAATCGTGACATGAGGGTCTCATCATTACACCCCTTAATAAAAGTATTAATTTCTCACTCAAACATTTTTTTACTGAGCCCAAAGTTCTAAAATACAGTAGGCTATATACAATAGTGTGTACATTATATATATATTTATTTTATATTATTTTTATCCAATGTTGTTATCGTGTTTGTTTAGTGTTTATCTTTGTTTGATAAAATATGTCTCATCACGTTTAAAAAAATCATTTAATTAGGAGACATTTTGTTAACATACATATTATGAGTCCTTTACTTTAATAGACATATCGTGTTCGATTTCTTGCTAGCTAACAATCTCTTAAATCACCTTCCAAGACTTTGTCTACTCCAAGAAAGAGGGCTTACCTTATGGAAGTCAATGAGGTCAGCTAAGGTGGCGTGACGGTTCTGATCAACGCCTAGGAAGCTGTAATAATCACCCGAGGCGTCAATGAGGAAGTGCTTAAAGCCAAAGGTGGTACGGCAGGACAACGTGTAGCCCCAGATCCGCTCACTCACTCTGACCAAGAAACAGCCTTCTGCGGCATTGGTCAGCAAAGCCTCTGACTCCTGTCGTGATATTATTCCTGCAGGGGTTAGAGATGGGTGACAGTGAGAAAGACAGATGGAGAGCCAGAGACTGGAGGAGGCAGAGTGACAGACAGGAGGCAGATATGGAGAGATATTGAGTGAGAGTGCAGCTGGAAGTGCAGGTGTTGTGCTCTGATCTTGGAGTGACGCTGGCAGCGTTCTCGTGTTTCCTGGTCGAATAACGTCACTCAGATGGTCGTTAATCTTATCATTGTCCAATCAGAGGCCACACTGTGGCTCCACTCATGCTGTCACAAGCTTTGTATTATTGAGTCTTTCTGTCTGCCTATTTCCTCCTCTCTCTGTCTCTTTCATTATTATTTTCTCGATTTAATCAATGTTTAGTTCAGTGCAACCACTGAACTACTGCTCGTTCCCACTAAACTGTGACTGAACTGTGAGTCCATTTCTAAAAGACTCCTGTCAACATTGTGGAGTGCAGCGTCAGCGTTACCCTAGCGCCGGTCAAGCGTTGTAATGTGCCACTTAAAGTTCAAACAATTTCAACTCTAACTTCAAATGACCCCGTTTGCCACTGACCTTTTGAAGTGCAGTCAATGGTCAACAGACAGTTCTCACAATGTGTCTATTTTCGCAAGCTTTTGCTAGCTTTGCACGTTCGCTTGTAATTTCTTATAGGCCTACATGATTTTGTGTCTTTTTTTTCCCTCTATCTATCCATTACTGTTCAAAAGTTAGTAAGTTGGTAAGGTTTTATAATATTTTTGAAAGAGTTCTCTTATGCTCACCAAGGCTGCATTTTTTTAAAATAAAAAAATACAGTAGGCTAATATTGTGAAATATTATTACAATAGAACGTAACTCTTTATACTATAATGTAATTTATTCCTGTGATGGCAAAGCTGGAATTTCAGCTGTTGTTACTCCATTCTTCAGTGTCACAGGATCCTTCAGAAATCCTTCTAATATGCTGATTTTCTACTCAACAAAAACATTTTTGCAGGGGAAAATGTTTATCATGGCCACGAATTAAAGGGATAGTTCACTTTGAAATTAATTTTTGATATGTTTTAGCTTACCTCAAGGGCATCCAAGATGTAGGTGTCTTTGTTTCCGCAGTAGTTTCAATTTTGATATTTTTAGGTCAAACCGTTCTTGTCTGTCAGTCATATAATGCAGGTCGATGGTCACTGTCTCAAAACACAAGCACAGAGTCCAAATTAAAACAATTCCCCATCGTCCAAATTAAACAATTCCCCATCGTAAGTACACATTGATGGCCTAAGACACGAAACGAGCGGTTTGTGTGAGAAAACGAACAGTAGTTATATCGTTGGCTACGGTTTCGTTCCAATGAACTGCAGTAGCCAAGGCGACATCTATTTATATATCTATACCCGCCCGCGCCGTCAGATCATTTGGACGTGTGCTGTGTTCAAGAGATAACAACGATATAAATACTGTTCGTTTTCTCACACAAACCGCTCGTTTCGTGTCTTAGGCCATCAATGTGTACTTACGATGGGGAATTGTTTAATTTGGACGATGGGGAATTGTTTTAATTTGGACTCTGTGCTTGTGTTTTGAGACAGTGACCATCGACCTGCATTATATGACTGACAGACAAGAACGGTTTGACCTAAAAATATCAAAATTGAAACTACTGCGGAAAAAAAGACACCTACATCTTGGATGCCCTTGAGGTAAGCTAAAACATACCAAAATTTTATTTCAAAGTGAACTATCCCTTTAACAATTAGCTCCCACAACTTTCTAATATGTCAGCACGCTTTACTAATTCGTCCCCTCGTTTTAAGTAAATTGTGCGCACTGTATAATCATTTCTTCCCTCCTTTTACCAAATCACGAGCACGTTGTAATAATTCGTTCCCTTTGTTTAAGTTCAATCAAAATGAGGGAACTAATTAGTTCAACGTTTACTAAAACGAGGGAATGCGAAGTCGTGAGAACGAATTCTAGTTTACCGTCTCGTGAAATCGCTCTTCCTTTACATGTTGTGTGGAGGTCAAAGTGCTGGATGATTCTTGTGCTGAAGCCCTGACGGAAGATGTGAAAGGTCCTTAAGAGCGTTTTAGCTGTCTTTACCGTGGAACCAGGGGGCGATGGTGTTGCTGCTTCGCTCATAACCCGCTCGTCTCGGTCTCTGCTCCTCTTTAAACCAGCGAATGATGGATTCTCGAGAGTTTGGCCTAGGTGGACGAATCCAAACTGGGCTGAAAGGCATTGGAAAACAGTTTTGTGATGTGTGGTTAGCCTTCAAGTGTTTCATTGTTCGTAATTGACTGTTCACTTAACAGACTAGAGTACGAGAGTGTGTTTAGTCTGGAATGCAAGTTACGCTACTCAACTTAATTTTTTTTAAATAATATCACACTCAACACAAATGCATAAGGTATGGTTGGGATCAGTTATCATTGATTTGATTATTGATTTTACCATTCAGTGAGTGACTGTGTGACTGGATTGCTGTAACGACGGTGTTGTCGGCGCCTGTAATGGCCTGAAGTGAGTTGGCCAGTACTTGTTACAGGTGAATGGCTGGCCTCAGCTGGAGGGGTCGGATGTTCAATGGCCGCGCCGTGCCGTCGGTTGTGACCCGATCCGTTCGGGTGCGTCTTATGGAACAGGCCGCTGAGTCCAGCCACCAGGCCCTTCTCGATAGCCCGCAGAGACTGGCGCTTGTATTCATCTCTAGCCCATCGTGCCTTGCACTTCATCTCCTCATCCGCCGCCTTGGAGCGTCGTACTGTGGGAATTGGAGAGAAATTTGAATAGAAATAAGCTACTTTATATTAGAGCAGACAAAGTTCCCATTCCGTTTGTTCTCTCACATTGTTCCTGCCATTCTTTGTCATCTCTCTCACTCCTCTTTTCCTCCTGCTTCAGAGAGATGTACAGCTCCTTTGCTCTCCTCTCCTCAGTTTGGCGGATTTCTTCCTCGCCTCGCTGTCTCTCTTCCTCCTCATATTTCTGTGAGAAAAGGAGAAAGAATCAGCCTTTGCTAACACAAAGGCACAGAAGTTTCGCCGCAGCTTGCTTTAGTTTTTGCATTTTCGGTGCCATTAAGCTGGGAATATAAATGATTATTTCGGTGGACAATGTCATTAACCCAAACATCAGTGCTTTCAACTCTATTATAGATCAGGCGTACAAATGTTGGCCTTGTGTCTCAGAGATCACTATCTAGATTCAGAGAGGTTGCCAACTTTTAAATAATTCATTCTCAGAGCATGGAACACATAGCAATTAAGCCTAATTAACCTCAGTCTCTATTGGAAGGCCATTATTAAAGGCCTGGTTGAAGAATAAATGCAAGGACCCTTAACAATTGGATCTTTTGTCACAACTGAGCCGTCGAGATCAAGATTTTTATGCTCTTTTGCGGGGGTTGTAAATGTATTATAAAGTATGTAAGTATGAGTCAGTGGCGTGCTGTGGTGTTCTTAAATGAGGCGGCAAGAAATGTAACTAAAAGTAAATTCATGTCTTAGTTATACTCCATGTCGACATTATTTACAGTGTAAAAAAAAAAAAATATATATATATTGTATTTTTACATTAACAATGTAATTAATGTTCTGTTTATTAAAACCATAAATCTCATTAGGTTAGTGTTTTAAGCATTTTCATATTTATTCCAAACTAAGAACTAAGAACGCAATGCAACGAATTTAGTTTATTTGTGAACTGATGTTCAGCTGTTATTTTCATTCAGGGGAGGCAGGAGAGACGCGGGTTTCGCTGTGGGACAGTGTGACTTTAGATGATTCATACACTTTAATGTCTTATTTTCTAATATTTGTGTTGTTTTATTTTTGTATTGTGAATTGTTTTTTCATCCAGATGTTTTGAGGAGGCACTGCCTCCCTTGTTTCCTCGGAGGAAACGCCTCTGGTGTGAGTGTGTGTTTGTTTTTTTGTCTTTAAAACCCGAGGACACGAGGCATAAAGCTTTATTCAATGGGTTGTTTAGAACTGTGTCCCCCTTTCAAAAGTTGCATAAAATATTCTGTGGTTTTGTCATATCTATTCAAAGGAACATGTTCCAGCCAAACCCACCTTCAGTTCCTCTCTAATGCGATCTTCCTCTTCTTCCTGCTTGGCTGCCTTTCTGTCATCTGTCTCCTCCTTCCATTTTTCCGCCACGAAGCGAGCCTTCTCCTTTGCCATGGCATCTCGAAACTTCTTTTCAATCTCTGCCTCCTTCACATGCCTCAGGAAATTCAGCAGAGCTTGAGTGATGCACTTTCTATCCCCCTGTACTTCTATCATTATCACCACCCCCCACTCTCAATTTTTAGATGAATCACATCTGTCAATCTTCACCCACCCTCAGTGTCCCACTGCACCCGTCCCTTGACCCTGTCCCATGGTTTTCTCACCGGAGTTCCTGTGCCTCTCGCTGGGCCTGCTTCCTGGCTCTCTCCTCCATCAGCTCTTCCACGATGTCTTCAAAGGGCTTGTCCCCCGGGGCCTCCCCCATAACCCATACCCATACCTCTCCATCTAATCCCAGAAGCCACTGAATGCCTCTGCGGTCGCCTGGGAAAAGACACCACACGGCAAACAGTGAAATGATAGCTTGAGGAAACACACTTTCCAGACCCATCAGACCGAATTCAGATAAGATAAAGACAAAATAACACAGACGGCGCGACAAAGCTGGAAGAGATTATCCTACTGGGATCCTTTGTATGCTGCGGGGAACATGACAACTGAACAAGATAATGGAGGAACTTTTGAAAACAAGCGGACATTAGCTGTCAGTGCACAGACACAATCTTTGGTGTCTTTTGATGCAATGCACTTGCTGCATGATGTAATCCTAATCCAGCTCATTTGCACCACTTCCTTAAAGTTGATTTTTTGATCTTGATCTAAAGTACTTTCTCCAATCCCCTTTAATATGTAGAGATATAAGCAAGCCATTTGTAGACTGATTTCCCCAAAAGGTGACAATAGCTTGATTTTTTTTTTCTCTGAAAAAAAGGATGCATTAAACTGGCCACAAGAGACAATAAATGCAATCAATATTTAGAAATCAATTATTATATTTCACAATATTACTGTATTTTTTATAGAATAAATCCAGCCTTGGTGAGCATAAATATTAACCATGTGAAAGCATTTAACGTAACCGACATAACATTGCGGGGGGGATTATTCATATCTGAATCTAGCATTGAATGATATTTTAAATGGAATTATTTCCGAATTTTGCATTACAAATGATCAAAATACCAAATAGCCTAGTTCAAGAGCTTTTTTCAGAACAAATTTTCTTTTCTATTATTTGGTTTGAAAAGTATACTTGTGTTATCTTTCCCTAATTAATGCCACTAGGTTTGATAATTTATGTAGGCTAATCATTAGATGCAAAGACATACATCATACATTTTTAGATGTGGCTTAAATGTCAAAATACTTAACCACTGTTTATTAAAAAACATGTAGACATGATCAAATAAAGGTACAAATTCTCACTCTCACACGCTGGACTCACTCTTCTTGTTTAGAGCTTGGCTGGTGTCTCTTCCCTCCCTCTTGTTCCAGCGCAGGACCTGCTCCTCCCGAATCTTATAGAAGAGGATCTGCTTCTGCTCTTCGTTGAGTTCAGCCAACAGGTCAGGCTCTATATACATATCCTGAAGAATCTGCTGCATCATCCTGACGGATTGCCAAGTATATGTCCTTCTCGGAATCGTCTGACCTTTGTTTCTAGTCACTGCAGACTGTAAGTCCAAGTGTCTGTCTGTCTCTCAGGATCAGTCTTCCATGGCTGAGGAAGGCCTAGGGTTTGTACAGTGTAATGCACAGCTGATCTAAGTCTCTTTCTGAGTGCGGCATTACTACTGTAAGACTTTCTTTCCTTTTACTCTCCTTTTTATATACCTCTCTGTTCGACAACTGTTGATCACAAATGCATCCCTTCCTTTAATCTTGACCCGAGTATGGTCTCTGTCTCTCCACTACTCTCATCCTGCAATGGTGTTTTGTTCTTGCGTTTAGATCCTTTACATTTACATTTACATTTATTCATTTAGCTGACGCTTTTATCCAAAGCGACTTACAATTGCTATATATGTCAGAGGTCGCACGCCTCTGGAGCAACTAGGGGTTAAGTGTCTTGCTCAGGGACACATTGGTGTCTCACAGTGGATTCGAACCCGGGTCTCTCACACCAAAGGCATGTGTCTTATCCATTGCGCCACACCACCCCATATTTTATGGGGTTTAATTTCACCCTCTCCGCCCTCTATCTGTCTCCTGCTGTGATCCTACATGCCAGGTGTGTCTGACACTACTACCTGTGTGTGACAGTTCTACATGTTTTTTTTCAGTTCATTTTCAGGGTAAGATATATCTTCTGATGTGATTTTAGATTAATTGCCTCATTCAAAAATAGTTTTCTCTTAGGCTACACCTCTGCTACAATAATTACTTCAAATGTCAGATTGATATCAGCTATTTGCAAGCAATTACTCAGCAAGGTTAAATTCTGAAACAGACATTCTATTACGAGAGAAACATTTGTAATTATGATTGCAACACGAAAATTTGAGATTAATTGGTATACACAGTAGTATTTATGTGCTTGTGTGGCATGTTATCTGACCTGTCCCTTTCTTCCTTCCTTTTCATGGTGTAATCTTACATCTGCGACTCATATTGCAATAACCCTGCACTAGCAGATGGTGTTGACCCACCCACGCCCCCTCTTTTCACCCTGGACATTAGTTAGTCCTTGAGAAGACAATAATGTTCTGACTTGTCTTAAAGGGACGTTGGTTCAACAAGAACAATTTGCATGGCCTCGGTTTTCAGTTTTATTGGTTACATTTATCTGTTCACATGCTGTTTAAATGCCATCCGTCTAATTGGCACCTTTATTACTTTTGTGCCCGATAAATACTGCTCTGATTGCATCTGAATATTATGTCAATTATTTTGTTTAAAGTGATATCGCCCACATCGAGAACAGAAATCAAGTAGGTGGATCTTGGATCCTTATGGGATAGGGTGGACCTTTATTCTGTACCTCTATCAAATTATTATTTTTAATTAAATTAATGGGTTTTTAAACAACCTCTTAGGGGCTGTTTTACGACACCATTTTCAACTTAAAGCGGAAGACTTTTTATGTGTTTTGGCCAGGCTTTAGAAAACTGTTTTCAAAGTGCAAGTTTTTGAAAACGGTCTCCACGTAAACGACAAAAAATGCGAATCTGTGAAACCGATGACGTCAGGCACATGAGTATTACATGTTCAATATCGCCCTTTAATGGCCTGGCAGCAGAAAACAGAGTTTTTAGTCGTTTACACGGATCCGTGCGAATGGGGATCGTTTTGACAATAGTGTCGTCTCAACGCGGAAAACTCAAAGAAAAACCCTCTCAGTTTTTTCAGCATATCGTTGTCGTGTAAACGTACCCTAAGACAGGGGTGTCCAGTCCTGCTCCTGGAGGGCCACTGTTCAGCAGAGTTAAGCTCCAACCCCAATTAAACACACCTGAACCAGCTAATCAAGGTATTACTATAGGCATTCTAAAAACTTCCAGGCAGGTGTGTTGAGGCAAGTTGGAGTTAACCCTCTATGACATGAAATTTTATTTTGTCTGTAAAAAAATATTTCACCGCATTTTTGGGAGTTTGGGGGCTCTGATAATATATCCATCATAAAATGACCCTCCGCAAGCTCACTGTCCTCACTGTCAGAGGGAATGACCCTAACTGCTCGATCATTTTCCTTCCACTCATAACATTTTCTTGTGTCCATTTCCTGAAAGTATCAGTAGATAGTAAAAACATTGACTACTGGTGCATTCAAGTCAGAAAGAATGTTACAAGTTGAACGCACATGAACGCCACCACAAAGTCATAATTATGAGTGGGATAAATGTATTTCTGAATGCAGACAGTACAATGTAGTTTGTATGCGTTTTGTGTACTGCTAATGAAGAAGAGAGATACATTTATGAGCTGATAGGCTTGAGTGACCAAACTACATTTCCCATCATTCTCTGTGGCAGCATAATACAAACATTAAAGGTATAGCGGAGGATTTTGCCCGAATTTTAGAAAAGAACCGCCCTTTTCAATTTTTGAAAAAAAAGCACATGCGCAACACTCTACCTGCTCCCGAGAGGGAACGCCTTTTAAATGTGTGCACGAGAGAGCATGCACGAGCTAATCATAGCTTACATTAACTTTTACTAGCAGTGATTTTAAATGGATTTCTCCAAATAGCATGCCAAACTTTACCTGTCAAGTAGAAACTTTGCGACTGAGGCATCAGTGGGAAGCCCAACCTGTGTTTTGAGCGCACGCCATCGTGTGAATCGTGTGCACGAGCACGTACGACGGCCTTACGTAAACATATCACCAGAATGATTGACACTTAGGAGGACCAATAGCCTTGATGATCCACCCGGAAAAAGAAAATCCTCCGCTATACCTTTAACTAGACACATAATGCACATTCTTTAAGCTTTTTTTAAAGTTATTTCAATTTAAACATGTTAAAAAGTGATATTTATATTACCAGTCGGTGGCATTGTGTCCCATGTGGCTTTGCTTTCTGAAAGGACTGCTCCAACCCCAAACAAAAGGGGTGGTGAGAGGTCCAAAAAGGTAGTTTGTTGCTTGAGGGCAACACCATGCCATTGAGGGTTCTGCAGGACAGTGGCCCTCAAGGACCGATTTTGGACACCCCTAGTTTGTAGTTTAAGACAAACCTATTAACTAGAATGAATTGAATCTAAATGCGCTACATACGAGAATGCGCTCCATCACCCTGTTTTTATGTGCATTTTGAAGTATCGCATCAGAAACGAGTGATGGAAATGGCAAAAACAAAAAGCTTGAGGTGGTTTTTGACTTGTGCGAAAAAGAGTTCATGCGAATGATGGGAGATGAAAACGTATTTGCCGAATAAATTCTGACGTAGCGAACATTAAACCCACATGACTAATCGGCTGTTTACGCTGATGTTGTCTTATTTACTGTTGGTTACCAATACCACTGTTATCCTCTCAAATAACTTGATGGAAAAGCACCTAATTGTTTTTGTTTTTTTTACTTAAAAAATATTTGCTTCATGTTTGGATGGAAGGACGGAGGCTGAGTCCAAAATCACACTCTTTTTTTGTACTTGAGTTTTTGATGACCATTGCCTACTCTTTTATAAGTACTGTGAATTTAAACATACTACTCTTATCACAAAGTATGCGATTTCAGATGCAGCCAGGGTACCCAGGAGCAGGGTACCCATCTCGGCAGTAAGGGTTTGACATTAACTTGACATTAAAAACACTCTCAAGAGTCAAGCGCAGTTGCAAAATAAAATGATGATATATATTTGTAAAAACACTAATTAAAAATGATATATAGAAAACATATTTTTGCAGGTTTGTTTTATTTCTACAACATTATAGGCTACCAACCTAATCTCATGAGGAAAAGGTAACAATGTTACGAGGCGGCAATTTTGTATGAATTCGTATGTTAATCACACAAAAAGAGTAGTTTCAACTGACATTTATTTGCTTGAACAGATAAGAAGAGCTTTGCCAACACTGGTTCTGCGTAATTGTCTTTCTGACGTCAGTATTTTCATCTCCGTGCCTCTCTTCACCTCTCGTCCCCTGCCGCCCTTTGGACCTGATTTCTACAAGGGGCTTTTCATGTTCTGCATAAAACCCCCATGACCTCATAATTACTCTTCTCTCTCCTGACTATTATTCTAGTGTCACTTATTCATCCTAGTCACTATTAGCCAAAGGGAACAGGGAACGAGAGCAAGAGAAACAGAATAAAGAATGAGAAGAGGAATAGAGAAAGAGAATGAACATAAATGTGAGAGTAGAAGTAAATTAATGCATTTGGCAGTTAAACTGAAACGTTTAACATTCAGAATTATTGAAGCGATAATATTTTCACATCTACTGAAACCTGTCAAAGAGACTCCTGCGTTCATAGCAGAACTCTAACACAAATGCTAATTGCGCCATTGATGTAATAATCATGTCTAACAGTGAGACTCGTTATCAAATGCTATTAATCAAAAACAAAACCCTGTCATGCCTGTCCAAAGCTCAGTGTTTACGCAGCTAATTCGTGGTGGGCGAATTTGGGCAAAAGATCGAGACTAATTGTGTCATTTAGCCTTTCGCAATATGCAGCCAGCACTCTGCGTATATTTACTTTCCTTTCAAACCCACCGCGGCTTTCCACTCATCCCCATAGACTTGCGACCTGAGAGGGCCTCGCTTCCATTATGCGGTAAGCAGTGGCTTTTAAAAATTCTACTGCAGTACATAACATTATCAAAGATGTGCCCTGGATGTTCATGTCAGAGCTGCTAAATAAAACAGGGGCACTTTTCATCTTCATCTGATGATCTGTCAAGCCAAAATGGCCCTTATAGACCGTAGAGGACTGGGAGGAGCGAGGCCAATAAATAACGATTATTTACTCCATCTGATCACTGCGCATCTCACATCCAAATTGATACTTGGTATGTGTTTATTAATGCGGCGCAGTCACATACGCTGCACTTGTTTGATCTTTGCTGTCATAGTGTGTTTGAATGCAGGCTAGAGCATAAAAAATACTAGTCACTTGTTATAAAATGAAAGATGGAGCGGAGGAGATATGAATTGACAGCTGTCTACTACCGCTAGAAACTATGGGACTGTGGGTTACTGTGTCCAGTAGTCAGGGCCGGCGCTAGCTATAGGCAGAGCAGGCGATTGCCTAGGGCCTCGGGCTTTGAGGAGGGGCCTCCATAACCGTACACTGTAAAAAATTTGTAACACTCCCAAATCAAAATTTTCAATTGACCCATAACATCTACATTTTTCAATTGGCCCAAGTGAAATTCTGTAAATTCAAAAATTAAATGTACAGATTTTCACTTGGGCCAATTGAAAAATTTAGATGTTATCGGTCAATTGAAATTTTTGATTTGGGAGTGTTACAAATTTTTTACAGTGTAACATCCCCTATATATATAGTCCACCAGTCAAGACGGGCAGAAATACTAGCCTCATTGTTCATTGGATATTCTTGAATTGTCACGTTTTTTTCTGCTCAGTAGCGATCCTGTCTTTCTCTTCCACTTGATTTGTGTATAGCATATTTAAGGTAACAATGCAAATACATAATATCATATTACTGATATTAGGCCTAATAATATGACAATATCTGCAGTCAATATTGATTAAATGGGAGGGAAAAATCCTGCCCATACCGCAGCTATGAAAAAAATGATAAAAGCACTTATGTTCATTTACTGAAGTGGTATTCTGGAACTGTGAATAAATTGAATAAAACAGCAAAATAACAATAACAACAACAACATCTTCATTAAACAAAAAAGAGATTACCTTAGATAAAGTTTGATTAATATGTACATACAGTACCGGTAAAAAGTCTGGACCCATTACTATTTTTAATGTTTTTGAAAGAAGTTTCTTATTATGGTCTACAAGCCTGCATTTATTTGATCAAAGATACAGAAAAAAACAGGAATATTCAGCAAAGATGTGTTAAATATATAAAAAGTGATAGTGAAGACTTTTTTAAAACAACTTTTTAATAATCAAAAAATCCTGAAAAATAGTTGCCTATCACAGGTTATAAAATAAATATTAAGCACCATTTCTAACATTTGATAATAAATCAGAATATTATAAAGTTTTCTGAAGGATCACGTGACACTAAATTCAGCTTTGCATCACAGAAATATATTTTAAAGTATAGTAAAATAAAAAAACATTATTTTAAGTTAATAATATTTCACTATATTATTTTTCTGTATTTTTGATCAAATAAATCCAGGCTTGATGATCATAAGAAACTTCTTTCAAAAACATTAAAAATAGTAATGTTTCTAAACTAATGTACTGTGTAAGTAAAAATATACTAAATTTAAAATTAAATGTTGTATAAATAAAAAGGTTAGGAATCATATTTGTTTCAAGTGTTTTTTATTGGGGGTGGGGGGCCGCCAACATGAATTTTGCCTAGGGCCTCCTAATGTCTAGAACTGGCCCTGCCAGTAGTGTCCACTAGAGGCCGCTGTTTTTCAGTGCAACCACAGTGAGGTGCTGTAACACATCCTTAGTAGTAAGTCTGTGCCCTTGCCTTCCTCTCAAAACATAATTACTGCAGCCAGAATTGGTCCAACCGGCCCGAGCCCCATCCGGTAGACTCTTCCTGTGAGTGCTAATGAGAACAGCTCAGATGGCGCAGGAAATGAAAGTGGATGAAAATGAGAGACAATAGTGACACAGACTGGTTGACATGGCATGTCAATTTGACCTGGGGATGAAACAGACAGAGAGAAGACAGGGAGGTAATAATCTACACATACGCAGCAGTCACACTGTGCTTGGCTTGATGCCTCTAATTCCGTATTCAGATCTCATTTACTCTGCAAAGGTCACACATACGTCCTTTTCTACATAATATGATGGAGGCAGCAGCCTAAGTGTCTGAAACTAAACCTTCTTTTCACAGTGTGTGAATCAGTTTTTTGGCGTCGCAGAAGAACCCTGCTGCTTTTCTCCTCGCTACCTCAAAGGACACGTCCCCTTTCGCCTCCTGCAGGTCATTCTCCAGAGGAAGCCTCTGTCAGAGTCTGTCATCGGCGGCGCCAGCTGTGCCTTAGTGGAACCAGCATATAGATAGGCATTTTTATTTGCGGCTTGTCAAGCTATCTTTGGGGAAAGATGAAAAAAGTAGCAATTTAACAATTTTTTTTGTTAGTTATTGTTTAAAAATGTGATAAAAATAATGTAATTGATCTGTGTGATCTGTGTAAAACATTGGACAGAATTGTTAATTGCTGTAGATGTTCAGTGATATTAAAGGAACACGTCGAGCTTTTGGGACTAACAAGGTCACATGAGACACAGCCATCTTCTAACGTATACATACTGGGAACTATTTTCTCAGAGGGCGAAGCACTGCTACTTGGGCGGAGTGATTTGCTCGCAGCACTTGAGAAGCCCAGTGGTGAGGAGCAGAGAGTTCGCTCAGAGTTGGAGTAAATCACTCCGCAGAAGTAGCAGTCTGAGAATATAGTTCCCAGTATGTATACAGTTAGAAGATGGCTGTGTCTCATGTGACCTTGTTATCTGTACACACTATACAAATCACAACATGTAAATAGGAAAATGTTGCCGTTATTTTGTCACTTATTGGGAGCAGTATGCTAGCTGGAGCTGTTTACCTCCAGTCTTTGTGCTAAGCTAGGCTAGCAGTGGGAGTTACGGTACGCACAGAGATGAAAAGGGTATGTATGGACTTATCTAACTTTGGGGGATACGGTGAATAAGCTAAAGTCCCAAAAAGTCGGCGTGATCCTAATATATTGACTTTCTAAAGCCTATTTTAGTAATGTCTATTTAAAGCTTAACTCTTTGGCCAATTTCTTTGAGTTGCCTTGAATTTCTCTGCAATTATTGGGATATGCAATTAATTCGATTAACTAATCTCCATATGATCTCATTAATTAAATTAAAACTTTTAATCGATTGACAGCGCCAGAAAAAAACATCCCTTGTGCTGTCAACACAAATTTAACAGGAGATGCTTTCATCCTGACCAAAGCAGCCAGACAAAGAAGCAGAAAAACAGTCAAAGAGATCAACTGTGACACTGAGAAATGTTTTTATGTGACTGCTGGGAAGTTTGTGAGAGTGCCCTTCATGTTTATGGTGTGAGATGTATTTTATTATTTATTGATTTGCCCGATTTTGATTGTGACCCATGAGATGGAGGTAGAGAAGACAGTTCTTTAGCATCCCTTTGTCTCAGTAGTCAAGGTCATACACATATGCTCACTTATTTCTCTATGGATTTTGCTTGTGTGGCATTGATTATGATTGTATGTTGAGAATAGAGTTTAGCTGTGTCTGAATTCCCTTACCTTCAGAGTATGATTTGAATTCAATGATGACCAATTTCAAGACCATTGATGGAGTGTGTTCTATATAGGAATGCAGGTGAGTTAAATAGATTCACAAACATCGGCTACTACATCAACCATGTTCATATTGTAATTTGACTTCTATCTTTAACCTATGATGAATTAACTGCGAAACAACAATCTTTTTTTTTTTTGCATAATTATTTAACAATGTTCAAGAACTCTAAAAGGTGCATTGTATTGACAGATCTGTTGACAGAAATGCAATATCATATACATAACTATGTTTTCAGTGGTGTATAAAGAGCTTACATAATGAACCGTTATGTTTTTATTACCTTAGAATGAGGCATTTCTATGGAGAGAGAATTGTGTCTTTATTACATGCGAGAAAATAAATGATCTGAGAGAAAAAAAAAAAGTTTGAGAGAAAAGGTTTTCATACCAATAGCAAAAAATAATAATATTTGAGACAAAAAAAAGTTTTGAGAGAAAGTATTTTCTCATAGAACATAAAAAAATTATTTCTGAGAAAAAAAAATCTCTCTCAAAATATTTTGAAAAAAACTCTCAAATATATATTTTTTGCTATCAGTGTGAAAACATTTTCTCTAAAAAAAAAAAGTGTTTCTCTCGAAACGCTTTTCTTTGCTCTCGATGCAATTTCTTGCTCTCGTGTCAGGATTTTGCTTTCACTGTGAGAATTGTGTCATGGGCGGGGCCACGTTCCTATTGGCCAGTCGGGTGAGCATCGTCTTGTCTTGGGAGTCGAACTGAATCATTACACCATTGTTCGGTTCACCGGCATAGATGCCGCCTCTGCCTTAGTTGAGCACAGACACTCCAAATATTATTATTTTTTGCTATTGGTATGAAAACTTTTTCTCTCAAATATTTTTTTTTCTCTCATGAAATGCTTTTTTGCTATCAGTGTGATAACTTTTTCTCTCAAACTTTTTTTTTTCTCTCAGATCATTTATTTTCTCGCATGTAATAAAGACACAATTCTCTCTCCATACATTTCTATCTACATACACCGCGGGTCCCCTTACATTGAAATAGCCATTTTGCGCCGACATGTACAGTAGCCCTAAACGGAAAAACGCATTTCATCACTATGTTGTTCAAAGAAGCTAGCTAAAGTCAGCGAATAAAACACTGACACAATGATGAACAAGTAACAATAATATTAGCAATAACATATCGTTTTACTGAATTAAGTAAACATAATTTCTTCATTTATCTTTGTAAAGAAACCTCATTGCTTAAAGGGATACTCCACTTTTTTCGGAAATATGCTCATTTTACATCTCCCCCAGAGTTAAACAGTTGAGTTTTACCGTTTTAGAATCCATTCAGCCGAACTCCGGGTCTGACGGTACCACTTTTAGCATAGCTTAGCACAGATCATTGATTCTGATGAGTCCAGTAGCATTTCTTTCAAAATGACCAAAGAGTTTCAATATTTTTCCTATTTAAAACTTGACTCTTCTGTAGTTAAACCGTGTACTAAGATCGACGGAAAATGAAAAGTTGCGATTTTCTAAGCCTATATGACTAGGAACTACTCTCATTCCGGCGTAATAATCAAGGAACTGTGCGGCTGTACCATGAGTCCAGCAGGCGTAATGATATGACGCAGCGCCTGAAAATAGGTCTAATAGGTTAGACAAACTTAGTCCCGGTCACGTTGGAAGAAGTTACCGAGCTGGGGACTATTTTCAGGCGCTGCGTCATATCACTACGCCTGCTGCACCCATGGTACAGCCGCACAGTTCCTTGATTATTACGCCGGAATGAGAGTAGTTCCTAGCCATATAGGCTTAGAAAATCGCAACTTTTCATTTTCCGTCGATCTTAGTACACGGTTTAACTACAGAAGAGTCAAGTTTTAAATAGGAAAAATATTGAAACTCTTTGGTCATTTTGAAAGAAATGCTACTGGACTCATCAGAATCAATGATCTGTGCTAAGCTATGCTAAAAGTGGTACCGTCAGACCCGGAGTTCGGCTGAATGGATTCTAAAACGGTAAAACTCATCTGTTTAACTATGGGGGAGTTGTAAAATGAGCATATTTCCGAAAAAAGTGGAGTATCCCTTTAACTGGCTACTCTCTGCTGTCTCAAACGACGACATATTTTCCTGTCGGCCACCATTACTTCTGTTGGTTGCAATTCACAACCTCACCACTAGATGCCGCTAAAATGTACACACTGCACCTAAAATAGAACGTCATGAAAAGAATTTGATTATTGGTGTGTGTTTTTTTTTCAAATGGAGCAAAACAATTTACCAGCCCTACTCAGTCAAGTCTACCCCATTCCTTTTACCCGTTTGTCACAGACCAGTATTGACGGGTGTTCACTGAGCGAATACAGAAGCTCCCTGATTGAAACAGCAAAAACTGAAAAGAATCAGTCGAGATGAAACTCTTCTTGAACAAAGGCACTAAGATGTGACAAGCTCCTGCTCTTCTTCTGTCATTCACACAGAGTGTTTTCTCAAAACCGCTTTTTGATTCATGGCGTTACCTTTTGATGGGCTTCTGCCATCTATAGCTCCTATGGATGACCCTCCTGTGTCCTCTGCCAGCATCATCTCGACTGTACTCGCGGAATGTGTGTGTGACCGTGTGTGTGTATGTCTGTTGTTGTGTGGCAATGCCAACATGACCCTAGCAATGACCTCTCCTGGGATGTCTATCAGCGGATGCGCGCTTCACCCCACACTGCTGAGAAGGCAAACGGGTCTCATCAGTGTGGACAGGCCAAGAGAGCATCGCACAGCAGCCTTTTACTGCTGTCACTCAAACGCCGCTCCTTTCCCCTCTCTCCCTCACAATCCAGCTCACAATTTCCAAACCTTTGATTTATAGTCATGCAGAGCTCACTTAAGAGAGAGAGAGCTAAGAAAGCTTTGATCTTGTGTTGTATTTGTTCTGTGGATTGAATGCACTGCTGATGATGTTTAGGCTGCTTTTCACAATCTTTCACATCTGCATGCATCCATGCTGGAATAGGGCTGATTTTCATTGTTCCCCCTGAGGCCCATAAAGAACTGATAAAACATTTATGACTCTGACTAGATGAATATTGTTGTCTGTCTGTCTGATTCTGAGCCGCACCTTTGTTCTGCTGTTAGTTAGGACCGTCAATTTAACATGTTAATTAAGTACGGCTAATTATAACAATTCAATTCAATTCAATTCAAATTTATTTGTATAGCGCTTTTCACAATACATATTGTTTCAAAGCAGCTTTACAGAAAGTGCATTTCAGAAATGTACATAGAGAAATACAGTTAGTTAATCATGTATTGATTTAGGGCATAAACATCGCCCGCGTCGAGTCGTCTCAACTGTAGTATAAAATGTAAGTATTATGTGAATGCCTGGCTGAAGAGATGCGTCTTTAATCTAGTTTTAAACTGGGACAGCGAGTCTGAGCCTCGAACAATATCAGGAAGGCCATTCCACAGTTTAGGAGCTAAATGTGAAAAAGCTCTCCCTCCTTTAGTGGACTTAGATATCCTAGGAATGACCAGAAGCCTCGAATTTAGTGATCTTAAACAGCGCGATGGATTGTAGGGCGATAGAAGTTCCGTTAAATACACGGGAGCTAAACCATTTAGGGCTTTATAGGTCAGTAGCAATACTTTGTAATTGATACGGAACTTTATAGGTAACCAATGTAGAGACGACAGAATTGGTGTTATATGATCGTATTTTCTTGATCTAGTAAGAACTCTAGCGGCGGCATTTTGGACTAACTGTAGCTTGTTTATTGAGGATGCAGGACAACCAGCTAATAAAGCATTACAGTAATCTAGTCTCGAGGTCATGAATGCATGAACTAACTTTTCTGCATCAGAAACAGATAGCATGTTACGTAGCTTAGCAATGTTTCTAAGGTGGAAAAAGGCTGTTCTTGTAACATATGAAATATGATTTTCAAAAGACAAGTTGCGGTCTAATATAACACCCAGGTCTTTTACTGTAGAGGATAAAGTAACAGGACACCCTTCTAAATTAAAGTTGTATTGTAAGAGGTTTTGTGGGCAGTTTTTTGGACTAATAAGTAATACCTCCGTTTTATCTGAATTTAATAGCAGAAAATTACATGTCATCCAGTATTTTATATCTTTAACACACTCTGTTAATTTAGATAATTTAGCGTTTTCATCTGGTCGTGATGAAATATATAATTGAGTGTCATCAGCATAACAGTGGAAATTAATTCCATGTTTTCTTATAATATTACCAAGTGGCAGCATATATATTGAGAATAGCAGAGGGCCTAACACAGATCCTTGCGGTACACCGTAGTTTACTGACGTTATCTTCGATTTTTCCCCATTTACGCAGACAAAATGGTAACGGTCTGATAAGTACGATCTAAACCAGTTTAATGCCTGTCCCTGAACACCAGTGTAGTTTTGTAGTCGGTCTAAGAGTATTGTGTGATCTATAGTATCGAACGCAGCACTAAGATCAAGTAAAACTAGTATTGAGATACAGCCTTGGTCAGAAGCTAGAAGTAAATCATTTGTAATTTTAACAAGCGCAGTTTCAGTGCTATGGTGCGGCCTGAATCCTGACTGAAACTTTTCATAGATATCATTTTCTTGCAAGAAAGAGCACAGTTGAGCGGACACCACTTTTTCTAGTATTTTAGACATAAATGGAAGATTTGAAATGGGTCTGTAATTTGCTAGGTTATTATGATCTAATTGTGGTTTCTTAATAAGAGGTTTTATAACTGCCAACTTGAATATTCTTGGAACATGACCTAAGGATAAAGACGAGTTAATAATATTGAGAAGAGGCTCTTCCACTACAGGTAACACTTGTTTCAGTAGTTTAGTTGGTATTGGATCTAATAAACACGTTGTTGGTTTAGATGCAATGATAAGTTTATTTAACTCTTCCTGTCCTATAGTTGCAAAGCGCTGTAATTGTTCTTGCGGGGTGATAATTGAGGCTGAATCATAAGACACCATTAAAGATTGTACATTTACAATTGTGTTTCTGATGCTTTCTATTTTCTCAGTGAAGAAATTCATAAAATCATTACTACTACACTGTGACAGAATATTTTGCTCCGGTAACGTCTGTTTATTTGTTAGTCTAGCGACGGTGTTAAATAAAAACCTTGGATTGTTTTGGTTGTTTTCTATTAGTTTGCGGAGATGCTCAGCCCTGGCTGCTTTTAGGGCCTTTTTATAACGTGACATACTGTCTTTCCATGCGATTCTAAAGACCTCTAGATTAGTTTGTTTCCATTTACGCTCTAAATTACGAGTTTCTCTCTTTAGAACATGCGTAACACTGTTGTACCATGGTGCTTTAGTTTTCTCTCTAACCTTTTTTAATCTAATTGGTGCAACGATGTCTAATGTACTAGAGAAAATGGTGCTCATAGTGCTAGTCATTTCCTCTAGTTCATCTGTTTGTTTGGGTTCACTGAGCAGCTGAGACAGATCAGGTAAGCTATTTGAGAATCTATCTATAGTGGTTGGAAGGATTGTTCTGCCTGGTCGATAACGCGGCGCAACATGACAAATTTCAGCGGTACGTAGTATGCAAGTGACCATGTAATGGTCAGTGACTTCATCACTTTGCGGTATAATATCTATATCGGTTGGATCGGCTCCATGTGATATAATTAAATCTAGCGTATGATTAAGACGATGAGTGGGACCAGTTACGTTTTGCTTGACCCCAAAGGAGTTTAATAAATCTGTAAACGCAGCCCCTAAAGCATCATTTGAATTATCTACGTGTATGTTAAAATCTCCAACAATTAATGCTTTATCGACATTGACCAAAAGATCTGAGAGAAAGTCTGCAAACTCTTTTAGGAAATCAGCGTAAGGCCCAGGCGGTCTATATACGGTAGCCAAGGCTAGAGATAATATGGATTTCTTTCTTACATCTAAGAGAGTAACATGTAGCACAAGTACTTCAAACGAATTAAACCTGTGACCTGTTTTCTGAGTAACAGTAAGAATATCTTTATAGATTATAGCAACACCACCGCCACGACCAATCAGACGGGGCTCATGCTTGTAACAGTATCCAGGAGGAGTAGACTCATTAAGACCGAAATAATCATTTGGTTTAAGCCAGGTTTCAGTAAGGCAAAGTACATCAAAACTATTATCTGTGACCATTTCATTTACAATAACCGCCTTAGGTGTAAGCGATCTGATGTTTAAAAGACCTAGCTTTATAAATTGTTTTTGTTCACTAATATTGAGATTTTCTGGTTTAATCACAATTAGATTTTTCTTAGATCCTGCAGTAGATTTATTATTTGATCTCACTAAACGAGGAATAGACACAGTTTCAATATAATGTTCTACATTGGTACTTATATCAATTAAGTTTGGACAGCAAAGAGTGTGATTTGGACTTTGACTTACTAGTCATATGGTGTGTAGCGTCTTGGAGATGTTGTCCGACAGAATAGCCGCTCCGATTCTGCTGGGGTGAAGGCCATCAGCACGGAAGAGCCTAGGTCGCTCCCAGAAAAGATTCCAATTATTTACAAAGAGCAGTCTCTGTTCATTACACCATGACATTAACCATTCATTTAGAGCAAATAATCTACTGAACCTTTCGTGTCCTAGTCGGTAGGTGGGAAGCGGTCCAGACACGATGATCGTTGTTTCAGGCGATGTGCTGCGTACCGTCTCGATCAGGCTCCTGTAGTCCTTCTTCAGAACCTCCGACTGCCGTAGCCTGATGTCGTTCGTTCCCGCGTGCAGCACGACAGCTCCGACGGGCTCGTCACCGTTCAGAATCCCGGGAACCTGTGCAGCGACATCGAGAACACGAGCACCAGGAAAGCAGTGAGTGCGAACCTTACCTTTACCTATGGTAGCACGGACATGCCGGACGATGGAACTGCCGATGATCACAGCGTCGCATTCCGTCTCGCGTAGAGGGGAGAAGCGGTTCTGGGTGGAGATCTCGAAGGCCGGGAGGGGCGGAGAGGTCCTAGCTCTGGTCCTGGCCCGCGTCTTCCGCAGTGGAATCATCCAGGGTCCATGTTGTTGTGTCGGTGCCGGAGTGAATGAAACCAGGGATGATCGCATCCTGGGCAGAGAAACACATGGAGTAGACGAGGTCGGAGTCAAAAGGTTACTAACCACTGACTTTTGAGCATCGGCGCGTGATGTTTCAAGCGCGAAACATCGATCTCGTAGCTCGGCCTGTCTCTCTAGTAGGTCGCGGATCTGCTTCTCCACGGATTCCAGCTCTAACTGCACAGAATGCAGCTCGAAGGTGTCCTCACCTGCACTCAAAGGTAACGTTAGACACACATCCGTTATATTCGCCATTATAGCAGATGTGCTATAATGGCGAATTATAGCTTTCAGTGATACGGGTGTAAATAAGTCGATCGATAGGCGCGACCACGCGTGTAATGCTAGCGGGCTAAGGCTAGTAGCGGAAGTTCGAAAGGTTGGATATATGTAGCGATATCAGAGCAATCCGATTGTTTTTTAAGGAGAATAGTATTCCAGATATGTTCACACGCTATAAAAATGAAAAAGTTCGTTTGTAAAAGAGTGTAAAGAAGAAAAACAAGGTTTCTGAATTAATTCGACGGAGCTCCAAACACAACAACGCACTCCTATTTCTCTTTCCATTTCTATTTAACAAGAGTGATAAATTATGCCTACTGATCTGTATACTCTAGCTGTTTTATTGCGGTTAAAAATGCTGGACCCAATGCAATAGAGTGGAATGGAAGGGATAGTTCCAGAAAACAGTTACAATATTTTTCACAATATTACCGTTTTAGCTGTGCTTTCGATCAAATAAATGCAGCCTCGGTGAGCATGAGACGGCTTTCAAAGACATTAAAAACATATCTGTTGTTTTTCTAACTGCCATTAAAAAGCCAGAAGAATAAGAATAGCGCATTAACTGGAGTGTGAAGCACAGAGCCATAATTGCCTTTGCCACAGTTTTACTGTAGCGTTGCATAAAAATGTAATGTTTTATTATTGTATTGTATTAATGCGATTGTATTGAATTAACCAACCTGGATGGATATTCATTGTTATCTTCTTTTGTGTTTCGCAGAAGACAGACAGTCAAATGGGATTGGAACAAGTAAATAACAGAATTTACATTTTTAGGTAAACAATGCCTTTAAGGCTCTTGAGATATGAGTAATAGCCTACTTTGCTTTTCAAAGTGTTAAAAGTGTTAACTTATTCTTTATTGTTCTATTCTTGATTTTGTGTTGGGATTGTGATTTATTCAGTATATCATGTCATTTTTTCTTGATCAACAAGCCATTTCTATCATCTAACCGTAATCTACCGATAACCGTGTATCCGCTTGTGTTTTACATGATACCATAAATCTTATAACAAAGTGTGTTTTCCTAAAAAAAAAAAAAAATCTCTGATGTAAGACTGATGGTAAGACTTTTCCCTCCCTTGTGCTCTGGTAGACTGCTAATTGAAGCAGCTCTAAAGTCTCATTTGCTTAAACCTCTCTCTGTTGTCTCAGCACGGTTATGGTTTGGACAAGGATGCTTTGTTGTTGTTTTTGCATTGACGTTAATTCGAATAAATTAAGCAAGTGTCTTGATGAGCGTGCGAATGAGAGAGAGCGAAGCTGGCTGCTGATTGAAGTGGAAACGGCAGTATCTGACAACTGGCTCATCGCCAGAGCGAGTGAACGAGAGTTTGGGCCACGGAAGGGTCAGAGTCGCAGACTACAGAGTCATTTGTACGCTCGTCGTGGGGCCGGGCAGCCATCTTAGAGAGCTGTCTAAACTGCAAGAGAAGATCCAAAGCCTGCTGGGGACACACAAACTGCCATTCATGACAAATTACTGTTGTATTAAACCTAGGACTACAGAGGCACAGAGCTCGCTCTCCACAGTCTGGATTACTGGCTATATTTTGAAAAGGTTTGGGAGGGAAAACTAACCGTAAACAAACCACTTCCACCTGGGAATTTTTCTGTGTTGAAACAAAATGTTCAGTCTTACGTTTACTTTTTTTTTTTTTTTTACACTGGGAGATATTGAATTGTTGCATTCGTAAAGACTTTATCAGAGCTTGCTTAGTGCACATTTTTCATTGTGAGAATGGAGCTCGTTGGAATAACAGTCATGTGGATATTTATCAAGCATGCCAGCATTGCCAGGCAATAAAGCATTAGTGGGGGTGGAATCCTCTTTTCGGTATCAGAGGTTACTAATGGTGATGTAGTACAAGCTCTCTGTCCTATAATAAGCAGCTGCGTATAACGCACACTCGAGCACTGATAACAGTACTCCACCCTACACAACACTGTTTTATATGACTCTTTAATACATTACACATTTATTCATCATGCGGATGGCGTGAATGAGTGGGTGTGATTAAAGGGTCATTCCTGATTTGCAGTATACATTACCTTTCGAGCCTTGTCAATGAGAAAAATTAATATGACTGTGTTGTATTTTAAATGATTTAGTTCACCCAAAAATGAAATGCATTTACTCACCTCATGTGATTCCAAACCTATGGAAGCCTGTTTCCTCATGATAAGGTTGCAATTTTTAATTTATTTTGTACAATTGTGATTTTATATGTTGCAATTTTGAATGTTTATCTCATAATTGCGAGTTTATATCTTACAATGTGACAACATTTTGCAGTTTCAGATTTATTTTTCTAATTTTGCGACATCTCTGATCTGAATTGGTCTATATGCGTTCACGGCCACGTCAAACCACGACTGGCTTGACTGCATGCTCATGGCTTACGTTAATGTTTGTTGCTATGCAAAGACTGAACATTTCACTGTACCAATCTTTGTTATGGATCCTAAAAATGTTTCTTTTTAAAAATGTCTGTGTTCAAACCAATGGGCTATGTCACATAAAGGCAGTTACATGCAATCCTGTCAGACAAGCTTCTCTGGTTTGACTGTCTTCTAATATTTCCAATATTTCATAATTTAATAATATTGTTTGTAAAAATAGTAAGACGTAAACTAGCAAATTTCAATTGTCTCATTACACTCTACAATTTACCAATATTTGAGATGCGAAATATACGATAGGCCTATCATTTGCTTTATATGCACAATATTTATAGAATTGGCTCAAGAGAGCAGCTTTTTTTTTATGGAATGGAAAATTGAATGGAAACAGGCTGGAAACAGCAAATTTCGCAAACCTTTTTATAAGTTTCTAAGTCTATAACAAAACAGCACAAAAACTGGATGGAAACTTGGCTAGTGTGACTTCATATCTCACAATTATTTGGGAATTTGTTTTATAATTGTGATTTATGGTAATATTTCAGATTTGTTCCTCATAATATCTAACAATGTGACTTTACATCTTACAATTGCATTTTTTATGTTGCAGTTTTAAATTTTCGACTGAGTTTAAATCTCATGGCAGTTTCAGATTTTTTCCCCTCATAATTCTGAATATCCGACTTTATCTCACAATGTGGCCTCATTATTGTCATTTGTCAAATTTGTCAAATGACTGTATTTCTCAAATCAAAGTAATTAAATCATTTCAAATTCATCCTATGTTCATTAATGTCTTATAATACACTGGTCCACATAGACTGAAGACATGAAAATGGACTCTTAAAACACTGTTGTGATCTGTAAATCTATAGCTTTATTCCTCACATTGAATAGGGAATGATGGATTATCTCCAGCCAAAGAAACAATTTTTCAAGGCGAGGATGGAACACGTCCAAATAAAACAATGACCTCCAGGCCAGGGAACCTAAACAAACACTTCCACGGTCAGGAGACCAAGAGGTCAACAGATTTAAGCTGTGTTGACCCCGTGACCCCACAATGGGAAATCTTCCAAAAGGCTGAATCACACCGAAGCGCTCTTCTATCTTATTCCATTCATTGTTTCTTACAGTCTCTTTGTTTCTCATTCTCTTTTTCCTCAACCTTTGTCTCTCCTCTCCCCAGCCTCTTCCATGTGTCATTGTCGTTTTCTCTCTCTGTCCTCTGCTTGCTTGCTTGTTTAGCAGCATGAGAATAAAAGCACAATAGAAAAACACAACAGAAAAGAAATATGCACAGGAGGTATCTGAAACTTAATTCGGCTAATTTGAATATCTCTCCTTGTTAATGAGATTTACTGAACACTGGATCATTCTAAAGAAGTAAAAAGACAAAATGTAAAAAAAAAAAAAAAAAAAAAACACCAAAAAAGCACAGTTTGATCAATCAGCACTATGGGCCCTATCTTGCACCCAGCGCAATTGACTTTGTACACTGACGCATGTATCATTCCTATTTTGCACCCGCGCAAAGCAGACTTTTCCCTCCACAGATGCACGTCCGTTAACTAAGAAATACACTTGCGCTCCCCGGGGCGGTTCAGCGCAAAGAGGAGGCGTGTTCCGGCGGAAACGTTCCCTCATGCTATTTTACAGGTTTAGAAAACAATGCGCCACTAACCGAAAAAAAACTGTTTAAAGTCAGTGGCGCGTTGCGCATGTTATTCATATGCTATTTTAAGGGCGCATGCTTGGCCTTAATCAATGTAGCGTGTGCACAACGCACATACACTTTGATTCTCTCATCTACACACAGACGCAGCAGTTATCATTTTTGCAAATCATACATTATTACAATAGATAGATAGATAGATAGATAGACATTTTATTATAAAAGCATACATCTAGCTTACACATTTACCCAAATTATCATACGCCTGTTTAACCGAAGTTAATTTGGGTGTGTTTCTCCATCCCCAACGTCCCTGACGAGAACGTCGGTCTCCTCGGTCTTGAACCGCTCCTGTCGCGCCTGGCAAATCCGCTTTTATAATAGGGATCCGCTTTAGAACAAGCGCGCCTGCTCTTAAAGGGAATGTGAGATGTCGCTCTGATTGGTTTATTTCACGTTACGCCCAAACCACACCTATGAATAATGAAGCTACTTCAGACCAACCCCTTTTAGATTTGCGCCAGGCGCAAGAGTCATTTATCCCGCCGGGAAAATAGCAACAGCGCCAAGACCCGCCCACAAAGTTACTTGCGCTTTGTGCTTTGACACTTGCGTTTCAGATCGTTAAAATAGGGCCCTATATGTGTATTTGAAACTATAGTGGCATTTTAACTTAATTTAAGAGTAAAGAACCTCTTTGCGATTAGAATTTATGGTAACACTTTAGTTTGGGGTCTAATTCTCACTATGAACTAGTTGCTTATCAGCATGCATAAGCATAAGCTGTTTATTAGTATTTATAAAGCACATATTAATGCCTTATTCTGCATGACCATATTCCACATCCCTTAATCCTACGCAATACCTTAACTTAACTACTACCTTACTAAGGACTTTATTGAGGCAAAGATACTAGTTAGTTAATAGTGAGTATTGGACCCTAATCTAAAGTGTGACCAAAATGCCTGTGTAGTACAATGAAGGGCATAATTTTGTTGAATTATATTTTGTCTCTTTATTTCTCCTGCGCCTGATATTCTTGTTCTCGGTCTCTTCCTTCTGTTCGCTTTTTTTTTTCTTATTCACACACACCAAAAATAGCTTACAGTGTGTTTATTTTCCAGAGATCATGCAGAGCTCCTTTAACAAGCTGCATCCTCTTTTCTTGTCCTCCTTGCAAAGATCTGCTTTCCCGTCCACTGAAGTGGATGAATCGGCTAGACCAGTGAACAAGAAAACTGGGGTTATTTTTATTTGAGTAATTCTTTAGGGAACGTGCATGTGCATGGAGCCCAAGATCAAATGAATTTAATTGTGATGATTAGTCATTCCATATGAAAGTTTCATGAGGCAATTTAAAAGATGCAAAGTCAGTGTGGTTGAGCCAGAGGTGTTGCCTCTGTTTGCTTTCAAAGTTCTTTGGTGAAACCATGAGTTTATCTACAGAGCTGCAGCAGAACGGTGCCTGGTGGACCAAAGCTTTCGGCCTGGGGTGATCACTGAAGAGTTCATGCCTTGTTTCAGTCTCTAGTTGCAAAACTGTGCTGCGCTTGTTCAAACAGCAAGTCATTTTGTGCTTTTATATGAATACTTTATTAACAAGGTACACTGTGTAATTTTTATGTTCAATACTTAAATAATCCATTAATACAGATTCATATCAATCCTTTTTCCAAACCGGGTTTTTGCCTTACCCTGATTCACGATCGTAAGCCCATTTCAAGTCTTTAAATTGTAGACCTGAAGTGATGTTTTTGTGGGAAATTGCGTACATACGTCACTCGCCCGTGCGTGTCTCGTCATGTCAGTAAACAGAGAAAAGTTGCTCCTGCTACTTTGATGTGTGTATGGTGTCGGAGTTGCAGAGGTTAGCTGTCACAGCAAGCAAGAAAGGTTGACATGGAGCAGCTAAATCTCAAACCTCTGGGGAATTAACTGTTAAAAACAAATGCTGAACAGAGGAAAGTCTGCTGGCAAAAAGAAAAAGCGACAGAGTTCGTAATAAAACACGAATCGACATTAGCTTGTTTTGTTTTTTTGGAGATGGGTAGAACTGAGAGATTTAAAATGTTGTAAAAGTGAAGCGGAGATGACGTTTTTCTTACTCCACATGAGTACATTATTATTTATTGAACAGATAAATTGCCATATGTAGCTCTTTAGCAAACTTCATTGTAAAGCATTATCTATTGTGAAGGGTCATTTCATTATGGTTGTTGTAGCGCTGTGCTGGAATTTATTTTCAAGGAAGTATTAATAGGTAAAGCTACAGTAACATATTCAGCTAGTCAGCTTGAGATCCTTTCCATCTAAACTGGTTATATATCTTAAGCCTAGTAGTGAATGTTTTATGAGCAGTAGGATAACCATATTCATCCGCACAGTCACGCAGAGCCGAAGCACAACCAAAACAATGTTCTTCTGCAAAATCGATGCAGTTTTTATTTTTAACCGCTGGGCCAAAAGTTACATAGTGTACCTTTTAAACAGCCCAATAAACAATCAAATGATACAATAATTTAAAATACAAATTTGTAGTTTTTTTTTTTAATACATTCTAAAAAAATCTACATTCAATGTCCAATTTGAAGTGCCTTGGAAAAGTACTCATATAAGATTTGATCATATGGTGACCAGTATTCTCACATCCAAAGTCTTGGCAAATAATCACATCTATTAATTTAGAAATAATTGTGCATTTCTGCCTCTAATTTCTTGGAGACACCCACTGAAACTCGGTACATATGTTATTTAGCCTCTCGGCACTCACGCATAGAGCCCTTTCTCTCCTCAGCACATGATTTCCTGTAATGGTATTTGCATGAGAAATTAGATATCATCTTTCTAATTAAGCTCATAAGCATAATCTCATTGCTCTTATCAATTCTGCTATACACGAGTTCAAAAAGCACACCAACATCAGTGGGGAAAGGCATCACATATCCAAAACCCATAATGCTTATCTTTCATCAGATAATGTGGATATGTGCCTGAGAAATGGAAAATGTGTGTGGTTACTAACAGAGCAGTTGCTACTTGAGTCTGTTTTTTTTTTTTTTTATGCCGCTTTTCACTTTACGGAAAATTGTGTCTCAAACCCCCCCCCCCCCCCCAGTGAGCAAGACTGCAAAAAATCTGTAAGATACTTAGGGGTATGAGGAAGAAACCTTGGGAGGAACTCACCAGCTCAGCAGGTGGACTTCACCTCCTCAGGCTCAGATTTAAAGTGCCCCTATTATGCTTTTTCAGATAATACCTTTCATGTAGAGTGTAATAGCTGTTTGTGAATGTGAAAGACCTGCAAAGTTTCAAAGACCAAAGTGCACTATAAATGGAGTCTCCCAAAAGAAAGAACCGATTCTAAACTGCTTGAAACAAGTCGTCAGTAATTCCAGCCTTAATTCCTGCTCAAACCTACAACATATTGACATAATGCCCGCCTATGGGTTTCATTGCACAACAAACTAAATACAAACTTACCACTTAGAAATTTCCTGCTCAAGTTGTGCTTCACTTCTTCTAATGTTTCAGCATTAGACTCTGGCTTGAAATGATACGGTAAAACTGACACCATTCTTACTCTTCGCATCACTGTATACAACTGAGGAAGCCTCCGGAGCTGAAATTCAGATAATGGGCGTTTCGTTTCTGACACGCACTGCAAGCGGTAGGCCAATCACAACAGACAGGGCCATCTGAGCAATCAGAGTAGGCTCACGGAAAGGAGGGGTTTAGAGAGACCGGATCCTTTATCTAACTTTTTCAGACACTGTGAGAAAAGAGGTGATGCCGCAATGTATATTGAGAAAATTAAGTGAAGTTCACAACGTAATTTCGGGAGGAGTGAACCCATCTAATCTTTCAATTACCTGCTGGAGCATATAATCAGCCACTCATCTTGCTCTGGCATCAGCTGTTTTGGCATCCCCAACTCCACCAACTTAATTTAGGCATCTTGCTACCATACTCATCATTCAAGCATTAGTGGTCCCACTGGGGGGTATATCTAAGCTCGAGTTGAAGCTGCTTTCCTTGAGCCCCTCCATTGCGGACAGCAATCCAAATACGCTTAACCTAATTAAAGATTATATGGGCAAAGGAGCTTGGATGCATGTAAACATGTTCTAGGAAACCTCCAAAAAAAAAAAAAAGAAGAACTTTTAAAATACCATAAGAGGGTGCATATCGTCATCTTACTAAAATAATTGCCCACGTCATTTTTTCAGGTTTCCTCAGAAAACACAAAAAAAATTAAAATAACTTCAGAGGTTGAGTATTTTGGTTCTTCTTGATGCAGCATGCCATCTTGAAAAGCTTGCAAAATTGCCTAAGTCTCATTGACTTAGGCAAAATAAAACGGCATAAGTCACACTCTGGACATAGGCCATTATACTACAGGGGTAGAATTGCATGATCTGTTCAACTGAGGATGTGGGCGATTTCACCAGAGGTGGCCAGCATCAAGAGGAAAACAAATATTTATGAAGTTATTTTAGGAAGGTGACTATAATGCAAAGCTAGTTACATTTGCAGTAATGGATTATTTAATAAATGAGTTAATGTGTTAGTAATTGTATATTTGTCAGCTGGAGTGATGCAGGCAGTGGTCAGTGAAGCATCTATCACTGTCTGGGTGTAGCTGGCACTAGGTGTGGCACAATGTCAGTTTGGAATGGAGAGTAACACAGATGCAACACATTAGTTGCATCTGTTGTTTGTTAATGTGTTGCCAGAGGAGAGGCTTAGAGAATACCATTTTCAAATCATATGCATCTCATTATGATATTGACAGCCTAAGCTTTATGTCACGTTACTAATCCTGGTTTATTGAAAACAGTCTATTCAGTGTGAATTTCATTGTGAAAATCCAATTTGATGGGTTTTATTTACCATGAAATGTGATTTAAAAAAAAAAAAATGTTATCTGTCACATAGTGACTTTGTATACTCACCGGAACAATTTTTAATCAACTCCGTGATATGAAGTAATTTCACTGATTTTATTGAGAATTTATTTTGCATTGTTATGGTTAGACCATAAATGTGTGTTTGTCAGTTTGTGAGTGTTAGTCAGATAAAAATCAAGTCTTAAATCATTTACTTCTACATGTTCCTTTAACACTAACAACAAATCTAAAATTAGCATTTTCTTGTGAACAGTTATGATCAAGTATATTAAAGTAGTCACATTTCCTTAATCATTGAGAATCATAAGTTCCCTCTGTGCGTAATCAACCTACTGTCAACTTCACATCATAAAGCGCTGTCTCACCTGGGAGGAATTCAGAGTCAGTCTGTTGTGCGTATACACCTTTCATCTGCTGTATGAAGAGCTCTATGAGATATTACGTCCCTTAAGGAAAAGCTGAATGTTAACCATGCATAGTTTCACTTCACTACCTAATTAAATGTGCATTCAGTACTTTGGTGCTCATTTTAAATTTTACACAAGAGAGATCTTCTGTGAGCTACAAGGTTGTCAATCAATGGAATCAATGGCATCAATGTCTGAAGCCATGAGCTAACCACTATTTTAACATACTTTTTTAAATAATCATGTTTAACAGCGGAATTCATTACCCATGATTCAACAATAAAAATCTACACCAATTGGAAAATTGCAACAAGCAAATCCTACAAAAAGAGCCGCTTAGTGCCTGTCCACTCTCATGAAGCACAAAGGACATAATCAAGTCCTTACAATCTCAGACTACTTGAATATTTTTAAATATTAGTTTTATTTTAGTATCATTGAGATGGTATTACAGTTTTATTAACTCTTTTCCTGCCATTGACAAGAATTTCCATCATTTATAACAACGCTTCCCTGCCATTGATGGGTTTTATGGTACTGTTGCGAACATTCTTCGTACATTTTCTGAAATAGTGCAGTATGTCCGTATCCAAAAACAAGCGAAGAGGATTTGTATAAACCAGGAGTTAATATTTTCAATTAATAATTTTTTCTGTTTTCATTTTCATTTTATTCAAGTTTTGTTGTGTTTTTTTTTTTTTTTTTTTTGTATGTGTAATGTCTATATAGTTTTTAGTATTTTTTTATTACCGTTTTAGTTTTAGTTATTTTAGTATACAAGTGATAAAGGTTCTTATGGTTTTAGTTTTAGTTAACTATAATAACCCATGTAAATACATGGATATTTTGCAATGAATGCAAAATATATTGGGCCCTATCTTGCACCCAGCGCAATTGACTTTGTACAACGACGCATGTATCATTCCTATTTTTCACCCGACGCACAGCGGACTTTTCCCTCGACAGACGCACGTCAGTAAATTAGGGAATGAACTTGCGCTCCCGGGGGCGGTTCAGCGAAAAGAGGAGGTGTGTTCCGGCGCAAACGTTCCTTGGTGCTATTTTGCAGTTCCAGAAAACAATTCCGCCACAGACCAGGAAGAACCTACTGCTCTTAAAGTGAATGTGAGATGATGCTCTGATTGGTTTATTTCACGTTACGCCCAAACCACACCTATGAATAATGAAGCTACTTCAGACCAACCCATTTTAGATTTGAGTCGGGCGCAAGAGTCATTTATCCCGCCGGTATAATAGCCGAGATCCGCCCACAAAGTTACTTGCGTTTCGCGTTTGATACTTGCGTTTCAGATTGTTAAAATAGGGCCCATGGTGTCTTTATATAATCAACATCTTTAAATCACAGTTTTATATTTATCCATGTTTAATTCAGTTGTAATTCACAATGCTTCATGGGATTGCTGTTCTTCTCCTCATTAAAGTTAATAAGTACACAGTACCTTTTCTCTTTTTGATGAGAAAATTATTTCTGCACTATTTTCCGAAAAAGTTTCTTTTTTCAAAAGCTTTTTTTGTTTTGTTTTGTTGGACAGGTAAGGTAATGAGACAGGGACAGCTGCAGGTTGCAATGGGCGTGCTGAAATATATACAATGCTACAACAGAAATTAACCCCTAACCCAGGGGTGTCCAGACTCGGGCCTGGAGGGCCACTGTCCAACAGAGTTTAGCCCCAACTCGCCTTCCTGGAAGTTTCTAGAATGCCTAGTAAGACCTTGATTAGCTGGTTCAGGTGTGTCTAAATGGGTTTGGAGATGAACTCTGCGGGACAGAGACCCTCCAGGAGCAGGACTAGACACCCCTATCCCAACCCCTACATCCTAACAGGCAGCTTTCGACACTTTCCGCAATTGTAAAGACCTTTCGGCACACCCACTACCTGTCAACGATCATGCTGAACCACATCAATAGATGACAGCGCAGCGGTATCGATACTTAAAGTACACAAATAACAGCGCTAGCTAAATAACTACTGATTGAGCCTTTAATATAAATGATGCCTTGGTTAACATGGTTAGCAATAACATTTTATGACACATTTATCATATGATAAAATACAGTGCAAATGACTTCCATTTCACTGCACTGATTTGCAAGTGATATTGCGTAAGCATCCCATTTGTAATATAAAATGTGTTTGTTTCTAAACGAGAAGTTCTTCACATCCTTCACATCCAACAAAGCTATTTAAAATAAGCAATCTGTTATTTAACATATCACTGAATGCACTCATTATTCATTATCTTTTATCTATTGAATAATGAAAAAACTAGTCATCCATCAGAAAGCGTTTTTTTTTTTTTTGGGGCTGTGAGTAGAATTGCAAAAGTGTTTCAGTTATTAGAAAATTATACATTTTATTCTGGGCCAGTGCGAACAGTCTAGAGAGAGTGAATTCTTCAGACAAATAAAAAAAATGTAACTAGACAAGCCAAAGATATATGGCTGCGAAAAGAGTAATTTATAAGTTACTGCAACTCATTCCAGGTGACAGATACGTTTCACTTCTTGCCACTGCCCTCATTGCGTCTACATTCTCTGCGCCTTGTGTACAGCTCTGCACTCATTTCTCACCAACATCTGTTGGTCTACCACTGTTGAACTGTGCTGTTGTACTCTCTCTAATGTTAGCAGCCTGCCTGAAGAAACATCCTGCCTTTATTAATATATCAGCATAGAGGAGAAATAGGCCTGCTCATCAGACACTCAAACAGATGCAATAGCACAGGTCTGCGGTCTTCTACCAAAAAAACAACACCACATGCACACAGGACTCCGGCGCTTTGAACATTACATCAGTGTTTTCGTGGCTTTCTCCCTCCGGAGCAAAGACTGACTTGAGATAGATTATTAAGCTGTTGTATGAACATGTGTAATGTTCTCACAAAATGAAATGATCACTCATTATGAGTTTCCAAACCAATGGCTCACACAAGATCTGCGGAGAGACACGGTGCATTAAAAGAAAACAAATATGTTTGTCTGCGAATTAATAATAAATAAAAAAACCTGCCAAATGTTGCTTTGTTGGGCTCTAGTGAAAGAAACTGTTGGCGCAGACAGCCAGCGGTTGGTTTTTTTTCTTCTTCTTGTTTGGATTATAATGTCAACTCACGCTGTGGCTCACGCTCAGAAAATTAGCCCGATAATTCATAAAGCGTTCGGGGTGCGACTCGCCCGTGTCGCCCTCGTTTGAGGTAAACACGGCGAGAGACATCAATGACACCGTGCTTTAATCTTTCTGCTGATTAATTCCACCCTCACCTGAAAAAAAAAAAAAAAAACGAGCTAGTTAAGGAAACTTTTTTAGCCCTCCTTTTGCGGTTTCAAAATAGCTGAGACAAAATAATGAGTCTGGGCTTAATTAGCAAGAGCTACTTCACAGGAGATAAACAAGTAAATGATTAAATCCGTTGATGGTCTTGTTGGATAGAGAGTCTGCCGCATCCGATCTCTGTTGCCATGGAGACAGACGGTGACTCTGCCGGTTTCTCTCCGTTCAGCACGTTCGTTGGATCGTTTCAGGCGATAGTTGCAGATACCTGGTTGCGGCGCTCAGCGAGCTCTCTGCTGAAAACAGAAGGTGTGAGACACACAACATTGATCGTACCGATACGGGCAGATACTCTCTGATCAAATGACAGGGTGACATTCAGATTTTATTCAGAAACTGCCGTTTTCTTCTCAAGACCTCAAGCAAAACAGACAAAAAAAGACAGAGCTGGGCTGAGATTATAGAACAGCAGTTATTGGAAAAAAGCTTCTGCATGACCATGTTTTGCATCTTTATTTTTGTCACTCGGTATGCCATATACATGGAATATATGACATACATATAGTTTTGACATCTATTATATTTTTTCTTCTTTACAGTAGAGAAACAACATTGAGATGACACACTATTTGGTTTCTAAATTGAAGCTTTTTGTTAAATAGTGGCATATAAATCCTTTTCGGTACCTCTTAAGATCAACATCCCACCAAGTCTTCATTCTCTCGCATCTATTCACATTGTGTCGTCAGTAATGCAGTGTTTTAAGTTCAGTTGTCAGTAGTTATAGTACTTCACAATGCAGTAAAATAGTTCCAAAAGTAAGTGTCTTGCACAAGCGGGGACGCCGCAGTCCCATCCACACCAACATGGAGTTTCCAAAGCAATCTTTTCATTTATCCAATCAGCTCTTGGGATATGTGAGGCAGGCCACGCCTCTAACCCCGTTGGAAAAGGAGCTGTCTTTTTTGTCCCCCACAAATGGGGTTTGTAAACCGTCCCCCTGCTGCGCTTCCCCGAAAGTGGACCGATCCTCTTCTCCTCCCGCCTTGGATAGCAGTTTGGCGGCGGACTGTGTGGTTTTCGCCGCTGATCCCAGTACGGTCATAGAATTTACAGTCTTTGCTCTCCTAGAGCTTGTGCCTGATCCCAAGGCCGTTGTGTAGGTAACAAGGCTTTTGTGTTTGATTTGGCCCCTTGACATCAGTGCAGACTCAGAGCAGGTGAGTGTCTGTGGATCCTGCACCATCGTAGAGGAGCTGGCAAGTGATCGGCTGGGATTTGCCACAGCCTCAGGATTGATTAAGTTGTAGCTGGAAGCTCCCCTACCCCTGTCGTTCCCGCCTCCATCCCCAAAATCAGGTCCCTGAACCGAGGGGATAATGGGTACGGAGTGGGCTCGGAAAGAAGGGGGAGGAAAGGTGGTTCCCTGGTCAAGACGAGTGCACGGAACATCGGTGTAGCCCATCTTTCCTTTAGAATGGGCGGAAAGCATTATTTGCATATTCAAATTGCAACGGCTTTGTTGATTGCTGTCCGAGTGGGACTGGCACCTAGAGAGCGAGAAACCGAGGGAATTAGTACTTATATCTCTTCAACATTACACTGATTTTGTCCGTTACACATGAAAGAAAGTGCTCGACCACTTGTAGTGAAAATGATTTTATAGCCTAAACAAAACAATCACAGCAGATATCAAATGATTTCAAGGTGGTGGGAATTTTGAATCTCAGTGTAATTATGTATAATCTGCAGCTTGTGCTGTGTGCCTGTGGCAGAATATCTGCAGGGTTTTTTTAATCAAATTTAAGGCTTTTTAAGACATTTTCTTTAAAGGTCTGTGCAAATAATATCATTTGGGCGGGGTAGAGGAAGATCTATGGTAACATGCAAACCATAAAATGACAGTAAAAAACAACTTTATAGTTAAAATAATAGGTTCTGACAAAAACAAAAAGATTTATAAAATGATAAACCTCATTAAACACGTTTTTTAAGAAAAGGGATTAGCCAAAATTATAAATTATTGTATTTTAAAATATTAAATATAAATTAAATATTTAAAATGACACACACACACACACACACACACACACACACACACACACACACACACACACACACACACACACACACACACACACACACACACACACACACACACACACACACACACACACATATATATATGTATATACACACACACACATACATACACATACATATATATACACATACATATATATATATACATACATATATATATACATACATACATATATACATACATACATACATATACACTCACCTAAAGGATTATTAGGAACACCTGTTCAGTTTCTCATTAATGCAATTATCTAATCAACCAATCACATGGCAGTTGCTTCAATGCATTTAGGGGTGTGGTCCTGGTCAAGACAATCTCCTGAACTCCAAACTGAATGTCAGAATGGGAAAGAAAGGTGATTTAAGCAATTTTGAGCGTGGCATGGTTGTTGGTGCCAGACGGGCCGGTCTGAGTATTTCACAATCTGCTCAGTTACTGGGATTTTCTCGCACAACCATTTCTAGGGTTTACAAAGAATGGTGTGAAAAGGGAAAAACATCCAGTATGTGGCAGTCCTGTGGGCGAAAATGCCTTGTTGATGCTAGAGGTCAGAGGAGAATGGGCCGACTGATTCAAGCTGATAGAAGAGCAACTTTGACTGAAATAACCACTCGTTACAACCGAGGTATGCAGCAAAGCATTTGTGAAGCCACAACACGCACAACCTTGAGGCGGATGGGCTACAACAGCAGAAGACCCCACCGGGTACCACTCATCTCCACTACAAATAGGAAAAAGAGGCTACAATTTGCACGAGCTCACCAAAATTGGACAGTTGAAGACTGGAAAAATGTTGCCTGGTCTGATGAGTCTCGATTTCTGTTGAGACATTCAGATGGTAGAGTCAGAATTTGGCGTAAACAGAATAAGAACATGGATCCATCATGCCTTGTTACCACTGTGCAGGCTGGTGGTGGTGGTGTAATGGTGTGGGGGATGTTTTCTTGGCACACTTTAGGCCCCTAAGTGCCAATTGGGCATCGTTTAAATGCCACGGCCTACCTGAGCATTGTTTCTGACCATGTCCATCCCTTTATGACCACCATGTACCCATCCTCTGATGGCTACTTCCAGCAGGATAATGCACCATGTCACAAAGCTTGAATCATTTCAAATTGGTTTCTTGAACATGACAATGAGTTCACTGTACTAAAATGATCCCCAGTCACCAGATCTCAACCCAATAGAGCATCTTTGGGATGTGGTGGAACGGGAGCTTTGTGCCCTGGATGTGCATCCCACAAATCTCCATCAACTGCAAGATGCTATCCTATCAATATGGGCCAACATTTCTAAAGAATGCTTTCAGCACCTTGTTGAATCAATGCCACGTAGAATTAAGGCAGTTCTGAAGGCGAAAGGGGGTCAAACACAGTATTAGTATGGTGTTCCTAATAATCCTTTAGGTGAGTGTATATATACATACATATATATACATACATACATATACATATATATATATATATATATATCGCTAATCTGATAATTGTTTGATAATCAAGACCTTTCTCGAGACTTCTTATAAACTGAATTGAAGACTTGAATTGAACAGATCTGACATACATCTGAGTGTAAGGAATTATTGAAAAAGAAAAAAATGTAGGACAGGAACTTGGTTCTATGCATTGAATGGATTTTAAAATGTCAGCGTGGCACGCAAAAGTGGAGATTGCAGATGAATTCAAGCTTCCGGGATTAAATGACTGGACAAGTCCTGCATATGTCACCAGAGATAACTCTGTCGTTTTCAACGAAAGATCCGAATAAAGAAAAAAAAGGAGAGAGAAATATATGCACGGATGCATTTTTCACAAAAAGATCTATAACATGCATTTAGAAAATGGATAGACTTTTCATTTAATGCAGAGTTTAACACTAAGCACTTTCTCTCTTCCGATGGCTTTATCATAGATTTAAGCCATTCTAATCAAAGCCTGTGTATTCCTCACCCAGACCTATGATTTTATGAAGACCACGCTACTTGATTTAGCTGTGGTTTTGATCTGCAAGAGGAGACTTCTTATCAAATCGAGCACACCTTGTGGTGAAAAAGCAAAACATATATTATTATTTTTTTGCTGAGAAACTGTTGTGGAGTAACACTCAGATCTTGCGACGTGAACGACCCGAGGTTATCTAGGGTTTTGTCAGATGTAAAATCATAGGAAATATTGTGGCTTTCTCAGTGTTAAGGATTCAAACTAGCACAGTTATCACTCTCTTATCTAAACCTTGACAAGATGACATTTAAATACAGTTTTACATAACACCAAATCAGACACATAAAAATGGTATGCTTTGTCACTTCCCAGAAACCCCAGCTCATCTAACCACTGAGTTATTGTCTGACATCAAAGACTGTTAAATAACAGGGCTTAAATAATTGAGCCCTATAACACAATGCACGGGTATTAAAAGTGTATTCTAGCTGCAGGTTAATCCGGCAGATCTCAGCAAATCAAAACAATATCTAAATATAACTGCACCGATGGCACACACAGTTTCAATCCATATTTCATCTCTGACAGGTAAATATGTGTCTTTGCAGAATTTTTTTTTCAATTTTTTTTTTTTAATATATAACACTGACAACATTTCTGCTGTCATAGTGAGGGGAATAAGCGAGCTGTGCGTGCCCATCTTCCCCCCTCTCCTCACTTTTTTTTTTTTTTTTCCACCATTAGACTAGAGGGTGTCTCCATGGCAACAAGAGAAAGATTCGGGGATGGTGTTGGTGTTTTAATGCAGTTAAGTCTAGAAATAGGTCAGTTCAGCCCCAGTCTGTCTCTCTCTGGGCCGGCCAAGACTGGACTAAGAAAGGTTCAGAAAGGCTTATCAATATTTAATTAATCATGAACAATAATAACAATAGCTGAATACTGTGGACCCCTATAGAGGGGTAACCCACTGGTTGTGCTTTCAGACACATACTTAAATTAATTAAGCAAAAGTCGAGGTAATCCAGCAGACTTAAAAAAAAAGAAAAAAAAAGATCCCGAGATCTCTGCTGCTGACACACTGGGAAAAAGAAAACCCCATTCTGTAAGTGTGTTAGTGCATATGTGCTTGATCACATCCCTTAAATGAGTCTCCAAGCTCAAAGCGGCACTATTTAAGAATGTAAATTATGGAAATAGGTCAAATAGAGAGAGTTTGGCAGTGAGCAGAGTTTACAAGTCGCTGTGAAGCTGGATCAAGTTGGCATGGTAATGAGAACATTGCTCGGAAATTCAAGAGCAAAGGCCCGTTCACACCAAGGACGATAACTATAACGATAATGATAAAGACATTGTTCTAACAATCGTCCTAAGAATAAAGAATTGTTAGAATCACTGTAGTTGGAATCACTTTCAGAACCATGTTTTCTAGCTGATGAACTATAAAAACTATAACAGCTAATCAGAATCCATCTTGCTTTAAAGAGCTCGAGCTTTTAAAGCGACAGACGACAGAACTGCAGCGCACGCATAACATAAACAGAACTTTATCGTTTATTTGATTAAAAATACAGTACAACAGTACTATTGTGATTTATTACAATTTAAAATAACTGTTTTCTATTTTAATTTGTCCTGTGATGGCAATGTTGAATTTTCAACAGCCATTGTTCCTCAAGTAACATTTCTTATTATCAGTTTAAAATGGTTAATATGCTGCTTAATATTTTTTGTGGAAACCAGGATAATTTTTTTTTTAGGATTCTTTGAAGAATAGAAAGTCAAAACAGCATAAAGTAGAAATATTTTTACTGTCTTTTTATTTTGATTAATTGCTCTTGTACGTGCGCCAGATTGTTGCCAATTATTGTCATGTCTGCATTGTAATGCACAACTTTGCTTCTCCTTGTCATAAAACAACGTGCATCCAAACAACTTTAGCCAATGCAAACTCCTATGTCAGAGTTGCTTTACGAATACTATATCGGATTATCAAAAATTGTTAAGTGTGTGTGTTGTCATGTAGGCTATAGACTGATTGTCTTGGCTTGCATCCATGAAATATTATAATGTTATAGGCCTACTGCATATTGAGAAAATTTTGATCGGTATTGCGCAACAATCGGGAGATGGGGGGACCCCATATAAGTGTCAGTAGTTAAAAACACACACATGAACCCTTAAGAATCTGATGAAAAAAATCTACACTGTGCTGAAAAGTATTGCAGTAAGAGCTAAAAAAAAGTGTGTTTGTCATTTTGTTGCATTTTATTGCTCACCTTCTCAAAGATTGTGGCATCACCTCATTGACCTCCACCTCCTGGAGATGTTTATAGGAATGAAGAGAATCTCGAGATCCTCCAATGAGATGATGGCCCGCTCTAGAGATGGGCGGAGTCCACTTTGAGACAACTCGATAATTGGTTACCTTGTGTTTTAGGGCGGGGCTTGAGGAGAAGGAGCAGCTTCTGTAGAAACATATAAAAGCTTCCAAAGTGAGAAGACAAAGATCACAGATTATTTCAAAGATTTTATACAAGAAAGCCTTAGGCTTACCACCTGGCTCAAATGCTAGAAATCAAGATGAATAAATGCTTGGAAATTACTTCTGTGGAAAAAAATTATTCCACCATAATTAAGAAATGCTGATCATCATGGTTGTTACCAATTACAATTATTATAATTCTTTTAAGTGGTGCATTTTTGACAATAACATATGGTGCCATATTGAGAGCTGATTAAATTTCTTCCTCCATTGCTTTCACTTCTGTGGAGAAGGACGGAGTGTCAGAAGTTTTACAATAGATGTGAAGCACTGGGAAAGTACCTGCAGCGCTTCCCCATGGAGAGACTGCGATTATGATTTGGTAGGGAGACTTTAGAGCTGCTGAGAACTATGCTGGCCGCCTGTGGAGAGGAGAAACCATGGGCTCTTCTGCTCTGTAGAGACGAACAGGAAATAAAAGATATTATTAATTGCAAGCGAACAGAACTATATTATAGATGACCTCAGTGATTATCATTCCTATGCATGTATGACTCATGGGTCTTTCTATCCGTGTGTGAATGTTTCATGGGTGTCAACACAGTGAGAGTTAGAAAGTGAGAAAGTTGGATGAGTGGATGCACAGAAGTGCTGGCTGTGATGTCGTGAAATGTTAAAGGCTCACTTCATGAATATTAACTAGGTTATGCAAAAATAATTTTGAATGATCTTTTATGGTTTTGATTAGACGGATCAGGTCTGTAGTAGAGCATTTGTTCATACCCTAGTCAAATTTGAAATGTAAACGTAACATTGCGATTAGAAATGTCCATAGAATTATTTTAAAACAATTTCAATAGCACATTGACTTGCTAAGTTATCATTACACACTGAATTGAGAGAGCAATCGCTCTTTCTAACCAAGTTCACATGCCTGAATAATGTTGTGACATTTAATTTGACAACTTCATTCTTGTATCTACCACTATCTATCGATGAATGCGTGGATCAGTGACTGGGGCTTGAATATGATTTGTTGGTCCAGCAGTACGATTTTTTTACATTTGGTTCGGTGTCCATCCTAATATCAATTATTTTAATAAGTCCAAACTGCAGTGTACATTCACTACGTTCGGGGTCAGTACAATTTTTAAGTATGTTATGCTCATCAAGGCTGAATTTACTTGATCAAAACGCAGTAAAAAGGGTAATGTGAAATATTATTAAATGTATTATATTTTTTTTAAAATGTAATTTATTTGATGGCAAGGATGAATTTCCAGCAACGATTAGTCTAGTGTCACATTATCCTTCAGAAATCATTTTAATGCTGATTTAGTGCTCAAGAAACATTTCTTATTATTATCAATGTTGATACAGTTGTGCTGCTTAATATTGCTGTGTAAATTTTGAAATAGAAATCTGTGACAGTATAAAAGTCTTTACTGTTATTTTCGATCAATTTAATGGGTCCTAGCTGAATAAAAGCATTCATTTCTTTCTTTCACTTTTGAATGGTAGTGATATGAGAAATGGGAACACATTAGTTTGCATTTTGTTTCATGACTTAACTAGAACGGCCTTGCTTTCCACCAACGATGACAACTGCAACAACCACTCAGCAAAACATTAAAATCTAATTCCAGCGGCGGATTGCCACTCGTTATAACACGCACTAACAAAATGAAAATTCCTGCTCAGAAGCTTCCTCTGTATTATACACATCCCTGCCGCAAGCTATTTCATGAAGTGGTGTGGACACGACCCGCCGCAAATGACATGTATGATTACTCTTGTGCTGTACAGCATCTCATCTCACTTCCCTTCACTTGTACAGGCAGATAAAAGTAGGAACACACATGTACAGGCCAAAGATGAAATAAAGGGATCCTGAAATCTGAAAAAAGAGGCTGTATATATGCTCACTCTGCGATATACAGGCCCCTCAGTGAGAGAAAGTCACTTTAATTAGACTTTACATATAAACTGCAGATTAAGCGAGACACACTGATTATTCACCCTTTTTGACTACCCCAGTCAGGAATTAATCCCAGACAAGATTACATTAATGAATTCTTGAAGTATTTTTTTTCTGTTCCCCCTCTTAAAATTAAAGCCATTATCTTACTACAACCCAGCACTCTGAGAGTCCGCAATAAGTATCCCACACCCCCCAATGTCGCCCGAGCTGAAAAAGACAGTCGATAATGCAGTTATTCCAGTTAGTGAAATCTCCCTCTGCCTGTCCTGTGGAACATCATTAAAACGATTGAGTTTGACTTTAAACTAGTTTGGGGCCTTACAGCTGAAAAAGCATGTCCTTTTAACACTGCTGCTTCCTTGGGGACCTGTTAGCATTGTTCTTCTCTCCAACAAGAAAATTGGATGATTTCTGACCACCCCTTCATCGCCTCAGCAGGGCGAGAAAACTCAGAGGAGGAGAAGCAGAACAGCAGTACTGGCTGCTGTAAATGTAAAATAAAAAATAAAATAAAAAACCTGTAGGGTGGGGGTATGAAACATGCAGAATTCAAGTGAAGTCTGAAGAAAAGATTGGAGCTCCCCCTCTCAGCCTCTTTTTAAATTAATTTTATAGTCGTCTGCTGCTGGCTCAGCAGATTTTTGTGACGATTATATAAGCGGTCCAATTCAAGGTTTTCCCTGCATGCTTGGATTAGCAAGAGTGACACTGATCTGATACGCTACACCCTGTGTCATTTATGCAGTATATGCACTTTCGTACAAATTACTTTGGTATAAAAGCATCTGCAAGGAAATGTTAAGGTAAACCATTGGGAATAATTGAGGCTCGATTCTTTACCCTTACTGGACCTGACAGTGCACATGGGAACGTGAGCCGTCAACATTTATGTACGGGACTAATATTCCAGTTTGGATAATGCAACTCTATTCATCCAGTTCTTCATCAGCTAGGTGGCCGGCTACCTTTGACTGTTGCATCAGATGGATGCAGTGTTTACTCCCCGAGCTGCATGCAATGTTATTTCTGTCAGCTTGAGGGATCTTCGGAGCAGGTTGGAAAGCAGTAAAGCCTTGGAGGGCATCATTCCTTCAGCAGCCTGCTGGCCAATTGTATTCATTACTGACTGTTATGCACAGGGGACTTTAGTTGAATCTCCATAACGGTTACAGCACACGTGGGTGGCTTGATTTCTGACCGTACACATATATATTTGGTATACGCATGGGTGCGGGGATGTAGGCTTTTTTCGGATAAGTGATCATAATGCGGACTGTCAGCACAAATGTGGACATCATGCAAATATGCTCTGAAACATAAACAAACGGCAGCTGCGAGGCGTCACCTTTTGAAGCTGGAGGGTGCTCTCGAGTCTGGGGCTGGATTTAGACATGAGACCAGAGGCGTTGACAGTACAGTCTCTCAAGTTGCGAATTTCGGTCAGATGGGCTCGATGCTTCTCTCTTTGTCTCCTGCAAAGGGTTAATACATTTTTAAACCACACAATTTTATTTTGTGCAATGAGAAATGTCAATGACAGAAAAGAGAAGCAATAATCTTTTATTAATATAGTTTAAAACATACAAATCCTTAGAAATGTACCCTTTGTATTCATGTTGATTTCATATTATTTAAAAAAAATAATAATACAAATATAATCTTACTTATTATTTTCAACAGTTATTACAACAAATCATGAATCATTAATTAAAAAATTCTTGAACATTCTTGTCATGAAAATGCCAAATTAGTATTATTATTATAATTATAATTATTATTATTTTGTGATTTTACAGACCTTGCCAAATTAAATGTATGTAAAAAATGTTTTTTATTAAATTTGTTAAAATATGTTTTTTTTTCAAGAAATTATGATAAAAGATTATGCTAAACTACTTATTAATACTGATGATACTGTTTTCTTCTCAAGAATTACATTTTCAGATTGGAAGAGGTCTAAGTCGTTATGAATTGTATTTTTAATGTATCGTATTTTTTAATAAATTACCAGACAGGATAAAAACATTACCATCATGTCACTGATCCACAACATCTCTTCAAAAACACTCAAACTTGTTATTGTGTTAAAACAATGTTATTCTAGCTTCCAAGGATGGTTTGGACTTTGGACTCACTTGTTTTTGCAGTAAAGAGCCATGCAAGCCACTCCCAGCAGGCTGATTCCCATGGCTATGCTGAAGATGGACATAATCTGTCTCTGATAGGTTTCTGCACTCTCTGAAAAGACAGACAAGGACAACACACACTCATCTTCAGGCTTTATTCACAGTCATCATCACTGTGCCAGTCTAGATTGAACAAAATAACCTAATGTAGCTAATTGGCTCTTGTAGGTTGTAAGGAAAATTCAATGACTCAGTAATGGAAACATTCCCAGTGCAAGAGAATCAGAATTTTTAGAGATGATTGGAAAGGGACTGTTTCAAAACTAATTGGCTAGTTATACCATTTTGGCATGTTTAACTAGCACACAACCATGTGCACACAATCATATTTGATTTGATGATGGGGGATAGACAGCAGAGAAACAAGCAGGGAGCTGTCAGCTAAAACACTCATGTGTCAGTGGTCAGACAGGCTTAAATTGCACTTGCCGTAAGAATCTGCCTAATGATTGGTTTATAAGAATCCAGCACTATTGAACTGGATATACCTGACATTACATTACACAAAGTGGAATTTACTGATTTAATAATAATAAAAATAAGTTAATATCATGCTGGGAAATGCATTCTTTCTCCTTGGTCCATAAAATTAAAATGAATGGTTTTCTGTAGGGCTGGGCGATATAGCCAAATATGAATCTCTTATTTAAATCGAGTTTACACTTTGTTGGTTATAAGACAATAGCCCCATTTCACACATACAGTCTTTACTGGTAATTTACCAGTAACAGATCATATGTGAACAGGACCTGTTCAATTGTACCAGTAAATTGGTTCCGGCTATTTACTCGTAAGGGAAGTTGTAACATTACTAGTAAATTACTGGTATAGACCTTATGTAGCCCCGCCCCTTTTCAGCACTGCGCTCCTTGTCTTTTTTTTTCCGGTCTGTATTTTCACAGCGATTTATGAATGAACGGCTCGTTTTAAAATCTTCCCGGTCTACTGACATTTGTTAAGACATCTGCTTTAAACATTATTATCCTCATGATAAATTTCGTTAACTTTACATTATGTAAATCTACTTCATCAGCTAGTAACTCCTGGACAGCGATGCCATACAAATATACAGAGCGACCGCAAAATGGAAGTTCAAAGACAATATTCTAAAGATGGCTGCGCCCTTGTTTCTCTGGCGCAATGAAGATTACTGGTATTTTGCATGTACGAGGTCAGAACGCGCTGACGTAAGAAGTGATTTGGGCCAATCAGAAGCCATTGAAAGAGCAACGGCTCTGGGCCATTCATAAAATTATGACGCAGATGGCACGTTTACTCAGCACTGTTTACAAATGTCTTCAAATTGGAGTTATACCGAAACTAAAACTCTTCTCCTTGTCCGGGCGGATGAAGAGATTTGTCAACAACTTTAGAGGTAAATTCCGGTTAATGACATCATCACAGAGTTTACCGGTATTTTGGAACTGATGCGTGAATGGGCTGATACTGGTAACAAGCCACAACGCTGTTGCTTGTGTGAACAGCACATTTGTGAATTTACCGGTAAAGTCGCTCTGGCAATTTTACGGCAATTTACCGGGACTGCTGTGTGAAAGGGGTTAACGATTCACAAGTGTGTAGAACACAGTAAGTGAGCGTGGTGAATGATAACTCCAGAATTTTGAGTGGATGCGTCACTGACTACCTTAAACACTTCTGTGTGGCCATTTTGTTCACACGCTCAACATACATGTTTATGATTGGTTGCAATGCTTAACACTGCAAAAACATGTTGTAAAAAGAAACCTTTGACTCTCTTCATAGAGCGCTCAGACAAATATGTACGGGAGCGTCTGAAAACAGCACCTATCAGCTGTCATTGTTCTGAGATGAAAATGGGGAGTGAAATGGGCGTAGATATTTTGATAACATCCCTTATATTCTATGTATCACCTAGCCCTACTTGTCTTTCTCGACGACATATAAAATACAAAAAAAGGCTTTATCAAGCCATCATTCAAAGTTTGTCTTGAACAATCAAACTCATGTGGTGGATTTTAAAGGAGTCATAACCTGGTATTACCTTGGATACCCACGCTCTATTATAGTCTTTCAGGCCCTTCTAAAAAAGAAAAGTGGAAAAAAAGTGGAAAAAAAATAAACACAGAGCTCCTCTGACCCTTCTTTCTGAAGGCATTATTGTCTCGCGAGATCTGATGCGATATTTTGGCTGTCGTGGACGGTCATTGTAATAATGCAAATGAGGGGCGCGTTGATTGGTGGCAGGAAGGAGGGGGGTTGACACCGCAGGTAACGCTTCAGCATATCATTCCAAAATGACATCATGGCGCAAGTTGTGAATGAACCCGACCTGGCCGCGACCTTGATTCTGGCAGTCAACAACAGAGCAACTCACGTGTGCACCACGTTTCTGCATCTTTCATGGTCGAGTGCGTACTTCGAATCGGAATTCAGTAATGGCGGCGCTCGACTGAATATGAGGGGGAGAGGGGCAGGGCGGGCTTCCTGCAGCATAGGTCTACGCGGTGTCCATATATGGTATATCCTGACATTTATATCACGTATTTGAGTGCGCGTGCACGTGGGCTGGTTGACGAACCCAGGGGTAAACAAACGCTTCACTTTTAAATATCGGCTTCCCGGCCAGTGTATAATCGTTAGGCAATCATAACATACATTTTTTCTCGTGGAAAAGTGAAAATTACAGGTCATGACTCCTTTAAGAAGCATTCTCAATTTAAATCGAAATGATGATAACCCTGATTAAAAGGGAGCTGATCCTCCCAAACAACTTCAAGTCTTCTGAGAGAAGTTCCACTAGATGTCAGAACATTGATGGTGAGATTTGTTGTGTGACTTATATCCGGTGATCCAATGCACCATAAAGGCGTTAAAAGGGGTTCAGGTCTGAGCTTAAGGTAGTTCTACTGCATCAGACGCTTGATGGTATTTTTAGCCCCCAATGGCTCCTTCCAGGCAGCTAACCCTAACCTCAACCTTAAACCTACCCATCCCCTCGCTGCGTGGAAGGCGCCGTTGGGGGCTAAAAACTCCAAACACCGCATCAGACTCAGTGAATAATCTATATGGATTAATCTTGGGCAAAAACAAGCCACCCAAAACTGTCAAAAATACATCTGTGGAAAACAAAGAACGGGCAATGGGATAGCAGGGATTGAAAGACTGGTCCTCACAGGATATTGAGCCGTAGTTTGGTGGAGTCTCTGCAAACAGATGGCTAGACTCCCTCACAAACATACACCCATGTGAAATGCTCTCTCATGCCACAAATGCACAGAGCTGACCATTCATGCACACGTGCACTCAACCCCCCCCCACGCCTCTCTCTCTCTCATGGAAAACATTCTCCATAATGGCCAACAACTGGACTCGCTCACCATCCAGATTAAAATCACTGAGGCAGTCATTTCCGAGAAGCAGAAATGCATATCAGTTCCACTTAAGCTATCTCTCCTTCTCTGACAGTTTTTGAGGAAATCTTGAGGCGAGCGTGTGAAGCACGACTAATGGAAAACTTCACAAGATTCACTCGTTCACTTAAAGAAATGCTTTCAGTTGTCAGGCACATGAGAGAGGACGGTAGGGCAGGGTGTGTGGATGCAGAAGAGGGAAAAGCTTGCGGAAAATCCATTTTCACAGCAGTTTTTTGGGCTCCTGATTGTTGACACTGCTTTAAGTCTGTGGGTGCTGTGGTTTGTTAGGGTAAAGGCATGTATTTAGCCCTTGGCTGTGTGATATTTCTTATCCCCAGAGACTTGCTATGCAACATGCCACCTCAGCAAGGTGCACACCTCGAGGCTTCGCAGTAATTAACAGCCACATACACAGGCGAGCACACACATGTATGCGCATAAGCCACACAGACTGCATCGCCCATACAGATGCTGCCCTGTGCCTTTACAATACATTTCTTTTGCTCTGTTTCCATGGAAACTCAAGAACATTAGGCTTCTATGAGGAACAGAGCATCATGTGTGTTTGTACACATTAATGTTGGTCAAGAATGGGAGAAGCTTGTGTTTGCTTTTCTTTCTAACATCATGAAGATGCCAAGTTACAACTTATATGAATGTATATAGGAAAAAGCCTTAGATTATTTTTAGTCATTTATAATAACAGTTCGTAACCTAGTTAAATGGTTCTGTGGTGTGATGAATGCATTTTTAAAAGTACAAATATTCCATGTAGTCTCTCAAATAAAATGGGGTCATAAAATATCAATATTAATAATATAAATATAAAATTAAACCATTATTTAATGAAAAAATTATTAAAAATAAAGAAAAATATAAATCATAATATAATTTCATATACATTTCCTTACCCATAAACTCAATTCCCAGCTCATCTGCTGCTTCAGGGAGAGATAACAAAAAAGAGACAAGTGGTTAAACAGACGGAGAGAAAGATAGAAACAGGGAGAAAGATGTTATCATACAGATTTCCACAAACAAAGACGTATTAAATCACCCAGATAATAACCGTGAATAAAAAGCAAGTGAGATTTGTCAACTAAAACTGCTCATTGTTCTGAAAGAGAAAGGATTCTGTAGCGGCATCGTTTCGACAACAAAAATAGCTTTCTCTTGATTACCCAAGATACGAGCAGTCACAATAGTGAAGAGGGTGAAGCAGTTTATAATATAAAGCACATAAAGGCCTGTTAGTTGCCTGTAGAATAGCTACGCTTCCATAGAGAAGCCAGATTTAGTCAGGGATGGGCTTTAGAAATGCCTCTGTCAACTCTAATGCCCAGGAGATGCTTATTTTTCAACTAGAAAAGACAATTGTGTTATTAATTCATCTGAAGGCTTCGAACTAATATGCCTCCTCTTTAAGGGAGTCTTCACCAGCAGAGCAATGGACAAGCAATTCACCTCTCTAAATACCGCCAGTCTCTCTCTCTCTCTTTCTCTCTTCTCTATCCCACTGAAGCCTTAGAACTGCTGTTCCTGATAAAGAGAAGAACACTCATGCTCTTTTCATTTGAATAGTCCCCTTTTTCAAGCCACTGTAATATAATCTCATTTAAATTAAAATGAAACCCTCACACTTAATTGCTTTTCTGACAGAGGTGGTCTAAGGTTTTTAAATAGACTACGGCTTGCCCGAGAAAGATTATTTTAGTGGACACACTTAGAGGGGAAAAAACAGAAATCAAACCCAGTGACAGAAAACCCTCTGTCAAATGATAAATTGCCACATCGCAGCCTCAATTTTTCAACGCCACATGTTTTTGCATATATTCATGCTGCAATTTAAACATGATCTGTGGGAAAATAATGAGCTGAAATGGTTTTTTTTTTTCTCTCAAAGAGGTCGTGCTGCAGTTCTTAATGAGAATGCAAGGAATGGTAGTTTTAGCCTAAACAATTCCTGCTTATGATTTAAATTCATGGTGAATAAGGACAGAGCCCTTGTTTATTGGCAGCCGCAGCACAGTGCAGGCACAATGAAGTATGTGGAATCGCTTAAAGGTTGTTTTAAATGCTAATGTAAGCAGAATAGCTGGTAATACTCCTACCCGAGATTTTTTGCACAGTGTCTCTCCTCTGGGCCTATTGAATTCGCTGTGTGTTGTGGGATCGGGTGAGATTTAAAAAAAAACACAACACAGCTCTGTGAGACAAAAGGCCCAGGCGATGATCCAGCGGTTCTGTCGTATCCCTACTGCCAGCATTGCTTGGCCCATTCATGCTGAGGCTGCCTCTGATTGCCCACAATAACTGCCACATTCATCCTGTCATAATCGCTGTGCTGTCATGAGCCACACACACAAAGTCATTAAGCACGGATATGCATGCATTCCTCGAATCCTGGCAGCAAGCTCCTGATGTACTGCTCCCATAAACCACAGGCTCCCATCCGTTGTCCCGTCACCCTTGGGAGACATTTACGCCGTCTAAGAGGAATGGCATCCAGTGCACTGAATCAACGTCAGTCGCTCAGAGACTGAGTGGAAGAAGTACAAAAATGAATCAAATCCTTAATCCTTCCGTTAGTTGGAGCAATAGGCGAAAGCTCCTTTTGTGCGGCTTACTTACATAGCCTAATGCTCAAGAGATAAATACCTAAATGAGAGGGGCCGCTGTCCCCTGAGCAAGTCAGTCGTGAAATCCGTCTCCCTCGAGTCACCGGCTGAACCCCAGATTTTTTCCCAGAGCTCTGAAAATGGCTCCACTAACCGAACTCCTTGTTTATACGGGGGATAGTCCAAAATATTTCAGGCACTCACCTTGTTTCTTGTCACTCGTGTTTGTACAGTTGTATGAGAGGAGCTGGTGCTTCAAAACATCTTCATAAAAGTGGCATATGCACTATATATAAGTCTTCTGAAGATGTATAATAGCTTTTCACAAAAAAACATAGCTTTTGAAAATTGTCCCCTCCAGTGAGCTTTTAACCACTACCACCAGAACTTGATAACCAAATGAGTGAGATTCATGAACAAATAATTTTTGTGAACTAAATAAAAAAACTAAATTAAACTAATTAAAAAGATTACATTCAAAAGAGTAATTAGTTCATGAATCGGACAACATTGCTTTTCATATGAACTTAAATTTAGGTCTGTGGTTTTGCATAAAAACTATGTTTGGCATTAAAAAGACTTGGAATATAGACCTTGATCAGGGTAATGCCACATTTAATTTTGACGGGAATGAAAACGAAACATGAGAGATACAGTAAGTTCAATGGATTTTACATGCCAATGCCAATTGACCCTTTGCAAACTCACAGGCTTGTTTTCCTCCATGTAAAATTCAATATGGCATCTTCCCTGACTGAGGTCTAGTGCACGATTTATATGGACCATTTGATACTTTTTATAGCTTGAAAACATCAGTCCCTAAAAAAAGCATAAGAACACATTTTCTCCTTTTGTGTTCTGTGGAAGAATGAAAGTTGTACAGCTTTCAAAAAACGAGGGTGAGAAAATGGTTTCATTTTTGGATGAACTACTCCTCTAACACCATCGCTCATACAATGCAGGCTAAAAAGTTGAAAGAAAGTCAACAGCATTCCTCATTTTAAGCAGCGGGGTTTCTGCAGTCGCTGACCCGCAGTGTTATCCTTTGCCAGGAAGCTGGGGGGAGATATGGGGCCAAGCAGAAGCGAGGCTCTTTTCACATCTTACTTGTGTGGTAGTCGATATGGAGACAAAAAAGACAGTCGACGGATGATTTGTGCTAGTGTGTTGAGCAGAGATATATTGTGAAAAAGCTCCAGGGACAAAAGACTAGGTGGCAGATAAAGCCAAGCCACCCCCAGGGGTTGATTTGTGGCTCATTTGGTGGGTTAAGTGAATAAAGATGCACTGGACCAAACACATCAGGCTCAAACCAGGAACGGGGAAAAACAAACACTGGCCTCTACAGGGTGGAATAAAGATACACCGAAAACATAATGGGCTATGAAAAAATTGTAAAGGCTGTAATTGTGAGCACTGTGATTGCTCCTCATGCGGACCGCTCCAAAGCCTGTTGTGTTTGTTTCCATGGTAGGATTGTAACTCAAGCACATAATCTGGATTAACTGGCTCATTTCTATCAATGCTGAATATGTGGATACAACAAAATAAAATAAAAACTATAGATGTCGAAAGCTTCAGCCATTTAGCAGATTTGCAACAGCAGTGGCCTAAAATTGCTTCAATGCTAAATGGTGTCAACAGAAGGGTGGAGGAGGCAATACCAGCAGGATTGTGTAGGTGTATCCGTGAAGGAGATGATGGCACTGCTAGAGATGAGGGCTCCGTCTCGGGGATTGATGGATAGCGGGAATATGAATGCTCTCATTGAGAAAATCAGACAGGAAAGAGAAGTATCAGGGACACAAAGGCTACAGAAAGATCCCATTACTATAGCCACTCAGAAGGGTCAGCAACTCAAAGTGCACTAAATGGGAGTTTAGGTTGCCGTATCACTCGCTGTAAAAGATCACCCCCCAAAAGCTAGACAATTCATACGACGCTAGGCACTCAGAAACAGCCGTGTTGCAGATTCATCTCGCGCTGGACATCTCTTTTCTCCGCTTTCTCCCTCCAAGGCTTGTACACTTCCTTTCATATCGGTATAATAGCTCTCGGAAAGTTGAGTCACAGGAAGAAGGGTTTATGAGTCAAGGCTTTGTGAGGTTTCACAAATCTTTCCATTACCAACTTGTAAGAAAGCAAACATCTCTCTTTGACAGCTTTTTCAGTGACTATGAACTTCCCCTTGACTACTTGTACTCCACTGTCCTTTTTAACTTGTGAGACACTCTCCTAGCTCATTGAGCACAGAAATGGCTAATGACTTTAGCATCGACCTAAAATTAGCAAAGCAATTGCTTTCATTCAGGGACTTTCCTAATGACAGGGGATATGTACTTTTCATGAAAAATAGTCACTTGATCACATTTCGTTGCCACTCTGAGCCTTGTTAGAATCAGACAGCAAATGTAAACGGGTTACGCAATATATTTGTCACGCTAAAAGAATTCTGCTCCTGCAGAGTTAGAGATCAGCTTTCCTATAGAGAAAATAGCATATGCAAATGCTTTCTGATTTTCATGAGTGTGGCATTGTAGGGTGATGGCAATTTCAGCACTTAGAGAGAGAGGTATAATTAACTACTTAAGCAATACACGTTTCTGAGAATTCGGTGGAGAACTCTCAGCCCTGGAGGCTAAGAGACTCACCTGATGCTAGAGAGGCGGGAACTCCTAAAACTAAGACTGGAAAGCAAGTAAACAACAAGTAAATGATGTTCTATCATCTTTGGTTTGCTGTATCATGAAGCATATTGTCGCCAAAGGGCTTTGTGTTGTTCATGCTAGTAGGAATGGAAATAACTCAATAACCTTGTTTTTATCCAAACCACATTCATTTTTCCTGTATCCCTGTATGAAGCACACAAAATAAAAGATTCCATCATATTATCCCTCAAAGAAAACGCACTGTGACAAAAGTACATACTTGGGTCAGATAAGATGGAGTCCGTCTTCGGCACAAACTGGTCACAACGAAGTCCACGGTAACCCTCTTTACACCTGCAAAAGAAGAAGAATGTTCAACATTTCAATACAGAAATATAAATTACATGTGTGTCTACACTTCAAATATTTTCATCAATATTAGGGGTTGGGGGATGTAATTTTAAAAGCCAAAAAGTTGGAAAATCAGAATGAAAACACACACACACACACACACACACACACACACACACACACACACACACACACACACACACACACACACACACACACACACACAAACACACACACACACACAGAAACATAAAAAAATCTTACTGACCCCAACATTTTGGAAGGTAGAGTATATTTCGGGGATAGTTTGTATTTTTGTCTTTTAGTCACCTTCTGTTTCTGCAGCTCACTTGAAGGCATAGTTTACCCAAAACATTATCATTTACACAAACAAAAGAAGATATTTTGGAATAATTAATCAACTGTTTTTGTCAGTGGACCCCATTTACTTTAACTGCATGGAGAACAAATATTTCAAAGTATCTTCTTTTATTTAGTGTTAGCAGTGGTGGAAATGGGCAAAATTCACTGGGCGGACTCTATTTAAAAAAAAAAAAAAAATAGAGGTCATCTGGCTTTAGATGACCTTTCAGATGTTTAAAAACCTTTATAATCTATAATAACTAAATTATATAAATTATTTATTTTATGTTTCATTTAACCCCCTGGGGTCGGCTATTGCAAATAATAAAAACAAAACGTTGTGTTTCTCGTAAAATAAAATATAAATAAACATGATGCGTTGTCAATCCGTGTATCATTCGTTCAGTCGTTTTTTATTGAAAGTATAGAAAAATGAGAAAACAGTTCCTTTTTCGATTTTTCATTTTTTCCAAAAAAACGAAAACCAAGAATTCAGCTTGATTCTTCGTTTTTCGTTCTGAGGTAGGAAAATGAATAAATAACTTGAATATTCGATTTCTACACGTGGGCGGGAATGAAACGCCCCTTTCCTCTGATTTGTCAGCCGAAGATCAAACTGTCCCGTCAGCGATATTTTTTTTCCCAGGATGGTAGGGGAAGACTCATGCATATTCATTAGGGAAGTCATCCCTGATTGGTCTGATGACCTACCCCTAACCCCACCCCTAAATCTACCCGCCACTGGGGGTCTGATGACCTACCCCTAACCACGCCCCTAAACCTACCCGTCACTGGGGTTAAGACCAATCAGGGATGACTTCCCTAATGAATATTCATGAGTCTTCCCCTACCATCCTGGGAAAAAAAATATCGCGTCCCGTCATCAGTTCTTCCTCAGTTCTGCACTGCAGAATAAGAGTCCTCCGTTGTGTGGATTCTTAACGCGTTTATTGCAACTTTTTCATATTTTTTCCATCAACCAGACTAACGAATGGCTCAACACAACCCGTACTGGGGAATAGACTAGACAGGGCTTTCTTTGTAGACCAGAGTTCTCAAGTGCCAGGGGTTTGCCTATTTTCCGAACTGTAAAGTCAGGTTTTTTTTTTTTTTTTTTTACTGTGTTAGTGAGTAAATGATGACAGATTTTTCATTTTGGGGTGAGCAACCCAGATTTAAACAGTCCTGTACTGTGACAAATATATTTTAAGAGTACAAATATTCAATGCAATCTAACTAATATCTAAGCTAATATCAAGTCATAAAAAGTGCATTCATCTAATTATACGAGAAGCATAAAAATGTTTTAAATAGTTCTAGATGGAGCATGTGATGCTGCACATCCATTTGGAGTACAGATCTGCATCCACATGTCCATCCACCATCCATCATTATGCCATTTTCACAGAGAGATTGACTCAACATTCGAAATCAGAATACCCAGAAATGTTATAAATTAGCCAAATGCAGAAAAAGATGAGGATGTAAAGGAGGGAGTGGTGATATGGAGAAGAAAAAAAAAAGAAGAAAAATAGGGATAACAGGGCGGGTCTGTCCAGAGCTCAGTGGTGCCTGCACTCGCACAGATAACACAGTCTTGACATTTATGTCACATCCCAACTGAGCTATGGGACCGTAAGGCATTTGACTAGACTCTTACTGTGAGATCTATGTGAAACAGGGGACTTCTTCCAAAAGTAGCAATGTGCTCTGAATCTGTGTGTAGAAGAACCACAGAGAACACCAGCTGCCCTCCAGCAAAAAGCATTTCAGACATCTTCTAATCTCTCTCTCCATCTCTCTTGTCCTTTCTTTGCGTTTTTTAACGCCTTAACCCAACAACTGTTGTCCTCCCATGTGAAAATACAAATACAACACACCTGGCTTCAATGCTGTAAACAGACTCATCTCAATTTTCCAGCAACACTGCGCCTTTTATTCACGTTTACCTGAAAATTACCCAATTCTGAGATCTGCCTCTGTGATCACTTCTCTTTCCTGTGCAACGCTAACATAATTTTGACGAGATATACCATGATAATGACAGTTCACAAATGGAAACAAGCATACAGGCCGAGAAGAAAAAAAACCTTAACAGGATGATCTTGATGTTGTTTCATCTGGCTTTGTTTGCAAGTGTGCACCGGATCCGGTGCGACAGCTGCCTAGACTCAATCTTGTCAATGTGTCTGGCTTGAGGAAGCATGACTGAGCTTTGCTGCATGAAACAGAAATGAGACTGAAAACTGACTGAAAAGAGGGGATAACATGGTTAGACTGTAATTACAGTCAAGGAAGCAGGTGAGGATCATGTTGTGCGGTCTCATCTCTCTCTGCCTCGCGCTCTGTTAGCTCACTGCCTGGTTAACACTGACTCACGTGTTGACAGCAGAATGATGGTCGTGACTGTTGGCAGCCTATTTGTTTTTCCCCTTTCTCCCCTTTTCTGGTAGACAGTACAGTAGAGCTTTTAGCAGTATGCCAAGAAAACAAACCAACAAATCATTTCATGCATCGTTTACTTGGTATTGGAGGAAAGGAAAATCAATGTACGCACATCTGCTTATGACATTCGAGGTGCCTACAGAGTAAACAACATTGTAAACTTGAATTTCTGCATCTGCTTCATGGCTTTTCATTATCATTCAAGGACATGTTGCTTGGCATCAATGATCGTTCCCCTGTTGGTTAAATTACAGCTAGATAGAAAAGGAGAGAAATGATTTATTTCCCTCGAAGGAGGCCGAGGCAATAAGCAGGACTCGCATTTGACTACCACAGTTAACGCAGTTTGTTAATTAAAGCTGAAGTGTTAAAATACTCCTGTTAAAAGTGTTAAAATACTCTGATGTTAAAATACTCCTGTACCAGCTTAATATGCAGAGACGACTAAAAGTAAACCATTAGTGGGACGAACACTGTCTCCGTGACCCTATCAAATCGTAGCTCTGTTTGTTTGAGAATTCCGACCCATCTCGCACGGCAACAGCAGCTCAGCCAATGGCGTGAGTTCTAGGGTGGGTCACTCTGCTTGCCTGACCATTGGCAGATGGGCAGAGTGTTCGTAGGGAAACCTGTTTGAAACCAATCAGTCATTAGTTTTGCAATAGCATATGGTGATTGTGGTTGAGCAGAAACTACACTTCAGCTTTCAAGGTATGTGGATGTAAGTTGGAATAAACAGGAGAGCTTGTTTGTGCAAGAAAGCGTGTCTGTGAGTGGGTTGTGCGTGGTGGTATTCTTTTCCTCCCTGTCAAACAGCTCCCACATAACAGACTGAGCTCATGTCTTGCATGTGGGTGCTACATATACTACCCACATTCACACACCCACATACTGTACAATACATACCTTTACACAAAGACACTGTCAAGCCATCTCAAGATCCTGTGACAACTTTCCTCCATAAATAAGGCTCTATCTGATCCTGACATCCTTTACTATTATTGATGTATTTGGAGGGTGAGATAAGGCCAATATTTGAAACAATCTCTGTTCAATTGTTCCTTACCCATCATCCCTGTCAAAAAAGTGCTCTTTAAGAAACCTGGCTTCGCTATTATCATACGGCCAATACATATTCATAAGTATCTGTCTGGGTTTGCGGATGGGGAGAGGAGAGTGAGCATTGCAACAGAATGATTTTATTTGTTGAATGACATTGACTGATTTCCACTTCACCATTCAAGATGTTTCAGCACACAAACAAGGAATGGATCCCCACCAATTCAACAAGTGTTTTTTTTCTTTTTTCTCTCCAGTTTTTCAGTTCTGGGCATATAAATCACCCAGGTTTTTTTATTCTGGGAGTCTAGGTTGACTTCTATTCAAATTAGCAGATTTCAACCATTTTTTATATGAATTTGACATAAAAATGGTTTTAGAAGCATAATTTCATTATTTAACTTAGCTACTCCTCAAATGCCATTTAAGTATAATAATTTTAAGTTTAATGTTTTACCCTCGTCCAAGACCCAGACTTTCAATATTAAATTATGACTCCAGAAGAATTACTACTGAGTGTAAAAAGCATGTTTTCGAAGACTTTATATTCTAACATTTTACTTTGCCAAAAGTTCCTACAGTTGAATGAATACCCTGGTATGAAATACTGTACGTACAGAATCAAGCAAGGCAGCAAAGAATAAATGAAGAGTTCAGATGCAAAAGCCTCTAAGTGCCATCTGAAATTTTCTTCTAGAATGATTATTTTTATCAAGCTCGTATATTTAAGTTCAGTAATTTCACTTAAATGGCAATGAAAATGACCTATTAATTGTCATTTAAGTGTAATTACTGAACTTAAATATACGAGCTTGATAAAAATGACCATTCTAGAAGAAATTTTCAGATGGCACTTCAACTCTTCAAATGCATCCTCATTTAGGAGCCATACATTTATCCTGAGCTTTGTCAAACGAAGAGTTTTCTACTTTTCACATGCTTTTAACACCACAAAAGCCTGACTTGAAAATAAACCTATTAAAATGGTAATCACGCATGAGTAGATAAGTCCCCCTAAGCTTATACTAGCGGAAGCGCAAACACTCAACCGGGAGTTCTCCTGACGACGGCATTGTCATGGCAGAGCGCTAGTTTTAGATAAGAGGAAGCACAGCGCTGTGTCACAAAACAGTTTGTGTGGAGTCTATCCACCAGCGCGAGGATCAGCGACTGTGTGAAGGGCACATGGAAAGAGGGAGAGAAGTGAATTAGAGACATTGATGGCCATCTTCACATTTGACGAGGTTTCACAGCTCTGACACAGACACAAGTGCTTCCTTGGGGCTCTGATCATAGTTGTTCCCATTGTTCACACAACACTACACTGTTGTCAGACTAAAGATCAATGGGAAATAAATGTGTGTTTTTTTGCCACATATTGTTTTTAGGTCAATAACAATGGAAGGTGTCGGTGTGATCTGGTGTGAAAGTGCGCACGTTCACAAAGATCATCTCACTTACACGTCACATCACAACGCAAGCTGACACACACGCATAAACACTGAAACCGAACCGACGATGCATGTCTTTCACAATGAAAGCATGAATATCTCATTTTTCATCAGATATGGCGCGATAATCCAATGAAGCTGTGAGAGCGGCAGTCTGTCTCAGAGGTGTTTAAAAGCTTATCCTCCTTAATATCATTTACATGGCCCTTCTTCAGTCAGGGCAATAAGTGTAATTCCGTTAAATTGCGATATTGTCTTTCCCATCATTCTTCAGTCTTTATATATAGACTCTGGTTAATCCTTTCCTTTTTAATCAAACCGCTTTGATGTATTCATCATGCCATTTTATTTAATTTGCTATTCCCCTGCAGGGAAGGAAAGAGGTGGACACTAATGGAATCAACGTGCCAATGAGGTGTGCATAGGTTCTGCATCTCTGTGGTAACATTCACCATGGTAACTCGGCTTGTTTATGGGCTTAGTGCCCACTGGATTTGATGCAACCACGGAAACGCATATGAAAATAAGAGAGATGGGCATTGTTGCCAACGAGATTTGTGAATGTTTCAAAGTATCTCTGAAGCCTCAGAGTCTAATAACACCCTGCATTGGGAAAATCGTTCCATGAAATCAAAGATTTTAGGTGCATCTCTTAAAAATCTATGCATTTTTGATTGACAACTCATTACAGGTTAGCTTGCACCTGAATACACGTTTTTTTTTATTTTTTTTTATGGGAACAGAGTGAAATTTCTATTAATTCAATATTGTTATTAAAGCTGTTGTTATCGGAGGACTCTAATCAAGATTTTATAGACATTTTTGAGCCGGAGGCTGAATTGACCATATTGAGGTCCTAATTAAATGCACTTCTTATCTTTTTTTCTTCAAGACAAACACAAATGCTTTATCAGCAGCCGCCTTATCAGTGTGACGGACGTCTCTTGGAGTTTTACTTGAAACTGGAATTATAGAATTACATTTGCTCTGAGTCAATATTGTTTTTCACCGTTTTCTCTCATTACACAAGGACGAAACAATATCTTCAAGCATGCCATGCATCACTAACGAAGCTTTAAATGAAATTACAGGTTTTATAGAGTATATGCTTACATTATGCTAACCACTTGTAGGCATCACAGAGTGCCAACAAGGCCAGACATTCCCAGGTGCCTGCTAATTCATAATGTCAGGCTGTTTCTAGCGTTGATGACACAAACCGAGTTGTTATTTAATCATATTTAGATTAAGCTGAAGGGCTCAAACATGCCACAACCATAATTTAATCTTCAAGTGCACGGCATATGTTTACTGTGTCAACAAGAACCCTGCCATTTTGGGTCTCTGTCTCTTCCTGAAGTATCCTCAGAAAGTTTGCCTTCGTTTAGTGACAGCTCCCCACTTCACAAGGCACAATTGTGCGTCTTCACATGCCTGCGAGTTATGTTCACGGGAGCAAACCGCTGCGGCACATGAACAAAAGTGACAGGTTCTAACTCGGGGTGGCAAAGAGCTAAAGGTTCGGGGGAGATGTTTCAACTTAAACATCCCTGCCGTTACACAGCTTGTGGTGTTGCAGAATATGCAGAAGGTTGGGAAATGTCCTGGGGCTGGGTTAGACGGATCTCGGTTCAGCCAAGAACATTAATAGAATGGAAATGCTTGTATTCTTTTATGTGGCTGCAGCTTAGCTGATGATGATTGTACAGTAAGACAAGCAGATGTAAGATCACTCAGGGGAAACACGTCTATCTGAGCTGAGTTTCAAGCTGTTTTTTGTACTTTTCCTGGAAATTTACTATAGGTTGCTTGGCTGGGAAAATACGTTAACCAATTAGACAGGCCAAAGCGGCGCATTTAAGCATCTGGTGCTTTAATTAGCGGCTCTTATGAAGGTCTGAAGACCAAACAAACATATAGAGGATAAAGCTGATTATTTGCCAATTCATCAAGGCACGTGATAATAAAAAACATCAGATTTTTAAGTAGCAACGAGGCAAGGCTGTCGATCACATCACAAAGCATTTCTCAGGCACTGTTAACAAACCTGGCGTTCAGAGGCAGTGTGCTTCCTCTTGCGTGAAGGAACACAAGCGCTTCGGGCGCTGGATTTTGGCAGCCATCAGCTCTCGCATCTTTGCCTGATCAAACAATCCCCACATTCCATCGCTGGCCCTGCGCTTCTACTCTTCTATTCATCCGGCCAACAACCACATGGTTTTTTCATGTGGCCTCGCTGCCAAAAAACGGATGCTCTCTGGCATTTTTAAATTGTTTTGCGTAAATTAAGACAACGTTGCCTTTGTGAGCGAGGTTTGAGATTCTGACATTTTCTTGAGCAATTTTAATCCTGTCAGCAGCATTCAGGATGACTGAGCTAAAATAATTGAAGATACGAGTGTGCTCAGAGGGACAGGATCTCACTAGCACGAGCAACAACACACACACACACACACACACACACACACACACACACACACACACACACACACACACACACACACACACACACACACACACACACACACACACACACACACACACACACACAATTAAACCAGGCATACTAACTTTAAGTCATAGGACAAATTCTAATCAGAAGTGAGCATCCCAATGCCCTGCTCACTCCGAAGGGCAGCCCTTGAAGGGAGGAATGCACTTGTGTTATTGAAGCCATTTGGAACGCACTAGCTTTATAACTTAATACAACTTGCTGTCACATCTTTGGACACCACATGTAGTCTGTATGCCTCTACTATTAAACACATTTGTATACTCTTAAAAATAAAGGTTCTTTATTGGCATTGATGGTTCCATGAAGAACTTGTAACTTCTCATTGCAAAAGTCCAAAGGATGGCTTTAGAGGATTTAAGAATGACAAAGAGCAGATAAAGGGGGAGTAATATAAAAAAACAGAAACATATATCATTAAAATACTTATAACATTTCAACCCACTGAATAAAAATCACAGCTAGACAAGATGTTAAATAGAGGTCTTGAAGAAAAATGGATAACAGAACATGAATTCAAATGTTTAACAAATCCAATTGTCCCAGTATTACCTAAAATACATAAATCTATTGAAGATCTACCTCATCGACCTATAGTTTCTACTACTGAAAAGTTATCTGAATTTATAGAAACTCATTTACAACCATTGATGAAACAATTGCCTTCTTATTTCAGAGACACAACATATTTTTTGAATAAATTACAATCATATTCTCGAGACTGGTTTGAAACAAAGCATGCATCATCTTTATACTATAGATTCCATATAAGGCTTAGAATCAAAAAAAAAAAAAAAAAGTTTGTTTGTTTGATAAAAAGGACTATTTTCAAGTACAAGGTACTGCTATGGGTACCCTTAGCACCTAGTTATGGGTACATTCGAATTAGGCTTCATTTATAATAATAATCCTTTTGGACATGACATTAAGTACTGGGCAAGATATTTTGGTGATTGTTTTCTCATTCGGAAAGGAAGTGAAGAGAAACTAAATGAATTTGTTTTGTATTTGAACTCAACACTGGATTCTATAACATTTTCATTTTCAAACAACATTTGTAAGATCTAAAGTTCTAAGACTAGATCTAAGTTTAAAAACTTTGTCTCCACTATGGTGTTTCGAAAACCAACAGACAAGAAAAATACTCTCTGCCGACAGTCATCACCTCTAAAAAAAGTCTACCCTTAAGTCAACTTTATAGATTAAGACGTACTGTATATGCGATTCAGAAGAGGAATTTGACAAACAGTCTGAAATTCTCAGCAACTGCTTTAGTTCAAGAAGACATCCAAGGACTTGGTTTAAATGAGCGTTTGAAAGCGAAAAAGATCTAAGAGAATTTAATTATTAAGTAACGATCAAAGTTAATTATATCCTTATATGAAGAATAGTCAACAGATCACATCCATTGTCAATACATTTTGGTTTATTTTAGCTTCAGATTCTTAATTAAAAGTTGTTTAAATATCCTCAGATCTTTATACAAAAAGATCTCAAAACTTGGCGAACATGCTAGTTAGATCAGATGTTGTGTGCGATGACAAAAAAGCATACATACAAGGTTGTTTTCCATGTCAGAATTGCACATCATGTTCTTATTTACTACAATGCAAATACTTTATATGTTTTTCCACCAAAAAAAAGTATACTTAGTTTTAAAGGCAGGTGTTACACTATAATAAATCCTGTATAACATGCTATACTAAGACCATGATTTACTTACTCCAATGTCCATGCCCATTTATGTATGCTGGGAAAACATCAAGATCATTGAGGATTAGAGTGAGTGAACACAATGAACATGATGCCATGATGTTACCTCTCCGATAACTAGACACTTATTGATTATAATCATAGTATTGAACAACTTAAATGCATAGGTATTGAAGTGATGAATTCTCGCCATGGTGGATATATTGTTATGCATTGCTAAACATTGTAATACAATGTTTATGAATGGCATTTTTTGTTCACATTCTCATAATTTTTTGTTCCAGATGGAGTTAAACTGGAGTCTGTGGATTGATTGTTTAATTATGATCACCTGAATTTGTATTGTTTTCTACATAACTACTGAGAATTTGTACAATGTTGTAATGTTGTATTTTTTTTTTTTAATCAAAACATTTTCGGAACGGTAATGTTACAGAAGGAACATAAGAACAAAAACATTAACATTTGTAAAAGATTCTGCTCGGAGCTAACTGATGGATTTTCTATTTTGTAGCCCTGTTTATATGGCATTGCTGTGAAAACCCCCTTTTGGAACCTTTAATTTTAAAAGTGTACATATGAAACTTATTTACATGCAATATGAAACGCATAACTGAAATGTGTGCATAAATTGTTTTATATCGAAACGAAACAACTTCAATTATTCTGTTTATATGTTAACTCAAACTCACTCACCGTCTAGCTTTAAAATGTATTGCGAGGACTCCTCATCCTGGGTCACATGACAATAAACGATAACATTCATTTCTTGAAGTGACCATCGCATGTACCCTTCGCTGACAGATTTGCTCTTGATGAATGCCCTTACAAATGGAGTCTCCCTCTCGAAGTGCCATTCAAGGGCGTAAAAATCGCTGTTTGGAATTCGCCCATACACAATTATTTGAGCAGACGTTCAACAGATTTAGGACACTAGCTGGATCTGATGATGATGGATTAAGGTATTACAGAGATGTGCCAATTTCTCCCGTCTCACTCTCCACCACTTCTCAGGAATGGAAGTAAAGGACAGCCATCTTAAAGCCGTCTGAGCCACAGCTACAGCTAAGACTAAAGTGAATGGCTTGTCTCCAATCTCTACCAAGCTCCATGTGTCAAGGACAGGCTTTTGGGAAGAGGAAGAGCAGGCTTAAGAAGCTCAGGAGTGGCTAAAATCCATAACCTGTCTGTGGGCCAGCCATAACTAACTGCAAAATTCTCACGATACAAAATGAGAGGTAAAAGGCTTTTTACCTATGCAGGTCATATCCATTTGTGCACAAAGCATATTGAGAGCATGGAATGTACATGTCTAGCTTGGCTCACTTCGGAGAGAATTCAATCAGAATTCAATCAATATCAAGTTCAACAAATAACTTTTATTCTAGGAACTCACCGGTGAATAAATAAGAAAATATTGGTGTGTTTACAAGAAAATTTGGTACTGTCAGCTGTGGACAAGCATAAATCTATAAGGTTGCAAAAAAGAGCACTTTGGGAGGTAGTTTTTCCAAGCACACTTCTGCTCTAATGAGCTTTTCATCCATAAATTTGCCTCACTGACCCATTTTTCATTTGTAAATGTACTGTGTATTCTCACAATTGTCTAGAAGCCTTTAGTCTCCCAGCCAAAGAGTTGTTTATTTGTCTTTGCATTTTGCTTCTCATCACATTGTTATCTTCACATTTTGGGATATGTTTTGCTTGAGGCTATATTTATGATGTTGGCTTACACCTCATAATTTTGCTCCAGTAATAAGCATTCTGTCTGTGAATAATAACATTATTAAAAACACAACAGGATGTGAATGTTTTCACTCACATCTTGCAAGTCTCTGGCCATCTATTCATTCTCTGACTATGGCCACTTTTCTTGTTAGCATCTGGTTTGTGGGCTTGGTGACATGGCATGTCATTGTCACTGTTCATTACCTTTGCATTTCCTGTGCTTGGTGTGACAGAAAGGTAAACACCCCTTCACAGAGAAAACTCATTCTAGCTCCACAGGGAGCACTTTGTCCCCTCCACACTGCCATTACACCACAGAAAATAACAAACAAAGGAATAATAAGATTTGTTTATATGGTAGGTAAGCATTGTCTGAAAGGCACTGAAACCCTGACATCCTAATCCTTATTAAAAACCTCTTTAATGAGGTCCTCCGGAATTCTAGGTCTAGGTCTTGAACGCGGGTAATATAATTAATCGCGCACACAGGGCTTAGTGTCAGGTACACATATTTAATTTAAAGACTTATTGCAAGTGGAGGGTTTAATATCTGCTGTGAGGGGTTTAACACCCATATGCGGACTCTCGGCAGGTCTTTGCCAAAAGAAGAATTTTTGTCTGCTCTCTGATTGGGAAAAAAGAGACTGATTAGAGCATCTGGCCACTGGCAATCAGACAGACAGGCAAGCAACTTTGCGTTTCATTAAAACATAATTAAACCATCCTTTTAAGTTCTAGTGAAAACATTATGTTAATTCGCCACAAGTTCAATGGCCAGCGCTTTTAATTCAAAGTGTGCCATTCCTCTATTAAACCAAATCGAGTTTCAACAATGTATTGGGTCAGTGCTCCTTAAATGAGCTTCTCTGAAGTAGCTCTCAATAACTTTCACCCTTGTTTTAACTTGTATTTTCCAGAGTAAATGCAATGGCAACCCCACGCCAAACAAAACAAAATGCCCTAATTTTATTCAATCGATTTAATTCTTAAAGCTTTTCGCAATATAAATGCGAGCTTCAGCAAATCTAACCATTATACCATTGGCTCATAATGCCATAGACCTCAAATAAGGCCAGGTGACAGAGCTGACAAGTGACAGCGACACATATAAGGTACACTAAGTACTGGACTCATGTGTGACAGAAGTAGAATATGTTCCTCTCCCACCATCCCCAAATTGCAGGCTTTACAGGCTGGGGGCAATGCTGTTCCACCTAATAACTTTGTTTGATCCCATACTGCTCAAGTATGCATTACCAATCAGGTCTATCCTTTCAGGGCTTGCTTATAAACCTGATAAGTGGACACGCTAGGATCCTAATCATTGACGCCCTTCTGAAAATGAGAAGCAGTCTGTGAAAATCAAATCTGATTGCACTCAGCAAACAAATACATATCATGAGTACGGCACATAATCAAGATTAGCTAGAATACGTGACCTGCTTCTGCGGGCATGTTTGCACGTGTGATTTGAGCATTAAATCGCTGTGCCTCCGGAATATAAAGCGATTGATAGGTGACCTTCCAGCAGTAACCAATTTCCACATGAAGTGGCGAAGATAATCTGATCACAACAAGGTGTAAATATAAAGGAAATCTCCATTGCCCTCTTTCTATTCCAGAGGTTTTTTTTTCCTGTAATCCATTGAATTTCGACTTGTCCCTAAAACAAATTATAAATGTTACAATACTCAATGTTCAAATAGTTCAACTGCACGACATAAACAATATGTGTTGTGATATGAATTGTTAAAAAAAAAAAAAACTATTACTAGCCTTTTCTGTGTGAAATTGTACAACTTGTTGCCATGACAATATAACACCTAAAACCCAAAACGACCGTAAAATGACCAAAACACATTTAAAGATCAAATAATACACAGGTTTTACAGACAAATTAATGTACTATAAGTGCTTTTTTAAGATAGACTTCACAGTTCTGCTTTTAAATCCTGAAAAAAGGCCACTTTCGCATTATATCCATCCATTATAATTGCCTCACCTTATGACACAAATACTGTCAATTGAGCTTAACTTATATTGAACCCAGAATATTCCTTTAAGGCCTTTCTCCGAGTTCCCTTCAATGCATAAACATTGCTTCCCTGATTCTCTTCCTTTATTTCTGTTTTGTGTTAATTCCCTTTCTCTTCTCTATTTTAACAACCTTTCTTGCCAAAATCCCCGGCGAAGATTCTTGGTAAACAGTGGTAAACAAACACAAGAAAGCCATTAGCCGGTGCCCACAGTCTAGAGTTTGCAAAAGACTCTCTTTGGAATGAGTGTTGGTTTGGTTCTGTTTGCTTGAATTGCTTAACTTGTACACACAGGTACACACAAACACTGAGAGAAGTGACACAGAGGCTGCTCATTAACGGAAAAGAGGCGACGGTGACTCAGACGCGCTCTTACGGACATGCCCTCACCCAAATCCTCCAAGACATTTCCAGATCCTTTCAGGCATTCATTTAAAACAGGGGAAAGGTCACGTTCTGGTATCGCCACAGAAGATATCTGAGTGATTGATTAAAAACAGACGGATACATGGCAAGCTACAGCAGATCAGTCTGAGATGCTTGTGCTATTGGTCTTTCTGCTGAGATGCAAGGGAAAGAGGCATGTGAAATACAAAGCATGGAAAAAGGAATAATTCAGCATGACTCTCTGCAGATTAATTCTTCTGCGAGCCTCTGCTCAAAGTCCCGGTCTAATGAGGTGCTCTGACCTCAGCTAGGTTTAATGGAATAATAAATGTATCAATGCTTTGAAACATGCAAGGTCTCTCACCAACACACACACCAACACACACACACACACACGCACACACGCACGCACGCACGCACACACACACACACACACACACACACACAAACAGAATAAAGACTCCTTTGGTCATAGCCCTCTGTTTAGCACCAGGGTATCATTGCCGATCCGTGCATGCGACGAATGAGGATCTTTTGATGGACAGCCGCAGAATACCAATTCATGCCACTGGCCTTCATATACTGCATCTATATAAACAACACATAAATCATTGTTCCTGACAGAAAGGATACCCCATTTTTCAGGGTTTCCAGGTTGTGACAGTATTTATTTAAGTCATGTGACAAAAGGATAAAGGAAAATAAAAGAAACACGTTCATGTGAATCATCCAATTTCTCAACAACAACAAAAAAAAAGTATGATGTGACCTCTATGACCTATAGATCAATATTCTTTTTCAATATTCAAAAGGCATTAAATATATTTAAACACAATCTGAATGTTTTTATTATTTAGTGTAGCAAATAATTTCAATAGCCAAATCCCCCCAAAACTATTAGAATTTATTAAATTATTAAAAAAAAAAAAACTATATTATAATTAAAATGTATTATTTATATATAAATATAAAAATAAATAATAAAACAAGACATTTCTGTCAGTTTATGCATTAGTGATAGGGATTTTGCATTATTAAGTCACTGCATTATACATTCAAACGATTCATTAAAACACTGATTAAATCATAAAAAAAAATACTTTCTATATTCGCAAGTCATTGGATAATTTCTCAACCGATTCGTCTAAACACTCCGATTTAATCAGGAATGAAACACCACTGTGCAGCAAATATTCTGTGGCTTTGTTTGAAACTATTTTTATTTATTTTTTACAAAAGGATGAAATTGAATAAGATGGTCAGGACAAGAGGTTTTGTTGAACATCTTTAAATTCACATTTAATTTTAGTATCTTGTATGTATAATTGCCTGTGTTAACACAACACAATGTTATGGTTTTGTAATGATTGTTATTTTTTATTTTTTTCAGTACTCTCTTGTGCATAATGTATTTCTGCAAACTTACCTCAGGAGAGTGATGACAATAAACCGACTTTAAAAGTGTTCAATAAAGTACTTAGCAAATTTATACAGACAGAACGCTTACTCTTCTATTGGCTGACAAAACGTAAAGCAAACAGTATTACGTTGTTAATCACAATGAACTTCCATGTTCAGGAAAACGGTGGATTGCTTTGTGATATAGTAAAATCAATAAAAAACTACTCTGTTTTAAAAATTGGTATCTGACTTTACAACATTAATTTGTCTGATGTCAGGACGTTTAAGAAGATTGGAATTAAGTATGTTTTTCAGTTTTGTTTCAATAGATGGTCATTTGTGACTGAAAAGGAAGTTGAAACTTAAATGGTCAGTTTCATAGACAGGGCTTAGCAGTATTAGGCCTTAGTTAAATTAGAACATTTAATTAGCTTTTTAAAACTTGCCTTAAAAAAAAACCTCCTGATGTGCATCTTGAGACAAAACAATAGCAGTAGCACTAGTTAAGACATCTCAAACATGCATGGGACTAGGCTTAAGTGTGTTTAACCAAAAATATTTTACTCTTCTATAAAATTTATGATACAACCATTTTAACACTTGAAGTAGTAACTTATTGACAGATACAGCAGTGCTGTTTCTGGGTTTTACATTAGTAGTTCAATATCACTGACTCCAAACTGCCTTGGGCAGGTCCTTGAAAGAAAATTACCTTCACAGCTCCTAAGTCACGCATCTCCTGCACATCCGTCCGATATTTCATATTTTCTACAGACTGCCTCATTCTTTAAAGTCTCTTGAGCCACAAATTCATTGCAAATTCGTCTTTGATTTTTTTAACATCTGTCACTAGACCTCCCTTCAGCTTCATAGATACACTCTGCTCTCATTGCCATTCATTTTGAGAGAAGCAAAGAGTTGATATGGCGCATTCTTCTACCTGGTTACCTAGATGATATGCTGCTGAACTGCTATACAGGATATGAAGTATTGACAAAATGTCTCCAGTTACTGCATCTCTAGACTCCTCTGGCCTTCCAGCATCCTGTTCACCCTGAAACTATCCTGAAAGACACAGGCAAGGTAGGCACTAATTACACATGCTGTTTAAAGTTTAAGGTCGTTATCTGATGAGACTGACAGGGCTGTGGAGCAGAGCTGAGCGGATGTATGGGTGTCGGGTGTACGTGATATTAAAGCTTGTACAGCGCTCATCCACTCTTGTACTTACAACAATTAACTGTTGTGATTACCAACAGCTTTATTTGGCACTATGGAGTGGAAATAAGGAGGCTTAATGTGGAAGGATGATTATTGATAACTCCTCATGTGTGAGGGACGGTCAAGGCAGCGAACTATAGGAATAATCCCCCTCGATTATCTTGTAGCGGAGATTAGCTTTAAGAAAATTAGCTCTGTTGGTTTTTGCTAATGATCAGATTATTAGCCACAATCTATGGACTTTCAGTACAGTTGCAGACCTGCAGATTGGGCCCATGAAAGTGGATTAAGCCTTGTTTAGGCACTGGGGCTATTATTTATGAGTGAACTTAGCTTAATGGAACGCAAGAAAATCAAGCTAATGCTACGGCTAATTCTGTCAGCCTAAAATATCATTCTGCCCACAAGCATGTACAGTGAGACTGAAGTTAAATAGGCCAGCATTACCATGGATACACAGCGCTGTCGGAGCAAAACAAACAAACAAATCAAGATGGAAATTTTCCTCAGTATCTGAAGAAATTATGCGTATTCAGTTGTTATAATAAAAATGATGCTAAATTACAAAAACAAGCCAAAGCAGCAAGACATATAGCTCCCCAAACAAAAACAAGGCCTTCCAGGCACGCTTTTTCACGACAAGATCCGGTAACAGTTTCCTGTGCCTATAACGGCTAATTATACGGCAAACAACACCATCGAGTAATCTTTTGCAAAGCAGGCCTGGTTTGTAATAGCTTTGTCACATTTGCTAAAAGACCAGACACCCACAACTTCCCTCTGATAGTAATTTCCTGTTTATACACTAACACAGCTTCTGGAGCTGTACCTATTCAGCTTGAGTTATTGATTAATGGGCATGTTGCCTCGCAGGCTCAGTCTCATTAAAAACGACTGGCTTTCAGTGATTTGGGCCTTGGGCACAGATGGAAGGAGCCTGCATGAGTGGAGCTGACTCAGGAATGCCAATCCTGGCTGTCTCTCTGTCTCCGCTCCTGACCCTCTGCTTCAGTGCAAGACAGGCAAACTGAGTTATTTACAGCTGCAGCATTTCCAGATCAGATTGAGGTACTGTTGGAGAACACATCAATGTTTAAAAACATGCCACTGAACGCCACTGTGTCTGGAGCATCCGTTAGGTCTAAATTTCGCAGAGAGCTGTTGTCACCACCGGATAAGACAACAGCACAGAGCGCCGTATGAATTTTACAGGACACATCTTGATGCTCTTCTAAGACTCATTCATTGTTTCTTTGGAGAGCGGTTAAACATCTTGAACATCACTCAAAGAGAGAGAGGAATTGTTCAGCATGCCATCTTTTGAAAATATGAATCCTGATCCTCTGTTCAGCTCCATCTGCCAATATTCTTTTTCTTTTTTGTTATGCTGTCTCTGTAGCATCCTCTGTGCATCTCCTGTAGACATACATGCATAAGCAAACTGACAAAACTGACACGTTTCCCATGATTCAAGCCAATTATTTTTCTAATTTTAATACGGGTGAACTGCTGGACGGCCAGCAAAAGGAAGATTTGCTTAATGAGACTTGTGTGTGATAGTGCAAATCCTCTGCAGGGGAAAGCAAGGCAATCCTAAGTACTTTATTGATTTAAGGACTCACTGCAAAGTTCCATTCATTGTTCTTCACCATGCAACCCAATCCATCACCATCAAACCTTTCCAGCTCCACTTTCAAGTGTGGTGGACTTAAAAAATGAGGAGGTAATATTCCTTCTCTTTATAGTCCAATGTAAATTCATACAGGCCCATTTGATGTTTCCATGATTTTCAATTGAATGGCTTGTAGAACCATTAGTCAACAAATCTCCTGTAAACACTGTCATGATACACTAAACTACACAACTTCAACAACGTAAATTGGAATACACTCTGATTTACCCGGCCACTCTCAGGATTATCTTCAATGGGAAACCTCTTCTGTTCAAAACTCCAGCAGAAGCGAACTGTTTTCTACAGGGCGCTGTAAAACACTGACTGACTTTACTTATTGACTTTACTTTATTCGAGGGAACTTGCTGCAAAATGGTGTAATTTGTAATTGCCTATAGATCTCTTTTTCTTTCTTTCTTTTTTTTTTTTTGAAGGCTTTGCATTGATTTGAATTGAATAGATGAGAAACGACATCACTTTAATTCTCCCCTTGCTTTAAGCAAATTGTGTTCTATAAGCCCTTGCTGATAAAAAGGTGAAGCATATCCCCCTTAGTTGTATGGTGCGATTTATTTATTTTGATAATGTTACTTGAATGGGCTCTCTTTTGTTTTGTTCATATTAGGAGTTTAAGAAGTAAATTATGTAAATACAACATTCAGTATATATTGGCAGATAGTCTGTTTCCTTCCTTTTTTCCTTTTTTATTTTTTATTTTCAATGTTCTGGACCAGGCAGTCTGTGCTTGTTTGTGTGTGCTTAGAGAAACGAGTGTGGATGTGTGTGTGTGTCTGTGTGTGTTGCTCTTCCATCCAATCCCATGTCCCTCTTTCTTATCTACTTCTGAATGACTATGGTTAAAGGCTTATTAGTTATTCACTTAAATATTAGTCTACCTCATAAAATGTATCTTCTTAGAGCATGGCTCTCTTATAACAAACCTGCTGTTATTACTCTGTCTGAAACTTGGTTAAATAGTAATGTACGTGATGATGAAATAAGTCTTGATGGCTATAATGTATATAGAGCAGACAGAGGCAGTCGTGGTGGAGGAGTTGCTACTTATGTTTCCTCAAGTCTATCTTCTGAACTTATTATTGCAAGTGAAAGCCCCATGCACTTTGAATGTCTTTTTGTTAGAATATATGTTTTCATCAAAACAAATGGTTGATCATAGGAAACATATACAGACCCCCTAACTCTCCATCCGAATCAACAAATAATATTCTTAGTACTATTAATTCTTTAAATTGTCTTGATGAAATTATAGTATTGGGAGATTTCAATCGAAATTGGCTTGATAGGTCCTCTTTGAAAGAGAGGAATCAGTTTGAAAGCCTAAATCTTACTCAACTAATACAGGAGCCCACCAGAGTGGAGGGGAACTCCAGGTCTCTTTTAGACTGGATCCTGGTCACGCATCCCAATAGGATTGCTGATTCAGGTGTTTTATCTGATTGCTTCAGTGACCACTCAGTTATCTTTTGTATCTGGAAAATAAGGTTACCTCGTCTGCCACCTAAAATAATCAAGGTAAGACAATTTAAAAATATGAATAATGATGCATTTATTCAAGATTTGTTATTTTTTAACTGGAACAGGATGGAATTAATTCCTTATGTTGATGATGCCTGGAATTTCTTTTATACTGAGGTATTAAAAGTTATAGATAAACATGCACCATGGGCATCAGTCAAAGTGAAGAGTAGACATTTACCATGGATTGGACTGGTGACTTAATATATCTCTTTAAGCAAAGGGACAAGGCCTGGGAAAGATACCATTTAACAAAAGATCTGGCGATTAAGCGATTAAGAAATGTATGTACTGTTAAAACAAGAAATGCCAAATCTGACTATTATAAAAATTCACTATCAAATGATTTTACAAATCCAAAACATTTTTGGAAAAAACTTAATTGCCTGTTGAATAAATCTTGTAAGAATTCCCTTGCAAAACTAAGAATAAATAATAATATTATAAGTGATCCAACTTCTGTGGCTGACGTCTTTAATCAGCACTTTTCTTCTGTTTGTAAATTACGTCCACCTGATTTCTGTTACTCCAACCCCGTAAATAGTAATGTAGCAAACAGTTCTTTCTCATTTACCACAATTCTTCCCACTGAGGTACAGCAGGCAATCTCCGAAATTAAATCTGGAAGTGGTGTTGGTATAGATGGTCTGGAGATTTCCTCTTATGTTCTAGCATATCCATTATGTGATCTATTTAATTTATCTATATCTACTTGCAAAGTTCCAGTCATGTGGAACTGTGCTAGAGTAACACCTTTATACAAAAGTGGTGATCCTCTTGATCCTAACAATTACAGACCAATCTCAATCATTAGTAATGTAGTAAAAGTATTTGAAAAAATTATATTCAAGAGACTGTTTAAATACATTAATGAGTTTTCTATTTTTTCTCCAAACCAATCAGGTTTTAGGCCCAATTACTCCACCACAACGGCTCTTACAAAATTTGTTAACGATGCTACCTGTACATCTTCTTTGGACAATAATATGTCCACTGGAGCATTATTTATAGATCTTACCTCATATTCAGGCCTCATATTGACTCTATAGTGAAAAAAGTAAATAATAATTTAAAGAGAATCTATTATACCGTTCAATTAATTGCTTCACACAAATGATTAGATTAAGCATTGTAACTCAGCTTTTATTTCCTATTATTGATTTCCTATTATTGATTATGCTGACTTTGTCTATATGAGTACAACAGAATCATACCTTAAATCCTTTATAACAGTCTCTGTCGATTTGTGTTGAGATGTCCATTCCTAACCCATCATCGTCATATGTACCAGCAATTGAATCTCTTATCACCACAGGCCAGACGACAGCTACACTGGTTTCAGTTTGTTTATAAATGTATCTTTTTTAATTATCCTCTTTATTTGAAGCAACATTTAGTCCTATTTAGGTCAACTTATGGCCTGAGACACCTTGATCATCTCTTTTTTTCTGTCCCAAATATATCTAAAGAAATCGGAAGACGTGCTTTCAAATTCAAAGCCCCCTCTGATTGGAACAGCTTACCTTGTTCCTTAAGGTCCATCTCTTCCTTTCCACTCTTTAAGTCAGCCCTTTTAATTTACTTGCAATCCTGTGACCAATTTAAATGTTTCCCTGGTGTATGACCTGTACTTTCTTTTTCACTAATGCACCTTCTCTTTCATTAATGCCCTTAGTAAGAGATTATGTATGTATGTGTGCATGAGAGCATATGTGCATGTATGTGTACATGTGTATGTATGTATGTTGTATGTAGGTATGTATGTATGTATGCATGCATGCATGTTTGCGTGCATATGTGTATGTATGTGTATATAGGTATGTATTTTTGTATATGTATGTATATGTAGGCTATATATTTGTTTGTTTTGGTGGCTTCGTCAAATATGGTTCTTAATATCTCTTAATATCATATTATACTGTTTATGTGAATACGCTTTGGACAGAGGTGGGACAGGTTGGGGTGGTTGGTTGTGAGGAAGAGCTTTAGTATGTGCAAGTGTGTAAGTGTTTGATGTTATCTTGAGGACCCCCTCGAAAACGAGATGTTTCATCTCAAGGGGTTATCCTCCAATAAAAATGAACTTCAAGTAAAGGTATAGCTTAGGCATCCTCAAATAACTGACTAAGGTCCGGTTCCGGACCCTGGCTTGGTTCTAACCAGACCGCGAGATAAAATGACAGCGGTGGCACCATTTTACAGTTTTTACAGTTTAAAGTATACTGAACAAAATTATAAACGCAACACTTTTGTTTATGAGCTGAACTAAAAGATTGTACATGAAAGGCCTATTTCTCTCAAATATTGTTCACAAATCTGTCTAAATCTGTGTTAGTGAGCACTTCTCCTTTGCCGAGATGATCCATCCACCTCACAGGTGGCATATCAAGATGCTGATTAGACAGCATGATTATTGCACAGGTCTGCCTTAGGCTGGCCACAATAAAAGGCCACTCTAAAATGTGCAGTTTTGTCACACAGCACAATGCCACAGATGTCGCAAGTTTTGAGGGAGCATGCAATTGGTATGCTGACTGCAGGAATGCCCGCCAGAGCTGTTGCCCGTGAATTGAATGTTCATTTCTCTACCATAAACCGTCTCCAAAGGCATTTCAGAGAATTTGGCAGTACATCCAACCGGCCTCACAACCGCAGACCACATGTAACCACACCAGCCCAGGACCTCCACATCCAGCATCTTCACCTCCAAGATTGTCTGAGACCAGCCACCCGGACAGCTGCTGCAACAATCGGTTTGCATAACCAAAGAATTTCTGCACAAACTGTCAGAAACCGTCTCAGGGAAGCTCATCTGCATGCTCGTCGTCCTCATCGGGGTCTCGACCTGACTGCAGTTCGTCGTCGTAACTGACTTGAGTGGGCAAATGCTCACATTCGATGGCATCTGGCACTTTGGAGAGGTGTTCTCTTCACAGATGAATCACGGTTTTCACTGTACAGGGCAGATGGCAGACAGCATGTATGGTGTTGTGTGGGTGAGCAGTTTGCTGATGTCAACGTTGGATTGAGTGGCCCATGGTGGCGGTGGGGTTATGGTATGGGCAGGCGTATGTTATAGACAACGAACACAGGTGCATTTTATTGATGGCATTTTGAATGCACAGAGATACCGTGACGAGATCCTGAGGCCCATTGTTGTGCCATTCATCCACGACCATCACCTCATGTTGCAGCATGATAATGCACGGCCCCTTGTTGCAAGGATCTGTACACAATTCCTGGAAGCTGAAAACATCCCAGTTCTTGCATTGCCAGCATACTCACCGGACATGTCACCCATTGAGCATGTTTGGGATGCTCTGGATCGGCGTATACGACAGCGTGTTCCAGGTCCTGCCAATATCCAGCAACTTCACACAGCCATTGAAGAGGAGTGGACCAACATTCTATAGGTCACAATCAACAACCTGATCAACTCTATGCGAAGGAGATGTGTTGCACTGCGTGAGGCAAATGGTGGTCACACCAGATACTGACTGGTTTTCGGACCCCCCCCCAATACAGTAAAACTGTACATTTTCAGTGGCCTTTTATTGTGGCCAGCCTAAGGCACACCTGTGCAATAATCATGCTGTCTAATCAGCATCTTGATATGCCACACCTGTGAGGTGGATGGATTATCTCGGCAAAGGAGAAGTGCTCACTAACACAGATTTAGACAGATTTGTAAACAATATTTGAGAGAAATAGGCTTTTTGTGTACATAAAAAAAAAAAAAAAGTCTTAGATCTTTGAGTTCAGCTCATGAAAAATGGGGGCAAAACCAAAAGTGTTGCATTTATAATTTTGTTTAGTGTATATACAGTATTTTAATCCTGCAAGCACTTTACTATTTTCACTTTACTTAGATTGCACAAATTAGTGATTAGTGATGCAAATGCAGATCCCACGGTTTTGATAAAATAAAATAAAGTTTTTGCTCAGGTTTTATGCATATGGTGGCATTCCTTTTTATATTATATATGGTACTGTATTGTATTTATTGCTATTTTTCTATTCTATTCTATTCTATTCATGTTTGTTTATATTTATTGCTTTAATGCTTCAATTTCCCCAAGGGGATTAATACAATACCATCCTATCCGATCCAATCTGATTCTCTCCTATCCTAAGCTAACCTTTATATTCGCGGTTCATTTTGAGTTCATTTCAATTTAGATATGACTGAAAATGGTGATGTCCAAGTGAGTGAGTTGTTTACTGTTATTAGTCCAGGATGTGCGTCATTCAGAGCTGAACTGAAAGTGCCTTTTACATTTCAGAATTTAAACTGAGGCATGAACTGAGATTTTAAGGAAGTAGGATTAGAATGAATTGAAATTCGAAGAAATTCACATAACTCTAACTAATGGAAGAACAAATCAATAAATCAACAAATAAACAAATCAACCGAGTGAACAACCGATTCTTCCCAATTCAACTACTCGCCTTTCCCCCTTTAATTTGCTGTTCACTCAATGCCTTGATGAGAACACTAGCTCAAAAGAGGTTAAGCCTTCCTCTAACAAATTATCTGCTGATGTTACTGGTTTCAAAGACAGTTTGCGCTTATATGTAGTAATAATCTGTGTTTCATTTTTGTAGATTATTTTCTCATTGGAGAAAAACTGCCTTGATTCATTTCTTAGGCAACTAAAAGGCCAAATAATTAACCCAGCTCACCCTCAGATCTATGACAGCTGTCCAGTTAGGCTGTGACTTGTGGCAATAGTAATGAAATGCCAATCAGGAATAAGGTACCATGAGCAATGGAGCGGTTTTACTTATGAACATTGTGCTCCTGGCGTTACTGTGTCTTTAATTTAATAACGCCACACAGGAGCTCTGACAACAGTCATGCATTAGACATGACATCACCATTCATCACAGCCACATTACTCCAGCCACCCAGATGCCAGACACACAGGAGGAGATACTGAGACAGGGGAGAAGAGTCAGAGAGCGACAAAATGAGACAGGGAACAGCAAAAAGAGACAGGGACGCGTGGAGAGCCAAAGCCATCCAAAGCACTTTATTGCATAACCATGGGTGACAGAAAAAGATGAGACTTTATATAATCTGATGGATCCAGGATGAAGGAGGATTTACCCTCTGCTTAAGCATGAGAAACTGAGCATGTCCCGCAATTGTGACAGACCACAGAGACACGTGGTCTGTCTCCTCGTCTGTCATCCCCGCTGGTACGTCAAGGACACCGTTTCGAAAAGTTGCAAAGAATCTCCCCAGAGGTAACCTGGATGGAGTCAGAGTTTTACTAAAACTTGCATTATCTCTCAGTAGATGATAACAGGGTTACCAGTCGTGTTCTGTTTCTTATCCTCCCACACAAACAAGCATGTCTAGACCCTATTTAGGAAGGTTTCAGCCCCCCAACCATCTGCGATTAACTTTGCTGTCAGCCCACTTAAATATCTGTGATTATGAGATCTCTCTTCATATTTGGTGAAAACAGCAGCTGGGCAAACATATCAGGTTATTTCACTCTGAATCTGCCTCTTATCAGTCGCTTAAAAGCTTAAAACTTAAATTAAAGATGTGCGATACCCACACAGCTACAGTAGCGTCACCAAGCGGAATTGCAACATTTAAAAAAACATCAGCATCTCATATTCAGGCTGAAATCCGAGAACCAGTCCCTCTTACTTTGCCTCTTTCCGGCTGTGAAATATTGTTCTGACCTTAACCCGCCATTAAAATTCAATTGACAATTTAGTAAGAGAATTTACTTCCTTCCAGGGCTTCCCTGTCTCTTTTTGATGAAACGAGATCTCTGCCCCACACAGCGAATGTTACTCTCATCCTAGAATCAGAAAGTTCCTAAATTGATCATCTTTTATTCTTTATTCGTTGCCCCTTTCTTTGAATGATGGCAGAAATTACAGGTTTCAGCTAACAGAGGAAATCAAGACTAGCGTGGCAACAAAGCCTCAGCAGAGATCAATAGAGTGGCGCAGGCATTTCCACAAACACACACCTATCTGGGTTTTACAGACTGGGATGACATTTATATGTTGGATGTAGGATTTCAGAGAAGCTCTACTGTACTGAACAGGAAATATTACCTCTGCGACTTCTGTCAAAAGAAGAATGCTTGCCTATAAATGTTTACGGAGCACACAGGCCCACGCAGATTTATCGTGAGAATAACAGGCTTCTGTGTTCAAGACACACTGCCTATCCTGAATCGATCCCGGCCTTACCTCTCCATAATGGGAGACACTGTTGCTAATAGGCTGTAATAAAGTAACTCGTGGCACTACTAAAATCTCCACATTTAGCCTTGCCACGTCGATTCAGCGTCTCCATATAATTCAGCATTAATGGCCGCCTGTGGATCAACACCAGTGAAAACAAAAGCTACTGACTTTAAGGCCACCATAAATATGCAGTCCTTTTACAAGCCCATATTAGCCTTGACAAGCCATTAAAGGGGTAAACATTTTCCCAAGCGAGTGAAAAGTGCCTCCTTTTCCGAAAACACCACTAAAGTTGGGATTTAAAAAATGGGATGATCCATGATTTTGCTTGGGCTAAAGCGTTAAATATTACACATCTCGAATAACAGTGAGGGATAATCACCGCCATCGTTTGTTTATTGTGTCCCCATGATATTTTTTGTATGGCTATGGGAAACAAAAAATAATTAGCATTTTCTTGAGCTACATATAACGTTCTCTTGTTCTAGATTAATGTAACATGTTCAATTATGGCCTTGGCGTGCCAACGGCTGTTTCTCTCTGTTCGAATTGTGAATGCATGGTATTATGGAAACTTTTTTACAACCCTCTAGCTTCTGATAAATGAATCGTTCATGTACAAGCGGCGCCGCGGTCTTAGACACAAAGATTTGTTGAGGCATTTGTCTGCCTTCACAGCGCTGTTTTAACTAGGCCAATGAGAGGAATAGACAAAACATGCATTCATGGATTTTGGGAATAAACAGTGATTTTTAAAAAATGTACACAACGGCTATGAGAGAGCAAACAGTCCATTTATTGTCAATGAAATGGTCGTTTCCAGGTTCACTGCCAGTCAGGAATATGGCCTCTCTCTCTCTCTCTTTTTCTCTTTGACTATGACCACTGGAGTATCACAACCCTAATGTCTCCTCTCTCTCACCACACTGAAAAACTCATTGAGCTACTCAGAAATTTGAGCCCTTCTTGCTCCAAAGCACACATTAGGCTGAACAGTTCATTACCAAATGGAAATTGATGCTGCCTCTGTCACTTGCAGCAAAGCTTTCAAGGCAAAGAAAAAAAGACGATAACATTCTTTTCTCTGGCAGGAGTGGAGAAAAAAAGAGAAGAGAATGGGATGAGAAACAGAAAACATATGGTTTGCCGCAGAATTTTGATGAGACTCATTTGTTTCAGGATTCAGGAATACATTGTCCTCAAACCTGATACTTTAGAGGAGGTCTGGACTTCAGACTCTGTCAGGTTTAGTAGGGAGAGCGTACGGGTGCATTCTGCCAGAGCTACAACGATGTAACAATAACAAGTGATAATTCAGGCAAAATAAGATTGCCTCTCAACATGTCTCTCTTGCATATTTTGATTTGCAAGAGGAAATGAGAAACAAGTCCAATCTTGTCTCATAGACATTGCGAGGCTCGACACGTCACTCCTCAGTCTTATTCACAAACGTCTCTCTCTCTTCAACATTTCTAAAAACAAAACACATCGTCCTGGCAGTGACAAATCAGCCAATCATGTGACATGAGATCATATCACACTGTAAATATACACAATGTTTCATTCATAAAAACAGATGATGTACAATCTGGCATGAAACAAATTTCAGAAAGATCAGACAATAATGTATTATAATTTTGATAAGTGGGATGTGCGTGAAGCCAAATATCTTCAGAAAGGCATGAATAATGACTTCAAAAATGAATAATAACTTTTACCAAATAATAGAGCAAATTAATTCACTAGACATAGTATTCAATACGCATAAAACTGTATTAAATATATAAAAAGTAACTTTTTAAAATTATAAACATTATTATTATTAGGGTTTTTAAGATTTATTTTACATAAAGGTTATAATAATAAATATATATTTTATTAATTATACAAGGCATATTTACCATATGGAAACTATAAATGGGATAGAGCTAAAATGTTTAATAAGAGTAAAACATTCAGTAGACTGATTATTCAACAAGCATAACATAATATTAAATATCTAATAAGAATAAGAATCATTTTTATTAAAGATTTTATGTTACATAAAGATTGTAAAATAGAGTGTTTTTTTTAAAAAGAGGCATTTTTATTTTTGTTTTACATTTTGTTTTAACATACCTGTTGTCATGGGTTGCTCAGGAAATGGACCAGAAATAATCAAAATAATATTTATTAAACACTTAGGAAACTATAGGAGCTTAAGTAGCAAATCATGTTAACAAAAACAATATCGGACAGGGAACTAACTCAAACTGAGGGCTTAAATACACAGAGTAAAGAGAATTATACATTCTATACACCAACATGTGTCAAAGCTCACACGAAAATAGGATATTTATCAAGTTTGCTGACGATACAGTGATAGTGAGCCTGCTACAGGGGGATGAGTCTGGCCATGGTCCAGTTGTAGAGGATTTTGTAACCTGGTGCGATGATTCCTATCTAAAATTAAATATTACTAAAACGAAGGATATGATTATTGATTTTAGAACACGCCCTGTTAATCATGTCACTACGATTATTAAAGGGGAGGCTGTGGATCAGGTAGAGAATTTTACATATCTTGGTATAGTTATAGATTCTAAATTGTCATTCGAGCTGAATAGCGAAATGGTATGTAAAAAGGGTCACCAACGTTTGAGTTGCCTTAGGAAACTTAATATGGATAGCAAAGATTTATGTGTTGCGGTGCAGTTTGTCATGATGCTTACTTGTAAATTTGTATGTGTATTAGTTGTATGTTGTTATGTCTATTATGTGTGGACAACTGAATTCTTTTTTACTGCATAACAAATTTACCTACGGGTATGAAATAAAACTAACTACCTAACTACCTAAACAAAAGAGCTAATGAGATCATTAATGAGACAACAGGTGAGCAGGACCATTGAGGATCATCAAACACACTGGGAAACTATAGGTCAAATAGGCAAACAGGGAAAACAGATCGTTATAAACGATAAACAATAAATAAAGTGATCGGGTTGATGTGCGTGTTTATATGCGTGTCACAAGCTTCTAATCAGAATTTATTTTTGGACTTTCGCAAACTGGGCGAATGTACAGTTTCCTGCTGTTTGTGCATACATTGCTTCTTTTCTTTGATTTGAAGAGCAGACTTAAAATCGATCAAATTCGGGTCCTGATTAGGAGACGACGAGCACATGAACTGTCACCTGCTTTATTTATGAAACAGTAAAAACGTCCTTTCCCGCGCCCAAAATAAAGTGTGGATGAGAGTATGAAGTCAAGGACTGATGGGACGTTGTTCTGCTCCACTTCACAGACGATGAGTGGTAAGAGAATTTTAGAATATCACGAGTAATTTATGACATTTTTATTTAACAACTGCAGCTCGTACCTCCATTTCTACGTCATTTCACATGCACAGTCCTTTCCATTTTCAGCGGTCAATTACTAATGGGTTATTTGGTTGCATGTAAACGTAGCCAATGAAACATAGCCAAAACAGAACGTAACTGAATATAACCGTTACACCTGTATATACAACAGGAAGACAGGCAGTTGCTACAAGAAATGGAATAGGTGGAGGGGAGGAATCACAGATGATGGGCTCTTTATCTGTCCCCTTGTCTGCCCTTGTACCTAAAATGCAGTATTTGTTCAAATAGGCTAATGTGAAATCACAACTTCCTCTTTACTTTATTTATAGCAAAGACACTCCACTCCTCAGACTGCGATTCTGCCTCACACATTCTGCCAGGGTTTGGGCACCAAGCAGTTTCGTTTGCATATATTTGCATGCAATTAGCACATCAAACCTTCAGACTTGAAAGGGACGCCTTGTCAAAAAGTATTTTGCATCTCCCTCTCCTCTCCACCTCTCTCTCTCCCCCTCTCTCACTATCTCTCTCGCTCTCTATTCTGCTTTGCAGTCTTAGCCTCTATTATGAATGTGTGATTAGAAGAACAATTATATAAGTTAAACCTCTCTGAACCTCGGGAATTATTCTAGAGTTTGCCTATTTGTTACTGTGACTTTGTATACAAGAGGAAATTCGTGCAATTGACTGAGTGTGTGTACAAACATCTCAAAGTTCACTTTGCTTCTGGTAGGTTTGCTAATTGTTGATTTTTCACCAATTATGAAAGTCACTGAGATGATGACAATACCATTGACTCGCATGAATTGCATTAGAGTGAACGATGATGTCAACATGCATCAGTCAAGCCCTTGAGTCACAAGCTAACATGCACTGAGCCATAAAACAAGTGCCCAAACAATTAATGAACTTGCAGTCATTTGCAGAACTTTAAGTGAGTGCAAACTCAGTTAGAAACAGCCCTCCGTAATGTAGCTCACGGGTCTGTATTTTTTCTAGTAAATCACTGTGACACATCAGCGCCCACTTCCCATGTTTCTCGTAATAATGTGATTGTGATTGTCAGATAATCATATATGGAATGATAAGGATCATGTAGCCTATGGCAGATTGAAAGTGTTTTTGTAGCTCAAATGCTAAAGCATAGCTTTAACAACACCAAGGATTGCATGAGCTGTATGGTTGTAACACAGGGTGAGCACCAACAGTTTAACTACTTAGAAAATAGCTATAATGATTAAATAGTTATTACAACGGCTAGATTTTTTTTTTAACATGACAAAATTTTAACTATATTATCTGTCGGTTCTAATCTGCTAAATGTGACTATAAAGCATAAATATTTTAAGATATTACACACATCATCCATATCATGATTTTCTGTAAAGTTGCTTTGTTAGTCCATGTTCTATGATTTTTTTTAAACGATTTTTCAAAAATTATGCTGTTTTAGAATTAAGTGTTTCCTTTTTCTTTTTTTTCTTCTTTTTTTTTATTAAAAAGCTTAAATTGAAATGGGGTAAATTCAAAACAATTTTGAACGAACATTTGATTAGCAAAAGAAATGCATGTGCAAAATTAAAACAGCTGTTAATCTCAAAATCAAATGTATACACTCTACCAGTCATTTGGGGTCTGTAAGATTTTTTTGAAATAAATTAATACTTTTCTTGAGCAAGGGTGCATTGAATTGATAAAAAATGACAGTGTAAAGACAGTTATAACACTACAAAACATTTCTATTTCAAATTCTATATGCTGTTTTTTTTTATTTATTTTTTTTATATTACAATGATTTCTGAAGGAACAGGTGCCAAGACTGGAGTAATGGCCAAACAAAAATATTTTAAATCGTAATAATGTTTAACCCCAAACTTTTGAATGCTAGTGTAAATGTGGGAAAATATATATCATATAATGTGATAATATAATATATTCTGTGATAAATAGCACAAATAAATGGTTACAGAAGTTAAAGTGTTGCAATCATCCTCAACACTGATGAAAATGTAAGCGGCTTTGCGATAAATGTGTCTGTCAAATACATAAATGTAAATATGAAACCTTGATTATTACTCTATATGCATATCTCAAGCTGTCATATTAGTTTACAGAGGTTTTAAAACACATTAACATCTCCTCATTTACACAAAGTATTATTTTAGAAAAAAGAAAAAAAAACATACTATACTGACGCCGAGTGGATTAGCTGGGGCGTTCGGCTTCCCATACATTTCATATCTAAAACAAACAGCTGCATTGCGATTACATTCCTCGTACATTTATGATAAATCTCTCTTGCTCTTATATGCTCGCATGCCAGTGATTATCCCTTCGGCACGTGTGCCTGAGGTCGGGCAACCCCCCCATGTAGCTCAGTTTGTTTTTAATACAGTGTTTGTTTTATTGTGGGCTGTGGTTTTATGGAGCATAAAGTGTTAATCTCAGTTTTCCTACAATGTCCATCTCAGTATAAATCGAGATTAAATAGACACACATTGTTTGTTTGTAGGAAAAATGGGTTAGGCAGATGTATATTTTATTACCAAAGTGACTTTCTTTCCAAGCAAGTGTCTGGAACAACTGCCATTGGTCTCTCAAAAAACACTGCATTTAATAATTAAAACTGGGGATGAAATAGTTACCAGTTTGACTATAAACCATGATAAAAAATTCCAGACAGTTAGTACTACGTTTCATATTTTAATTATCATTAACCATATTTGATTATCGCCATTTGAAACACTATCAACATTAAGAAAAGTTAGCAACAGTTTCACACAGGCGCAGCATGCAGCGTATCGTTTTGTGTGAAGAATGAATGAGTCTTCAGAAACGTTTTTGTGGCATTTGCTTTTCATCTTCCCTCCGTGTAATGCCTAATAAAGTAACGTTTATGTCTGCCTTGTAAACAGAGGTTACCGGGAAACACTTCTGCTGTTCCATAAGTGCCACCTACTGTCAGAGAGTGGATTTACATTTTCATTCAGCCGTTCTTACATTTTTGTTAAGACCAATGCTAAAATCGGACCAAATTTATGTTGCAAATTTCATGTATGAGTAATTTTTTTTTACATTTCCAGCACATTCTAACAATACCATATTGATAACCGTGATCATTTGGTCACTATAATCGAGATATTACATTCATACCGTTCAGTCTCTAATTAAAACAATAAAACATTATAATAACATTTTAAAAATCCATTGTGTCCTGTAATGCCCTACCTAGAGCTAAAAATCGCAGTTCAATCATTTCTGTACAGATAATCAGATTGAACTTCACAAGGCAGAGGTTTCCACTTTATGGGCCACCCATGGATAAAGCACTGCATTGAATTCTGCTTTATAGTGTGTTGTAAAATGAATGTTGAGTTGAGGGATGTGTCCTTGCTTGGTCTGGAGAGGTGGCTGTGTTTGATGTCTTAGTACTCTGCAGCATAAAAGCGGACCTCCTTCAACCCAGGGTTCTTAAAGGCCTGTTCGACGGCGCCCATCTGATGTGATTATTGAATGTTTATTCCCCTTTTCTCTCATTGTTAGTGCACTTAGAATGATTAATTACGCTGAGCTCTCTCTGTGACTTCTCTTCTCACTCAGGGGAGAAAAACAGGCTCTCCATGCTCCTTCCCCTTGTCTCTTTCTATCACTCACTCCCCCAGTCCTCTCCATTCAAATCAAATTCAATTTAGAGAGCACTCCATCTGCCATCATGGCCACTATACAATAACAACTACAGCAACGGTAAAACAGAAAATAAATAAGAACGCCAATAAATTGAAGGAATAGTTAAAGTACGGTTAAACCCAGAGTACTCAGTAAAACATAATAAGATTTTATGTGAGCGGCACTTCATAACCTTCCTGTCTCTTTCTATACACATACGTCCATCTCTTTTCCCATCCCTCCATTTTTGTCTCAGCTTCCTCAATCTGTTCCAAAGCTGCTGAGTTTGACATTTAGAGGGGTATCAAATCACCAGACCAACACTCACCTCCTACATCCGCAGCATGTAATTCTTGACACAGGAAAGCCCTTCTATTCAAATAGATGTGTGTCTGTGTTTAAACATGCATGTTTCAGTTAACAAGCTCTGAACTGTCTGTCCACTATGTAAGTAATCCACTTAAACACCCAGAATGAAGTATCCGCAGATGTTCATCCTTTATACCAGCTGAGCAGCCAAAAGGGAAGGACAGTACCAGCAGGCATGCTGTCTGCATTCAGATTTAGCCACCATAGTTGCTACCACCTGACATGATGTTCATGAGCCAACAGAATTAGCTTGTGATAGGTTCCATTATCTTGACAAATTTAACTGCTTACCAATGAACTAAAGATGTGATTTACAGTTTTCAGTAATGCGGTATAATCCGGTAACCAATTGCAATGCATTGTTATTGTGGGCACTTCTAAACACAGTGAATAATTGTAGATAACTTATTATTATCTGAACTGTTTAAATGTTTTGAATGCACATTAGCTTCATTTCGATCAACTGGTTAAAACTTCAATTTTTGGATTTGTCTGAAAACAGCAGACTGTAATCAAGGAGTATGCTTTGTTTTGCCTGTCAATCTTGTCCTCTGACCTGGTTTCTAGTTTGTTCCTTTGTTAGCCTTATTCAATTCACCTGTTGTCCAATTTATACTGCTGTCCAACTCATTGGTTACCTTTGTTTGGTCCATGCTTATAAGCCCTCAGTTCTCCCTTAGTCGTGGTCCATTCTCATTGACGTTATGTTGTTCTCCTGAGCTTGTCATTAAAGACTGTTTTATTAATTCTCCTTTGGCTTAATGCTTTTAACACAACCAACCAGTGACAGAAGAATGGACCGATACACAGTTTAATTTTTGTTGTGTTTTTTCCCTTTTCGATTTTCATTTGGACCAACCCGCCGTCCAGCTTCTGTGTCTGGAGCAGGAAGACTGTCCACTGGAACATCACACGGGATTTCATCCATCTGGCGTGCCTTACGCACTACCCTGACCAAGGTACAAGGCACACCTGCCAGCGGATGGTCCCAGGGAAGATTTCGCTGCATTCGTGAAGTGGGTGCTGGTGAATAACAACTCACCGCCGACTAGGTATCGCCCCAGAACCTGCGCCCCTCAGAGAGTCGGACCAGGTGCGTAAGCCGAAACCACTGTGCGTCGCAGAGGGAGTGATTGTGGAGTTTGGCGGCTTGGAGGAAGGCCCCGCCACGGTGAATGCGATGGTTAAAACCTCTGGAAGATATTTAGAGGATTTGATGGACTTATTTGGTAATTACCCTGTTTCTCCTGTCCCCGCTGGTTCAGTCCAGCCCTGAATCTCCTGTGATCCCTCCCAGCCTCCCTCTCCCGCCTCCTCTAACAGCCACTCCTTCTGAAGCTCTGCCTCTGCTGGTTCCATTCAGCCCCTCTGCATCTCCAACACCATGTGAAGATCCGCCTCAGAGCCTCAAGTCACTAGCTCAGCCCACTAAAGAGGATCCCCTGGCTCAGCCTCTAAACCCATCACTCCACCGCGGCCTGTCGACACATCAGCTATGCCTTGGCTCCTCCCTCCCTTGGTTCCACCGGAAACCATCAACCATACGGCTCCACCGGGCTCCCTCGTCCCTCAGGCTTCTCCTTGGTCAGACGTCGACCTTCGGTTCCGTCTAGCTCCGCCATCCCCCTGGCCGCGCTTTGTCCTCGGCCCCACCGGTTTCGCCTCTGTCCACAGGTTCCTCGGTTCCACCTCGGATGCTCGTCGCCGCGGCTACACCACGTCTCCAGTACCAAAGGTGTCGCATGGGCTCTTCGGCTCATTGACTTTACCTGGGTCTCCATCATTGGTGGCTTCATCTCCGTCGGTCGCCCCCAGGATGCTTTCTATCAAGTCGTCGTCACCATGGCTCCTCTGCCTTCGACTCTGCCCTGGGGCCTCGTCCTGGCTGGTCTCTGGCTCAATATCTGGCTCCTCCTGCTCCTGGCTTCCCTTTGGCTCTTCCCACCCTCCACTCCCCCATGGTTATGTTTTGCCCCTCTCAAGTTCCTCGCCCTCCTTTTGAACCCCTACCATCTCTCCTCATTTGGACTATTTAAGGCGCGAGGACACGCCTTTTCAGGAGGGGCCATTTTGTAACGAGTATGCTCTCTTATGCCTGTCTGTCTTGTCCTCTGACCTGGTTTCTAGTTTGTTCCTCTGTTAGTCTTGTTTAATTCACTTGTTGTCCAATTTATTAACTCATTAGTTCCCTTTGCTTATAAGTCTACGCTTCAGTTCTCCGTTAGTTGTGGTCCGTTCTCATTGGCGTAATGTAATTATTCTCCTTTATCTTTGTGCTTTTAACACAACCAATCAGTGGCACAGACAGACTGAATGAAAATGCAAATTAACTCTCTGACAGTAGGTGCTGCTTACAAAAGAAGAAATGCAGTGGGTACACGATAACCCCCATAAACAAAGCAGCTGTTCAACTTTCTGTTTCTGACACCCACTTGTCTTGGAGAAGAAAGCACGTAAAACAGCATTTACATGTTATTGAACATGTAAGCTTTTCAGATTTTTTTATTCAGTATACTCTTAGAAAAAAAGGTTCACTAGGGTTCTATAACACTTCATGCCAAAAAGGTTCTATATAAGGAGAAATGCCTTAAATGATTGTAAAACACTTTCATGCTCAACAGGCTATTTCATTTTTTGTTTACGAACTGTTTAATTAATAACATTTTATAAAAATAAATAAAAACATTAAAACTAAATCCATAAAATGATCCCATGATGGGAACCCCTAATAGGTTCTTTATATGAAGTGCCTGACAGAACCCTTTAAGGTTCTATATAGAACCCTTTCTACTAAGAGTGCATATGTGTGTTTTTTAAACACCAAATACTTAAAGATGCCATTTCCCCCTTCAAATATTTGTTTACACGTTGTTACACATTTGACATTTTAATCTGGATTAAAACCTGGTATCCTAGAAAATATTGTACCAAAAAAAAAAATGGTTTGAAAATGCTCTTATTTTTGTTCTTTATAGTTATGTTCTTTTGCACTTCAGAATTTTTCTATTAGAGGACAACACTGAAGTTTGTTTATCTTTTCAACTGCTTATGCAATTCAACGCCATAATTTGGTACCGTCACATGCCTGCAATAAACGTATTATTCATCTTTTTTCCCCATTGGTCAATTGGTTTAATCTTCTTTACACAGTCTCTGCTGTAGCCAAGACAATGCTAGGGTAGTTTGCGTAGGATGTTTGTATTCATGATTGAAGATTGGTGTGTTTATGCACATCATAATTATTTAGTCTTAATTGGTTCCTGTTCTTTCAGATGTTATTTGGGCGTTAAAGAGGGTACAAGTGCATTGAGTCCTCCCTAAGGCCAGCGAAAAGGAGGGGAGACAGCTTCCTGGATTAGCACTGTGTGTCGAGATCTGACAGCTTAATCGCGACTGCTTCCTCGGAAAAGAGAGTGCTTGATAAGAAACTTGAAAAAGAGGATATCGTCATCATTAATATGATTCATTTAGTCAAGTCATATCCCTTAATACCCCTACCAGGGTTTCCAAGATTCTACTCCTGCATTATACATGTACGTCTTTATCATTTGTCTTCAGTGAAGTGCATCGAACAATCCCTCCTGTCAGATTTTCCTGGATGTGAAATAGACACATTCTGTTTATTAATCCTAACACCACAATTCGCTGCTCCAGCTCTCTTTCTGCCCTCATTCTAGACATTTACAGGCAAATAACTGTGATAAAATAACACAGCATCCTTTAAAATCGAACTTTTAATTAATAGATAGAACTATATATCACATTTACTTATTATGAACGTCCGCAGCTAATATTATGAGAAACCAAGCTTTCATATTACCTCTGTTCACTTTATAGATGTAATAAAGGTGATGGAAATCAATTTCCAAATGCAAAAACAACTGAGATTGGAGGCACCCTCTCTGTGCCGTGAACATTAAATTATAAAGAGTTTTTATTATGGCAGCACTTGGACACAGCTCTATGTTATCTGTGTGCATATAATAAACACCAAAGATCTGTTACCATGGCAATGACTGGGAACAACAGTCCCATTAGTGGGATTGATAAAAGGCCAAATGGAAGAAAAAAAAAGGATAAAAGAGAAAATGAGGGAGAGAAATAACTGCAATAATATGGGTAAAACCTCTGATTACATTTTCCGAACGCTGCTATACTGAACATTAGCCTGTGTTAAGCCTTTAGCCTAAGGTAGTGGAGGTTATTTATAAAATATAATATAATATAATATAATATAAATATATAAAATAAAAAAACACTTAAAAACATTATTACATTTGAATGAGGAGGAGAAGCAGGGAGGTCTGTCAGATGAAAAGAGGCTCGGGGAGCAGTAAACAGATCCGCTGATAGGGCGTAACACTAAGCGTATATCCCTACACATCTGCAAGTTTTGCAGCATGGCTCATGGCAAAGCACCCTCAGATTTACAGCTAAATATGGGAATTATCAAATTCTGCTTCTGATTTGGGTTCCTTAATGGTTGTATTAATGATACTTTTAGCACATTTAAGAAATAAATGCAGTTCCACAGCCAAACGGTAAGGTGATATCAATAATAAATACATTTGAAAACAATTCTTTCAAAATTTTTGTTTATACAGACTTATTTAAAAGACAATTATTTAATTGCACTATAGGATAAAAACAAAATTTTAACTGAATTAAGCTGAGTAATGCATTCTGTTGAGCTGCTTATAGCTGAAATTAACTTGTTTCCTAATTGAAGAACTTTGCAACATTGACAGTTACTATATTGAATTGAAACAACACTGAACATTTTTTTTGCTGAATATTAACACTATATTCTTCCGTAGATCTGATTTACAGAATTTGTTTCATAAATTATACATTTTACAACATTAACAGTTATTTTCATGTTTTATTAAAGTGAAGCTGATTTGAAACAGTCTGTATTGTACAAATGTAAAAAAAATTGTATAAATAAATGTGACTTGACTTTATTAATGATTAATGATTTTTAGAGCAACCATAGTTGCAATACAATAATCGACCATAGCAATTTACTCAGAACAATACTAAACAAACAAACAATGCTGTAACACATCATTATTTTATTTTTATTACACGGCTCTGCGGAATACTTGATTCTGATTGGTCAATAGTGCCATCCAGCATGGTTTTTCTTTGTGGAAGTTTTGCGTTTTGTGAGCTAATAAAATATTAAAACTCAGTCGAATCAATATTTTGTGTACAATTATTTAATTATGCCATCCAGTATCGTGGACTCACTCTCTCGTTTCATACAAATGCAGCTGCTGCCATTTTGTGACTATTGTTTTGTACACTGTTGGATTATGAGATACAAACAGGTACGATTTTAAAACAGTTTAATCTGAAATCAATATATAATTATTTATGTGGCGAAATGCTGTGTAATAAGTGACATGAATGACTGTATATCGCGCTTGCAAACTGCTCTCTCAGCGGAAGCTTTGTGTTTAAAGACCTAATCAAATATTTCAAAACACATATTTCGTGTCTAATTATTTACTTGTGTGACAAGTAGCCGTGTAATAAGCGGGATAATGATTATTATATATTGAAAATATTATGTGTGTCAGTTACACATTGTCATATGAACAACTAGTCAATAACTCACATTTAAACCTCACAGACAGTCTTAACCTGTATGCATTTGATTCACTAATAAACAGTGTTGAGGTAACGCATTACAAGCATTACTCAGCTTGTTGTGAGGTAACGCACAACAAGTTGAGGTAACGCATTTAAGTCATGAGTAACTTAATCAGATTTTTTTGTCAAAACTTTTTTTGTCACTTTTTTAATTAACTTGTAAAGTAAGCATTACTTTTACTTTGAAATAAAATATCGAAATTACTTTTTCAAATAAGTTACGCAAGTTACTTTGTTTTCCCATGTATTGACTGACCACTCTCTTGTCCCCATGTTGAGAGAGTAAAGTGCAGAGCCATTGTGTGCGCTGTGTAAACATGATGTTATTGTAGACCTAGACAAAATGTAAGCATACCTTTACTCATCTCACTTGCACAAAACCAGATTCAGTATTCCTCAAAATGAATAAAAACTGTGAAATGCAAACTCGGAATATTACGCAACCCTGCAATAAAAAAATTTTAGGTACTTTTGGTGTGAAAGGGTCTTTACATTTAAAAAAAAAAAAAAAAAATGGTAGTTGGTTGTAAGGTAGTTGTTAAGTTTAGGTATTGGGTAGGATTAAGGGATGTAGAATATGGTCATGCAGAATAAGGCATTAATATGTGCTTTATAAGTACTAATAAACAGCCAATATCCTAGTAATACGCATGTTAATAAGCAACTAGTTAATAGTGAAAATTGGACCCTAAAATAAAGTGTTACGAAACAAACAAATTTATTCGGGAATCTAACAACATTGGTTGTACTAAATGTCTTTGATTCGCTCAAAAGAATAATCTCAAAAGAGTTATTCATTCATAAATTGGACTACACAGGCTAGGCTGCATGTTTTTGATTTATAAATAAATAGCTTATCAGAGACGTTCTTCGTTTTACTGTAGATTCAGTAGCGGTGCAAGTGCACAATTATTGCAGGAACACTTAGGGGTCGTGAGCATGTTTTTGCATTCCACTTATCACTGCTTTTCCTTTGCTTTTAAACATGTGCTACCCTTCGTAACATTGTGAATGGACGCTTAGTCAAGTGTATTTTGTTCGGCACAGTTCTGACACTATTTTTAAAAATGGAACTGGTTATAAACCTTACTTACAGTCCTTACCTTGAGGAATTCTGCACTAAGCAGCTTTAAACCATTCAACAGTTCAGACCATATCAACATTAATGACAGACTCTTTTATTTGCAGCATCACAAACAGCATGCGTTCCAAACATTATTCATTCCAAGCAAAGCCACTCGTCTTTGAACAAGCTGGACGCATCAAACTCTTCAGGTTAAGTCATTCAGGCATTCCAACGAGGCGGATCAGCGTTCTAATTATACTCTTGAAATGTTGACTTTTCAAACTGCTATCGCATGTGCCAAGATGTCCAAAATAGACCACATCGTTCAGCATGACTCCTCCTGTCATCTCACAGTAATTTGCGCTCTGTTATTTAGTGATTTTCAGCATACATTCAGCCAATCCAGTGCACACAGTCACCACAGTCTTTGTCTTCTTTGCATATGCACATGAATTAGTCATTATGCACATTATTATGTACATGTAAATTAAAAAGGGTGGTTTTCTGACCCCCCCCCAAAAAATAAACATTTAAAAAATCGTTGTTGTCACTGAAGAAATGGTACAGATGGAAAACCACATTGATCTGACACATGTACATACACACACACACACACACACGCACGCACACGCACGCACACACATACACATACACACACACACACACACACACACACACACAGAGAGAGACTCACCTGCAGTGTCTGTGTACACCTGCCACTGTTTCGATGATGAAGCACTCTCCCTCGTTCAAACAGAAGGCCATCTCCTGACTGTCTTGGCATGGCTTGAAGAACTCGGAACGTACGGTGGAGGTTGTAGGGGCAACTGCGTGTGAAAGAGACAAAGGGAGGGTGCAAGAAAGATGAGGGGGGACAGAAAGAGATTAATCAAGATTAAATAAGTTTAATCAAATGAATCAAACACTAATAATCCATCCATTTCCATAATGTCCATTCCAGTGATAAAATTACATCTGAATGAGTTCTCAATATTATGACATGAATGGTGTTAATTGAATCACACGTTCAAGTACGATGGTTTCACAATCACTTCACTGATTACAAATGAGCCCATGTGAAGTCTAGAAAATGTTCTAGAATCTATTATAGATCTTATATGGGGTATAAGGGTTTAATGATAGGCCATCAGAGATAATAAAACGCATGTTTTAAGCTACAACAGCGATGCCAAATATATAATATATGAACTAGGCAGCTAGACATTTTTGTATGTTATATTGTGTGGGGGAAATATAAATGTATTACTAACTATTAAATATTGTAAATATGTATCAAAAATGCCCAAGAAATATTTAAATAACATTTTTAAATACATACATTTAACACAGATACTGTAAAATGTATTAACCTAAAGAAAACTATGGCTGTTCTTACGATAAAATGAATGATAACAAAATAATTTATAATAATGGGCTTAATTATGATTAAGATCCCAAATAATCAATATCCAGTCCTTCTCTTATATGAAGTTTTGAGATTTAATTGATAATTTTAGAGAAACAGTTCCTTCTGATTGTTATTTAAATGAATTGGTTACATTTTTGGGGGGGACAAATCATACATGTTTGCCTGCTTTATCACAGAATGTTTGTAGCACTTAACACAACTAGACCCACAATGCATCGGCTCTTTAATATATTTAATTAGTGCAATTTATGAACAACAAATAACCTCCTTAATCAAGACTGATGCTAATGAATCAGCATGCTGGTCAAAGCTAAATAGCCTGCATTAGTACCTTCCTGTTGTTCTCTACAAACTGCAGAGATGATTCACATAAACAGTTAATCTCAGGAAGGACTGCTGCTTCTAAAAGATTGCCTGCACCTTTTAATCTGGATCAGAACAGGGCACGTCCAATGAATCTGGTTCCTATGACCCTTCTTTGCTTGCCTGACTTCAACATGTACATCAACATCTGCTGTGTTGTTAGCAGTTACTCTGAATACAAAACCAGGGCCTGCGGCACCTGGTACATGTTTACACAGTCATACCGCCACCAACCATGTCCATAAGCAGAAAACAATGCACTGAAAGCATGCACACATGAACACACATAATCTCCCAGACATCTGCCACGGAATGAAATAAAGCGGAGACATTCATAAGCGCTGCAAAGATGCCGCTGCCCACTCGAAAGCTACATCTGTAGTCTGCAGCTGCCAGCAGAAGAGGCAGTCTCAGTGCGAGCATGCGTCCTGCTTAAAAAAAAAAAGGCAATCCAAACAGCACCAGACACCTGCAGTCACACAGGAAAGGTCAAATCAATCTGTTGTTCTCGCGTCTTGATGGATAAATCTCAGGTCACTGGTGCAGAAGACGATGAAGGATTAGAAAATTGTTGAAACAAGAAAAAGAGATCAAAGATGCTTCGTTCATTTTAGAAAGCTGCGATGGATGACTCCATTACGCACGTTAGCCAAAAGCGACTGCTTTGCACCATAAACAATAACAGCGCCAAATGCCTTATCCTAGCCCTCATACAGCATCCGACTGGATTTTTCATAGCCTCTTGTTCAAGTGTCCATAGAAACGGTGGGTTTTATGACTCGGTATAAATCATCTCAGGAGCATTGATCAAACGACCATTGATCTGCACATTTTGTTGTTAAAATGGAGGATTCTGTTGGGTAGATTATTAGTCTCATTTTTCTCCAGAGTGGCGTTTCAAACCTGACTGGTATACTGCTGCTGACTGGCTAGTCGATCAGCAATCAGCAGTGTTTACAGTGTGACCCAGGGCTACTTATGGACTGATCTCTCGCCACTATAGCTCTAATATAGGAGTTCATAAAGCCTGCCATATTGAGCCCATCCGCAGGCAAGGACTGCCAGAACACGCAATAAGCATTGCACAGGACTATATTAAAAGAGGGGAAACAAATCCAGTATAATAAATACATGATCTTTCAAGGGGTTTGGTGGAAGTGCTCAGCGAATTAATGAACATCGCAATCGATGCTCTGGGATTCAAAAGAGCTATTTGCAATCAGCTTCATTTTAGGAGTGATCATTGAGTTTATTAAATCAAAGGTGCCCGAACCCCTGCAGGTACAGAACTGAGGCATAGCACCCACAACGCTTGCTTTATTCTTTTGCTTTCTATTGATAGGTTATTGAAACAGAACGGAAACTGGGAGTGCGTGGGCGACGACCCTCACCATCCAGCCTAATTAAGTCTGCAGGGAGGTAATGATTTCCTCAACCCGCAACAGGCTTTGCTGTAAAGACAAACTTTTACAAGCATGGGAAAATCTAATGGCAACAGATATAATAAGAACTTTATAAAGATGACTATGCAGATCTCATCAAATCTCAAGTTGGCCGTCACCAGTTGAGGCCATCAGAGAAAAAAATGACTGCATTCACACCGTGCACCTGGGACTCGAGAGCGCTCTCTGCACATCAGACACTGTACTTTCATGTGCGGCCAGCTCATGCATGACATGATAATTGCTCAGCTTCTGGTTATTTAGTCATAAATCCTCCCCTCTTGTTATTCCCAAAATGGTTTGTCATAACATTTGATTCATCCTGGTTGCTTTAAAATTACCATTTTTTTCTGGAAGGCAATCTACACAAGTAAGTCCCTTGATAAGTTCCATGAAAACAGTCTTACCACAGTTCAAAACTGAATCAGAATCCCAGTGGGTTGTTCATCTGAATTTGTGACAAAAAACAACGTCCATGCTTCATGCACACTGAAAAAGGCACATATCTATCTATCTATCTATCTATCTATCTATCTATCTATCTATCTATCTATCTATCTATCTATCTATCTATCTATCTATCTATCTATCTATCTATCTATCTATCTATCTATCTATCCATCCATCCATCCATCCATCCATCCATCCATCCATCCATCCATCCATCCATCCATCCATCCATCCATCCATCCATCCATCCATCCATCCATCCATCCATCCATCCATCCATCCATCCGTGTGTGTGTAATTTACCCAAACTGTTATATAACTAAAACACAATATTATTTAGTTTATTTAAATATATCTTTAAAAGGAAGTACAATGTTGTTCACACTTCTGAATGGTAAATTAAAAGAATAGTTTAGAAATGCATTATTTACTGAACTGGTTAATTTAAATGAATAGTCCCAATAACCATATTGAATTGAAATGAAATGAGTTTCCAATGTTTCATATGAAATAGTGTGCAGGTAGGTTCAAGCATTTGCTTATTGCTACACAACACTACAAAAAAAAAAAAAAAAAATGTAACACTGCATATGTGAGAGCGTGTATGTAATCTGAGTCAGAAGAGCAAAAATATTTTTCCAATGTAGTCGGGAAGACCCGGACAATTGTAACAAAATTTATTCAGTCACAAAAAACCTATATGATGACACTTTTTAGCATATAGTGAATTCAGTAGTGTTCTCTCTCTGGCTGAGATTTTCTTTTTTGTCACTTTATATAAAGTTCTGATGTCCAATATTTTTCTCTTGCTGTCTAAAGTTTCAATGCATTTTGAATTCAAACATACAACTTCTTTACTGCTGGGTTGTTGGTTAAAAGTTAAAAGTTGCAGCTGGTAGCTATAATGCAACAATACTAGTTATGAAAGAAAAACTAAATGACTGAACACTATGCTCATTTGAGATAAAGTAAACAACCACTGTGACATACAATTGCTACACTAACTTCATATAAAAATATAGACAGACACACTAAAAGACAGCTGGTAAATTTGTAATTCTCAGTAAGTAATAAAGGAAATGTAAAAATGTTTTTGAAATGCAATTACCTACTTATAGAAGATCAAAATATATTCAAGTAGTTTTGAATATGAGAGCAAATCACAGGCGGATGTTCCACTAGCAAGCTCTGCACACAATATTGAGTATTATGTAATGTATGTAATGTAGCAGTTCAACAACTCAGCTGCGAAAATAATCAACCAATTTAGAAATTGTAGCTTTCCTAACTCTAATTTACAATTCCCTAGCGTTCTCTTTCGATTTCTAGTCCCAGAACACAAAATGAACAGATGAAAGGAAAAGGGATTTGAAATATTAAAAACACATCACTATAATCACCTCCATATAGCGGGAAAACCGTACACATCCATGTGTAAAAACACACATGCTTTCTGTCACGGCAGAGACAGCCATGCACATTTACATTTGTAACATTTTCCTGAAAGCCTTCCCGTAATCACCCTGCTCATTAGTGTGCTTATGCGCTGGCATATCTCTGGGGAGACACCAGAATGAGCAGAGTTCTTCTATGCTGTTTACTGCACATCAAACACTGCACACACACACAAGAGTTGGAAGGTCTTCTAGGAACCTGGACTTAGCTTTCCCATCATGCACTGCTGCCCACTGCCCTGCTGCTCTCTCCTGGTGTAGTGAGGCAGGGAGCCTGTGTCTGACCACTGAGCGTACAGAGCTTCTGGGACCCATGCATCACATATAAGCCCTGGCGATTCAGTGGTGTTTTGCATATTTTGAATAATGCATGTCAATACATTAGAATGAATTAAGTAGTAAACTGTATCTGGTCTTCACTAATAAAAATAGTTTTAAAGAGCATATTTATGGGTCAAGATCCTGGATTATAAAATAGTTTGTCCTGGTCCTCTAATTTGATGGGTCAGCGGCAACCCAAGAGAGCTGATATACAGTTCAACAGGACGTTTCACTGTTTTGTATCATTCCATTGGTTCTTAGTGTTTCAAAGAGATTGTGAGAGGTATGACTGTAACACACATGGTAGGACACAGTATGTGACTTTGGGTATTTTTGCAAATAATAAGACAGTTCAAATTATTCAAATATGAATAATTCAATGACTCCCTCATAAAGAAAAGCACATTTCATTCCTGAATGAATCAATGTCAATGTGAACCAAACAGTTTAAGCTGCAGAAAGAATCATTGAAAAAGTGCTGTTTGGCTGTTATATCAGCTCTATTGGAAACTTAGATATCGAGGTATCTTAGAACCAGAAATAGCAGTTGTATATTTGTTAATATAATTAATAGGAGTACTGTTGCCATGTGGTTACTCAGAGATAAAATAAATGAACTTGAACTCCCTGTATGAGTTTATTTATTGCACGCTTTTCAGTACGTGCAGGCCATGACACAAGTCACCTACGCACATGGTCACCTTTTGACAGCTTCCACCTTGCCTTTTCGTCTCACACCTACCCAGTGGGGCCACCTGTCATGGACAAATGGAGGGTAGTGGTGGGACTTGTGCGTAAAAGTGTATGCCTTTTGCTGTCAGAGGGATGGTGGGCTACGAGCACTTCTGCTTACTGACAGCTCATGATGGCTGTACACACAAGCATCTGTCACATGGTAACAGCGTGCCCTGTCCTTCACCTGTCGGGATGACAGGCCCTTGGGGAAACTTTATGTAATAAGCCTTTTCTTAACTCACAACTACTGGTGAAAATAAAATGTTAAATAAAATACAAGTACTTAATGGACTGAATGTCGCCCTTCTTTCTCCGCTGTGGGGGGAACACTACAATACTTTGACATTGTTTCCTGCGTAGCAGCGCTATGCTGATTCAGAATCTATAGCAAAAGAAATCCTGGTTTTATCTGAGTGGCTTTGAGTCTGAATTGGATGTGATGAGAGTTTAACTTTATGTACTAACAGAACTGTTAATGCAATTGTGAAGTGTGTAGTTTTTTTCCGATGCTAAAATATCTGCTGATATAGCTTAAAACACAGCGAGAACTATAAGTAAGCCACTGTGACATTATATGTAATGATTGCTCTGTTTGTTCGAGTATGGACACTTTTCACATGTCTGGATTTGAAACTTGAATGTAAATTAAGCAGGGTAAAGTTATATAGAGGTACAAAGCAAAAAATGGTTGTGCTCCTGATTTTGCAAAATATGACATATTTTGTTGATCCTGGTACAACAGTCCTGTCTGAAAATGTAGTCCTAACCATATCCCTATCCCTAAACCTAATCCTACCCATAACTTATTCCTAAAATCAGAGGGAAATGATAGATGAATAACACTGACGTAGAAGCATCTAACCTTGGTTGTAAGCCTAAAGTTGACATAAACTGTAAACTTGTCCCTCAAATCTGACTGGTTGATTGGAATGTTGTTCCAACAAAGATGTTGATTCAGGAACATGTACTTGGTGAAATCACATTCACTCTAAACCTACAGGTTCCGTATGTGTCAGAAAACCTGCAGAAAGCCAAACTCGCAATAGGCTACTTTAACAAATGGAGATAAATGAAGACTATACCAATTATATCCTGAAACACACTAAGGCTACGGATTAAGTGTACAGATCTGCTAATGTCTTTAGTCTTGCAAGAGCATTTTTACTCTGTCCTTTGAGCATTTTTATTATGCTAAGTAAATTAAAAGCTTTCACCTCTGAATTACAGTGAAGATGAAAAGATGTTTTACTTAAAAAAATAAAAATGACAGAGATGGAGAGTGCTACAGGGCCTACTTGTGTAAGATATGATGCTACAAAATTTTTGGATATGAATATAGGACGTCTTAATCTGTTCATAGAGCCAACCATGAAATTATCATTTTCTTTCTTTCCTTTCATTTTTTTTTTTGTAAATGGAGTACCCTGTCCATTTTTCATTTAGATATTCCTTCAGTTTAGAAAGCTCAGATGACAGCATGTATGAGGCAAGCAAAACTGCAACAAACTCGTATAATGGATCGCAGTGTCAGCACAGCACCTTTACATATCAGACAGAATAAGTTTCTGAGTAAACAGTGATTTTTCAAGCTGCGCTTGCATCAACATAATCACAATGGATATCCTGGTCAGTCTCAATGTAAGAGGTTTGAAGCAGCATTTTTACTGAAATAGGGGCGACTGAGGTTGAACATTAAGGAAGTAGGAAAATCAGGATTAAATGGCATAAAACCCACTGAATCCAAGGCAGGGGTGCCCAATCCTGTACTGGGAGATATGCTTTCCTGCAAAGTTCAGCTCCAATCCTGATCCAACACAAGAGAACCAGCTAATTAAGATCTTCAGGAGTACTGGATAATTACAGATAGTTGTGTTGGATCAGGGTTGGATCTGAACTCTGTAGGCAGGTAGATCTCCATGAACAGGATTAGGCACCCTTGCTGGGAAGTGCATACATTTTTGCTTTCATTGAACATAAAATGGTATTGCAGAGAATACATCACAGCATGCCTTTCACATAGGCAATTTACATAATAATACTTTATTTAAAAGAAAAAGATGCTGCAAAGTTTATTACAGCCACCTAAAATAGCCATAATTGAACAGGAGACAACCAAGGGAAGACAATTTGTTGCTCTGTTAAGAAGAGTTGAAAGTGTCTAGACAGATGACTTCCCCTGAGAGGAAAAGGAGACTGACTCATTAAATCCCACAGCGAGGCGAAGACAGGGATAACTTAAGACAGATTAATACCAGAAACGAGAGCCATTACCGCTCTGAACGGGGAAAAAAAAAAAGAAAAAGAAAAAATTCTGACAGAATAACTGGGTAGGATCTAGAAAGGTAAATGGACTCGTCTCAGCACCCTCTTCTGGAAACAATGACAGCCATGACTAAATGCAAGTGACAATTAAGACAAAACTAGCAGCGTTGACGAGTTACATGAGAGTCTAACCATTTTCTGCCTATGCAAAACCAATCAAAATATGAAATCATGATGAATAGGACAGGGAACAAATCTAAGCGGTTGTAGCGCGCTAAAAGCAAACATCTTTAATTAAGCGAAATGTTTCACATGCATTAGTAGAATATAAAAGGCAAATTATGTGCTTTCACAACCTCCACTATGATAGTCCATAAATGACTTTGAACCGCCTAAGTTGAAAAAAAAAAGGTATGAATTATTAAGCCTTCCATTCATAAGCAGGAAACATCTCACAAACATCTTCAAATGCTACACAAAGGGTCCTCATCTTCCCTGACTATAAGAAAACAAATTATATAAAATTAGATATGTAGGGGCATAATAGTGCAGATTGTATGCTTTTAAAGAAATTTCAATCGGATGGATTTAAAATGGATGGATAGATGGATAGAAAACCTGAGTGGTACAAGATTCTCTGTACTTGTCAAAGAAACGCCATTAATTGATATTTTATAGCATGTTATCCTAGCAATGTGCTGATATCCTGCGGCAGGAATAGGAGCAGTAAAATCCCCAATGCTGGACATCCAGATCACACACTTTTGTCTTTTATGAGGTCTCTTTGCACAAGGCAACAAACCCAGGACCCTTCAGCCTCCCCAAGTTTCCTGATGTACTGCAGATTTGGCCAGTTATTCATCATTTGATCTGCTCAAATCGCTCTGCCTCCCACACTCTCAAAACGTCAAACTGATTCATGTATTCATTATCCAGCGCCGAGGATGCATGCCTAAGCTCGTACACTCTCTTTCTCTCCCGGTCCCTATATCTCACCATTCTTATTCGTCTTCTTCCTCCTCCTTATCTCCCCCTGTCTCTTGTTCTCCCTCGCTCACACCCAGCTGCTTTATGTTTCTGCTTGGTCTCATGTTTCTCCATAAGAGGGGGAGTTATAATGAGCCATGTCTCTGAAGACATACTGTAGTAGATAGACTTTCCATGTGAACGTAACTGATAAGCTTAACCAGCTACTGTAGCTACTGAAGCCTTATCAAAGGCGATCTACTGCTTTTCACGTGCATCTTGGGTAAAGCTAGCATGCTACAGAATGGAAACACATGTTCCACAGAATTCTCTGGATGTTTGACCAGAATAACCTTGGCGATAAGAGAACAGCTGCAAGGCTGATCCAGGATGGAGGGCAATCTCCTTTAAGCTGGGTGTCCTCTCAAATCACTTGTCTTATACGGCCTCCGCTTTCCCCTTAACCCATGTCCTGGAGAGGAAGTGTACCCACAGCTTCACTGTGAGCACAGCTATATTTAACGCCCAATGAAATATTTATCCTCAAGCTGAGACACAGGAGGATGTGCAGAGCCAGCATAAATGGGAGGGGACTGAGAGACAAGAGAGTGAAAAAGAGACGGGGTGAGGAAGTGGGGATGAGGGGCCCGAACAAAAAAAATTGCCAATGCTCAAAAGCAAAACTGACAACTGTATATGTAGCTATTTGATTTGCACACTTATAACACTCTTTTCACACTCAATTAATTCAACCAGCAATAATGCAATGCAACATATCAAGCTATATAATGTTTAAGAGCATTCTGAAATGGCCCACTCCTTAGTCTTGATTAGACTAATTTCATAGTTATTTCCTGAATACACACACCTTTAGCATAATGTGACAAAACTACAGCTTGATTGTAAATGATGCACAAAAAAAGTGATCAAGCTGATCTGTGAATTGTGTTTCCCCTCATGTGTCTTATGTCATCTTAAGCTCTTCACTGACACTGTTGTTTCCTTGGTAACAAAGTACACTAACTTTTGAAAGTTTTTTGATAAAATGATGCCACAGCTGATAATTTGTGTTTGGTGTTAAAACACAATCTGGTTTAGTTTGATTATTTCACACTAAATTAATCATTTAACATATCATAATTAAAGCAATAAGCCACAAGAGACTGTGCGTTACAGTGAGTTAACCATGACTAAGGGCTATTCTTATTATTTTACAATGACTTAAAAATATAAATGATCAATCCCTGGAGTTAAAGAAATCTTTCGACTGAAGCAAGTGTCATGAATAAGCACACAACATGATTTACTGGATTAGAATCCTTTGTTGATCCAGGAAAAATATCTTTTGAAACAATCATAACCCTAATCCTAACCTTAAACCAATCCCTAAATAAAAACCCCATCAGCTAGCATTGTTGTTTAACAACCAACAAGCGGTAAGTCAGGAACATGTCCTACTTGGCTAAATCACGTTAAGCACAATGAAACACATATCCTTTTGAATTCAGAAAATCAGGTTGAAGATGAGTAACACTCACAGTGTATCAGCAAAAAACATGACCTAGATCTCAAGTCTCAGATGAGCATTATATCTGAAACCAGGAAAATGAAACGGAAATGACTGTCTGAATTAGGAAAGCTCAAACCATCTCCTGTTTGCTGCCATAGGGAGACAGTTCTTCAGTGGGAAGCTAGGATAAAGGTGGTACTCCTATACCAGTCTACAAAAAAAAAACAAAAAAAGAAGAAGAATAAATACAAATGGATGAGACATACTGGAGTGGAAAGATAGCAGCAAGTTACACGTAAAGGTGAGCTATGGTTATTTTCTTTCTCCCTGTATCTGTCTCTTTTCATTTTCCCTTAGAGCGCCGGACAAAACAGAAGAGCGATTCCTCCACTAACCTCTGGAGTGAAATGTGATTCAACAGTGGGCAGTGAGGTAGTGTATAGTCTCCGCAGTGTATGTGTGTGAGAGAAGAAGCAAGCAGGGTGTGATGTACTGCTAGCAGGTGGCCTGGTTTTAGTATGCAAGAAAAGCAGGATAGAGAGCGGTGTATGTGCATGCCAGTCTCGAAGTCTCTCTCTTCCTGTCTCTTTGCTCCCTTTCCCTTGGCACTGCTCCCAGCATATGGCTCAAAGATGGGCATCCACAGGGCACACATTAGGACCCACTGACACATAAACCAACAGGCCTGATGCAAGACTGGCCACACTGACCTTTTTTCTGCACCAGATGACTGTGTCCAGTACTTGCTGTTTGTTTGCTTGTGAGCATTAGCATCAGTGCACATGCCATTTATATGGGCGAGGTGATAGTATTAATGTTAATTAATCAAATGTATCGATTTTTGAATGAAGATGATTTAAAACATAACATTATCATGCCATCTGCTGAGTATTTTTTGCAATAGGCCGCTACTGTCGTGATGAACGATAGTATTAAGGTCTGTCCACAATCTAATCTCCATGTTGGTATGCTCATCAGAACTGTGGTTCACTTGAATTCGTCCACACAAACATAAGGGGTGCCAGCTCTCTGGATTCCAGAAAAGAGGATTACAAGGCTGAAACTCAGCACACCCTTCACCCGTTTCCTGCACGAGCCGGCCTGATCCAATCATCCTGAAACACTCTAAACAAGAGAGGGGTCACGCTCTTCGCCTCCTTGGAGTGTCTATCATGGCGCCCCCTGGGTGCTGATGCATTTGAGTGACACAGACTCTGAATGTGTGTGATCCTGTTTAACCTCTGTGCCCTGCCAAGTGCCAGGCTCCCTGCCTGTTTAGTATGCAGACCTGTGACATTCATCCAACCACAGAGAACGAGGGATGGACTGCTGCCAGGCAACGCAGAGGAGAGGAGAGGAAATAACAGAGGAGAGGGAAAGACATGAGATAAGAGGAGATGAGATGAGGAGGTTAAAAGAATAGGAGAAAAGAGGAAACAAGATGGGTGGAGAGGGGATGAGATTGGTCAAGAGGAAAAGGAAAGAGAGAAGACAAGACAAGACAAGAGGACAGAGTACGGGGATGAGAGGAGAGAAAAGCGGAGAAGAAGAGAAGAGACTAGATAGAGACTAGGAGAAGGTGGGAGGAGAGACTATAGGAGGAGGTGAGAGGAGACGAGAGGAGAGGAGAAATTGGGGAGAGGGGATGAAACGAGTAAAGAGGAGAGAAGAACAGATGATGAGAGGAGAGATGAGACAAAATACGACACGAGGAGAGGAAAGACAAGTGGAGAAGAGGAGATGAGGCTAGATTTGAGGAAGTGGAGGGAGAGACAGAGGAGAAAAGATGAAAGGAGAGGGAGTCGGGAGGAGCAGGAAGGAGAGGATGCGAGAAGAGAGGAGATGGGAGAGACTAGGAGGAGGTGAGAGGACAGGAGAAAAGAGGAAAGGAGATAAGATGAGAGGGGATTAGTAAAGTCAAAAGAAGAGGGGAGGAGTAGGAAGGAGAAAAGACGAAAGGAGCCTAAAGGATCGAGGGACATGAGGAGAGGGGAGAAAAGAAGAGAGCAGACTAGAAGAGAAGAGAGGGGACATAGATGAGACAAGTCAAGAGGAGAGAGAAGGAAATGAGACATAAGGAGAACGAAGGATGGGGTGGAGGAGGGAAAAGTGGAGAAGAGACTAGGAGGAGAGGAGAGGAGAGATACAAGGGGAGGTGATTAGACAAAAGGAGACAACAGAAGAGGAAAGGGGCGGAAAAGGGAGCAGATTAGAGCCAGAGATTAGGAAATGTGGTAGGAGACAAGATGAGAACAGATGAGAGGGGAGGAGACAAAAGGAGAAGAGACTAGATTGGACGAGAGCAGAACAGACCAGCCTATGAGAGGAGAAAAAGGAATAGCCCTTGTTGCTGCGCTCACTTTCTCTCTTAGTATTGCTCCTCTTCCCTCCTGCCTGAGATTTTCATTAACCAACAGCCCTGTGATTTACGAGCAGGAGCCCAGCTGAAGGTGGGGGAGTATAGCCTGTGTGCATATGCACTTCTGCAAACACACACACACACAGACACAAGATTCCTTTGCTCAAACGCACACAAATGTGCTGCTAAAAACATACCCTGAAACACAAACACGCATTAATATAACATACTTCATTAGATTTGCATCTGTTGTATTTGTAAAATGGCTCTTTTAGCAGTGGAATTATGTTCCCTCCTTTTTTTTTTCTTTTTTTTTTTACAAAGAACCAAGGATAAGATTTAATCGGGAGTACACAAATTTGATGAAACAATCTGTGTGAGTGGCTCACTTCACACAAATTAAAAGGTGAAGTGTGTCATTCTAGTTGGGTAGGCCCAACCCAAAAATCACACTTACTGGTTGAGCCACTGCTGTTATGTTCAGCCAATTGCAATTTTCTTTGGTGCTACTAGTGCCGCACAAATTATACACTTCACCTTTATGATGCAATCATTTCAGTGAGAGACCAAATTATGCTCTCAGAATTGTGAAGCCAATCTTATGTTTCCAGCCAACATGAAAACTGTTTATTGACATTTGAACTGTACTTCTGCAAAAACATAGAGTTGCTTTAGCAAAACATAAACCTGGCAGAAAGCACTGACTGATACAGTAGAGTAGGCCAAGCTGATTAGCTGGCCGACATTTGTATATTTTAGAGATTAGCCTAGCGTTCACTGGCGTCTGCTGGATATCCAAAGTCTAAGATGATTTAAGACTGAACTTTTCCTGTTTTTAATATTTAAATGTTAATTTAACTTCAACATTTATTTGTACACTGCCTTAAAGTACATCTTATTTTACAACTCATTAATATTAAACAAGATATATCACTATATTATAAAGAATTTTAAACAAAATTTGCTTAATGGTATTGTTTTACCTACACAGGCCAGTACCATTACCGATATTAATACTACTCATATTATTTCTGAGGATAAAATTAGTAATTATAACCATTTAACATCATTTTTAAACATTTAAAAGGGCTTAATATTTAAATGATCAGACAGCTTAATTTATTAGTAACAATTCCAGAACATTATCAATCGTATGACTTGTTCCAGATATAAGCATTTGGTCAACTATTTACTACTATTATAACTACAGAGAGTGAGAGAGAAAGAGTAACTTATAAAGAGCAGAGAAACAGACACAAAAAAGAGTGCTAAAGAAAAAGAGACCACTTCCTGGAAGGACATTTAAAAGAGTTTGCCCTGACACACAAAATGTAGCTTCAGAGTGATGGAGCCGTTTTTCAAAATGGGTTCCACCAGAGCGCAGCACTCCTACTAGACATATTTATCAAAAATGTTCTGCTCTGAGGCATGTTGTGATTTTCGCAAAGCCAGCTCCACACTCTAACACAAACAGCCGTTCAGGGGTGGAGCGTGTGAGTGACACAGGCAGATACGCCAGGGAAATTTTGTGTCTTCATCACTCCTCCAGCTCTAAGGAGACAAATAGTTTTAATTAGCTTCGGCTTTTTCGAACCTCGCACCCGAAGTGGGTGTTTGCTTATGTTTTGCATAGTGCCGGCTATGAGTTTGCAGAGGGAACAACACAAACAGTCCTCACGATTCCCTTAATCTTGCTCTGCGTGGAGCGTTCCTATTCCACCTGAGCTCAGAGGTCTATGTTCACTCACAGCTGAGATGAAATAGCTGCACCGAAACTGTGGTAATTTGGTATGAAAAGACCACACAAGAGAGAGGAAGGCAGGATGGTCGGTTTACTAATAACTGCTCTTATTTTACAGGATTACACCAGCATGACCTGGCTATCCAACAGAACCGAACATTCTACAGCAACAGGTAATTCCCACACAACACAAGCATATATACCCCCTAGTGGTAAAACTGGAATTGTACTTCTTCGTGAACATTTACACTCACAGCTCCAATGTGAAAACCTGTAAAATAAAAATCTGAAGTTGAATGTTGAAATTATAGTCACAAACCTGTATTCTGAATTTTAAGCTGCAGACAAGTGGTCACAAATGTGTAAAATGCCATTCACAGAAATACAATGACAGACACAAACTTGTAATATATATTTGAATTTAATCTTACATTCACATACATCTACGTGCTCTCTAGTTTTGCTACTCTTTTACCTTCATATTGAAGTCCATTAGTCACATGATCTGACACGGTTGTTCTCATCACTGTTATGCTAAACTCTGATATTGTGTCTTTTCATGACTTTTACTTGCTTTCTTGTGGGGAAGGTGAAATCCAAATTAATTGTGGGTAAACGTCTACTATTAACTCTACTTGCGGCTTTGTGAATTTCGAAACATTGAAACATTTGGCTTGATTTGTTCTAGCATTAAGTAATGAAGGCGGACATGTTTTTCCCATTGTGCAATTTTAAGTGGGGACTAGAGGTGATAATCACCAAATGAGACTAGAGCTGTCTCATTTTCTCTTGGAAACACACACACTCACACACTCAAACACACGCACAAAAAAAAAACTTTCTGTAAAAAACATCACTTAGTATGATTTATAAGCTGTTTTCCACATGGGGACCAAAAATGTCCCCAAGAGGACAAGGATTTCGGATATTGGCATCTTTGTGAGGATATTTTGTCCCCAAAGTGTAGGGTTTACAAAGTGACACACACACACACACACGCACACACACACACACGCACACAGGTTTCCATGTTTTGTGGGGAATTCCCATGGATGTAATGATTTATTTTATACTGTACAAACTGTACAATCCTCCTACCCTACCCCTAAACCTATCAATCATAGAAAACTCTGCATTTTTGGATTTTCAAAACACTTCATTTAGTAAGATTTATGAGATATTTTCCTCATTGGGACCCCCCCCCCCCCCCAAAAAAAAAGTCCCCATCGGGTCAAAATATACTGGTATTACAATACTTGTGGGGACATTTGGTTCCCATAACATAGGGGATTATCATGTACACACACACACACACACTCTCTCTCTCTAGCGTTCTATCTGTTTCTAGAAGAAAATCAGTGTGAAGCCAGGTGCCAGCAGCCTTTACTGCAGCCATCAGTTCACAGCTGAACTCACTGCTGCATGATCCCGCTTTCATTTCTGCCTCTGTCTGATAGGCTACACTCCACCGCAGCCAGTTCATATAATTAACCTGTCAGCAGGATCAGCCTGGGTTAGACTTTGCTGTCCAATCTCATATTGAACCAAAATATTCTCACAGCTTCATCCAACCAGAGAAAGACACTTTAATTTCAAAGAACATCCCTGACCTGCTTTTCTCTTCGCTCTGCAGGCTCATGTGGCAATTAATCTATTAGTCAATAATTCAATAATCTATTAGTATTGGTCACTCTTTATCTTCTTTGGAACTCTGGACACCATCTTGGGTGGAACACCACATTCTGCTGGTTCAATAGGCCAAAAAAAGATAAAGATTGATTAATTACAATTGGTCAAACACTCTTTTTATCTTTATAACTACATACTTCCTTCTTAACTACAGTGTCCTTTGCACATTCTAATTGAGGTTAAATGTGAAGTGGGTAATGTTTTGGATGTTACAATTCTCAGATACAGTTAAATATGCAGAGACAGCTATCTGTAAGCCATTCTGCAAACTCTATGGCTCTTTTGCACACACACACACACACACACACACACACACACACGCACACACACACGCACACACACACGCACACACACACAAAACTAATACTATAGCGCTATCAAAATCAGTCAAAACACGTTTTGCACTAAACTACGGTCAAAAGTGTACACTTACTATTCAAAAGTTTGGTGTCAGTAAGATTTTTAAATGTTTTTGAGAGAAGTCACTTATGCTCGCCAAGGCTGCATTCATTTGATCAAACTACAGTAAAAACTGTAATATTGTGAAATATTACTTTTAAAAAAAAGTATAATTTCTGTAACGCAAAGCTGAATTTTCAGCATCATTACTGCAGTCTTCATTGTCACATGATCCTTCAGAGATCATTCTAATATGATGGTTTTGTGCTCAAGAAGCATTTTTTTATTATTATCAATGTTGAAAACGGTTGTGCTGCTTTTTTTTTTCTTTTTTTTTTGGAAACCATGATACTTTAATGATTCTTTAGTGAATTAAAAGTTCAAAAGAGCAGGATTTATTTTAAATTAAAAACAATTTGTAACATTATAAACTCTTACTTTTGAATCAACAAGCATGTGGCATAGCAACATGATGCTGTCATTTCTTTTTCCTATAAATGTAAAGGTGATGATACACAGGGCAACTTTTTGAGCAATGTTGCAGGGCAATGTTGCCGTCAACAGGCAATCAGATGAGACACAGGGCCCACGACCGATCTAATTTATCCAGATAGAAATGTATTGCCCATTTTTAATGGGAATGTGCCCAAGCAACAATCGCTCGGCAAGATCGCCCAGCAACATTGCTCAAAAAGTTGCCCTGTGTATCATCACCTTAAGAGACTTCTTACATGTAAATCCCATTATGTTATAATCCCTTTGCAGTTACTGATGATCTCATAAAAATATTATTCGCATTACAGTACACTCAGGATTTGAAGCTAAATTTAAGATTAATATTTATAAAAATTAATATTTTAGCAAACACTGTTGCAATGCTTTTCTCTGTTAATTGCTAATGTGCATACTTTCCCACTTCATGAAGTCTGTGAAGTATAACTGAGACACTCTGTCTGGATGAGCCTTTATGCAAAACGGAAATAATCGTGTGAATGTATTACATTGTACTAGAGAAAAACACCTCTCAACAGCACACACTCCTCAACAACAACCGACAAGAAACTTCTTATGAGTGCCTTTACAGTATTAAACAAAGTTTTCAAAGTTATTATTTGAAAAACTTTCATTTTCGGCTTGGAAACTAAATTAAGTAAATTAAGTTAAAGTACTAAAATTTGTAAAACAAAGATAAAAGAAAAAGAAAACTGATAAAAATGACAAAAGCACAAAACAAAATTAAATAATAATATTATATTACACTAAAATAACACTGCGTCACTTATGCCATACATGCAAATAGTTGTTGACTATTTTCACTATCAGTTATTCTTAATTTTATCGATGAGTTGTTGCAGCCTCCCATCACTGGACCAGTGCAAGATCACAGCGCATGTCGGCAAACTCAAATTGCAATATGGGATGGGTTTGCAATGGGAACAGTGTGCTGTGAAGCGTACACAGGCACCTATGTGAGCGAGAGGATGGCATTACTTAAAAATGGAGAGCGAAAGAGTGACAGGCGTCTGGGGACACGGCACGGCCCAGACGTGTACGGGACAGCCAACAGAGGCGGGAAATTAGCGAGTGAAAACAGATCCAATGAGGCGTGAAGGAGCCTCTCCTCTCATTCGTTGACAGTAAATGAAGCTCTTTCTCAGCCTAACTTCAGTCACAAGGCTCTAGGGCCCAGGAGGACGAATGAACGAGACGGCCGACAGGCAGACGGGAAAAACAGGAATGAGCCTCTGTAGGGACAAAGCACAAATTTGTTTGTTTGGCAACCATGTTTGCTCTGACGGTGGATGCTTATGAGAAGCCATCCCTGTTGAATCTTCAGCAGGGACGGCTAATGTACATGAGGGTTTTCTATGTAATAGCACTCACGAGGGAGATGCAACTTAACTGCGTCTGTAAACACGAGTGGAGTGAATGCACATAAATGTGCAGGCATAGATGCAATCAAAACTGATCTCTAAAGGAGGGAAAATGCATATCTATGCACTTATGCACAATCACTTTCTGCCACACATTCCACTCATTTATTGCCACTGATTGGCTATTACACGTTGCAACCATGATTATGAGGCTGACAGCGAGAAAGCTCTAAACACAAGCAGTGCAAAGCTGGAGGCAATTTATATCTTCAATATCATCATCATCATCATCGCAGTTATGATTGCTCTAACCTTTAGGGGCATATGGGGGGAGAAGCGTGGTACTTGTTTTAATTACATCCACAGGGAGTTTGGTTAACCGCTGTAACTATCGTTGCTTTCTGTACAAATTTGTACTTCCACCATCAGACACAAGAAATTGGCACCCCTTAATCTTTCAGTTTTCTCTTTGCAACGTCCCTTTCTATTCTCCACTTTTCTCCTGTTCACACAAACAGACAGACAAGCACACATACACACAAAAACTACATGAGCACATTCTCTTTGCTTGAATATTTGAGGAACGCATCTCTGTCTGGAGCCTATTCGTCATTTCCAGGAGGCCGTCAGTCTGGCAGGTCGATGACAAATGGCAGACACAATGATAGGCTGGTCGTTCATGCCATATGACATGTGCATGTGTGTGTACATTGCTTATGTGAGCAACAACTCTACTATCACTCAGCCTCTTCTGGCCTAAAGGAGACTAAATGCATATATAAAAAAGTAAGTCCATACAGGTATTTTGTGGTAGACGAGTAAAGAACTGAATGGACATTACAAAACACGACTTTAGAAAGTCAATACAGTATGTTCTATTCAGATTGTAGGGTTAAGATGCATGGGTTTATGGCTAAGGTTAGGTACATTATAAGCCTATTTCTCTGATTATAGAGGAAAGTTATTAAAATGCCTTCCATGACCAAAAAAGGATGTTGATCCTGCAGATGATCTACTTTGGTAAATCACATCATGACAGTTTTGTGACCTGGCTCAAAAAAAAAAAAAAAAAGGACAAAAACAGCCATAAGGATTGTACAGTAGAAGAGTACCTCAGTCAGACACCTCAGCACTGACTAACATTGATGCCTGGTGCTTTTTAAAAGTGCCAAAGCACAGATGTCACTTATCAATGAAAATTTTTTGATGTCTGTAATGTTGCTCCCAAAAGCTTCTTAAACTGAGCAGTTAAATTATTCAATGAAAACAATAGACAACTCAGAACTGTATTCTTATTATCTAAATATCTACATAGCATTAGACAAGAGACACAGTTATGCATACTTAAAAGGTGCTGTATGTTATTTCTCAAAGTCATTGCTGAACATTGTTGATATTTGAAATCAACCCAAACAAACACACCCCTCTCTTCATTACATTCTCTACAGTCATCAGCCTGCACAACTCTCACAAGCTGGCCTCCGTTACACACGCAATGCAAGAATGGATGTCTATTTATCGTAGCAGAAGCGTAACAAAACAATGCTTCACGAAAAATAAAGCGAAGATGATGAACGAACAACAAGGAAGCACAGAATTGAACATACAGTACACAAGAGTAAATAAAAACAAGAGTTCGATGTAAGTTGCCAACAGCGCAGTAGTTCTAGACAAAAAATGACACTCAAAACCAATGTTGCTCATGTATAGAGCGAAATCAACGCAACACCCGCATCTGTTTTCAGACCTTCTCACTTAGCTTTCTCCAGCACTTGACAGCGCTTCTAATATTAACGCAAGTCCTAAAGCTCTTTCCTGATCCTAACCCTTCATTTTCCAGTGATATTATTATGAGCTTTTCTCTTTTGTAATGTATCTCAGCCATCTCTCTTTCTACAGTCTTTCTTCAGATAGATAGATAGATAGATAGATAGATAGATAGATAGATAGATAGATAGATAGATAGATAGATAGATAGATAGATAGATAGATAGATAGATAGATAGATAGATAGATAGATAGATAGATAGATAGATAGATAGATAGATAGATAGATAGATAGATAGATAGATAGATAGATAGATAGATAGATAGATAGATAGATAGATAGATAGATAGATAGATAGATAGATAGATAGATAGATAGATAGATAGATAGATAGTCGAATGCTTTTAGACTGTGTTCTCACTAACAGACTGGCACCAAAAATGTGAGAACAGGAAAGAAGTGACAACCACACTGACACAGACATGCCTCCAGTCACAGCGGTCCTACTCTGAACCATAACGGATTAGGCAGCTGTAACATGTTCCCAGTCAAACACACCTTTAGGGGCCACAGCAGACAGGTTCGTGACCAGTGCACATGTGGGACCATGCATGCATGACGTGTGCAGGCTGACCATTGCTGAATCAAAGACTGTTAAAGATCAAAGACACACAATCTTCTCAGCAGTGACACACTGTCTGTGCCAACTGGAGCACCCCTATGGACAGGTCCCAGATGAGCAGGAACACACTGCTTGAGCCACAGAATAAAACTGCTTACTACACTGGATTACTTTGCATCCCAAAGGTGCGGATTTGAGGCTTTGTATGAGAACACACCAAATCCTCACTGGATTTTCAGGACAATACAATATACTCATCTCTTCACCAATTCCTCTTGCAGTGCACAGCAGAGGAAAGAACTTGTTGCGTGCCATTGCGGAGTCATACTTTAAGTCCATCTAACATTATTCTCTCATACTGCTACCGTAAATGAATCAAATCAAAGTTTATGAGATTTCAAAAATACACTTTTTTTTATATTTAATCAATCTGCTACAGATTCTAGACAAAAACACAGAAAATTAAGTCTGACTGGACAAAACACTTTCCGTTGGCTTCATAGCAGATACATATTTCAGTTGTTTTGCAATAACATCCTTTTGACCCATTGTTCATTCTGTCATTTGTTCTGTCTGCGGCTGTGAACATTATTTTGTACAGTAATTTATAAAGATGACAAACTATGAATCTAGTTCACCTTGAAATGTTGAACAAAAAGTTCTGTTAACAGAAAGCAGCCATGGAGTCTCAATGTTATTACAGTTCTTGTTTGACTTACAAACAAATCCCAGTGCAATGGAAATGAGAAAAATATACACTATAAAATATGATAGTATTTGGTCTCTTATATAAGGCTAGGTTGAAAATTAGATGTAATTTAGAGTTTCGGTTTTAATTTAGAGGTAATTAAGGAAATAAAAATCTCTAAATTGTGTAAACTATACATATAACGTGGTACATACTATAATATTACATTTTAAAATTAACAATTGCATTCAATTGTTTCAATTCGTTTCATTTTTAGATATAATTATCAACACTAATAAAAACAAATGAGTTGTATTCACGCGTTGCTGTGATGAATCGTACGATGACAGGAATACACTACAACAAGCTTTAATATAACACGCAGAAAAACTCAGAAGAATAAGGGTACAGCTACTTGCAAAAACAAGCGGACAAAAGAACAGACAGAAACTCCTAGTATAAATGCATGAGGCAAACAAAGGAGAGTAATCAGGTACACAGCTGAACATAATAGCTAATCAGTCAGTAACCAAGGAGATTAATGGGAACTCAAACAGGCAGGTGAACTGGGAAAATAATCAACAGAAACAGAACATGACCGTGGCATATACAAATATTTAAATTATACATAAGGCTGTTTTTTTAATAAACTTTTTTTTTAGGCTTCTACTTCAATTCGTTGTTGAAATATAAACATTTACAAGTGACTGTCAAGACGATCAGCTGAAGTTCAAACCGAGCATTAGAATGGGGAAGAAAGGTGATTTAAGTGACTTTGAACGTGGCATGGTTGTTGCCAACTTGTTGGTGTGTATCAGAAACTACTGATTTACTGGGGTTTTCACACACATGGGGTTTACAGAGAATGGTCATAAAAAAATAGAAAATATCCAGTGTGCAGCAGCTCTGTGGGCAAAATGCCTTGTAGATGCCAGAGGTCAGAGGAGAATGGCCAGACTGGTCGAGCTGATAGAAAGGCAACATTAACTCAAATAACCACTCGTTGCAACCGAGGTCTGCAGAAGAGCATCTCTGAATGCACAACACGTCGAACCTTGAAGCAGAAGGACTACAGCAGCAGATCATCACACCGGGTGCCACTCCTGTCAGCTATGAACAGGAAACTGAGGCTACAGTTCGCACGGCCTCAATAAAATTGGACAATAGAAGACTGGAAAAAACACCTAGTCTGAGGAGTCTCGATTTTTCTGCTGCGATATTCAGGTGGTAGGGTCAGAAATTGGTTTAAACAACATAAAAGCATGGACCTATCCTGCCTTGTATCAAAGGTTCAGACTGGTGGTGGTGATGTGGGGGATATTTTCATGGCACACTTAGTACCAATTGTGCATTGTTTAAATTGTTGCTGACTATGTCCATCCCTTTGTAACCAGAGTGTACCCATGTTTTGCTGGCTACATCCAGCAGGATAATGCATTATGTCACAAAGCTCAAATCATTTTAAACTGGTTTCTTGAACTCCAGTTGCCTCCACGCTCATCAGATCTCAATCCAATAGAGTGCCTTTAGGATGTAGTGGAATGGGAGTTTAGCATCATGGATGTGAAGCCGTCAAATCTGCAGCAACTGAGTGATGCTATCATGCGAATATGTACAAAAATCTCTGAGGAATATTTCCAGAACCTTGTTGAATCTATGCCACAAAGAATTGAGGAAGTTCTGAAGGTAAAAGGGACTCCAACCCCCAAGTACTAGCAAGACCTACATAATAAAGTGGCCAGTGAGTGCATGTAGGCTGTATTTACCTCCTCCAACTGCTGTTTGGCTATTATTTTTTAATTGTCACCACTAGTAGCAGCCAGACAAGATGTGTAAATGTAACCTGTCACAAAAAGTGGTTGAGTTGTTTACTTTCTAATTATTCAGTCCTCCACCAGCTTGACCCATTCAGGTCTATTCATAGAACAACAAGGTGGGCATTATCTAACTGACAGGGTCATCAGCCACTCATAACTACATGGTGGCGCTGCCTCTCAGTTTTCACCTCCATTTCTGTTTTCCTCTCACATTCATGCTTCAGGGCCTCAGCAAGAACACACAGTGATGCAAAAAAGAGGCCTCCTTCTGATTGATGCTTTAGAGAAAACTAAGCGGTTTACACACTATTTTATTTTTGTACTGAATTTGATTTTTCTCATTTCAATTTTTGATGAGCCACTGCCTCCCTTTCCTTCAGACAAATACAGTGACAATTTACTTGACTCTCTTCACAAGTGCGCTGCGCATCATATGTGCTCCATATCCATCAGAAAAACATCACGCCTCAGTAGTCCGAATGAAAACTTCATTATTTCAAACATTAACACCCACCTATCATTGATTATTTTTAATCACAGTTACCCAATGAGATTCTTTGGACTATGATCTTGAACTGTGTCCATGCATTCAGATATGGATTTTAAATGGTGCAACACACAGCAAAATATCTTGTTCACAGCATATCTGTGACCTAGTATCATCCACTTGAAATAATCCCAACCATAATTGTATCACTGGCAGGAATTGTGTATCTCCTCCCTTCTTGGGTAAGGAAAATAAGTATTTTATAGCACTCAGATATTATGTGTGTTCATTTGGGTATTTCAGGGTGCAGGGGAGGAGAAGCTGTTTGCGTATATGTGTGTAAATGACATTTCTATCCGAGCTCAGAGGTGCCTTTCTTTGAGTGCTGTCTTGGACTCAGGAGGAGGTGAAAATAATTTCTACCTAGCAAAGAAAAGTCACTAGTCTTTTCCCATCTCAACCATCATTCCCATATGCCTTAGAGTGACTCATCCGTTGACAAACTATGTATTTTTTCATGACATTTGACATTAGCAGTTCTGCCGTCAAATGTTTCTAACGTGCCTACCTGATTTCACTGAAAAAGTCTGTCGATGATCACGACAAGCATTCAATCAACAGCACGTCTCAATCATAAGGTATCTAGCCGAGGTTCTGCTGTGTTGTTGATCTGATGCTTTTGTTGGTATGTATTTTGGGTGACAACTGGTATTCAGGGGCTTGATATTGAGTGTGTTTGGGTCTTTTGTAACACTGTAACTATGATTATAGCCTATGGCTAAATGCCAATCAAGCAAAATGCTTCCAGACTGCTCTCATGAGTTATCTCAGCCAATCAGTTTGAAGCTGCTGTTTGGTATGGAGATATATCAGAGGGAGAAACTGCACTTACTGCAAGGGTTGCTATTTTGGGTTTCCAAGGAAAAATAATCCAAAAAGGAAGGGAAAAACAAGATTAAATTTCATTGTGTGTGGAGAAGACTAAAGATGAATGAGAGGAAAGGAAAGAGAGGAAAGAGAGAATGAGAAAGACGAAAGACAGAAATAGAGAGAGATAAGGGAGGAATCGAAGACTGAGTGAGAGGGAGCGATAAGGAGAGAGACAGAGAGAACGGCTCACATTCAATGAATCTTTCGCCAGACCTTTGGGTGAAAAATTACAGCCAGTCACTGCAGGGCACAAGTGACTTCCTAACCACTTTAATAAACTGAGGAGAATGTGATTGCACAGTTAGATAGTCTGTCAGTGTGTTAATGAGAAACAAGCTTTTATCAGAGTCAGCTACTCCAGAACCACCTGGACACATTAGCGTAAAAACCCATAATCAACCATCTACGATCTCTTTAAAAAAAGAACAAACAGCCTCCCCAGCAACCCTTGACTTTACCTTCAAATAGACACAGCATATGAAGACAGAACACTCATACCAAAGCATATAAGAGAAATGGAGGAGTACATCTAGAGTTATATTACTGAAAGTATAATAAAAAATGAAATAGTGGCTATAAATATTGATATTTTTATAGGGATGGCTGGAGCAGTTTATAGATGTATATGCAATGAATATAAAATAAAAATAACAATATTTTATATATTAAACAGAACAAAACAAAATATTAAATACAATATAATCAATATATCTGTACAATATATAAAAATATATATATATTAGGCCTGTTAGCAGACTAAAATAATTAAGAAAAGATTCTTTTCTTGCAATTAACAAACTTTACACATGCAGATTTTTTTTTATAAGATAAACCAAAACGTGTGCAGTAAGTGTTGGGTTTGTAGCAGAATATGCATATATCAAGACTCCATATGGGTGAATTTCTGCAGCAGTGCTCTTTACGCATTTCGCTCACACTTTTCCATAACACAACAACACTCTTTGCTATTTTTGCCTCATCAGATGACTCAGCCAATCAATCCAACTAATGCTGTTAAGAAATACTAAATTTCTCTGCTAGAGTTTGAGAGAAAGCTACTTGCCAACTTTTTCACCCACATTATTGATTGTTTTTAAGTTTAGAAGTGAGTCATTATGGTAATAATAATTTTAATACTATTAATGATTCCGAATACAAGGTCAGAAGGAACACATATCTCACTTAAAGGACTAATTTGAGCCTCACTATTGGTTGTATCAAAGACAAAAAAAAAAAGAAAAAGGTTTAGAATCATCTCTGCTTTCATACAGAATGAAGGGCACATTTGATGGAGCGGCACCCAAAGCTTATTTTTGGATTCGCTCTTTGGGGTGACCCTTGCCTAGACCTTCTGAAGAGTCAGTGCTAGAACAGGTCTCGAGAACAGTTTTCTGGCAACGGTGGAATGAGGCAATCTATGTAAAGTACAGTCAGGGCCTCCCTAAATCTGCTCAGAGGAAGCACAAAATCCCTCTGAGACTGAAGAATGGAGAACAAAGCATGCTGTTAAATCACCATGTTATTCCCAGCACATGCTTGTTTGATTGGTGCATAAAAAGCTATAGAAAATGTCTGGCCACATTGTGTTCATCTCCAGCGCTCACGCATGCTTGTGTTTGTGTTTTCAGAAACCTCCTTTTTGTACTTCTCCTTTGAGCTTCATTCTCATGGTGGGTTCAAGTGAACCCCTATGACCATTTAATGAGCACTTACTCAATAGACATATGAAGCCCAATCTGCAAGGATGCGTCATTTTTACCTCTCTGATCAAAGAGGCCTGGCAGGAACTCACTCTATTATTCACATGCAGGAAGGTCTCTCGTCCCCATTTTACAAGGCCTCTGGTACCCATTTGAGTTAAGTGATCTGTGTTCTGAGGTCGAGATACAATGTTTGGGCAGGAAGTCGGTGGTGGGTTAAAGGCCTGCGGGCAGGATGGGAGCGACAGAGAAGCAGGAGATGGGGGGGTTGAAGGCTAGAAATGAAAGTGAAAATGAATCCCACCAGTCTGCCAGAACCAGAGTTGGAAGGTGAGAGCCTCTTAATCCATTTCCCGCGCCACCTCTGCCTGCCCTTGCGCTCTCTGCACTGGGTTTCAAAATGGAAGGTGAAAGATTGTGAGCAAGAGCGAGCGGCGGAGAAGGCTAATCGGCCAGCCCTTCCAGGCTCCGGCTCCTCTGTTTCCCTTTGGGCCAGGAACAGGCCCAGGCCTCCAGCAGGAGATAGATATATATAAATATACGCTCACACTGCAGATGCAAAGCAGCGGGTGGCTGATGACTTATAGGCAGATCTGGCAGCCTGGCTCCTTTTCTCCAATGTGCAGAATTACTCATGTGAAACTCAGGCTCAATCAGGAAAGTACGCTGAATACTGAAACAATCATCATTAATCACCACTCTGCCGGCTCAGGGTGAGTTTCCAATTAGCATTTGGGCACTGGTTTCCCTGCCACCAATATCCCAGCATGCCGTGTTTGTCTTCTCCCTTACACATCTAGTCCGCGCGCAGTTGCAGAAGTGCCTGCGTGTTTATTTTATGTTGACAGCCGGTGGCGAAGTGCGAATGCTGGGCGCGTGGTCCTCCAGGACCCGTGACACAACTTCGAACTCATTTGGCTTCCAATGGTGAAATTAATGATGCAAGTTATCAATGTTGCCAATCAAGCGAACGCAAAGGAAAACACAATGCTGACTTTGTGAGTTTTTAACAAGTATCTAATAAAAAGCGCTGTCGATGCACCATAAAACAATATCCCGTTATTTATAATAAACCATAAACATTCATTGCTTTCTTATTCATTCGAAATAAACCGCAATTGAGCAGAACGGTTTATGAAGATTGGCGTGTGATGGTTTTCTGCATCTCTGACAGTGGTGGGGGCGAGAATGGCAAGAGGTTTGTCGAACTGAATGCAGGCACAGCGTCTCTGTTTGATGCTGAATGGCATAATGTACTGCACTGTGCCCAATCTAGTGTTCTGGATGGAGTCGCCCTTTGTCCGGTCATATCCGTGTGTGAGCAGACACAATGTCTATTCAGACCCCAGGCCTCTGCTGGGCTTTCTACTCTGTCTCTCTTTATCTTCTCTAGTGTAAACTCGCAAGAATGGAATGGCGGGTACAGTCACTTCAATTTAGTTCAGATAAAGCCTCGCTAACAGGGATCATAAGTGGCTCAGTCAACCCTATCATTCTGAGGGGATCTCCTTGCGAAAACGACATCTAGAGGCTATCTGATGGATACCAGCTACAAAAGTGCCAATCTCCCTATCAGCTCGCCTCAGTGTTAGCTTAGCTTATGAAACAGCACTGTGTAATCTTTGTGATTACAGTGTTGTATTATTGTATATGATCACCCAGTACGTTTAAGCAAGCCAGCACTTCCCCACTAACAAGATAATGCTACCTAAACCATTCCGTCGTGGTTAAATTATGAAGATGGATGGGATTCTCGAGCACTAGGTGGAAAGGAGCTGTTGCCATGGAGAGCAATTTGTGATGTTGAATACAGGTGTAGCCAGAAATAAAGATTTTGATGCGAAGTCAGTGAAGGACATAAAACATCTTATCCACCCAAGATAAGATGTTTCATGGCATGATTTATACAATGATGGAGGGGAAATTCACTGTTGACGACGCAGCAACCGTGACATGTTGTGAATAATAAAGATGGCTTTTTGCTTTGCTTACAATCTCTTTCTGTGAAAATAGGACAGAGATAGAATTGTGTGAGCAACAACAACATGTAGTATGTATGTATGTTGTGGACTCCCTTAGCCCCACTTTGTAGTCCCCAAATAGTCCCTGGACCCCAGTTTGAAAACCCCTGGACAAGTTGTAAGGCAACTCACCAACTAATGTATTTGAAAATACATAGTTTTGTAGTTAAAAAGCCTTGTAGGGACATCAGTAGTCCATCCAAAACACAACATATGCTTATTACCATCAATGCTGGTTGCTTCAACTAGGAATAACTTAGGGCCTAATAAATATGGCTCAGATTAGTCCAAACATGTCATGCTGCAGAGGGGAGGGTGGAGGGAAAAAGCACAATTAGTAAAAAATAAACAGTGTTAGTTTATAATTAGGAAGACGCAGTGTGATTTTCATAGAGAGTGCCGGTGGCTTAGAGGGATGTGTGTACACTAGGCAGTTTGACCACTGTCAGCACCTCTCCCTGTAATCAGACAGGCCATATGCCAAGAATCAGAGAGCATAGGTTTACGCAATCCTCTGAGCACACACGTCACTCGACACATGCATACATTGTCAACTGCCAACCTCAACTGCAAACACATATCTAACATGAGCATACAGAGAGGGCTTACAAACTATTTAAGTCATAAAGTATTGTTATAAGGTTTCACTTAAAGGAACACTTCGACTTTTTGGGACTTTAGCTTATTCACCGTATCCCCCAGAGTTAGATAAGTCCATACATACCTTTTTCATCTCCGTGCGTGATGTAAGTCTGTTTGACGCACCCACCGCTAGCCTAGCTTAGCACAAAGACTGGATGTAAATGGCTACAGCTAGCATACTAATCCCAATAAGTGACAAAATAACGCCAACATTTTCCTAATTACATGTTGTGATTTGTTTAAACGTTTAAATACTGGGAACTATTTTCTCAGAAGGCGAAGCACTACTACTTGGTCGGAGTGATTAGTGCAGCACCCGAGAAGCGCCGTGGTGAGGAGCAGAGAGTTCGCTCAGAGTTGGAGTAATAGAGTCAGCAATTACTAGATAGTAAATGCTAAGTTTGCAATCATGGGTATTCGCTGTATTGTAAAGAGCTGCGACAATAAACAGGGGAGACCAGGTAATACCATGATGTTTCATAGAATTCCAACCAAAAACGCTGACCTGATGAATCAATGGCTACTTGCTCTGGATATAGATCCAAACAAACCTGTAGACATCATCAAGGACTATCGCGTTTGCTCAGAACATTTCACTGAGGACGACTATTTTGAAAAAATGGAATTTGCCACACGGACCATGAAATGTGTGCTCAAGGATACGGCTATCCCATCGATAGTAAAGACAGGACAAAGTGGATCACCTGCGGCTGCGGTAAGTGTTCCGTTATGTTTTTAGATGACTAGCCTACTGTTACAGTGCCATTAGCTAGATGTAATGTAACCTTAGTGACACTATTACATGAATAGGGTGCTCACTACTATTACAGTTGTTCCCGGGCTCCATGTATCCCCTGTAATGTTAGTTTTGTTGACGGAACGGCGCTTCTCGGGTGCTGCGCTAATCACTCCGCCCAAGTAGCAGTGCTTCGCCTTCTGAGAAAATAGTTCCCAGTATTTAAACGTTTAAAAAATGGCTGTGTCTCATATGACCTTGTTATTTGTACACACTGTGACTATACAAATCACAACATGTAAATAGGAAAATACTGGCGTTATTTTGTCACTTATTGGGATTAGTATGCTAGCTGTAGCCATTTACATCCAGTCTTTGTGCTAAGCTAGGCTAGCGGTGGGTGCGTCAAACAGACTGCACGGAGATGAAAAAGGTATGTATGGACTTATCTAACTCTGGGGGATACGGTGAATAAGTAAAGTCCCAAAAAGTCGAAGTGTTCCTTTAAGGCGAGACACTACAGGTGAATAGGGTAAAAATTTTAACTAGCAGATATCACCATGAAACTTTTCCAGTTGATTACCTAAATTAAGATGAGAAAAAAAATGTATTAAAAGTTTTCTGTAATTTAATGTTTAAATATGCAAATTAGGCAATATCTAATTAAATATGCACTAATTTGCATATATTTAAAAAACTAAATCTGAGTATTGGATAAAGCCAGGTTAAAAAATTTTTTTTCATTGTGTTCACATATTAGATGGGAAAAAAATTACAGAGGGATTTATGGATATCTACTTTTGTTATCCTGTAAATCAGAAAATACTGTCAATAGCCTTAACATTTTTATTTTTGCCATGTTTTTTGGAATAAAATGTTATATAAATCAGGCTAGGAATAATATATTTACAAATTCCTCTGTAAATGTCTTCATAATATAACTAGGTACAAGACTGGAAAGTATGGTGTATATAGAGATGCTACTGAAGTGGAGATTTCGGACTTGGAGTATGAGAGAAAAGGTCATTTTGAGAAAACGGGCTTTAAAGATTTATCATCAGCCAATGAGATTGCGCATTTGTTGAATTTATGAGAAATCTACAGACGCAAACAGACAAAGTGTAGTAAAATAAAGACGTAAATGTGTATTTCGGACTTTTTTTCACCACAAGTCTGAACAAAGACATGTTATTGAAGACAAATATCCCAAAATCTCAAAATTGACCAGTAAAAAAAAACCGATGTTTTTGCCTGCCATGTCTCGCCTTAACACCACAGATGTTTTAAACATAATATGTACAATCTCATTGCAGATATGTTATGACATTAGCACATCCCCCTTGTGATGTTTAAGGAACCTCATTAACACGTCTAACTTGATACTACAGTATGCCATTGTCAAAACATTTTTGCTTTAATCTATCAAAGTAAAGTGTTATCAATAACCTATAAAACAAAAAAAAGAAAATGGAGATGAATTACAGCAGGTAAAGGAAAGAAATGTAAAATTCTCAGTCACTTCCTCAAAAAGTGTATTCAAAACCCCATTGCAGCAATGTTAACTAGTTTTTTGGTCATTTAATGCCAGGGTATTACAACACAAAGCATGTTAAAATAAATATACATTAGTTTTTTACGAATATATTGGCACATATTTTGCTAGTAAATCAAGTCTAGCTTTGCATGTTTTTATAAAATGTAGCAAATTACATCCATCAAACACTGTAAAATGGCCTGGTTGTATTTTAATATTTTTTTGTGTGTGTTTTGCAACCATTGCTGTTTGGTCTGATTAAATACACTGTATTTTAATGCAACTTAAATTAATTTGGTGTAACAATGTTTCCGTAACGTTTTATTTTGGTTACATTATTTTTAAATCTTCTAAAAAGAATGTTTCTACAATGTTTATTTTTTTTTTAAATCTTATGTTATTTTAACCTAACCTCAACCGTTATGCAATGTTGTGAAATGTTACTGGTATCAATCCAACCATCCATTCACCCATAGCACTTCAGTGCCAAACACAGAGCATGATAGACTTTCCTGTGTCAAGGGGCATGAAACACTCTTTTATATCACTGGTATCACTCACAATTTCATGCATATTCACTGCCAGTAAAATCAGCACTCTGGGTGAAGTGGGCTGTTTAAACTTCACTTGCCTTCTCTCACCTGAGAGACGCTTGACACAAATGTCATTTTGAGATTGCTTGTTGTTTTTTGCAACTACTTATTTAGGCACCTTTGTTGTTTGGCCCAGACAAACCACTGAGGCCTACAACTAGTACTGATACATTGTACGCTTGAATATGTGTCTGCCAGCACAGCCGAGACACTTGACAAATAAAGAAACTCTCAGACAGAAATGTCAGGTAATCTTTAACCTCCAGCAATGAGAGAAAAACATAAAACACGCCACCATTATATTTCCCATTATGTTTTGGTTGAACCCCCTGCATACAAATCAATTTATTTCATGTCTTTCAGAGTTCATTGATTGAGTAGACAAGCCATGAAAGAACTCCTGGGAGAATATTAACTGTCTAGGAAATATAGTAGCATTGTTTAGAGGCAAAGTGCTACTTTACATTCAGTATACAGAGTATAAACATTAGTGGACAACATCTATATGCAATATTGACATCTATACACAGCAGATGAATGTGTTTGTGAAGACAAGCCCTTGAGCATTTCTTAATGGAAAAATGTGACAATGGAAACGTACGCCACCTTTTCACATGCACTGGACAGACTGCCCTTCATGGACACTCCTAGTCTGCTCCTTCTGAACAGGCTTGATCAGTGTCAAATACTGCCTTGCTTGAGTAGGAAATACTTCTTAGCAAACTTTTTGGGCCCTATTTTAACGATCTGAAGTATCAAACGCGAAACGCAAGTAACTTTGTGGGCGGATCTCGGACAAATCTAAAATGGGTTGGTCTGAAGTAGCTACATTACTCATAGGTGTGGTTTGGGCGTAACGTGAATGGCGGATTGCTATTATAATGGCGGATTTGCCAGGCGCACGCCAGGAGCGGTTCACAGCCGAGGAGACCGACGTTCTCGTCAGGGCCGTTAAAGACAGAGAAGTGACATTGTATGGGGATGGGAGAAACCCACCCATATTAGCTTCGGTTAAACAGGCGTATAATAATTTGGGTAAATGTGTAAGCTAGATTTATGCCTATTTTTTCACATCTTCATGGGCACCACAGTGATTTCCCTCGTGTGGAATATTTTTCCTTGTAATTATGTATGGTTTGCTAAAATGGGAACTGCTGCCTACGTCTGTGTAGATGAGAGAAGCAAAGTGTATGCACGTTGTGCACACGCTACATTATGGCCAAGCATGCGCCCTTAAAATAGCATCTGAACGCGTCACTGAAAACACGCCACTGACTTTAGACTAGGTTTTTCCTGGTCTGTGGCGGAATTGTTTTCTGGAACTGCAAAATAGCACCAGTGATAGCACGTTTGTGCCGGAACACACCTCCTCTTTTCGCTGAACCGCCCCTGGGAGCGCAAGTTCATTCCCTAATTTACCGACGTGCGTCTGTCGAGGGAAAAGTCCGCTGTGCGTCGGGTGCAAAATAGGAAATGATACATGCGTCGGTGTACAAAGTCAATTGTGCTGGGTGCAAGATAGGGCCCTTAGTCACAATTGTGTCGACTTCTTGTTCTCGGATGCAAGAATTCAAAGAATAAACTGTTTCCACTGAAGGACCCAGAGCATTGTATGCAGTGGCTAAAGGCTGCAAATAACTGTAAATATGAAGAGAACACCGCTACAGAAAAACTGTTGCTATAGAATTTTTACCAAAATGCTGTTTAAAGAGTAGACCATGTACAATAAAATTCCAGTGATAAACCTACTCTAACAACAACTTTTGTTAATAGCCCTTTGTCGATCCAACTGTCTGTAGGGAGGGATGCAAAAAATGCGGGAGTACAATCGGTAGTTTCCACTGTCAAAAGTCCACCGGATGATGTATAAACGGGAATTCCTCGGTCCAGTAAACACAGAGAAAGAGTAAAAATTATCCATTTACACATTCTATTGACATTGTAACAATACATAGTGGGTTGCAAATCACTGAACTTACACTTTATGGTAAATATACATTCTTCTTTAAAAAAATAATACTAATATATTGGCGCAGACTTTGCTAGTAAACCAAGTCTGTTTGCAAGCTTTGAATGTTTTTATATAGCCTGGTTGTATTTTTAGACAACATCTACATGTTTTGACATCTATACGTATCAGGTAAATGTGTACGAGAATGTATTTATGTATGGACAACCGTGTCATTGTTATTCCATTAAGAACTTTGTCTCTCACTGTGTGCTCTCACCCTGTCTCTTCCAATTCTTCTGCCACCTATTAAAATGGAAACAAAAAACCTGTTCTTCTGAATATAACTTGGTTCCATAAAGGCTATAAATTTGTGATGTAGATGTACACTTTCCCGGTCCTTGTCCCCAAAAGTGGTTCTTCTTTATGCATGAGCGATTAGAGGAAAATGCGAGTGCGATCTCCCCCGAGGCTGACGAATACCAAGAACGTGTGGAGATCGATGGCTGATTGCGGAAAAGTGTCACAGAGAAAAATTTATCACGGATTCAAGAATGAGTACTGATACATACTCCTCTGCATTTCAATGAGCCGTTCAGAGGCCAGTGACACCGTGACTGACAGACTCTGAACGATTCAGATGACCTTCAACCTGCTAGAGAGACGCATCAACGAAAGCACGGAAACACAACAATTTACCCTCCACTTTCAGTGGATGTTTTCTGCAGAGCAGCTGTAAATTCTGCGACTTCTTGCACTAAGCTAAAACAATTTTTCCTGGAAAGCGGGAAGGAAAAAGGAGATTTAGACACACTGACAGACTAAAGAGATTTTGCGTTGCTCTGTAAACTAAGAACAGCATGCATAAACCGCAGCAGGGTTGCATGAAAAAGGAAACGAAAGACCTTCTTTCAACTTGCAAGCAAACAGACACACTCGTATACAGACACAAACAAAAATGCTAGCTTATAGCCTTCAGCTGCACCAATAATCTCATCAAACACACTTTCTGTCTGCATTTCTGTTCTTTCCCCCTCTTTTTTTTTAAATAAACACATCACATAGACAAAGCCCATTTTGTGAGCTACTTCCTGAATTCATTACAGAGCCACTCGGAAAAAGGCCAAGGAATATTGTTGCAGAACCTATGCGAGGGATGCGGCCTTCTGCCACATTCTGACTTAACAAGAGAATAATTAGACAAGTAATGCTGGATGAACTTGTCTGCCAAAGCAGTGAACCATGGGAAAACCAAACCAGCCAGGCTTGATAATAGAGCATTTTGTCCTTGGTCTCCAAGGTGCATCATTTCACATGCAATACATTAGTTGTAAATGACTGCAAGTCGGTTCAAGTCTATAATTGAGCGATGATCACAAATTCCAGCAACACGTGGCACACTGGGTCTACTAGAGTTTTGACTAACAGACTGCAGGAAGAAGAAACTGCTGTGCTCTTTAACAAGTATGCAGGCTCATTGAATTTTGCCTATTATAATACTTGAAAGTACAATGGGTCTTATTCACTAATGAGCAAGAATTCTTGTTTCTTGAACTATGGGCACTTTTGGCCCTGTAGACTTTTCAAAAACCTACTTTTCACACTCTCACTAGTAATTTGACAACCAACATTGTCCAACAGCGGACATGCACCACAGTGTAATGAAAATTTCCACCACTGTGCCATTTGCAACACACCTCAAATGATGCAATTTGTTTAATAGTGCATGTTTTTTTACATAACTTGAAAAATTTGAGTTTATTTTATTTTACTGAAAATGGTGCAACATAAAATATTGCTCCCAAATCAACATTTACAACAGTTTTCTTCGTGCTTCATATTTCATCTCAAGCATGACAATTACTTACTCCCTCTAAAAACACTCTGACGTCAGAGAGCACATTATTACATAAACGTTTTTTTTTTTTATATAAACCTGTATCACAGATTGATCTATAATGCATACAATTTTTGTTACACTAAAATAAGACTTACTGTAGGCTCTCTTAATTATTCAATTCTAATACTAATACACACAAAAACAACATTTCATCTCAACACATCTCATGTTTCTAAGGCAACTGGAGGTGTTTTTTTTGTTTGTTGCATATGTGTGGATTCAGTTGGTTCTTAATTTGATTCTAATTGTTTAGGATTAAAAACATAATTTTCTTTTAAAAATAAAATGACTGATTAATCATTTCTGTATGCAAAGACTCACACAAACACATATGCGTACACACGATTAGTGAATGAGACCTGTTGTCTATCTACATCCAGTTGTGGAAACAAGACGCACGAAACATAGAGTGCTGGAATTAAATCCGACAGGGCTGATGAGGACGTCATTGCCTTGTTCCTTTGAACCCAGCTCAGACTGCAGATGAGCTTCATAAATACCCCTGTGGACTTACAACTGCCGCCCCCTCCCTAGTCCATACACTCATTAAAGACCTCCACTACCCCTGTGGAGCTTCAAATCCATGACTTTCACCTCATATAACCACACAGCCAAATTAGGCGACAGTTCAGAGCGAGGAGAGAGATTGATGAAGATGGAGACGGTGAGATATAGGAATAATGGGTAACAACTAGGGATGAGTCATGCTGGACGACTAGTCATCGAACAATAATCTAGTGGATAAATAATGCTAGTCATCGAACAATAAACTAGTAGATAAATAATGCTAAAGTTTATATAAATTTCTACTTATTTTTGCTGTGAAAATTATTTGAATTGGCAACTGTTTGGATATTAAGATGGCTGCCTGTCAGTGAACAGGAAGTACAGAGATAGTGAGAAAAAGAGACAGGCTAACTGCCATAACATGGCAACATTTCCAAGGGAAGCAGTGTGAGGGGGCGCTATTAATGAACGTGTAGGATGAGTAGGACTCTTAATTTAGATCAGGAGAGAAGGTGAGAGTGGTGTCCAACATGTCGTCAGCAACTAGTCAGGAGGCCACTCAGCCCGGCATAAAGCATTTGAAATGTGAGTGAAATATTTCTCATCACCACAAACCATGTTAATCCGGTGGATCAGCGCTCATCTGCCCCCCATTTTAGGGATGGCTAAGCACTTCAGCTGGCAACACTGTAATTCTCTTTGAGATTTCACAATGGTCCTACTGAGCTCAGTGACGTATTTCTGCATTAATTCAGCAGGACAAATCTAGCAAAATTGTATTTTCTGTATTAAAGTAGATTTATTAATCAACACTTACTATATTATTAATGTATTTTATGTTTTATTACATTGAATTTTAATCTAAAGATAAATGAGGGACATTGCAAGCAATTTATCATAAGAGCCAACAATATTTGCAGTACAAAATGCAAAAGTACACTAGAAGCTAGGGCAGAAAAGTAGAGAAAGTAAGAAGAACAGAAGATGTTGCCTTTGTTCAAGGTTGTGGTTTGTTAAGTGCTCACACAAAAGGTCTACTTTTTGAACACATTACGTTGCCATTGATTATTTAAATTTCTATAAAATAAATAAAACTTTATTAAAAATAAAATTCTGGAAAACTAGCCATCACTTCTGATGGATTTTACATCATTACTAAGCAAATCTTTCCCAAATAGGCTATATTCTAGGGATATCGCTTCCATTACAAGAGTGAGTGTGATTAGGCTCCTATTTGTTAGAAAGCCAGCTAGTTTACTGGATGAATGAGTCCGTAATCTTATTTAATGTTGTGTGAGAAATGCTACAGTAATTGTGACATTAAATTGTTTATAGTGTTGACAAGAATTAACTGCATTTGTATAAATGGTTATATTGCTTTCAACTCTACTGCCTTTACAAACAGATTCATATGCAGCTGCCGAGGAAGTGACAATAAATTTGGCACCTTCTTCTATGACTGCGGCGATCCATGTCTCTTAATTTTTCTTCTTTTGCTTTTTGTGCAAAAGGGAATGCTGTATTGACATGTGTTATGTTCTCTACACTCTGCTATGTTAACTATATACCATTTACCCTGCTGTTGTTCAGTTCCATGTATACCAAACCCAGAAATACAAAAAGATCCATGCAGAGAGCTGAAAAGGAGAATTCACAACGTGATCTCATGAATGTATTCTGCCATACGTTCATTTACATACATTTCCATAGACACTAAAACATACAATACTGGCGTATTGACAGCACTAACACGTAAATTATTTACATTTAAAGATATACTTTACAGATATACACTCACCTAAAGGATTATTAGGAACACCTGTTCAGTTTCTCATTAATGCAATTATCTAATCAACCAATCACATGGCAGTTGCTTCAATGCATTTAGGGGTGTGGTCCTGGTCAAGACAATCTCCTGAACTCCAAACTGAATGTCAGAATGGGAAAGAAAGGTGATTTAAGCAATTTTGAGCGTGGCATGGTTGTTGGTGCCAAACGGGCCGGTCTGAGTATTTCACAATCTGCTCAGTTACTGGGATTTTCACGCACAACCATTTCTAGGGTTTACAAAGAATGGTGTGAAAAGGGAAAAACATCCAGTATGCGGCAGTCCTGTGGGCGAAAATGCCTTGTTGATGCTAGAGGTCTGATTCAAGCTGATAGAAGAGCAACTTTGACTGAAATAACCTCTCGTTACAACCGAGGTATGCAGCAAAGCATTTGTGAAGCCACAACACGCACAACCTTGAGGCGGATGGGCTACAACAGAGGAAGACCCCACCGGGTACCACTCATCTCCACTACAAATAGGAAAAAGAGGCTACAATTTGCACGAGCTCACCAAAATTGGACAGTTGAAGACTGGAAAAATGTTGCCTGGTCTGATGAGTCTCGATTTCTGTTGAGACATTCAGATGGTAGAGTCAGAATTTGGCGTAAACAGAATGAGAACATGGATCCATCATGCCTTGTTACCACTGTGCAGGCTGGTGGTGGTGGTGTAATGGTGTGGGGGATGTTTTCTTGGCACACTTTAGGCCCCTTAGTGCCAATTGGGCATCGTTTAAATGCCACGGCCTACCTGAGCATTGTTTCTGACCATGTCCATCCCTTTATGACCACCATGTACCCATCCTCTGATGGCTACTTCCAGCAGGATAATGCACCATGTCACAAAGCTCGAATCATTTCAAATTGGTTTCTTGAACATGACAATGAGTTCACTGTACTAAAATGGCCCCCACAGTCACCAGATCTCAACCCAATAGAGCATCTTTGGGATGTGGTGGAACGGGAGCTTCGTGCCCTGGATGTGCATCCCACAAATCTCCATCAACTGCAAGATGCTATCCTATCAATATGGGCCAACATTTCTAAAGAATGCTTTCAGCACCTTGTTGAATCAATGCCACGTAGAATTAAGGCAGTTCTGAAGGCGAAAGGGGGTCAAACACAGTATTAGTATGGTGTTCCTAATAATCCTTTAGGTGAGTGTACAAATGTGTACAAATCCTTATTTATATACATTACAATCATAGCATTAGTATCTTGATGCCACAAAAATTGTCATATCAATGACATTGTTTTCAGTCACATTTAATAAACGCAGTTTACTTAATATGAAATGATAACATATCACTCTGTTCTGTGACTTTTGCTGCAAACTCGTTTTGAAAGAGTACATTATGTTAAACAAGACTACACTTTAAAACCTTAAAATAAATAGCATTTCTGTAATATTTAACCATTATTTATTATGGAATATTTATTTTGTTTGCAGTGGAACACAAAAGGTGATTATGGCTCAGTATAACAATAACAATGCAGTGACTGACAATAGAATCATAAAATAAAAAAACGCAATTTGAGCCATTATTCAGCGATCTTCATCTCCTTTCTCAGCAGCAACCGTAAACGTCAGCTGAGACCGAAAGCTTAAAAATGCTGCCTTCGGAGGATGCATTCCAAGGTAGGAAGGCATCAGGGCATGTCTGAATCCAGTGTTAGCTTCACTTCCTGTCTACTGAGATACCATCATCTGATTGATTTTTGAAGGTAACATAGATGTATCATTCGCTGCCTTTAATATCCCACAATCCTGTGCGTTCCATTCCGTGATAGTTAAGCTAAAAAATGAAGATGGCGTCTGAAAGTCGCGGAGGGTCAGTTTGTGTGTACATCTGATTACCCTGGAAATCCAGAGTTCTCGCGAGAGCACAAGTTGAATTTGCTCAGCGAGTTTACTCTGGCGTCGAGTAATGATGCTCATTAAATATGCCCTTGTATCCGAGCTGCACCAATCACATCGGGCCAGAGGCGAGCTAAACAGATGACGACAGCGCTGTGACGTCGAAGTCATTAGTAAACATTGCAAGATGGCTATGGATGAACACCAGTTGTTTGAAACGGCTTTGGCCGCTACAATGAACGAGTTAGACTTGGCTTTTTACCTAAAAGAGGAACAGAAGACGGCGCTGAAATCGTTCCTTTGCAAGAAGGGGCGTTTCTGCTGTTTTGAGTCTAAGAGTCTAATCTACTAGTTAGCTCCGCTGGTAGCTGAGCGAATGGGGCTTGCTGTGATTGGTCGTAGTGTTATCCAATTGCATGCAGTGAGATTTTCAAATGCATGCTTGGTGCCTCCCCTTGAGCTGGCCGATTTTCATTAGTCGATGCCAGACTATTAATCTTTCAGATTTAGGTCTGGATTTCCAGGCTAACTTCTGATGTCATTTCTAGTGAAAAATCACTATTATAGCAATTAATAGTTTACTTAGTTTTTACCAAAGCTAGCTCTATTTTGCTGTATATCATTAAACCGTTACGCTGCCTCAGAAGTCTGTCTGAAATCAGTTTCGTAAGGTATCTTCGCCTACAAAGTCATTGCCTGACAAAAGTGATTATTAACATAAATTCTGCACTGTATCTTATACATAACTATTAAATATCATCAGAGAGGACTGCGACTGCAACACACAGTCATTTTGACTACGTCTGGTACTGCTTTTGACATTTTTACACTTACATTTTTCTTTATAAGTGTGCATATTTTTAAAGAAATGGCTATGGTTACGTTTAGAGGTAGGAGTGGGATTAAGTATCTTTTCAATGGTATATTGTTACTAAAATGTTAATTTTCCTTACACATTTCTGTTTTATGTTCTTTTTATATCCTCTATAAAATTGTTATGTTTGGGTTTGTGGGTAGGATTAAGGGATCTAAAATGTATCTGTAAAATGGTAAAATAGCAATTTTACAAACATCTTTATGATATAAAAGATATATATATATTGCACATTTTACTTTTTTTTTTTTTTTTTTGTAAATACATAATAAGGTTTATATTTACGTTCAACAAGTGCTTTCTCTAACTGGGGCCACAGCTGGACTCCTTCTGTGGAGACCTCCTTGAGGGAATACTTTTCACCACAGGATGGATAGTTTCCAGATCAGGAAGGGTGAAATGGTGGATCCAGACCTGTCTGTCATGAAAATGGATTCCTCCCTGTATGCCTGTATTCGTGGCAGCTGGCATAGCTTACTCTGGCCTCAACTCCAAGGCCACGGGCTTAATCTTTGATCCCTGGAACTGATCCTATTATTCATTTTTTCTTTCTCGGCCTCCCTCTCTGTCTTTCATAACCCACCACCCCCTCACTTTTTCACTCACAATTCTCATTTTCTTTCTTTTAGTGCTGCTCTAGTCTCTGCGGTCATCTGGCCAGTAGCGATGCCCATTCAGATGACATGCTCCAGTCTGTACTGCCATGCTGATCACGGAGAAAGATAAAAGAGGAAGTGACAGACATAGAAAAGCATAAGATAACATAGACCAAGGCGGTCTATAATATCTGGAGAAACTATCTGGTAGAATTCCAATTCATCTGACAGTTGCTCTGCCGGCTCAGAACCCCCTGGAAGTGTGCGATTTAAAAATTTGCCATCTTTGCCCATGGGACGTTTATGAGCCAATCACCTAAGCAGAAAATGCCATGTGACTAATCACTTTTGGAGCTAAAGGAAAAGTATGTCAGGAACATGCTAATTAGCTGAAAAACAGACACAAACCCTTCACTACCAACTATAATGAGCTGTCTTATGACTGGCTTGACAAAATATTTCAGCAAAGCGGCTAATTCCGAATAGCCAGAGAAAGATGGTTTTTTTTGTCTAGTGAGTGTAGTCACAGCATCTACCAGTTGAGGCTAACAAGCCCATGCTAACCAGCCAAGCATTGACCCCTTTGGCCCATACAGGTACGGCAAGCATGTGTTCTCTAACACCCGTTCGCAAGACTCCACAGCTATGTAGCCGAGCTGACATTTTTAACAGGTTGCTTTTCATAACCCGTCACCGCTCAATCTTCCAGTTGACAACAGACCCACGCTCACGCAGATGGAAAGAATAAGCTAAAAAAGAAGAGCAGTGGGAGGAAAAGAAGGAAAGAATGATATATAGGGGGATGGAAATAAGAACATGGCACCACACGCCATTACTGTCTGTCCTCCTCATTATCTTGTGATTGTCTGCGGTTGCGTGGGGTGTTCTTTTGAATCTGAATTGGAAACACTTTTGTCAGCTACTGTTTGAGTTTAGTCTTGCACAAGGGCTGCAGACACATCCTTCTCACTACAGCTAGAGAGCAGCAGTTCGTCTACAGAGAACTCACTCTGCGTTAAGTGTACTCGACAAGACATATGCTGTGAAATTAGAGAGAAAGTCGATAATTTTCTTTTTATTGGACTCCCAAGCACACAGTGAGTACACTGTGTACCACATAAAATATACTTTTTTAACAAAGCACACTGAAGTGTAAAAAAAAAAGAAAAAAAAAGTTCACCTGCATTGAACCCAACACTCTCCCTTTCAATTTACCAAATGGACACAATAATTAGCATTCTTACCTTACCTGCCACATGAGACATGTAATTGTCTGCATCTCTAATTAAAACGACAAATATAACAAGCTCAAGTGCAGAAAACAGCACTACCTAAGACAATGGCGTGCACAGACCTCCAGGGGGGGTGGGGGGGCATGGGTGAAATTGCGGTTCTGGGGGAGTGGGGGGTAAAAATTATGGTCCCCCTCGGTAGAAGATACGACCGAGAAGGCCTCAAGCCCCCCGGCTCTCCCACGCTGTGCACGCCACTGAACTAAGCGCACGGTGCATTCTCTCCAGATTTGATCAAAATCTCATATTTCATGCCAGGTCAGACCTCTACGTGACACTGAACTGCTTCCCCTTAGCACTTCCTGTTATATGTAATAGCACACTGGACATGTTCCTTATTGATTTTGATGCTTAAAGAGCAAATGGGACTGTGTATGGAAAATTAATGAAATTACAAACATCTGTGATGCAATATTTAATAAGGAAACGATATGGTTTGTATTTGTGCTATGGGACAAAACTGCATAAAGAATGTTTCGCTTATAATATCAGGGACAAACATGCATAAAACTCATTCGTTCTGATTGTGGAAGCCCACATGTAGTGATATGTGCAAGTGCAACATTCCATTACCCCAATGAACCTCAAGCCCATATCATGATAATTGTTCATTAATAAGAACGCCATTATTTATTACAAGCCAAGACTGTCATCCAATATTTCATGTTTTGTTTGAGGTACTGTAATAATTTAGAATTGCAGCACGGAAATGACTTACAAGAGTGAGAGATCTCACTTGATGAGATGAGAAAATGACTCTTAATCTTCTCCCTCAGTCCAGCTATTCACTTTGTCAGTACCACTTCGATGGCCTGTGCATGGTAATAACGTCTAGAACTATATCGCCTTGTCTCGGCCGTCTTTGAAGCCTCTCTGTGTGTTTCAAGCCCTAAATGCTACATGCTATCAAATCCCCCTGCACTCCCAAAAGTCCTAGCTTTCAAAGAGACTATTAATTCAAGTAAAACATTCAGTCACCAACTGTGCATGTTCTAAAAGAGGGTAAAATATTCATGCTGTTCAATCATAAATATATATATTTATATATGCATTCACAGAAACTTTATTCTCATTTTCTGTGTGGGTCTTCAAAACGGCGACGACTATTCCTCAAAATCCATGGAAATCTAAAGCAGCCTCATTTGTCAGCAGAACTGGTTGCCCACGGTACAAAAGGAATACCAAAGCACTATATGCTAGTTTCATTTTGTGCTCTGGCGGAATACCCTTGGTTCTTGGAAATATGTAAATGTGTGGGTAGTCGGCACAGACTAATAAGGCGGGTATGGTAGGGACAACAGTGGCTTAAATGAAAGATCCACAGTGTGGAAGAGCTTTACTCCAGGGGTTGAATGTGGTGGATAAATAAAATAAAGCACAAGCATGCAGCCGTGTCAATAAAAAGTAATGTGAACCCGGTTTTGTGTTAAGCAAGTCTATATGGCAGATTGCCCGAGCTTAATAAATGACACCCATCTTCCAGATCATCTACACAAATGCTTATTGCTTTTAAATACAGCCGTAATCAGTCTAAGCTAATTGTGATTGTGTTAGACAGCTCAGAGATGCTAATTCACAGCACAGCTGTATAAATTTAATAGGCTTGACCCATGGGTCATTGCCGCCAAGCGGATCTCTTGTTGTCATGTACGAACGTGGAGGCTCCCACTCCTACAGGACTCCAAGAGTTCATTATCAGAAATGGGCATCAACCATCATTCTCCAACTCTGCAGGGCCTAAGGGGAAATAACACTCTTTGATCCCACTGTCATTATCATCTATCCCCACTCCCACACTCTGAATCTTTTTCTTCATCAACTCAGACTGTTCACACCCTCCCCCCGCCCCACGGCGGCCATTACAGCATTTGGTCCTCCCATGTCAGGATGAATGAGATTCTCTGACTCTGTGCACCGGTTCTTCTCTAGAATTTCACATCAGCTCATAAATGCATTGAAAAGTGTTCTCCAATAACTTACATTTTGGTACATCTAAATTAATTCTGTCATCAAGTTGCAGGTAACTCACCAAGTTGTTTCAAATCTGTATGCTGCTGAACACAAAAGAAGACATTTTGAAGAATGTCAGTAACCTTGAGTTGATGGGCCCCATTTACTTACCAAATACAAAAACAAATACTATTGCAATCAATGGGGCCCATCAACTGTATGGTTACTGACATTCTTCAAAATATATTTTGTGCTCAGCAGAAGAAAGAAATTCATACAGGCTTGAAACAACTTGAGTAACTTTCCCTTTAACTGATTTTATTTAAGTTAAAAATCAAGTAAGTGACTAAGTCACATGGGCTCTATAAGTACATAATAAACATACATATAAACTGACAGTAAAGATTTTTTACATTGTTACAAAATATTTGTATTTCAAATAACTGCTGTTCTTTTAAACTTTCCATTCATCAAAGAATCATGAACAATTTAATTATTTTACAAAAATATTAAGCCGCAACTGTTATCAACATTGATAATAATACTAAGAAATGTTTCTTGAGCACCAAATCAGCATTAAAATTATTTATGAAGAATCATGGAACAGGATGGTATAGGAATAAGTTATTTGTTTTACATATTTTGGTAAGCTTAAGAAATGTCTTTCAAAAACATTTAAAAAATCTAACCGACTCCAAATTTTTAACAGTACGTTCAAATATTTAAACGCTCTGAAATTAAAGCCATTATTCACCCAAAATATTGCTTTAACAATCTTGCATGACAGCTGTGGAGGTGGAAAGCAGCTTGGATATTCTGCTATAAATATTCCCTTTTGTGTTCCACAAAAGAATGCAAGTCATACAGGTTTAAAAAAGACATGAGGGTGAGTAGATAATCACAGAATTTTCTACTCAGAACTATTCCTTTAAGTATTGCTCATATTAACACTTTGCAGTCTGTTTGGGAAGAGGACTAAGGTTTTAATGGAAACTAAACAACTAACTGCAAGAGACATGCAGGCAAATGAAGCCAGTCAATACTGGATGTGCTCAGTATTTGTTAATGAGATGGTGCTCGTAGAACAGTGCAGAAATCCACCCCCTGCAGATGGAATGCTCCACGCTCGAGGGAGCAGGCTATTACTAATTAGCATTACATAAGGGCCAAATAAATACAGCCTCTCGGAAATAAAGCGATGAAACCTTGAACATTAATGAATTACAGCTCTCATCTGAAATGTTCAGATATCACCGATATTAAAAAGCCTGACATGAACACAAATTCACATACACACAACAATAACTGAAGCTGAATATAAAGGACAATGTTGTGTGAAGGAAAAATAATTGAAATGCTAACTGACAATTGTAAAAAAAACTTTTTCTTTTGCTGTGTGGGGTAAGAGGTAGGTCAAAAGTATGTGCGTGTGCATCTATTCATGTTCAAATGAGTCATGTTCAAGTCTGACGATTCTCTTATCTCACCGTGAACACGAGGAAGGAGGAGAACACTAATCTGATGGCATTCAGCATGCTTTGCCTGACACACTTCAGAGTCAGTGCAGTGTTTTGAGACACACGTACACACACCTGTACAACCACATTTGTCATGTTTTAAGCAAGGCAGAGCTCGCGACAGCTTCGCCACACTCCACCCATGATCAGTCGCAACAATTCACGCACATCTGCTTATCCTAGCACACCTAAGACGCTGTCAGGCAGTTACGCATTTCAAAGCTGCCCACCGTCAGCTAGCCACTTTAATTGAATGTGGGTAATACATATGACGAATAAGGGCTGCTTGCCTCCGTGCATGTGTATACAGATGGTGGACAACCAGAATGAGACTTTTACCGCCGCCGTTCCCGCGGCGGCAAAATTGGGATGTGTATTTGCTGCCTTTTACCGCTGAGTGGCGCTGTAATCACAGACTTTGAAAAGTGTCCGTTTATTCTCTTTATGACGTAATCTGCCGCGGCAGTAATCTGAGCTGAGGTCACAGATAAATTCAAGATAAATATTGTGGTTAAACGAATTCAAATTAATTAAATTTAAACAAAGTAGACACGTTAAAATTGTGTGCCCAGTTTTTCTATAATTTAGAAAGGCTATGTCAATAGGTTACTTGTCATTTACTTACATAAAATTAAAACATTTTCAGGACTTGTTAGTCGGTTTAAGCATTCTTTGTTATATTCAGGCTTACATGTTGTTATGATTATCAATTGAATTATTTAATAAATAATCAACCACAATGCCTATTACTGCCGCAGCAAAAATAAACCAGTCGAATTTCAAAGTCGGTCGCGAAATGACTAGGCTATAGCGGGTGCCGCAAGTGACAGGGCAAAACAGCAGCAACTGCGGCATTTTAAAAGGTACGTTTCCTATCTGTTTATTTAAATAAATAAAAAAATAAAAAAACTTTTTTCATTATTTGAACAAAAATGAGACTGATTGAATATGTAAAAATATAAACAAACAAAGCAGAGAATAAAACAAACTTTTAGGGAAAAAAATATAGGCCTATTATGCTACAACAGAATTGGTTAACATTAACGAAAGCAAAATATGTAAAAATACATTTAAAACAAAATAAAACAAAACAAATCCGAATTCAAATCGGTTCAAATACCGAACAAACAGTAATAGATCTAGGCTATTCAGACGATAGCTCTGTGATCAGTGCATTAACAATAGCTTCTCGGAGCTTCAAACGATCTGAGATCGAATCTCAGTGTAGCTAACAGTGTTTATGTTTTTCCGTTCTTGATGCTTAAATATGCATCTGTTTATTAAAGTCAATCATCTTGTTTAATTATCAATTGTACATTACAACATACATTTGCAACATTCCAGTTGTGCCGCTGCAAAGACGACACTGATGAATCTGATAAAGGAAGACTGTCAGCCGATTGCACCAGAAAATGAAGATGATGAAGCTCGTCTTTAATCTGCTACATTTTTTTTTTGTGTGTGTGTGAATCATTCACGAGAATTCAATTCTGTTTTTCAAAACAGATCGAACAAATCAGAAAAATACTTTCAATACAGTATTACTTTCAATTAAAAAATAAACAATGAAAATGTAAAAGAAAAAGAAAATTAATTAAGTTTGAAAACCCATCGCACATTTCAAGGTATGAATAAAGTGTCGGGACAGTTTATTTATTTAAACAGGGTTGCATCGATAGAGTTTATTCCCTTTGTGATGCAAAATAAGAAACACAGAATCTTATTCTTGCAACAGTTTAAATTTCTATTGTCAAAGAAATTGCAGCTAAATTAAAAAATTAAAACGGTACAAAACGAAAAAAGTTCAAAGCAACATAAATTAAGAACAGGCGTTTTTCTTTGCCTCTCTCGCGCTGGATATTTTTTTACTAAGTTTGGTCTTCCTCACTGCGCGCGGCGGGTCTTTCTCGAAATTAAGCATTAATAATACAGCTGATAATACTGTATATGTCGCTGTGTGTCATCCACACAAATCACGAAAGAAAAAAATGTAACAAATAGCTTTTGTTCCTTCAAAGATACAACATGCCTTGCTGAATTCACCTTACAATAAAACGAGGTGGGTCGCGAATTAAAGAGCTCTGTATCTGCTAAATTGAAATTGTGTGTGGAAAACCTTTAAATACAATCAATAAAACTACAATATATAATTTAATAAGATATAGGGCCTACTGTACATAGGCTATGGACTTTTGGAGATTTTGAGATTAATCCTTAAAAGAATTTAGCCTTTGCCTGCTCATCAGGCTGGCTCCGACACTCTCCATATGAAAGACGGAACATTAACACCTCTGTCCTGCACCCCCACGATAAAGCAACTATTGCCTTCTCCAAACCCCCCACAGGCTAGCTGAGTTTGCAAAACAAAACAAAGAGTTTGCCACTCGTCGTGGTGTCCCAAAACACTTAATTATAAACTTCAATATTTCATTCAAAACAATCTCAAAACGCTTTGTGACATTTTGAAAAGCCGTGGATGCATTACTGCCACTGGAACGCAACAGAATACTGGTTCTGATTTTATTGTTTGTCGTTTAAACGTCATAGGCTATATATATATATATATATATATATATATATATATATATATATATATATATATATATATATATATTAACAGAACTGCTTTTGAAATTACGATTGGAATTATTATAGGCTACAGAAGTAAAGTCATTGGATAATATTTGTTCCTTAGTGTAAAATGGAAATGCATGGTGATTTTATTTTGTAAATAGGCTATAAGCAAAAAACTTAGAACTAGACAACTATGTTTTAGAACTAGACAAATCTCTCTGCATCAACAATAGACTATAAAATGCATTAATAGGCTAATTTAAAAATATCAGTAGTCCAAGTTAGCTCGGGATTCGAACCCGTGTCATCTAAATGATCGTGACGTAAGTTCAACCACTCGGCCACGATTCACTCGTTGCGACATGGCCTAACGTTCCAGTTGTGTTCGCTCAAACGCTCTTCATTCAAATGAACGCGCCGCCGCGTTTGTCGAACACTAATTCAACATGCCAGAATAAAACCTGGCTTTAGAACAATGCATAGCGCCACTCGTCGTGGTGTGCCAAAAAATTTACAATAATTTAGTTTCATTTATTTCAGTGTTAATGTTTGAGTTAAAAAAATCCTCTACAAATTAAATTAACACAAAGTCGGCTATAAGTCCTTTATAGGCTACGTAAAAAAGCAAAGGGCTTACAGTCTTAACATTTAGGCTACTTTGCTTTGCTAATTTCAGTATGCTTTACCAACGCTATGTATTCAATTAAAATTCCAAGAGGTCTGGTCTCTATATTTCCTTCCCAGCTGACACATATGCAAGTGCACAGCAAAATTCTATTCTAAAAAAAAAGTCTATAGGCCTACTATAGCCTACTGTTGTAGCCATTAAATAATCTCATTTAGTATCATATTTGTTAAAATATTATAATGTTATTTTTTTCTATGTTGAATATGAAAAGTGAACAGCACGAGTAAGATAGGATGCATTATATCGAGAAATGGATATGGAGTGGGTCAGACATGATTTTGACCACTTCATTAAGTTTTGGTTAGTAGAAAACCTTTCTTTTAAGTGAATTTCGTTTTCTATAAATTGTATCTTAATTTTAATAAATTTTTTATCAACCAATTGCCTGGATTTAAATAAGTAAGAGAAGCAAATATAACAGACACTAATCATGGAGGCGCCCGCGCGGTCACTTGCATTGCACGTCAGTTGGAGCGCATCTCATCCTCCTAACTTAACGAAACTCAGCGTATGCCTCACACAGACATGATAAATACATAAAATACACAAAGCTTGAAATGTCTTCAAACGAAATAATTCAAACGAAATAATAAAAAAAGAAAAAGGCTACTCTCTGATTATGTCTTTATGTGCATTTCTCTCTAGGTGCGTTCACTACAAATATGGCGATCGTCAACTTCATCTTTGCAGTCGACACTGTCAGAAAACACTAGTTTATTGATAAAAATCAATGCACGCATCACCGGATTTACAAATACACATCTTGCTTTTTGCACGCACACATGTCGAAAAAACGAAATAACATTATTATTATTAATACATCTTTTAGAATATTTGATTAAATGCTGATTGTTGCGCTTGTTCAATTTAATAAAATTAAAACTTTAATTGTGATAATTAAAATAATTGAAAATTAAATATTTAGTGGCCAAGTTTTGCTAATTTATTATATAGGCTATTATATGCCTATTGCCTATATTAAGTAGGTCATATTAAGACAAGGCATATATTAGTTATTTTAGCTGTTATGAGAAAAATAAATCTAACGAAATCTAAAATCTAAATCTAATAAATCAAAAAAAAAAAAAATCTAACGACAATTCAACATGCCAGAATAAAACCTGATTTTTGAACAATGCGTAAGGCCACTCGGCCTGGTGTGCCAAAACACTACATTTTAAACTTCAATGTTTAATTCAAAACAATCTCAAAAGCAGTAGCCTAGCCTATATAGATTAAGGGCATTGAAACCAGGATCTTAACTAAAACGTGTTCCGAGTAATCTCTCAAAAATTATGCCACACTACTCCATGTATTATTTTTTTTTTTAAGGACTGCTTTTGAAATCACTATAAATTACTATGCAATTGTATCGCTCACGAGAGCTCTTTATTTATCTAATTCCTCAATAGTAAAAATATTCCGCGTCATTGCTCTTAATATCGCCTCTATTTTTAACTTTTGATTCTATTTTTTCAGTTCTAAAATTTATTCTATCTTTGGTTCTATTCTGATGTAGCCTAATAGGCCTATTTATATAGCCTATATGAAAAATATGCCTATTAGGCTTAGGGTTTTTTATTTAACCCACTTACATTTTAAAATGCGGCAATTGCTGCTGTTTTGCACAATGTCCCTTTGCGCCACCTGGCGGTCATTTCGGGAACGACTTTGAAATGCGGCTGGTTTATTTTCGCCGCGGTGATTTCGCCGCGGCAGCTGGCGCGGCGGTAATAGGCATTTTGGTTGTCCACCATCTGTATATGTATGAGTGTGTTTGTGTGGGTGGGAGAGTCAGATAAGATCTGCTTCCGTCAGTACTTCTCTGCAGGAAATGTCATCATTAGTCACACGCGGATAGTCAATGGTCAGACAGTTAAGGCCACCGATACGTACATAACACATAATCGAGGAAACCAGTTGGACGTGCACATTTCTAATACGTAAACAAGGAGTTGGATTCTTTTATATTTCAGTTGGATCTTTTCAATGAATCATTCACAAATAGTGATTCTCAAATCAACAATTTACTGACTCACTGAACTGAGAACAGTCTCTTTCAGACATTTCAGACTTGTAACAAGCAACTACTCACTCACAACCATTTCTTTTGGACATGCTGATCTCCTAAAGAGGCATATTAACATCTCACAAACTCAGTGAACTAAGACCAGAATTTTTTCCAGAAATGTAATCAAGCAGAACATTCAGTTAATGATCTGGTTTAACATCTCACTGACTCACTGGACAGTCTCTTTCAGGACATCTTAATCAAAGTAATTCAATTCAGTGGCTCACTCACAGACTAAGAACTATCTATTTTAAAAGTGTGATGCTCAATGAACCAAGTTAATTGTTATTTGACAGATGGGGCTAAAAGTAGCTAGCAGAATTGCTAGCAATTGTCACAAACGAAACGTACTGGAAATATGTTTCTTACTTGATTGTTCAGTATGTGCATTCCACATTGATAAAATTGTCAAACAACCTTAGCTTTAATAATACAGTAGCATGTTAAAACTAAAGATGCACCGAAATGAAAATTCTGGGCCGGAGCCAAACATTTAGGATACTCTTGGCCGAAAACCTAAACTAAATAATAATTTCGGAATCAATTAATTAATCAAACTTATTATAGCTAGGTTATAGCTTATAGATAAAATTGATTTGTAAAAACATTTAAATTGCAGATAATGTAGTTTCTACTCCAATTTGTTGGTGAAATATAAACATTTAAATAGACTTTTAAATAAACTTGGTTTCATGACTGTCATGACATGACTGGGATATTCAGTCATTTGCTCGTTTAGTTTCATTAGTTTGAAACTTTTAGTTTGCTTCTCATTATTTCCTGTTGTCTTTGTTCATGTTTCCCACCATCATTAGTTACTATGGCAATTCATCTGATCATCACACCAGTTGGTCATTTAGTCAGTTATCAGTGTATATTAAAGTTCCTTGTTTCTCTGCCTTGATTGTCGGTGTTTGTGCATCACATGCTGTTACGTTACCTGTGGATTATCTGCGTTTGTTTGATTAAATCTTTTATTTTTGAATTCATCTTCATCTGATCTTCTTATGTGGACCTTATTCACTGTGATCGTAACATTATTTCCATTATATAATATATATTTAAATAGAAAACAGTTATTTCAAACTGTAATATTCCACAATGTTACAGTTTTTTTTCTTTTTCTGTATTTCTGATCAAATAAATGCAGCCTTGGTGAGCATTGGACTTTTGTCACAAATATTAACATCAGTATATTAATTTTCAAATAAACACCTATATTATTAAAACTAAATAAAACAACCATATTATATTTCCCTACATATGACTTTACTGGTTTTAGAAAATGTAATGCCACAATGACATAATTACTAAATAGTTTTTCTGAGCTCATTCATTTAAAAGAGCCAATTCACAAAAGATTATTTGTATTTCCCATCACTACTGAAAGCTCAGTGCTGAATTTGGTATTGCCCACTACATGAGGGTTAAGTAATCTGGCAGAAATCCATCAGCCCTTCATTTCCCTGGTGTTTCCTCCCCTGACGTTTGAGAAACAGAAGGCTCAGCTGTGTTGTTCCCTCTCCAGTTATGATGAAGAATTGACACTCCATCAGTGTAAAATGAAGAGATGATGGTGAGTGCCAACTAACACGGCAGGCAACATGTCTGCCACTCACACTCAGGGAGTGCCCCCCAAAAGAAATAAAATAAAACACAGAATCACTTCAAAGATTTACCCCCTGGTCCTTTGGGAGCCCCGTCTGTCCTTTCCGCTTAATTGACAGATGAAGTCTCTTCTTTGTTGGGGTGAGTGGGCTGTCCATTCATTTAAGCTTATCTACAGGCAAAAGTACAGCGTGACACATTCTGATTACTTCATATTGACTATTTGGGCCTTGTGACAGAATAAGAACCAGATGAGAAAGAAGAAAACTCCAGGGAGTCTCATTTTATGAAATTTTTATGAAAGGCAACATGATGAATAAATGAAAATATGACATCTCCATCCAGACATGTCTTCAAAATACTATATCCGCTCCTTTTATTACTGCAATATGAAATTTAAAAAAAGATAGATTTGCACTCCTTGACGTACACTGGACCAGTGCAGGTAAGAAACCAAAATAATAATGTTGACGTTTCAGTTTAGGTTAGGTTTTAGTATCCCACAATCGTTCTGTGGTTGGTGAAAATAATAAAAATGGTGCCTTCTGAAACAAACAAACAAAAAAATGTATTATGACCATTATTATGAAAAATTAATTCATGACCATTTTATATTTCATTTATAAACTTGTGCTTATTTCTTGGTAGGAAAAATTATATGAATCATTAAAAATCTTATCAAATAGTTAATTAAGATTAAAGCTAAATTTAATTTGTTATGACTTGAAGGAAGCCAGAATTCGGTTTCCTTAAAAGGTGCCTTCATACTAAAACAATATTTCACCCAATTGTTGATTTTGCAATCACTTTGAAGAAACAATTATCTTATTTTGGAATTGTTTTGCAACGTTTTTTGAATTGACTTTCAATTTTGTCAAAAGGAATCTGTCTAAACATTTTTTGTGACTCTTTGACACTGTGATGTGAACCCTTTTCATATTAAGTTTATAATCATTTGATTACTATTCCTTGCGATATTTTACATTCATAAATGTATATTTTCAAATGCAATATCATTTAAATTTTCAGTAGAATTTTTATTTATTTATTTTCTACCAACAATTTTATTTACCATTCTCCATGGATGTTGGACCAGGCTTTAGCCTGAAGTGTATATTTCAGAGTCCAAAAGTCTGAGATGACATTGTTTTTTTTTTGTTAAATGCATTGGGTTAAATGCATTGGGTTAAATGCATTGGGTTAATGCATTAGGTATCAGAAATAAAATACCTTTTTGTTTTATTTTCAAGAAAGATGTTAATATATTAAATTATTTAAAGAATGATTAATATTCTATGGTGTAATACTTATAAGATAATATAATATGCTTTAGTTCATTTCAGAATCCCATGTATTGTAACCCTCTTAGAATATTGTGTATTTTCTCTAGTAAATGTTGAAGCCTGCCATTAATGCTTGCTATGAGGAAAATCTGAGTATGCGCATACGAACAGTCTAATTCAGGTAACTGCATGTTTTATATGAGACCATCTTCACCTAGATGCTCTAATACCTCCAGTCCCTCCTCACTGAGATATTAAATTATGGATTATGTGCCAGTGAAAGATGACATTAAAAAGCCGCATAGACATGCTTAAGGGCAGCACTTTCCTCTTCATACTGACATTAATTGCTACTCCATAGTGTACAGAGCAGTCGTACACATGTACCCAGGCTATACTATTCATTAAAGATGAGCAGGAGTATTAAACATGAAAGTGTACAGTTCATTGCCGTCACTCCGGCCAATTAGTGTGTGTTTGTGTAAGTGAATCTTATATGCAGTATTTTTCCTTGCAGTCAAAAAATATCTCTCTGAGTGGACAAAAATGCATTATTCAGCTGTACTTTACCATATAGATACTCAAATGAGCAATCCGCTGACAAGCACTGACATACCCAACAATCCAGCCCTTAAGTACACCCATAAAAACACACACACTCATTCTTTTTCTCTCAAATGGCTGACTGCACTGTCATATGGATTACTTCTTTAGTGTGCTGAAGGCCTACCGAGCAATTCCAGAGGTTACACCCTACAGGGACTCCATTAAACTCCAAATTTTAGAGTTACATAACCTTTTAAAGGGCCACATGCTTACTCAAAGCATGCAAGGTTGAGTTCACATTAAGTGCTCCAGATAGACCAAAACAGGAGGAGCAGGAGAAGAGGGCAAAAGAGTGGCTCACATACGCGTCATTAAATGGCCGTGCCCCCACAACGCTCGCTCGGATCCAAGCTGCACCGCATCCTGCGTTACCATGCAAATTCATGATTGGATTGAAAAGAGGATATAGCTACCAACACTCAATACTCTCATACGCAACTAATCTGGCAGACTAACAAGCTTTTAATTGGCCTTCTCTTTCAGATGAAATGTGTTCTCAGCCATGAAATGAAACACTTTTAATCAGGCTAAAGGAGTTAACTTACAGTAGATTGTTCCATTATTCTATCAACAACTGCATTTAACAATCTTCATGTTGAAACAGGCTTTAGTCTGAAGTGTATATAGAACAAATGCAGGGACTAAAAGCCTGAGTTGGCCTTTTTTTTTTTTTTAAGTATTAACATGAGTTAATGCATTGGTTATCAGAAAATAAAAAGCAACAAAATATTTACAGCCCATTTATTAAACTAGTTTAATGTACATGTATACTATTGTACTATTAGTAATGTACTATTGTTCATTCATGTTTGTTCTAAAGCACAAAAATGTTTTAGTATGTGTAGAAATTAACCTAGATTAATTCAGGGTTTGTACACCTTTTCCCAGGTCAAATCCAAAATGTAAGCACTTTTCAAACCTTGAAAACATAACATCAAAATTCAAGCATTTTCAAGGATTTCAAGCACCCGTACGAACCGTTAATAAATGTAATATTGTAAAGTATAAAATATATATAAATATTGTAAAGTATTAGTTATGACGTAAAATGGAGATACATTAAAGATTTTACACTATTTCTTATATATTTTAGCCTGACTACGTCAGACTTCCTACTTCCGCTCAATTTCATTTCGCTTCTGTATTCAGTCTGAGAAAGCGTAATAGCTTTCCGTTTTCCCCCGGCCTAAAAACAGCCGGCCAATCAACGAACAGAGGGCGGGCTGAGAGCCGTGACGTAGACGCTGACTGTACCGTGGATGCGTTGATTTACTTCACATCTGCAAAAGTCGTTCACAGCCATGTTCACTCCGGTATTTTGCTCGATGGTTTTGTTTTCGCATCATACATGTGTTTACAGTGGAAGTTAGATGCGGCTGAGCATGCGCATAACACACGCCATAAACAAACGTTATGTGATTGGCTTACGGGTAACCAATGATTTTAAACCTCCGACAAGCGCCCCCCCGCGAGAAAGAAAACGCTTTTCAATTATGCCATGCCAGACTCTGTCTACGAAGCAAAGCGAAGTAGCAGAGTTTGGTATTACCAGGCTATATACAGTGCAATGCATAAGTGAATACACCCATGCTAAAGTTGACTAAAAAGAGGAATAAAAAATCATATTTTGGAAATTGAACTTAATGCCTTAATTTAAAAAATTAGGAAAAATCCAACCTTTAAGGACACCAATTTTCTTTGTGAATGAATAATGTATCGTAAATAAGTAAATGTTCTTCCTTAAAATACATGGTGCATAAGTGAGTACACTCCTATGTTAAATTCCCATAGAGGCAGGCAGATTTTTATTTTTAAGTATTTTTTTTTATTATTTTTTTTTAGGATACTATGCATCCTGATAAAGTTCCCTTGGCCTTTGGAATTAAAATAGCCCCACATCATCACATAGCCTTCACCATACCTAGAGATTGGCATGGGGTACTTTCCATAAGATCATCTCTCAATGCAAATCAAACTAGCTATTAGGCTAACTGAAATAAAACCATGCCAATCTCTAGGTATGGTGAAGGCTATGTGATGATGTGGGGCTATTTTAATTCCAAAGGCCAAGGGAACTTTATCAGGATGCATAGTATCCTAAAAAAAAATATATATATATATATACTTAAAAATAAAAATCTGCCTGCCTCTATGGGAATTTAACACAGGGGTGTACTTACTTATGCACCATGTATTTTAAGGAAGAACATTTATTTATTTACAATACATTATTCATTCACAAAGAAAATTGGTGTCCTTAAAGGTTGGATTTTTCCTAATTTTTTTTAATTAAGGCATTAAGTTCAATTTCCAAAATATGATTTTTTATTCCTCTTTTTAGTCAACTTTAGCATGGGTGTATTCACTTATGCATTGCACTGTATATTTATCAATTGTAAATAAATTCAAGCAGAAGATGCTCTTTGGATCATTCTAAAATCATGCTGGAGAACATGATCTTCAGGTTTATACACAAACATATGGAGTTTATGCAGCTCAAGTGCTGCTGTCATTAAATTCTGGAATTCATTTACATTACATGCTGATAATATCATTTGTAATAAAAATGTTTCTATTAAATCAGAAAAATGGTCTCAGGCTTTTTGAGCTCTCGAGTTTAACAGCTACACTGACATGAAATACTATCCACTTTGTAGATGGTGCTCAATTCTACTGGAGAAAAAATGGCCCTTCATTGCACAAGAAACAAAATTGCACAAACATAATAAGCTATGCAGATGATGATAGTCAGACTGTTCACCTTGGGGTATGAAAATGGAACCTCCTGACTCATACACAATGGCTTCGTGACTGTTTCAGGATGTCAAATGTAATTTCTTGCCTCAGAAGGTCATGAATTGCAGATGTAACATTAATGTCACCTTTCAAATTCTTTTTAAATCATTTCCAGAGCGGCATCCTGTGATCTCTGTTGACACCAGAGCCCTCAGAATCTGAAGAAGGTAAGATTGTGAGACTCATGCACCCTGACTGTTCCTTCCTGCCCCTGTGAGCTTCAACTCGATTGCTGGCAAGGGATGTGTAGGAGAGTGAATTAAAAAGAGAAGATCACCATGACTCATGCTCATTCCTTGCGATCTACAGACAGATGTGCACACACACACATACAAAACCCTAGCTGGAAGATGCCATAACTAAACCATCCAGACTCAAACACATCTATCTCTATTGAAAACCATTCATAATTGCCGGTGCATTCTGACAAAACCGTTTTTAGCAAGCAACATTTAATATACATCAATAAAACATCATTTTATAAAAGCATCTGTGCTTTACAATCTACAATCTTCACAATCTCTGCCAGTTTTAACACAATCACTTTATTAGCGTTCAGTGCCACATGATCCATCTGAAATCATTCTAATATGCTGATTTGAGGCACAAGAAACATTTCCTCGGCATATTGGATCATGTGGCACTGAACACTGAAGTAATGGCTGCTGAAAATACAGCTTTCCTATCACAGGAATAAATAACATTTTAAAACATATTGAAATAGAAAACAGATACGTTATGAGCAAAGATGAGCATAGCCGAATAAGCGCCACTGAGATTTGGGAGAAATGGGAAATGCTAACGGATGGCCCTCTCCGGGTATTATAGATTTCCTTGGATAAGATCATTACAAAAGCAGTTATAACCTGAAGTTTGCCTGCTACTCAGCTGTGTCTCTCATATTTCTCGATTCCCCACGGTCCGCTCCTCCTCTTCACTCAGGGGCATTCCAAGTGTCAAAGAGGTCATGCCAGTGCAAACTGGAGCTCTCCAAATTCTGAGAAAGCAGACATGGAAAAGCACTTCAAATCTGGTTTACCCATGATAACCCAGAGAGCACTCTGGGTCAAATGCGAGCCCTGGCCAGACTGCAGGGAGTTGTCAGCAATATGAATAATTCTGTCAGAGAAATGCTTCTTCTCTTGTTAACGGTGGTGTTAGCGGTATCTTTTGATGAAATATGCATTTTGTAAGGATGATTCACCTTTTTACCGCATTTATAGGTATTGCAGTGAGCGCACAGTTCCCAGGCATATTATCTGGTTGTTTCCCCTCACAGCAGCGCCCTGTCTGTGTGAGAGCACCCATTGCATCAGAGTTTATTCTTTGTGACATCACCAGGCACGCAGAAGTCCGAGAGAGTAATCTCACTAAATCGCCAAACGCCCAAGGCTGCCCCTGTGACGTACAAATATGCACGCAAGAGTGGTTCGCATTGATGAGATATATGAAGCTCCTGGCGTATTGTGTCATCAGCGTTAAGTTCTGGAAAACGGAACAACAGAGGCTCTTTGGCTTTCAAACAGACCTTGCTTAAAACAAGCAGACTATAAATTTGTAATGCATGCTATTTCATTTGAGGGATTCTGGCAGAAATACAAAATGCAACATGAATTATTACACATGTATAAATAAATAAAAAAATTCTGAACAGAGATAAATTATGGCTTTTCTATAGGATCCTTTTTCGGGTGGTGAGTCTGTCTTCCACTCAAAGTCAGAAAAACCAAAGTGCCAATGACCCCTAACAGGGGAATGTCATTATGGCTGAGAACTTGGCCACAGAAACAGCAGCATGGAGAATTGAGACATCGCTCCTCCCTGTCCGTGATGGGCATTATAGATCCTCGGCTAAAGGTCAGGTTATCAACGTAAGGATAGAGCAAGAGGACAATCAAACTCTGTTGCTCAGCTGTTCACGCTCTATCTCTCTCTCTTTTCGTCTCTTAGATGTGCTCATAGCTGGCAACCTTGAGAGGAAGATGCTTCATTTCTTTCCACTTTGTACAAAATACAGCTTGAGCATGTTATTTCTCATAACGTAATTTGTCTGCAACCTCTTTTCTAGTCTGAGTGTTGGCACATTATAGTAAGTCTTAACACTATCAAATGTTCTGCAGAGAGTAAAATAAATACAAGCTCAAGGTTGCGAAACAAGAACCAGTTTTTATTCAGAACAAGTATATTGAAATAAAATAAAAAATACTGGAAACTAATTATTTTTATCGTGTTTTGTTCTGTTAACAATTCTTAAATGAACATGCTTCCTTCAATGTATACATTGTCATGAACAATTCGGAACAAATAGAGTTGAGTCTAAAGGCTGGGTATACTTGTTTTTAATATACTTAATTTAATGTTCTGCTCCATCAAACACACAGCTGAATGTGCAAACCCTTCAAAGTACTTTCATTTGGCCATGGGCGTGAAAAGACACCTAGTGGACTTTGTTTTCAAGCACTCAAGCCACTCACACATGCACCTTTGAATGTGCAGTGAATGTCCACGGACCATCCTGATGACATCCGGACAGTGCGTGGACCAGTCGCTTAACGCACACAGCCAAAGTAGGGGCTTAAGACCCTTAAGGGGCAGTCTAGTCAGTCCTTGATCTGAAAACCAACAAAATCGCTTTATGATGCATGACATCTGAACCATTGCTACTACTTACAAATATCAATGCGTTTATAAACAGTATAACAGCATCCAGTATAAGCAAAGATATAGATTACTATACAAAACTGTCGAGATCTTTCCAAGAACACACAGTGCAACCAGTGAGGTCCATTTAGCAAACGAAAGGCCAGTTATTTTAAATGACTCACTTTTTAATGACTCGCAAATGAATGAACAGTTCTTTTAAATGACTCACTTTTTAATGACTCACAAATGAGTCTCAAACGGCACACTAAGTCACTGAATCAGTCGGGGCAGTTACTGGAATTTACATTTGACTCAATCACTTCCGGTAATATCCGACTGGTGTGCTTTCCGAAAAGATAATTGTTAAATGGAATCATGAAGAAAATACAAATAAAGTGGAATCGGAACTGGATTCGTTAAGTCCTTACCATCCCTGTCGCTACACAGCACTAGAGTAAACCTTGGTTGTAAATGTCACAGTCTACATCATGAATATGATATTACGTGGCATCAAATAAATCTACACTATATATTTGATACATTTATGGTCATAGGCATAATATATGTATTTCATAAATTCTCTGTCTATGCATGAGTGTAATCCTGCACTGCTGCAACTTTATAAGAATCCTTTCAGATCTATTTTATGGACAACAGAGCTAACAGCCTCCACAGGGAGCAATGAAACATGTTACAAGAAAACAGGCATTTCGGGAAAACTACAAAGCCGTAGGAGGAAGACATTAACTTGTCAATCAAGAGATCAAAAACGCAGTGCCAACTAGCTGAATTGTGCCGCTTATTTCCACTTGTCTGCCAATGAATTGTATCTCTGGATATTATTCTAATTACATAGCTCTGCCTCTAATTCAACAATGGATCACAGACCGTGATTGTGTCTAGCTTTTAACTGCCACCATGCCGTAATAATGACTCTGTGAAATCAAGTACGGCCCATCGCTAAGATAATGTATACGCTTCTCCCATAACGCAGAGGGTGAATTAGAGCTTGTGGCCACATCGGTTTGCCAGGCTTGGGTGAATTCAAGATGGAAATGAGCCGTGAGTGATGTGATTTGTTGGACGATCCGCCGGACCCTTCACGCATCTACCCACTGCAGCACACACTGCAATCAGCCAGTGCAAAGCCCCTATTATGTTCCGCCATTACCGGCACACAATAGCAGGTATTATCAGTCATACGAGCGAGTGACTTTGACTTGTGCGAGGAGGAATTGGTAGTGACGGTTTTAGCTGTTCCGCAAGCAATAAAGGTAGATGTGATAATGTGACATAAGCCGTAATCATAAAGGCTGTAGCATTTGTCATTTCCGCCAGTGTGTTTGTGAATGTGTCAGAGGGGCTTTTGAATGCACATATGTATAGCTTTGTGGATTAAGTATTACAATGCACAATGCACAGCTGTGCCCGGACTCCCTGATTAAATGGCTCTGTATTAGTGGTCCATAGCAAACGGCCCCGTCTCTCCACCTGTCAATGCTTCCAGCCCTGAAGTTTTAAGCGTTCAGCATTGTAGCGGCTGGAATGGGCTCATAACCTCTGCAAGTACCTGCTATAATTGCACACTGATTATCATTACTCACACAGCCATTACAGCAGCATGAGTGTCATTAGCAGGCTGCCCTAACGTCATTTCTGATGGTTCACTATTCCCTTTTGTTCAACTTTATATTCCTTAACTCAAAACATTGTCAGGCCAATTTGATTGAGTGAGAAGCAATGCCATGCTTCTTTTTTTTTTTTTGTAGAGTCAGTTTTTTTTTAAAGTAAAAAGTGTAATTTGCATGCGTTTACATACGGGTAATGCCCCTTAGTTTCAGCGAATTTCATGGTACACGAATCGCAGATGTAGCTCGAATCTCCACTTTGTGCTTTAACTGACCCTTTCGTAACAATCCAACCTCTCATTCTAAAGCAATTTTAGCAGTTAGTGCCCCCAAACAATCAGACCGGCAGGTGGGGCTAATCCTAGATTAGATTAAATGGTTGGCCGTGTTTGTTTACCGAGCAGAACCACCCAGAGACTCTAGGACAGAGAGATTGAATTTAGACAGAGTAAAGGCACCCAATCTCAGCACTTAAATTGACATGATTTGTTTTGCATTTGCTGCAAGTGAGTGGAATATTATTGGCTCTTAGTGGGCCTGGAGGAGCCGGAGATTCAGAGAGGTGCCTGATTCTTTTCCAGTTACTGTAAGTTTGTGCTTATAAGATATTCCCCTAAGCAGGCTTTCATAAAAGTCATCTCCTGCTGCTCTTTGCTATTTCATGTCGACTCTTCAGCATAACCTAATTCCTGGAAGCACTCAAAAAGTCACTCGTTTGATGGCACAAATCAAAAAACAACACAAGGTTTGACATGTTCTCTTAGTTATAGAACACCTACTTTCTATTTAATACAGTTGTTTAGTAGCTTATTCGTCATCAAGGGCTTCAGAGATATAGGAGTGATAGCACTGCATGTTAATTTATTTCTATCTATTTACTTGCACCATTAACACCCAACATGCATGATCTCAAATATCTACACACACTTACATTCATTAATTCATGTTTGTTTATAGTAAGTGACTACAGGGGTTATTATAGTACATTTTATCAGTATAAATGTGGTCCCTGGAAATTGAGCTCATGACTTGTCCGCTTGCTGTCAGTAAAAGGGTGCAAAAAGTATAATTTAACTGATCCTATTAGCATCGTAAAAGGGTGGTCATGTTACACTTTTCATTCCAATGACTTCCATTCATACACTGAAGAATGCGGAAGACTCATTTGAATTTCACTGCGCTCAAGTTTGGAGAACTCTGCTTTGTGAATTTGTATCATGTGACCAATAGAAGAGAGACAGAGAGACCTCTTAGATTAATTCAATTAATGCAAACTGAAAATTTTCAGGATTGCAGTAAAGTGGAGTAGATTGCATATTGTTGCATTTTAAATGTATTATATATATATTTTTTTTTAAAGACGCTGCAGAGTGTGACGTCATTTTACAACCAGTGTCTGTACAAATTTCATCTAGTGTGACCGCAGCTCAAAGGTGGATATGAGGCATATGACAATCTTAAAGATGCATATTAGTAGTTGCCAATTGAGTGCAAACTTAAGTGCCATTTTAGTACCTTAAAGGGGCATAGTATCTTAAGGGTGCACCTTATTAACTTAGTGCCATATTAGCACCTTAAATGTGCATATTAATAATTTAAAGTGGCATGTTAGTACCTTAAAGGGCCATATCAGTACCTTAATGGTTCACCGTATTAACTTAAAGTGGCATTTTAATACCTTAAAGGTGCATATTAGTACTTTCAAGTGGATTTAAGTACCTTAAAGTGCCATATTAGCACATTACAGCAGAATATTAGTACCTTACAAGTGTTAGAACCTTAAGAGTTTACCTTAGTAAATTAACCTGGCATATTAATACCAAAAAAAATTAATGTACTAATATGCACATTTAAGACTGCATATTAGTGCATTAAGTGTGCATATTAGTGCCTTAAAGGTGCATATTCATTCCCTACAATGCATATTATTACCATGATAATATGCACACTAGGGGTCGATAAGGTACAAAAGTGTACATTTCAAGGTACTGTGCCAGTGACAAGCTACTACTTAAAGTAATTCTGCAAATTTTTTCTTATGGTGTAGTAGCCAGCCCCTCCTCCTCACCCCAAACAACCAAACATGCACCAGCATCTTGTTTATTACATTCTCTCGAATCCAAAGAACTCCTCAAATTTCCCATTAAAATAGCAGATTTTATGATGGCTTCATTCACGAGTCATTAGTCAAGGCAAAAAAAAATCACCCATAGCGCAGGATGAAGTCATACTCATTGAAACTCAGATACTTCAGTCTGTTTAAAGATTCATGGACAGCCATTAGCTTTTCCAAGCAGTTCTAGCACTGTTCATCTTAGTGAGGCCATCTTAGGAAAAAAAATGGACCCACAATGTAGCTCATCATATTCAGCCTGCATGCCCTTTGAAGAACTTAAACCGCTAAAACCAATAAAAAACACGAGGATGAAGGGTAAAACATGAAAAGCACAGAATTCAATGACCCCTTGCCTCGACATCGAGCATTTAGAGAAAGCATCAGGACCAGACATGCACAATTGATAATTGATTCTACAGAGAACCCTGTTGGGAGGTGTCAACCTTCACCTAAGCTGTCAATCAAGCATGATCAAAGCTCAGTGACCCCCACATGCAACATAAAAGCCTTCATCTCTGTGTCATTAGAGAACTGAAAAGGCCAACCACAGGACTGTTACTGCAGAGGGTATGGCTTATGATATGTGTCATTTGCATACTGAATATATGGACAAATATATTCAAAGTCTCTCCCATGGGAAGCAATCGTATAAAAAATTCAGACCAGTCATATCTTATTCATAACAGTCAAAACCTAAACAATCAAAGACTATGATGCTGAGCTTTTATTGTTTACCTTTCTGAGACAAAAAAAAAAAAAAAAAACACGGCTTTAAAGGAATATTTCACCCAAAAATCTGAAAAGAAAATCTATGCACTCTCATGTAGGTCCAAACCTGTATGACTTTTTTTACTCTGTGAGATATAAAGGGTTAATTTTTGAAGAATATCCTTTTTTTTTCATACAGTATAATGGAAGTGAATGGGGACTGGGTCTGTCAAGCTACAAAATGAAGAAAAAAAGCAGCAAAAAATCATCATATAAATACCCCAAATTAAATACTCTTATTGAGTCATATGGACTACAAAATGACAAGTCAGGAAATGCCAAATGTCTATTGTGTCTCGTGATCAAAACAGCATTTATGTCAAATTAGATGCAGCACATCTGATTTAAAATCTAGAGCGATGGGATTTTCACCAATTAATGTGAACTCAGTGGTTGGTATCATAGCCTGTAGCACATATACAGTACACTGTAAAAAAAAGTGTCTGCCTTAAATTTTTAAGTACAATTAACTTGGATGTTTAAGTCATTCCAACTCAAATTACATTAATCTGACTTGACAAATTTGTTGAATCTTGTATAACTTGTAACAAAAAGTTGAAAAATGCTTAAATTATTTTGATGAGTTAAAGCAATGTAAAACACATATTGTCATAACTTATTGATCATATAATTCTTTACAGTATACCTTCACAAAAAAAAAAAAAAAAAATGTTGCACTGAACAAAAGAAAGCTTTGGAACAATATAAGGGGTGAGGAAAGGATGACAGATTTTTAATTTTCCATGAAATACTGTATCACTTCAAACTTTTAACCTTACTGCCTGTCTCCAAGATATGTTTGTACATTGTTCAAATAGCAGGAGTGCTCCCTGCTAGCACACTCAGTGCCATGAACTTTCAACCACACACAGACTGCAAGATATACATCACATAAATTGCTTCAAATGGCACTTGGACACGCAGAACCACCCCAAGTCTCATTTTGAGAACACACACACACACACTCACATACAGCACACAAACATACCTCCTGGCAGCAATCCCTGAGCTGTTTTTGCTCTGATGGAATGGTGGAACGCTTATTGGAACCGTTCACAGTGGAGCAACTCTTCAGTACAGCTATCACAGACGGTAGAGAGAGAAGAGATCACCTGCTCAGGCTGTAGAATTACAGCATAATTGGCTGCTAAAGCAGAGCCCGGTCATGTGAAACAATGCAACTCCAATTGACCCCTCTTCTACACTCTCACCACACACACAAACACACATAGAGAAACAGAAACACTGCAGCTTCCGCTGTGCCACTGCATTGGAGGTCTCAGATTTCAGCACTGGACAGCTCCCCGTCTGCCAAAGCACTCCAGAGTTGCATTGTTTCAGCACCACCACCATTAGACAGCTCTCCTCATGTTAACAGCTATTGGCAAAGATCATCTTTTCCTCTTTGTCCTCTTTTCTATTGCTGACAGGCCCGGTGTTTACATACTGTGGTAAGTGAGAACAGGTCAGAGAGCGAGAGAGAGGATAGGAAAGGAATTTAGTGGTCTGGAACAGATGTTATTGCTTAATCAAACTGCAGACTTCTTGTATTTTTTATGTAAAGCTCTGAGCAGAGAAAGGGCAGGGCACAGGGCTTCGCCGTCCCATTCTGCACACTTTTTTGTTGACTAAGCATATTAAGAAATACCAGCTCCACTATGAGAATGTTTTGTTAGGTAACTTAAAAACGCAATACGAATGTGCGAGCAGTCACATCTAAATAAAATAAAAAATGTATTCAAAATATCACTTAATATAGCTGAATCAAGACAAACATTGGTTAAAGGTCAGATCAGTTAGAAATCTTAAAGGAGCAGTGTACCCAGAAATTAAAATGTTGTCATTATTTACTCATGAATCATCCAGTCTGATTTGTAAATTGGATCAAGCTCACCAGCTTAAAATAACTCAGTGATCCGTTCACAGTGGTTCTCAAGTTAACAGCTCGCTGGAGGGAAAGATCAGCAATGAATAATGTGTGAAATCCGTCGGTTGCTCACATAAAGCTATCATGTTACTTCAAAAGACTTGGATTATAGTGCACAAGTCATATGGACTACTGATATGGTTCTTTTTTGATTTTTTTTAAGGCTGAGTAAACATTGATTTTCAGATTAATCACAATTCATTCATAAAAAAAAAAAAACTTGATCCTTTACTCTGTATATGTGCACAAGCCAGCTATTTCTTGTTGCTTAAAGGTATAGTTCACCAATGTTTACTCACACTCATGTTGTTCTAAACCTGTATGACGCTTCCGTGGAACATAAAAGATGATGTTCTGAGAAAAGTCTCTGTTTTTTGTCCATACAATGGAAGTCAATGGTAACCAAAACTGTTAGCAACCTTCTTGAAAAACATCTTGTGTGTGCTGCAGAAGAAAGAAATACCTTTAAGAATTTGTGTCACATGAGGAGAGAATCCTACTTGCTTATCTACACATTCTTTTACTCAGGAAACTGACAGCTGCTGTAAAATACGTCATTTAAATTTTTTAATCCTATTTTCACTACAAAAGAGCGCAGACTCAATACAACTAGATCGCTAACACCAAAAGTTGTGTGTATTTTACTTGTTCACTTCAGTTGGTATCCACAGAGCAGTTTTGGTTGTGTTATTATTATTATTTGTTAAATAAATAGCAATTAAACTAAATAGTTTGGTCCCTGCTGATAATTTTTAACATTAATATTTCCATAATGCACCATATTCACAGTATAATTTACAGCATGCTGAGAGAGATATCTTTCATAAACAAGCAAAATGAACAATATAACTGAAATACATAATCAGAACTGCATTAAGAGCTTGTTAATTGGAATCAAACTGAATCAGAAAATCGAAACCCAGCCCTGGTTGTTTTTTGAAAAAATAATAATAATAATAATTATTATTATTTCATTTGGAACTTAAAAACCATGCCACTATGAACATTTCTTCAAAACATAATTTTTAGGCACACAAAGAAAGTAAATCATACAAGTTTCAAAGGACATGAATAAATAATTACAAAATTATCCATTTTTGAATTAACATTTTAACAACTGCATTGTGTCAGTATGATTTTCTTTTTTTTCTTTTTTTTTTCTTTTTTAAAGTAAAACTAGATTTGATCAAATAAATGCAGCCCTGGTGAGCATAAGAGACTTATTTAAAAATCTCATCGACCTCAAACTTCTGAACAGTAGTGATTAACTCTACATGTACAATGTATCTTGTACAATGGAAGCATCCTTGTAACCATATTGATAAATGTGATAGATATTTGAAGCTCTGATTTACCTTGCCGCGTAGCCCAACAGATAATTGTTATCATGCAGCCTCGACAAAATACAATAATTTTTAAATAAAACATTGAGCCAGAGACGACAGCCAGCTGAGGGTATGAAAATCAAGAGAAATAATAGACGAAATGAAAACCATAACACCACAGAGAGCACGAAAGAGACACCGACAGCCATGTGCAGTAAAGTGGGATGAAGAGCGACTGAGAGAAACATGATGGGACCGAAAGCAGAATGGATAGCGTTCCGTCCCCACCATCAAGTGACGCGTAAGGAAGAACAACAAAGAGAAACAGCAGACACATGGGAACTCGGAGGATACACTTTACTCAGCACAAAGCCCCAGGGTTTTAGGACCAGCAGTAAATGGAGAGTGACATTTTAAACAGTATGCATAATGAATAAGCCAGAGCGAGGAGAAAAACACAACCAAGACATAGCAGCTGACACCGCAGCCAGTGATCGAATGAGTGTGTGTGGCCAGACTTAAATACACCCTTACCAATGGCAAGGTGCGCTGCGCACAGTGTGCCGAGATTTAATTCACTGCATTAGAAAGAATATATCACTTTGATCTGGGCACTAAGAGGAATGTGGACTCTGGCATTCCTTTGTGTCTAAGGCTGATCACTGGTCAAATCGGAGCATCAAGCACAACAGGAGCTGAAGTGCTCTCATTACACATGAGTGGGAGAGTGTGTTTTGTGATCCGGGCCTTTTGATTCTCTCAGTCTATGAGAGGACCCAGTGTCAATCAGAAGAGCCCAAATGGTACCTCCCGGCCAGCGGGGGCGATAGCGGGCAGCGTAGCATCACAATGTCATGACATCCCCAACATGCATCATTCAGGCGTCATCCACTACTAAGCAGACCTCACAGAGGCAGACGCTGTCAGGCCTAATCCTCTTAAACTAGATTTACAAACTGCAGGCATGGTGCAAACATATCATGTAGCACGAATTCAACACATGTCGATTGCGTAGCCAAGATTTAAGCCTCGGCTGTAGGTGAAATGAGAGAACAGTCAGAAATAACACTGAAACAAAAACAGATTAATATTTCTTCACACATTCGCAGACAACTCATGAACCGGAGTGTGAGATGACAAAGAACACACTGTCAGGGAGCCATTTCTTATAATAAATTTGCGAAAACACAAATAAATCAAACACAAGGTGTAGGGCGGAGTGATCAAATAACGTGGTTAGAAAATGTGACGAACAAGAGTGTGAGACCTGGGATGGGGCATCCCTCCCTCCGCTCGAGTCAAAGTCACCCTGCAGGACCTGTGACTACAGACTGATGGAAAAAGAGCGAGGCGGTATGAGGCTTTAATACATTTGATATAAAATATTCAAGCCGGTTGCATTAATCTGCCTTTGCCTCAGGCCCTTAGAGCAATGTTTGTCCTGTGCAGTCCTGACAGAGGACAAAAATGGAGAATCTCACCTGCCTCTGCCAAGCAGGTTTATAATACCTCTGGAGAAAGCTTCAATACAGGTAGCATTTCAAGAAAATCTCAATGACAGTTGCTCAGCTGTCGGAGGACACCTGTAAGTTTACGAGATTTTGGAAATTGAAATCTTTACTCATGGGTAACACATTTTTAAGCATGTAAGCAATAAAATGCCGTGTCACTCTTGAGCCTCTGGAAAATGACACCGTGATAATTCTGATTGGCTGATCCCAAGCTGAGCTATGATGTGAAAGGCAGCAGGCGGAACAATACAAGTGCATATTCTTTATTGTAGCTCAAACAGTAGCCATTTTACTGTGAGAAGGTGGTTATAATTATGCTGCAGATGTAATGGCTGATATGATGTTATGGCTGATAAACGATACATGGGCAAAATTTAAAAATGTAAATGTAAAAATAAAGGAAACAAGTATGAACAATTAAAAACACAATATCATACATATCAGCTGATATTGTATATTTAATTACCTTTAACATGTAAAAAAAAAAAAAGTAAGAACACTAATAATTTTATTTATTTAAAGCAACACCAAAGAACTTTTCCTCTTCGGTCCCCCTACAGGTTGGAAGCGGAATTGACCATTACCGCTGTCGTAAATAATTTAGCCTACCGTCGCACGCACGCTATTTGTTTATCCAGCACCGGCTTTGGAAATAACGATGTCCACAGGCAAGGTAGAGTATGTTGCATGATTTTATGAAAGTATGATGTATTGCGACATCAGAAACGAAGAAAAACAAAATAATGACATTTCAATGCTTGCCGTAAAGCAAGTCAGATTTCTAGTTTCTTATGTCTCATTCAAACTACAGATCCGCTAACCGATCTGGCAAACTTGCATAGTGCGGTTATAGCCGAGAAAGGGCCGCAAAGCGAATGCAGAAGTGCCGTTCACCCTGTTATGAGTTGATGAACCATTGTAACAATTTTGGAAACATTATTTTAAGGTACAAAATAATCTTTGGTTTTGCTTTAAGAATTTTGATTTTGATTTCAAGAGCATGTAAAAGGTAATGTAAATGTAAAAAAAAGGGAAATAAGTATGAACAATCAAATATACAATATCAGCTTATGTATCCAAAATAAATAAATAAATAAATAGGTGGGAAAGTAAGTAAGTTATGGCATAAGTCAGCAAGGGCTAACCAGACAAAATTGTACCTTCACTCTTCAAAGGTTGGGTTTGCAGGTGTGCTTCGCACTACCCCAATCAAATGCCTTATTGTGACCACAAGCAGATTGTCTAATATTTGATTAATTAATAAACAGAGAGCATGCTCCTCTCCCGCATGTGTGTGTGTCAAGTTTATCTCTGCATCTGTAATGAGAGATGACAATGAGAGCCCAAAGCCACGGTCCAAAGCAGAGCTCACTGATGTAACCCTGGAGGAGTCGAGCACATGCTTATCTAGGACACCAGATCCACAGCTGGCCACATCTGGACAAACGGGCATCACCCACCCCCACACACACAGTATTTATTGAACAGTGTGCAAACCACACAGCTGTTGTGGATTACAAAACCCAAGTGCTGATTTTTCCTCCATGCACACCCAGCTTTTGATGGGCTCGCCCTGGGTTTGACCTGAAGCAAGATAGAGCTTGCCTGAACCACAGAGTTACCGTCCCACATCATGAATATATTTAGCACCGCACGGTCCCTGGCTGCACTGCACCCAAACATGTAAAATGCACACCTCTCGCAAACATACAAACCACCCCCACATACACAAAAAGTATAGCCAATCTAACCAATCTTCAAGCAATCTGCCACGACAAGTGTCTCTGCCTGGCCTTTGACATTGAGCACTGAGAGGCAGGCATCAGAGCCCTTACCTCGCCACTGCTCTATTATAAACATTGCCTTGAGGCTGTTTCGCTGCTCTCAGAACAAACTGAGATCTCTAGCAGAACAAGAAAAACATCCTTCACCACAACAGTGTCACACAGATTGTTCTCAGCAGACTCCATGCTGAAAACATGAACTCACACATACATCTATAGCTGTCACTGTACACCTTGACATTAAATGGCCAAACAGAACCCTCTTGTTTATTATAGATATGTGTGTGTGTGTGTGTGTGTGTGTATGTGTGTGTGTGTGTGTGTGTGTGTGTGTGTGTGTGTGTGTGTGTGTGTGTGTGTGTGTGTAAGACTTGAGAAATTAGAAAATGCCGGGTAGTCTGGTTGAGGAACGACCACTCCCCGAGAAGACAAAGGACCTTTCTGGAAATTAACATTTGAACTCTCTCTTGTGAAGTTAGCATCACCATTTGAGACACAAGTCTCACCTCAGAATACATCTCTTTCCCTCTTCCCCCACTCCCTCTCTCTCATGCTGAGATCACCTGAAATTCACCCAAAAATCTATATGGTTTAAATGTGAATTATTATCATACAATATTACACATGTTTGGTATCATTTGTAATGTCTCAGTGTGACTGGTACAAAGGTCTCATTCCCAAAAAAGTAAACCAAAAGGTAATAAGGTATTTAAGAGCTTAGAGATAACTCGCACACTGAGGAGGGTGTGTCTTCCAGGCAAATGGCATCCTGCTCTCAAAGGTGTAAACTCAATGCAAATTCCCATTGTTAGCAAATGTTTCCATGTAAATCAACTACTGTCCCCAGTAAGTCTGGGACGGTGATTAATGTAAATTCCCACTGTAAACTCATGTTTACATTTGAAAAGAGGTTTCTGCCTTGGTCTGAGTATTTAGGGAGATGCTGAAGAAAGCTTGTGGCGATTTGTAGCTCAAATTGGCCCGTGATGCTGAGAGTGGCCGAGACTCTCAGCATTAGTATTTTCTGATTTGTCAGGTTCGCATCTTTTCTCTTTATTCCAGAGCATTTGATGTTTTGTATTTATTATCTTTGAACTGATTATGACATTGGCATGATACTGTACATTTACCTGACATAATAAATTGTAACATTTGATTTTATTCTGACTGACTCTCCAATTGTTTTCCCAAGTAGATTAAACGGATTTGTATGTTCCCGCAAGTTTTGCGTCAGATTAGTGACGATTAATATTTGGCATCAATTCAAGTGTACTTGGTTTGCAAAGAAAAGAGCAGCAAATGCTGCTTGACCAATCTAAATTTGGGTGTCTTACCTCTGTTTTAATTTAATGTTACTTTAGATAAGTGTACGTGGGAAACCACGACATGGCCAATCCAAAGCTATTATGAGAAAAGAAATGTTGGTCAGCTTATATCTGTATTAGTGGACATACCTCTACTGAAGTAAACGTCAAGTTAAATTCAAGTGTATGCAATTCCATGAGGGCTATACCAAAGTATCTTTGATTGTGTAAACGTAAATGTGACCGATCTCAGGTATATAGCAATTACCTCTGTTTGATGATCAAAACTTGTGATCGTGAGACCCGCGTTAAAAACATAAAACGTGAGGACCTCTGAGCGACATAGTTTCCTAATCTGAACAGGGTAAAATATACTTAAAGAGTTAAAAAGAATAATCAAACATTCGCAAATTTTTAATGATGCCCAGATATCATTAAAACCTTTTTTCATTTATGGAGTCAGATTAAATAACGAGGTAATACATATGAGAAAATGTATTTCATTTAATCTTGTTGTGTTGCATAAAAGGAAAGGCAGTAACGCGCAAAAACCTTCACCCGTATTATTGGAAAGCCGCCAATGGACCGATAGTCGGGTTTACATACATATACATATATAATACATATATAATACACATACACACACATATATATATATATATATATACATATATAATACATATATAATACACATACACACGCCTCAGTAAACAGTAAGGTAGTACTGTTCAATAAATAGTAAGGTAGTAGTTAAGTTAAGGTATTGAGTAGGATTAAGGGATGTGGAATTTCATGCAGAATAAGGCATTAATATGTGCTTTATAAGTACTAATAAACAGCCAATATCATAGTAATATGCATGCTTATAAGTATTTAGTTTCAGGATGATAAAGGAATCAATTACATTTTAAAATATATAAAAAATAGAAAACAGTTATTTCAAATTGTAACAATATAAAAAAAAATTATAGAAAAAAAAGAAAAAAAAGTTTTACTGTATACAGCATTGGTGAGCCTAAAATACTAATTTCAAAGACAGAAAAAAGTAGTTTATAAATACATAAAACACATTAACTGCCACAACCAGCATAACACAGAACACTTTCAGCAGGTGACTGCCATGCTGAAATCATCATCTCACACACACACACACACACACACACACACACACACACACACACACACACATCTATAGTTGCCACGGTGCACCTTGAAGAGACGTGCACTGCTTTTGAACAGGACTTTTTTTTTCTTTAAGAGAGGCTCTAGGCCAGAAAAGGAAATCCGCATATTTACTGTGACTCTCAAATCTTCAAGCTATATCTTTTCTTAATCTTTATTATTCCTCTGAAGCTCACTGGCCTGGCTGGATGGACGAATTGATGGCAAAACGGCATTCACATTGTGATGTTTGCCATCACTAAGGAGGGAGGGGAGCCACTCACAAAGGATACATTAACAGTCCTTCCGTCCAGATGGCTGAATGAGTTCCAGAGGGGAGAGCCAGGAGACACACACACGCACACAGACAGATAAGATGTGGGAAAGGCCACTAGCCTTAATTTTACTTGAGACGGCATGCTCAAGCACATCTTATCATATTCCTGCAGAGCAGTATGCCACGCTGGGATCAAAGTGCTCATATTTAATGTTGAAGGGCCTGTATGCACAGCACGCCTACAGCCAAGACACGGACAGCGAGAGCTGGAAAGCGGGCCGCAAAATATTTGCAGAGATGTGCATGTTTGACAAGGTGAAAAGGGGAGTCTTTGAACTCTACAGCCTAAGCGCTACATGAACTCCAGGTATGTGTGTAAGCATTAGGGGTTGCACAGATTCATTTAGATCTGCCAGAGTCGACTTGTTGGTTCTGTTTCTACTAATTCTGGATCACAAGCTGTGCAATAGTTGGTGACAACAGGAGCAATCTTCTTCAATCCACACACTGCATCTATTGAAGCAGCCTTTCCAATTGATTTTTTAATTAAAACGTATCAATGATACTAATACGTATCAATTATACTACAAATATACATACACTATATATATATATATATATATATATATATATATATATATATACACTGTATGTATAAATTCAAACGATTGGTAGGAAAATGTTTAGAACGATAGATAAAATGACAATAGATTGATAGATAGAACGACAGAATGATATACTGTATGTATCGTCCTATCTATCTATCTATCTATCTATCATTTTATTGTTCAGACAGACAGACAGACAGACAGACAGACAGACAGACAGACAGATAGATAGATAGATAGATAGATAGATAGATAGATAGATAGATAGATAGATAGATAGATAGATAGATAGATAGATAGATAGATAGATAGATAGATAGATAGATAGATAGATAGATAGATAGACAGACAGACAGACAGACACACAGACAGACAGACAGATAGATAGATAGATAGATAGATAGATAGATAGATAGATAGATAGATAGATAGATAGATAGATAGATAGATAGATAGATAGATAGATAGATAGATAGATAGATAGATAGATAGATAGATAGATAGATAGATAGATAGATAGATAGATAGATAGACAGATAGATACAGTAGACAGACAGAGCCTGACAGAAATGACACGACTGAGACATGACTGTTTGCACAGTCGACAATGCAAGCAGCATGAATCTGGCAACAGAGTTGATGCACGCTTTTGTTTCTCACCCGCGTCATCTCAGCTGCGTGGACATTCTCTCCCCTCACACGCTTTCCATAAACACAGTGTTGGACTTGCCAAAAACAGCTAAGTGCGCTGATGCTGCAAGGGGTATGGTGAGTCAGTATCAGTAGGTAAACACTGACCCGTGAATACTCTACTAGCTGGCTACTTTTCTGGAAAATGATTAGTCGTTTACCCTTCAGATACACCAGTGGCCTGCTTAGACTAATTTTAAAAGTGAGTCATCAATTTTACCTTTAAGACTGGTCCTAACTTTTTAAAGTCAATTTCATACAGTAGATTGGTGTAATTTACTAGTTGGTCAAACTTATTCTTCAGACGGAGTTTTAACATAGAGGCTCAGTTTATGCCAATGGCCCCTATAATAGAGACTTAGATGAACTACACGTCCATAGGCACCAACTACACGTCCAAAAAACACATATGGCACTTGCAATAACCTGAAGGCAGCACAATAAATCTGCTGTCTGAGATTCTTCAGTATGACATCTGTGGCCAAAACCACAGGCGAAGGCGAATGCAATGGCAGACATTTCTGCAGTACAATACACTGCCCGGTAAAGATTAGCAAGCGTGCCGAATTAACGACGGCAACCACAAGAACCCCAAAACCATAACACTCCTTTTCTATAAACATTTCACTTTACTTTTTTCAAAGACTAAGAGACTGGGGAAAATGCAGGCCAAATGTGGAACAAGCAGAGAACAAAAAAGACTGCTCTAAAAAAAGCATAATAACAATACAGTAGAGAATAAATCTGGGAATATTTGGCATACCTGGAAGAACAAATCGTACCCGACACCTGAATTTGTACCTGCGTGTGTTTCGAACGACAAATATTCAGATAAAAGGAACAAACAACATGTCATGCTCGGCAAATGACTGCAAGTAAGGCATCACTCCAAAAATCACTGGCGTCAAAGTGCGTCCTCCCGCGTTTTTTTTTTTTTTTTTTTTTTTTTACAGGCTATTTTTATGTGTTTTGTTGCATGCTGAGCAGATCAAACGCATTCCCTGCGCAGGAGTTCCTTTATGTCTGCCTGTGACAGGTGCTTTAAGAGATGCTTGGTATTGTTGGTGTGTAACTCAACTATCAATGATTTAATATTTCACTTCAAATGGAAAGTGAGAGAGATGTTGTGGAGAGAAGATCCTCAGCATAGCATCCTATTTTATAATTCATACTGTTGCCTGACAGGTTGAGAAGCTCTTCGTGTAGCTCGAGTCAATGAGTCCCTGAGATTCCATCGCATTTCTCCCTCTCATTATTCAGGAGATGTGCAAAGTTTGTTTTGGGGCGGAACGCAGCGCGTCAGGGTCACGGATCGTTACTGGGAAACATAAGGGAATGAGGAAGGGAGATAAACATGGAAGATGGGATGGGAGATTAAAGGAGAGCCAGAGTTTGGGGTGAGCACAACACTGAGATTGGAGTCATTTACATTATCCCTTCGAAGCTTTTACCATGCCAGGATTACACCAATGAGACACACACATACTGTATATATCCACAGAACACAAATGCCTCCCTACATACACACATACACACTCACAGCTCTTTTTCCAAACAATGTGTTTCATGTAGCAATAATAACCATTTTCTAATTATAATGTTTACAGTCTCAATTTCTGATGCATTTAGAATCCATTTCATTTTCACCTGCTAAGAAAAGAAAATGTTTTTTAGCACTCATGGTCTGTAGGTTGCATTTAAAATCATTCTTCAAGCTTATTCCAATTAGGCCTATTCATAAATTAACGCTCAGTGTTGCAGACTTCTTTTTTTTTTTTTTTTTTTTTTTTTTCATAATAAACAAACTGGCAAACAGGGAAAAATATTCTAATTTTGATTCACACATTTGATGAGAATGTTCCTTGTGCCCTTTTGGATTTAGGCCGTAGTCAGAAATTATGTGTAATTTATTTTAAGCAAGGCTTTTTGAGGTTTCCAGTGCAGAATAACCGGGGAAAAAAAGGCATACAGAGCAGATGAGCCCATTTACAAAGCAATATTCAAGGCCGTCACAGATGGTGTGAAATTGGGGATGACTCTAGAGGTTAACATGCAGGTCCAATGGGGCTCACAAAAATTACAATAGAATTGTAGGATCCATTACAATTAATACAATGCATTTCACATCCAAACACAAAATTATTCTTTTAGAAGAAATGTGTCTTTTTTAAACAAATCGGTAACTGACAAGTAAAGTTACCCACTTCTCCAGATGCTTATAAAAGATAGTTATAAAAGACAACAAATGTGCCACTTTTCCAGATGCTTTAAAGCTTTTTGCTTTAACAGACAAATACACAAGTTTACTAAACAAGAGCAATTTATTTCACTACTGTGTCAGCAGATCATTTACAAATTTATCAAACTACGGTCAGAATGCAGCATTCTGAACTTGTCAAAATGAACAAATAAATCTTTACTGAAATCTTTTGATTTATTACGGCCCTTCGAGAACTTTAATTTATATTATTCAGCTAAAATAGAGCAGAGCTAAATCAGATCAATTGTGAAAGTGAAAATACAGGGACTAAATCAAAGAACGCAAGACCACAAAAAAAAAGAAAAAAAAATGAATAAAGTATAAAATAACATTTAGAATTCAAATAAAGTAAAATGTACAATAAATGAATATTAAAATGATTTGTATTTGTCATCATCAAAATGTAAACACTACTATTATAACTCAGCTTTACATACATATACATACAGTTTATAAATAAATAAATACAATTTTATATATAATCAATTTCTCCATTCCAGGTGGATGAGGCAGATAGGCCTGTAAAACAACACCTGCTCTCCCCACAGCCCGGTGTTGCCAACTCTAGCTAGAGAGAAGTGACAAAATGGAGTCTCCATCAACAAATACATACAGTACCATTATTCTCTAAGTACTTCAGCCTCTTATAAGCATTCCAATGTACCAGCTACAGAAAAGCCCAAATGTCACTTCCATCTATGCTTATCTATCCATTCAGAGGTGAACTGATAACTTGCGTAATTCGATACAGAGGATATGCAATAACTGAACTGTAATCCCCTTTACTCTGCCACAGCAGTATGCAATAATGTCATGTCATATCTTGTTATACAACAAGATGTGAGTTTCAGCCTATGAACGAATGGGTAGGTGGTGGGAAAGGCAATAAGAGACCAAAGAATAAGAGGTATTTTTCTTACACAAAGCTATTATTGTGGCTTCAGAAGACTTTGTATAAAGCACTAAAAGTCAAATGGACCACTTTATGGTGCTTGTTTGAAGCTTGAAAGCAACCAGGGCCATCTTATATATATATATATATGCATATGTATATATATATATATATATATATATATATATATATATATATATATATACTGGTTTGGAAAAGGGGCATTGCTTTTTTACCGGGGCTCTTCAATAAATCAAGTTCTGTTTTATTATCAGCTGTCAGAACTGGCGATGACAGATTTACAAGTGAATCACTATTGGTCTAACTGTTCTGAAAAAAGTCTGAAATTGTTTGCGATTCAGTTTGATTCATTTGGACAGTTCACTGAGGCATTGAATCATTTGCTGCCATTTCTCACACTGAAATAGTAATGGGATACTTAAAAACTGGGTGAGGTTTACATTTACAATTCAGTGCAGTAAACAAAAAACTTGCAACGATGAAGCAGCTCTTTATTGTCTGTGTAGCTTGTGAACCACTCTTTATTCCAGGCAGTGACAAGTTACCCATATATTCATAACAGCATTAAAAAAAAATGATTTATTTTTTTTGATGGGGGGCCTGTGCCCCAGTACTGATAAAAGGCTAGAAACCCTTCTGGTTTGGCCACCAAACCAGCCTTGACCAACATAGAAAACAGAAGTCTTTTCAGTTGGGAAGTGTGCCATTACCAATACTTTTTAATACTTTTTCAGTAAACGGGTACAAGCAGGTTGTGGCATCACATGTTTGTCCATAAAACGCTCTATCATTTCAGTTTGGTGTTGAAAGACTACGTTGCGGTGAAAAAAAACCTCCGGTCATCCCCAGCACTTTTTAAAAAAGATGCCATTAATTATTTACACTTCCTGCCACATGCATTCTACATGTTTCTCTTTCTGTGCATTAATATTTCATCCAACTCCACGACAAACTCTTGGCTTCCTAGCGGACATTTTGTCCACATAAATCACACAGTGACATTATAGAAGCCTAAGATGGCCTTCACTGCCACTTACCACAAGTACACATAGGGGCGCATTAATCTCGCCCTCTCTCCAGACAGAGGAGAGAGCCCGGCTCTCACGGCGCACTAAAATGTCACTAACAAACAAGGCCGCTCCGGAGAGGACTGTCTGTAAGTGCACAGTTACACAAAGACCATGAGGACAACTTGGAAGTCCGGTGAAAATGTCACGTCATTTCTCGAAGATAAAAGTCAGCTAATCTGCAAGATAACAGCGACTGAGTATGGTACTTCATTTTAGAACTGCCTGGGAAACATCAGGTAGAGTGAGAAGTTCTCCCTCAAGGTTCGTCTCTCACTCTCTGAGCCTCTAAGGTTGTGATTGGTAGTCGGGCATCACGTGGCTATCCTGTTGCTGGTATCTGGGGAGAGCAGTGTGGTAGCAGCAGCTGGAACTACGCTCCTCTTGGCCAGGGCAAAAGTCTCGCTGACCTCCCATAAGGCGGCGCTAAATGGATTTCTGTCTTTAATCCCAGTGTATGATTATATGGTACACCTTTTCCCACAGGAGCCGCAGGGGTTGCGGTGTGCGCCGTACTTGAATGCATGCTATGTGTTAGCACGTCACAAATATTAATCACCACGTCAGAGCTTTTTTCTTCCTCGAGCCCTCTATTTTAGCAGCTAGAATGTGATTTACTGGCTATGTTTTTCCCCAGGCTTTAGCCTGACATGTTCTCAGTGTCTCTCTCTGATGCCGCTGCACTTTCATACCTGACAAAATCCGCTCAACCACGCCGGCTTCTGACTGTGCCGCGGAAGGTGTGCGTGGAATCACAATGATGTGTCAGTGAAGAAGCATCCCCGCCCCCCAAAGGCAGATAGCCAGCTGCATTTAGAGTGCCAGCCGCCCACTCCCTCCTTACACAGGAAGTAATGAGGCTTGGCCCCTGAGCCAAATCAGCCCCAAACATAGATAGGACACAGAGACAAACATAACGCATACAGGAAACTCAGGCATGAAGACAAGGGGGGAGAGGGAAAAGGAAATCAGGAAGAAAAGGAGGGGGAGAGTATAAAGGATAATATTAGAGTTGGAAATGTAAAGGCGGAGGACTACGTGCATCAGGGTGAATGAAATGGAGTCGGAAGGCAGGGAAGAAGATGAGCGGCTCAGGTTTCAGTGCTGCAGCTAATGGACGGCTGCATGCCATCCTTCAGAACAATGGGATAATGATACAGATATGAATGAGAGATGCACTCTCATTGGGCCGATTTTTAAAACGATGTTAGTGTATCGCTTATTCAATTGGGCTCCTATGGAATATACAACATACTCTATGTCTCCCGGTGCATTACCATACAAGTCCCACCAAAACATCAGATCATTTTGCAGTCGTAAAGATGAATGCGTTCGCTCACGGCCGCTACCAGTGCATTTCATCATGTTCCTTCTCAGACGATCATCAGAGAGAAAGTCCAAGCAAGGGCGGAACAGGCTTGTGTTATATTATACAGTGATGCATTACCCGACACAATATTGCACATTCAAAATCCAACTTACAGTCCACTACTCTTTTTCTAGTTGCCAATTCTATTCATAAAACAGCTTGGCCCAACAATAACACCTCCCTTACTTGATCCAGATGTATTCCAAGAACCAAATCTGTTCTCCAACCATCTCATATTTCACAATATAAAGAAATTGCACATGCTTTCAGAATGATGTACACAATTCAATATGTCATATAGACCCAGGCTTTCTGTCCACTGTTGTTTTTAATGATTTAGCCCAGTTAATCAAAGGCTTTTCACCTCACCACATTAGTGCCTTGGAGTATTTAGTCTTCATAACATACCAAAACCTTTTTTTTTTTCTTGGATTGATGCAATTCCACGCAAGTCATCCTTTAGGGCGTAAAATATGGAAATTCATATAAATAAGCAAAAATGTAACCCCTGAGTAATGGAAGCTGATAATACAGCTCTCATCACAGGAATAAGTTACAGTTGTTTTAAATTTTACACAATATTTCACAATATTCAGTGTTTATTTTGACTGTATTTTTGATCAAATAAATGCAGCCTTGGTGAGCATAAGAGAATTGCTCCTATCCCTAATCTAATAATTTAGTTGTAGTTGAAATTTTTAAGATTTGCATTTTTGGGTCAGCATCCACCGTTTGAAAAACACTGCTTTATAGGTATACCCATAAAACTTTCTCACAGGTCCTGTGAATTTTAGCAATGACCCTGGCACAGACAATGCACACGTATTAATAAAAGAAAAAGACAGCCATGTGATCTGCAAGAACCATGGCCGAAAGCATGATTTCTCATCCTTCTCTGGCCCCAGACTAGAGTCAGGGCCCTCTTTTGCCCCTCATCCCTTCCTTATCTGAATTCGCACTGGGGCACTTTCAGCTCAAGAGAAAATTCACTGCACTGTGAAAGCGAGAATGTGTGGTATTAAATTATACATAAGCTTCTCTTTATACAAGCAGTTTGCCATGTTCTCACTGTTGACTATTGCTTTTTTTTTATTCCTTTTATTTTAAGTTATGTTGGTTGATTGCATTATTGATAAAGGATATGTGTGTACAGCACTTTGTTAAACACTTGTTGTTTTTAAAAAGTGCTATATAAATAAACTTTGACTTTGACTTTGACTAGGGTGTTGGATTTAGTTCCAGTATACATAATTATATAAAATAAAAAAAGCGCTTAAAAATCGGTGTTGTGGAGTGTATGAAACTGTGTCAGTCGCCAGTTGGCCAGTAGCAATTTTTTTAATTCTAACAATACAATGTTGTGACAACAAGAACGTGAACAAACGTGAATGACTCTTTCTACGGTTGACAGGTCAGTGCTTCATCATCTCAGCTTTTCCAATGCAAATACTAAAGCGCTGTAGCACGCGAATGGGAATTTGTTACTCACGCATTGTGTGGGAAATTTAAAGGTCCCATTCCATGGATTATTTTTATTATTTAATAATGTTTCCAGGGGTGCCCTTATAATGTTAGTATGTTTTTTAGATCAAAAATTGTTATAATTTAGAAATAAAAGGCATATTTCCTAGCCTGATTTCATTCCCTGGTTTGAACACTCTGTTTGAAGGGGCGTGTCTGCTGTGAGACTTCAGTGTAAACGCCCTCTGCTGTGATTGGCTGACATGCTTGCATATGAAATATCTGGCATTACATGTGGAACTATCTGGAAAACTTTTACTATTACAGCTATTATACGTTTTTACTATTACAGCTATCTGGATTAACGAATCGTGAGAAGTTTTTTAAGTATTTAGATCTATTACCATCACATAAAAGGTTGCAGTTATGAGCATTGAGCAGATGACAGCCTGTTGATCGCGTGAAAGATCTTATCATTGCAACGCAGTTTCTGCACTCACTAATGATTTCACCAATGCAAACATGATAAATACAGTAAGAGCTTCGTTGTGCAGTGTAACAGCATCATTGATTTCATAACGAGTTTTGGCAAGTGTCCAGATAAACTCGTGCTGTGTGATTGATAGCTTGGGCGATTGGAAAGGGATTGTTCTTTGATCACTTTCTGTATATTAATCACAGTTTAAGTAAGATTATTTTCATCCTACTAAGAGAAACGAACGATGTGAAGAGTGATCGCTACTTCCATATTAAATCACTACTTACCGCTTGCTGGAATATAGTTGAAATTGCCCCCTTCGTCAGTATGAAACGCTGAGAGAAGTCTGCTTGATATTATTCCAGGTTAGAAAAACAGTCCGTGGTGAAATGGACAGAGCAAACTAACAACTTCGAATTAAACTTTTGCGGTATCCGATTATAGATAAACATCAACCACGTCTGTTGACATTTCGCCATCATTACGCCTGTGTTCCTGTGGGCGGAGGTTACGGTTCTAGTGACATCATTAAAGCAGGATGTAGAGGGGTGTAGTCCAATCCAGCCGTTTTTTGTAGTCAACTTCTATTAAATAAAATATCTCGCTTGGCATTGAACTTTGAGCTTTATAATTTTACAGATATTATTTATACTCTAACAACAACATTACACACTAACTAAAGTTTGAAACATGGGATCACATAGAACGGGACCTTTAACATCCGAAGCCCACGGTCTCTCAGGCAGTGCGCAAAGTTGAGCTCTTTTTCATACCTTCCCGCGCTTCATTAGACAAATTCACTCAAAATGATGTAATTTTTTTTTTTGTTTAAACTTTGTTTTAGTTTTTGATTTATTGAAGAGCCCCAGTAAAAAAGCAATGCCCCTTTTAAACAAATTTGTTTAATCTGTCTTTATATACCAATACATAATTAAAATGTAAGTACTCTGAAAAAGAGAGTATAAAAATCGAGTGTCTGTAGTCCTCGCAAGGCTGCAATAAACACAGCTACTTATTTCCATTCGGAACAAATGAAATGATTGACTGGGCGACTGTCACTCTCTCTCGCTACCATGGCTACCACCCCTGCTGCTACAGGAGCTGCCCACATGCGCGCACCCCTTTGACTGGAGGAGGCGAAGAGGCGCGGAAGCTAGGAAGAATCACAATTATGGCAGAGAAAGAGCAGTCAAAATTCCCAGTACCTGCATATACAGTCAGCGAAGGTAATGGGAAAACGTATATCAATGCAACCTGTTTTTAGCTTTGCCTTATGTTACTAGCTCGTTACCGAATCAAACTCAATATATTTTAAACTTTACCAGTATCGATATGCAAGCTTGATAGTGAGTACTAACAGCCATGTTAGTTATTTATATTCATAATGATAAAGTTAGGTATTTTATTACATGTGATTCTGGCATGATGTCACTACATGCACTGCTCTCCGCTCGGCGCTGGCAAACGCGTCTGTGGCAAGGGGGGCGTTATCTAGCGAAGTCTGTGACGGGAGAGAGGATCGGGAGACAGGTGTGGCGTAATGCTGGGTACACACCAAAATATTTTTTACATCTTATAAGATTTTCAAAATGTGACAGACCACAAACATGAGGACAAAAAAATCCTAGATTTAACCGTTTTGCTCCTATAGTGTGTGGTGTGCCATGATGTGACAAAGACCACACACGAACAGATTTTCAACCAGAGTCTCGACTGTGAACACAGGAAATCTCGCAAAATCTCGTGAGACTTCAGAATAAGCATGGCGGACGATATGCAGGAAGAAACTGCGATGATAGTGTTTGGAATGATTTTCACAGAACACGTTGTATAAACATTCGTGCTGTTGCCACAAATCAACAAGCTGATCCTCCATCTCTGCTGTCCAAATCAATTTCACTTTGTGCAGCGCCATGACTGCGTTTGTTATGCTTCCGTCTTCCATCATCTCCCTTTCTGATTGGATATTGTTGCGTCCTCGGGGTTCCCCCCCACACATCAGGATATCTGATCATATTCAACATGTTGAATATTTACGATTCGCGATCGGGGTGGCTCCGACGTTCTTCCGAGCAGGTTCAGACACTCTTAACACACCTCACACCAAGGGAAAATCTGATAAGATAATCTGTAGAACCATCAAGATAATCGGGACATAGCTAGGATCGTCGGAAGGGGGGAAATCGGCCCAAAATCAGCCCGATTATCTTTTGGTGTGTACCCAGCATAAGTGGGTCAAGTGCAAATGACAAATACTGTGTCTTGTTTCAGTGATTGGCGTGGAGAGATCGCACATAAGGGACGGGGAAACCTCATTCATGGAGAGAGACACGCGGAGATCTGTGGGCTGAGAGTGAGAGTGCGAGTGCGGGAAGCGCGAGGACGCGATCGCTGATTACATTGGACTTTGGACGACTTTTTGTTGTTGTTTTTTCATTTATAAATAAACACGCCCACAGCTCCGCAAGCCGACCCTGTCCTCTTCCTTCCTTGAATTTGAATTTTGTTACAGCGTCCTCCAGCAGAGCAGTCGGCATCGCGCGTTCATGTGTTTTGGGGGCGTGGCTTTGGAAGGAGCCCAGAAGGGAGGGGGTGGGAGTGAATGGAATAAGTAGCTGTGTTAATTGCAGCCCTGCGAGGACTACAGACACTCGATTTTTATACTCTCTTTTTCAGAGTACTTACATTTTAATTATGTATTGGTATATAAATACAGTTTAAACAAATTTGGGAAAAAGTTTTTTCGAAAAAACCTGCCTACCCCACCTTTAAAGGCAAACACAAAATGCATGATCGGTGCATTCGGTCCAATGTTAACCAAACAACAAAGAAATGTTTTGTCTTTAAAAACTGTTGGCTATTAAATTTATATTTGTTAAGCTAGTAGTTTTAGCTGTGGTATCAAATTGGAATAGAGGAATGTGAGTTTTCACTGGTATCTAAAATGTTGATGTCATAACTGCCGGGTTTTTTTTTTTTTTTGTCATGGCTGGTAAAAAATATGCCACACATTTGCAGGTGGCAAAAATGAAAATTAGGCCCTGCATGTATACACTGCATATGAAAATGTCACCCAGGGGCATAAAGATGCAGATGAGATCTTGATTTGTTTTCCTTATAAAAATACATAAACCAGGGTCACTGCTTGGATTTGAATATGCTATAAAACTCTCCAAGATCTCCAAGATATGATTATCGAGGAAGAAGCGGGAGCAGTAATGTGAAATGTCATTTAAGTTACCTCTGTAATTGTCTATTCATTGTAAGGGGCTGTTTAAGGTCCCAAGACTGGATGATATTCAAATTCCACACCGGCTAATTGGTGCTGACATACAAAATTGATGGCCTGCTTTTAACACCTTGCTTTATAAATAAACAACATCACAGATTTGATTACAGAAGTACATCAAATTAGCATGCAGACTAATGCTAATTCCCCATTCCCTAATAAAATTGAATATTTTTCAGTCGTTTAACACAAGCCTGTATTTTATATGGATAGCACATTCTTTCAGTATTCATGAATGATTTGAGCAGTGTTTGAGAGTAACTAAGTCAAACTCACTTTCGGCTTCTTTTAAATTAGTGTAGCTTTTCCAGTAACAAGCTCCTTTTACCAATGAGTTTCGTGTAGTGTGACTAAACACAAAACAATCAAACATGCTCCCGCCTGATAAGCATCTCTCATATGTAGCATTGCACAGTCAGGTTCATTTTAGTAAACTAGTTTGTTGAGGGTTCATGTAAATGAACTGCATTTTAGCAGCATGAACTGCATCCCTACACTGCATTTTAGATTTCCATTTATTTAATTAAATTCTGCCGTTCATTACTTTGTTTCTGCTTCAGTTTTATAAATTAGGTAAGCTGTATATAGCAATTTGTATATAATAATTTTATTCAGCAATGAAGCATTAAATTGATCAAAAGAATTGTTTCTTGAGCATAAAATGAGCATATTATAATGATTTCTAAAAGGATCATGTGACATTGTAGACTGGTTTGCCATCATGGGAATACATTTAAAATATATTTAAAATTGCAATAATATTTTCCAATATTATAGTTTTACTGTACTGTTAGTATAAGTATAGTAGGCCTAATTGATATTGCTCATTCATAAAAAAAAAAAATATATATATATATATATATACTTTTTTTTTTGCCAAATACGGCTGATTAAATTATAAAATAAGTACCCTGATAAGTAGCCTCAATGTAGCAAACTGCTAAAGATTGAATGAATAAGGAGTAGCTTGTAGCCTAACAGCTATAATTTAAAAAAAGCAACCCTAACATTGATACTGACGGTATTATCATACAGATGTAAAAGCACATACATGGAATCATACAGACACAGATTACAATGTAAATACTATTTCCCATGCAGCGGTCTCATATCTCTCTTCTTCTGTTCTCTCTAGTGTGTGTGTGTGTGTGCGTGCACACTCCCTGCGTGAGTGTCTTAGTGTGTATCCAGTGCCTCAAGTCTACCTACCAAACCTACTGCAGTACTCATATCTTTACTTATCTAAATGGAATCTCCACCCTAAGACCTGATCTCCACTGACAGGACGAGAGCAGCCAGAACCCTCTCCAGCACTCTTCCTCTTTGCCTTCTATCTGTCTCTCCTCCTCTCACCTTGAGCATCTGCTTTAGATCAGGCAAATTTCTCTCTAACAATAGACCAGCTTCAAATGGGCGAACATGCTTATGCTGTTGGTAAAAAAATAAATAAATTGGAAGCTCCAACACAGTGATTATTCTTGATATGAAACAAACAGAGCAAGTGGGCAGACCTTAGTCCACCTGATATAGAGAGGATAAAGACAGATGAAAAACAGGGCTCTCTCATTAACATGCAGAACTAATGAAATCACCAACAAGCACAAACACTATTAGACTGCTTGACTGCCTCTTTTGTAATGCCGAGAAGAGAGCTGGAAAATGTATATTGATGCACATGAAGCTGGGAAGGGATATTAGAGGAAAGCAAAATAATGAGACCTGAAAAAAGGTGTTTCATAAAATCATGTTATCACAGACAGTGGGGCAAGCTCACGCACACAAACATATTAACACATCCACATCCATGCATGCACACAATCTAAATATTTAGAAGATTGCACTTACGCGTCCTAAAGCGATGGTGTGGGCGAGTAGGCTTGGTAGAAGGGCCCTTGGAGGAGCGTCCATGGTCCCAGCGTCGACCGGGCTTGGAGGGGGAAGCAAGGGTGGAGGTGGGTTGGGCCGCTTGGGTGGAGGTTGTGCTCGCCGTCATTGTAGTTGTTGTCGTGCTCGAGGTGGTTGTATTCGGTGGCCCAGCCCGTGAAGAAGGCGATGCGTTTCTGTTCCCACCCTCCCCATTGGGTTTTCGGACCGTGGTGCTGCGCGGGGTGACCTCCTTTGCTCCCGGTTGGACAGGATTGGTGGCCCGGGTAGCGGTGGTGGTGTTGGTCACTCGCGTTCCTACTCGGTTATGCAGGTGTGGAGCTCTGTTCCCCGACCCTCCCCCTAACGCCCCGCCTCCACTGCTGCTACTGCTACTGGCCGTGTGGTTTGAGGACTGCCCAATTCGAGTCCTTTGAACTGTACCTGTACCCTCAGCTGCTCGGGTCGCTGAACCCGGAGCCACTGAGGGTGTAGAGGAAGTGGTAGACGTGGAGCCATCAGAGCCCTTCGGCAGGGCACTGGGTTTAGATAGGAAAATGGGGTCCTGTCCGATACGATTTGCGTCCACCAGGTCAGTCGGGACATAATCCTGCACTGAGCCCACCACAATCCATTTTAGAAGCATCAGGCTAAGGCCCAGGCCCACAAAGCCCATCAGCAGGGGCACAACACAAAGCCAGGTCTGCTGGCGGGGCCACACGGCACAGGGGCCACAGCGGAGGGGCCCTGGGGCCCGGGGAGAGGCTTGTTCACCCCCGGGCTCTTCCAGGGTCATGGTCTCCATGGTGGCCCCTAGTGCTGTTCTCTCACTCATGCTTCTGGGGTTCAGGGCCCAGCCAGGAAGTAGTGCAAGCAGCGGAGGGGGCTAGGGAGGGAGCCAAAACTGGGCATCTCATTAATATTCATTTAACACTCTTCCACAGCTACAGATACATGCAATACTGACTACTCACATGAATAGAACAGCAAACATCAGCCTATATACATATACATGAACAGATAAATATATAAATTCTATACAACACAGTAAACAAACCTTAAAACCCAAAGAGACCAATAGTCACGTACACACGCACACATACACACACTCAATAAGGAACAGGACTGGGTTTGGGAGAAGAGTGGGTTTTGGGAACAAGCCTCTGTTTAGTTCAGCTTCCCGTAGAACCGAAGGTAATTCCCAAGATGCTCCATATATAGCGATGAAAAAAAAATAGAACAAAATTAAGTTTTGCGGATCCGTCTGTGTTCTGCCCGTAGTCAAATTTTCCTTGTAAATCCGTGAGTGTTTGAGCGAGGGCAGCTCCCTGCTGCAGATCTTTTCTCACAGCTGCATTAACGCATCGGTCGTCGCGGCTGGCGCAGCCCTGCCTCTGTATGTGTGTGTGAGTGTCTGTGTGTGTGGAGAAGCTCAGGTAGCGGCAGAAGCACAGCTCCACTCAAGGGACAGCTCTGCGTCTCTCTCTCCCCCGACACGGCACTTCGTCTCTGGCTACGCAGCTTGGATCTTCTCTCTAGTCTCTACAGCGGTGCATCAGTGGACACAGGCAGCCGGTAATCCACCCCACAGGAGAGAACAGCGCAGCGCAGGAGAAGGATGTACTGTGATCAGGCAGAGACAGCTGCTAGGGTTAAATCCATCAGATCCTTTTCCCAATCCCTGCCCTTAGTTCTCCTGTTCTGTCAGTGCACATCCGAGCCTCTGCCCTGCATCCGTCATTGCACCAGAATTCTAAGGCAGTCCTGTCTCTAAGCTTGCTACATTCCCACACTGAAAGACTCAGACCTTGGCAGAAACACAGGCACACAGAGTGTGAGAGAAGCAAGCAGAGGGAGAGAGAGCGGAAACGAGAGAGGAGAGAGAGAGAGAGAGAGAGAGAGAGAGCAAGCGATAGAATGTGCGGCGGAGAGAAAGCAGAAAAGGTGGGAGAGTGAGTGGGTGAGCATGAGACTGTGAGAGAGTGAGATAGAGAAGGGAGGGGGGAAAGGAGAGATCGCTGCTCTGAAAACTGATGCGGCTGCTTTTCTTAGAGGCTGCAGTGTGTGTGTCTGCATGTGTGTTTTCTGGTGTGTGTGTGTCTCAGAGGGGGGCGGAGGGTGGGGGGGGCGTGAATGATGCTAGTTATAAATTTCTTGAGCAGCCACACTTTTCCCTTCCTGGCCCTTTCTTCTTTGTTGACTGTCCTGATTGACAAATATGAACTGCTCAATACTTGAGCTTGTTTGTGACCAGACATGGAAGAGCAAGGAGGTTTTGAAGAAGAATAATGAAGAATGGAAAGAAGAACAGGAAGGAAGGAAGTGATGAAAGAATGAATTAAGGAAGGATGGAAGTGAGGAAGTGAGGAGGGAAGGTGGAATTTAGCAAGGAAGGAAAAGGGGAGAAAGTGAGGAAGGGGAAAGAAAATAAAAAAGTAAGGAGAACAGATCAAGGGAAGAAAAGAGCAAAGGGAAGAAAGAAATGATTGCTATGATATTAAAACCTGCAGTAGTTTAAGTGCAGTAGAGAAAGAGCAGCACATGTAAAGTAGTTCAAATCCCCCACAGACGCCCGTCTCACAGACACACCCCTGAGTGCCTGAGGGACTGCATAAGGAGAGGCTTCTGGAAGACAGATAGGGGCATACAGAGTAGTCTGTCAGAGTATGAAGACTTGATTTGAAAGTCTCGAACCAGGACACTCTGGGAGTAAAGACTGATGTTTTTGTGGGAGGAGGCTACCCAGCCTGAAACAATGATAGGAATAACATTATTCAACATCCAGTCACTTTCAATCTATTTCCACTCTGCAGCAAATACGACAACATACCAAAAGGACAAGCTCCGCTCCTGGTCCCTCCCTCTAGTTTTATATAGTTTCCTCAATATCTCAACATAATCAAATGCAAATAAGATTTATTTTATTTTTTTTACTTTCTGTGGGTTTTTATATTTACATGTAAATTCGAAGTTAAAGGGGCACTTCACCAGTGGCAAAAATGGGCTTTCAATAAAACTTGGATGCCTATGCAGTAGAAAGGTTAATTTTTTTTTTTTAAATCGGTGCTACCTAACTAGAGAAAACAAGGCTGTTATCTTCCCTTTTGCAAAATAGGTAGGAAAACTTCAACACCCATAATGTACTGGGCATGTTGTCGTCCAAGGCCACTTCTGCCAGACTACTATGGATATGCTTGACCAGAGTCAAATAGCGCCTTGCTTAATAGGAAAAAACGTCTAAGCAAACTTTTGTTTGTAATGATGTGCAAGAATTCAAAGAGTGGGAGTGAGTAATTTTTGTAGGCAGTGGCTAAAGGCTCCATTGAATCATAAATATGGAGATAACACCGCAATGGAAAATCTGAAAAACTTCTGTGTTTTTAGTCTAATTTAAAACGGGATGAATATGAATACAGTGCTCTAGGCAACAGTGCTCTACGCCCAACCTCCTGAAGCAAAGCGCTGTTGCGTACAGGTTAGCTGTTTCTATAGTGTTCCATTTTTACCATAATGCCTGATTACTGATATTGATATTGATAAAACATTATATTTTGACAAATAATTGTTTTGTTTATAACCCTCTGTCGATCTGACTGTCCATGGGCGAGGATACAGATATTTTAATATTTTTATTTTAAACAAGACAAGGATACACAATGATTTGAATGAAACTGCACAATTTACAGTCAGCCTATCTCATTCCTTTAAACACAGCAGTAAGCTATCATATGGATGGAAATTATATGCAGATGAGGATATGCATAGAAAAACAAGGTGATGTAAGCTCCATATATGGTTATTTTGGGGAAAAGACAGTGGGGATGCATGTACACACAATCTTCCTGTGCGTACATACACTTTAAGGATGTAATCTACTCAATTTTAAACATGAGGCCCCAAGGTATTTAAATTTTCTTTAAGCACCACCTACTGTCAGAGAATAAAACTACATTTTCATTCAGTCTGTCTGCCATTTTAACAGGTCTTAAATGGTTGTAGACATCATCAAGTCATTCATTTCATAAATGAATTGTCAGCATAAAACTATCACTTCAAAAAATGTTATTCCACATCTAACATCAGTGATGGAAATTGAACTTTAAGTGGAAGTAAAACACCTTACTTGTATTTTCAAGTGTTGTGCAAAGAAATGGATGAGCTTCTTTCAGCTTGTAGTTGAAACGGTTTCATTTTGTTTTTCATGTTGTCAAAGCTGCTCAGGGAAACTGTAGAGACAGGAAAAATTGTGAGGTTATTGTCACGGCAACCAGATATATTATTTGCTTAAACAAATGTGTGTGCATTCTACAATGAAGTATCTGCAAATGAACCTGCAATACTGAAGAAACAACCTTCCCTTCTCTACAGTGTCACCCTACTGAGAACCACAAACAACAGAGACAGTTAGCTAGATTGACAATGAAGCTACTTGGTATTAAGTTAGAGAAGCTAAGAACAGAAACCATGACTGATTTACTGTAGACACACCTCATGAAATCTAGATAAATCCAGACATCTTGCCATGCTAAGATATTTCATAATCGCAAAATACTGAACACACACAAACACACAATACAGAAGAAGGTTAAAGCCCTCATTCAAGCATATCCCTCTGCAAACAATCAATAACAACCTTTATAAGAACCCTTTCCTCTGAGGGGCACTAGACTGTGAACGCACACCCACCGCGAGTGTGGCCAGGGGTAGATTTGGACAGTTTAACGCTCTGACAGCACTTGATTGACGGAGGGGGTGTCTCTGCAGAAGCAGGGACAATTAAATGTGCAGTGACCTCACACAGGACCTCCTTCTAATAAGATAGGAGAGGATGAGGGAGAACATAGTGTGAAACTAAGAAAACAGGGCACATGGATGTCTTTGTTTGTCAACTGGAGAACCAAGGGGAAACAAGCGAGTGATTGACAGGGGGAGAATGAGAAAAGCAAGTACATCAGATGTGAACAAGAGATACCACCAGTGGTGCAATTCCTTGTGTGGAGGATGCAAATATTTACACCTTACATAAGACATGCCATCCTCTTCAACACTGGATGTCATGTCAATAACACATTGAGCACATCAATTCTTCACTCAGCATCACTTTAGAGATGGAACATATTGTTCACAGCACAATACTGAATGAATTCAAGCCTCAGTAAAAGGGACATGGACTGTGTAACATCTTGAGCACAATATTCCCAATGAATTGGATCTCTTTTCTTCTGCAGAGCAAATGAAACCCATACCAGTGGAATAGACATTGTAAATGACAGGACTGTCAGTATACATCTAAACATTTATTTGTGAGTTACCGCATGGATTTAAATAGCAAATGGCTCTTATAAGAGAATTATTAAACCCATCTGCAAAATAAAATGAAAGAGAGAGTCATTAAAGGAAGGCAATCCTTTGTTGGGTTAATGTCTTATTTGTCTGTGTAATTGAGTAATCACTTTCTTACTGGTCATTTCTTAATCTTTGGGTGCAGTTGACCTTGAATTGAACTGGATCCATCGTTTATTACGAGCCTTGCCAGAATAGTATAATTGCATTTAGGAGATTGGAAGACATTCCGTCTGTTCAAAGGGAAGAGTCTTTGTTGCCATTACACTTGAGACTGGACTGAGATCCACCCACATTCACACATACCCGCACATTCCATACACACGAGAAAACAGAATGCATTTTCTGTAACACACTGGTGAGAAAAGCTTTGTAAAAGCTTTACAATTTGTAAATACAACATAATGCACAAGGTTTACAATGCCCAGGCTTTGGAAATGATAAAAATTATCCTACTAATAAAAAAATTATCTGTAAAGCACCTTTCATACATAATGCATCTCAAAATGCTTAAAAATATAAAAACATAAAAATTGGAAAAACAAAACATAACATCAGTGTAACAAAATAAAAGCAAAAGTTAAAAAAGTAATTATATAGATACAGAAAAAAAAATCATTGTTAACTATAAAGATGTAATAATTAATTTGAAAAAGTATTACTAATTACTATGACTAAAGAGACTTAACATTATACTAATGAAAAGCTAACTTAAAAATGTGAGTGCTAAAAGCTTTTAAAATATTTGCACATTCCAAAGCAGCTTTACATGATCTCACAACAATAGGTTTACATTACAGTGTGCCAAAAAAAAAATCTGCATTAGAAGACCTCAAACACTAGGGGTGTGCAATATCACAATTTAAATCATGCTACACCGCACATTTTATCAGTTGCAGTTCTGGCACCCCGTCCCAACATCACGTACAATTACATCATGTACATTCACATCACCTTGCTAGTTAAGCTTTTTATTCACTCTGTTCTGTTCTGTTCTGTTCTGTTCTGGTCTGACATAAGCTTTTCGGAGCGTTCACCCGAAGCGCATGCACTCTAAAAGCCTGTCTCACAGTGTGAGTAGAGTACTGAACTAAATTCTCTTTCGTGTCTTACTGCACTTAAACTGTCAAATGCACACAAGATTTACATAAACACAGTAGTTTATGTCTTAAGTGAAAGTAAACAGTTCGGATGCATGTCAGTATATTAGAAACGTGCATTCGGTCCTAAAGGGGACCTATTATGCCTCTTTTTACAAGATAAAAAGGTGTCCCCAGAATGTGTCTGTTTCAGCTCAAAATACCCCACAGATCATTTATTATACCGTGTTGTAAATGCCCATTTTTGAGTGGAAGGAAAAACATGCTGTTTTCGTGCATTTATCTTTAAATGCAAATGAGCTGCTGCTACCCACCCCGCTTTCCAGAAGAGGGCGGAGCCTGGTGGATTTTTACCATTAGCCTATTGGGTGGTTGCGTACACACATTGCTGACACATATTTATGTTCAAACACCATGTTAAAGTGAATTTTGCACAATAGTTTGTTATAAATAACATTTATATGGGAAGTTACAATAATGACTGACAGGTGCTATGTGCAATTTTAAATACAGGTACATACATTTTGTGTGAGATTGCAATATTTAATGATTTCCTTGAAATCATTGCAATACAAAATGATGAGACTATTTCTCCACAAGTTCACGCTGTACCTTTTGCTTGGAAACCTCTTAATCAAATAGCCCTCTTAGTTAATGATGTTACAATGAGCCCGCTCGGGTGGGGAGTCCCTCTCTAATGCATCTTCAGAGAGTGCAGTTACCATGGTGGCTGTGAGTGACAGATTGTCACGGCAGCTGTAATAGATGCCTGTCACAAAGGATTACCACTCTCCTGAATTAAGAAAGAGAGATAGGAAAAGTAGCCCTTTTGAACAAGGGCTTTCCTCCTTCAGCATCAGAGCAAGGAGAGAGAGAGAGAGAGAGAGAGAGAGAGAGAGAGAGAGAGAGAGAGAGAGAGAGAGAGAGAGAGAGAGAGAGAGAGAGAGAGAGCAAGAGAAAGCACTCTGCGCAGGTTAGAAACAAGACCTTAGACTTGAAAAGTCTGGCTATTCCCGCTGAGTGTCTCACAAGCCAGAATAAACACACACCAAAATGTGTACACAATCAGATGTACAGAACAGAAACAGACATGGGTTCTCTCAAGTTGTGGTCTATGGAGAGTCTAAGAGGCCCAGCTGGTGTTGGCGAGAGCAGCGTGAAGCAAAGATGTCCAGGGAAGACATTATGGATGAGGGGACACAATCTGCTGTAGGGTTATAACAAGCACAGATCGTTTACAACCAGCAGGGGTCAGGCATTTTCATCTGAGATATAATCATCATTAATCACATAGACTGATCCTTAAAAAAAGAAAAAAGAAAAAAATTATAAATAGAGTAGAATGTTAGAAAGCCAGAAAGAATGACAGAACATAACAACAGAATGATAAACAGAGAGACAGAGAAAGAATAGAATAAATAACATACATAGAAAGAATGATAGACAAAAAGAACGATAGACAAAAAGAACGACAGAACAATGGATAGACTGAAAGAATTACAAATAGAAAGAACACCTCAACAATGGATAGACATAAATAAGGAAAGACAGAATGACAAAAATACAGAACGATAGATGGAAAGACGGAAAGAACAATATATGGAAAGACAGAAAGACCGATAGACAAAAATACAGAATGATAGACTGAAAGAAGGATAGATGGAAAGAACTATAGATGGAAAGATAGATGGATAGACATGGAAAAAACGATAGATGGAAAGACAGAAAGAACAATAGATGAAAAGACAGAATGAAAAAAATACACAACGATAGAAGTAAAGACAGAATGACAAAAATACAGATTGATAGAAGAAAAGATGGAAAAAATGAGAGATGGAAAGACTGAAAGGAAGATAGAAAGACAGAATGACAAAAATACAGAACGATAGAAGGAAAGACAGAAAGAACGATAGATGGAAAGACAGAAAAAACAATCGATGGAAAGACAGAAAGAACGATAAATGGATAGAAAAAACGATCGATGGAATGACAGAAAGAACAATTGATGAAAAGACAGAATGACAAAAATACAGAACGATAGAAGTAAAGAGAGAATGACAAAATACAGAATGATAGAAAAGACGGAACGATGGAAAGACTGAAAGAAAGGTAGATGGAAAGAACGGTAGATGGAAAGGCGGAAAGAATGATAGATGGAAAGACAGAATGACTAAAATACAGAGCAATAGACAGACAGACAGACAGACAGACAGATAGATAGAACGATAGATAGAACGATAGATGGATGGATAGATGGATAGATAGATAGATAGATAGATAGATAGATAGATAGATAGATAGATAGATAGATAGATAGATAGATAGATAGATAGATAGATAGATAGATAGATAGATAGATAGATAGATAGAACGATAGAACGATAGAACGATAGATAGATAGATAGATAGATAGATAGATAGATAGATAGATAGATAGATAGATGGATGCACACACAAGGCTCTGGTCCCAATTTTTACTCATCGGCGTGCAGCTGACCCGTATTTTTGGCCAATAGTTCTGAGGATGGATCCTCCCTAGAGAACTCGTTCATTGGGCCATAAATCCCTCTTACACTGAAAGGCAGCTCTATCACTTTCCAAGTTGGGGAAAGTCTATTTGTCTCTTCCATCCCTCCCTCTGTCCCCTCCCTTTCCCCCTCTCGTCTTCTCTCAACACTGATTTTCATTTAGATGCTGTTGACTCAGTTGGTCATACCCTCTTGTTGAATTCTCTTTGATTTAGCTCTGACACTCTCTCTGACACATCCGATGCTCCTCTAAATCTTACACTGTATGACACTGAGCCCTTTTACAGTATCACTTTTATTATCCTACTGTGCCAAACAACTCATCTATTGAAAATTCATTAGATCTTGCTTGGGAGAGAAATTGCACCATGCGAAAGAAAGCAATTGGATTTGTAAGGCTGCGTCCTCTAAAGCTTTGATGGGCTGCTGCATGTACAACTCCTTTTGGTTTCTGGGTTTACTCCCTAAAGATGACCTTACTGCCTTCTTTTTACTGATTTCAATCAAAAAGAAAGGATGAAAATAGTGCTATGTTGCACAGTTTAACAGAGAGTTCCCAGCAATGCCAATTAAATGCATAATTAATTGTGACTCAGATGCTAAATGTTTGAAATGCAAATGTCCTGCACTGTCCTGGCACTTCTGCGCCATGCATGCATGACAATATGTAGGCCTTGAAAAGGATCGTGCGTGTAAGTGCAAACAGTAGACAACTTAATGGAATCTAATTATACTTAGTGATGTTTTTGTTGATGTTTGTATAACATTCATAAAGAAATTAAATGACACAATACAAAAAGAATAGATGTGTGCTGTTATGTTTAGATAAATGAACCTTATATCTGGAAGGGGAAAGGCTTTAACTCGATCTTTCAAAAAGCTGCAACAAGAAAGAATTTTATTCATGAGAGGCTCTGAGAATCATTTCATAAACAGGAAGACAGTTTCGCAATCTAATGACCATTGTTCCCTTTTGTAAATGTTTCTGTGTGCATTGCATCCGTTCCGTTATTTCTCTGCGGAGCTGGTAAATTGTTCTTTTGTGATCATCAACTAAAGCCGCTGTAATACTCTGAGCAATGTGATTTAATATCAGTGCCATTCCGTGTGCATTAAAGAAGCCATTTATTCAATGTTCAAAGAGATGTAATTATCTTTTTATCATAGATGGAATGTGTTTTTAGTGCAGATGTAAAGGATGTAGGCCAGTAAGAGCTGTGCGTAAACCTCACCCTCCTGATCTCGAGAGGCGCTCTAGCGACTGACGCTAGAGGCAGTGTCTTTAGCGTGCTTGTTAGCGCGCCCGCCTCCCACGCCAGAGACCCCGGTTAGAATCCCGCTCGGAGCAGGTCGAGTGGGACCGGTTACACAGATACGGCTCAATGTTGCTTCACGGGCTATATGCTTGCATCATATGACTAGATCTTGTCATTGATATTCTCATGACTTAAAGCCGCATGCAAACAGGGCATTTTGATAAATAAATGTCTACAAAATGTGTGGTTCCCACCAGACGTCAAGCGAAATTAGCATTTTTTTGAAAGCAGGCCTGTTGGTTCGTGATCAGCCCCAACACGCCATCTTTGAATAGTCATTGGCAGCGGTCAACACAAACAAACAAGCATGATAGTGGCATGCCAACTTTCACTGGAATTAGTACCGGATGTAAACAAAAAGATTCGGGAACATACACGCATACCAAACTAGGGAAGGTTCATGAACACATGCCTAATTTTATAAGGGTTTTAACAAACTGATAAGTTGGGTAGCTGTTCAGGCAACCCATTGAGAAGGTCATTTTGAAAACAAGATAATCACTAAAAACAACAGGGAAACCAGTATTATTCTTGAAGAGCAGTAACTGATTATTCTCATGAATTCAAAGATGAAGCAAAAAAAATCATCCCTCGACTCCCCAGCCATTCTGCACAGCTAGAAAGCAAAGATGTATGTAAGGGGAGAGCAGGATGAGTCTGCATACTGAGTACCCTGACATCTCCAACAGAACAGACACAGCTTAATGGACCCGTGAAATCAACACTGACACTCTCAGCGTGCACCATACCTCTGAGAAGACTTCAGAATATGCTTTTGTGGTTATGCTTACCTGCTGTTAATGCAGTATAGTACAAACGTTTGTATGTACATGGTGTAAATTAATGTATGTGGTACAAGCCATCACTGAGAAATTATGCACATTCTTCACCAGTCCACCTGGAAACAAATTCACATGTGCCAAATGCCAAGTTGCTAAATTTGCCACAGTTTGCCAGGTTAGTGTTATCAAATGTCTGAAAAGCACTAAAGGTTTTGTTTTAAGCACTAAGTTGCAAGTAAACTGTAAATACACAGGCAGAACTGAATGTTCATGCTTTATTTACTGTCTGTGGAGTTATGTGCACTTTTAGACAGAAAATGTCTAATTATAAAGTCTACACGCACACTTGCCGGTAATTTATTGTTGTTTCTAATTATTGCAGCATTGACTATTTCAGAAACACCCAACCATGGCACAAAACAAATGTAGTCGCTCTAGTGTCAGTCAAAGTGAACTAGACTTAGTCAATAATTCAATGTGCCAATAGTCAAAAGTGTGGCTCCGTGAGACTAAATTCTAAATGGCTAAATCGATGGTTCTTAGACACAGTGGTGACCAAATTTGTTCATCATACAAAAGTAAACCATATTACATATTACATAATTATAATAAAGGGTAGTTAAAGATAGTTCACCCGAAAATGACAATTCTGTCATCATCCCAAGGCGTCATATACTGACGCTTTTGACATTTCGTCTACATCCAACGCACATGGCACCCTTTAGCGTCAATATGAGACGCAGATAGATATGGGCCAGAAGGCGCCTCCTAGCGGTCTAACCCTAAACCTACCCCAGACCTAAACCTACCCATAACCGAACAAAGCTATCTGCGTCTCATATTGACGCTAAAGGGTGCCATGTGCGTTGGATGTAGACGAAATGTCAAAAGTGTCAGTATATGACGCCCTAGGATGAGAATGCGTTGCATTTACTCACCCTTATGTTGTTCCAAACCTGTATGAATTTCTTTCTTCTGCTGAGCGCAAAAGAATATGTTTTAAAGAATATCGGTAACCAACCCCATTGACTTCCATTGGGGCCCATTAACTGTTTAGTTACCCATATTCGTCAAAATATCTTCTTTTGTGATCAGCAGAAGAAAGAAATTCATACAGGTTTAGAACAACTTAAGGGTGAGTAATTAGTAAATGATGACAGAATTGTATTTTTTGGGTGAATTATCCCTTTAATATACTTAAAATTAAACATTGACATTTATTAAAGTGATAGTTCACCCAAAAGAAAAAGAAAAAATTTGTAGTAATTCACATGACACAACAATTGTCCAGGCTTTCTGACAGAAGATATTTTGAAGCATTGTGCTCCACAGAAGAAAGTAAGTCATACAGGATCAAAAGGGGGTTTGATTTATTTAAATAAATAAATAAAGGAACATGTTGGAAGTCTTGACCTCTGGTCCATGCTTTTAAATGAATGAAATGTATTATATTTAGGGTCAAACCTAAAGGCCCAAATTACTATTCATAATGCAATATGCATTTCACAGTAGGCTTTTGTTACATTGTTAAAATGGAACATGTTTAAAAAAAAAAAAACCTTGACCCCGGGTTCAGGCTATTGAATAGAATTTATATAATAATAATATACTTTGAGCCTCTTTAAAATTACCCTCAATCCCATTTATTATGTTGTATGCATTTGATACTAGGCCTCTGTGTTGCTGTGAATATGCAGAATTGGCTTTGTAGTGAGGCCTTATTGTTGTTGTTGAAATTCAAAAATGTAGGAATTAGACCAATTACAAAAGCAGTGAAAATCAAAGAGAGAACAGCTGCACTTTCAAACAGAAATTAGTTACATTGTATTATGTGATTACAAACTAGAAACTATCCAAGCTGGACAACTTAATGGCTGACACATCAGCCACATCAGAAGCAGAAGCAATACTTTAATCGTTTTAAAAGAACAGAGATTAAACTAAATTAGCTCAAGCATTTTTTGGTTTAGCTTGAACTATTAAAATGAATCTTAAATGTCTTCTTTTTGTTTTAACAGACTGTCAGGTTGTTTGACAGACTGCTTTATAATGCCAAACACTGCATATAACCTTTCAGGCTAGAATACACAGGAAGAGATCAAATTTGATAGCCAAAATCAATTTAATATGTGTCTCTTTGACATTAACGTTGCCATATTCTGCAGAAATTCTGATGATGCCATGTTCTTTGAAATTACTATTGGCTGTAGCAACACCTCTACGGGAAGAGAGCAGCAATCTGAAGCCTCTTGCAGAGGTTATGTTAGAAATAACTAAGCTATCAAAAGGTAGGTATTAGTGTACTCAAAAGCAAAATGCACTTATAATGTCAAAATTGAATTATGACCAAAATTGGGTCTCTTAAGATCAGTTCTGAGACAGGCTTAGCTGTGCTCAGATTTTGAGAAAATGGAATGTGAAAATTTATAATCACAATATCAATCAAGTCAAATTTTCTCATTTCCAGTGCTGGCATAGTTACAGTGTTTTGCTTTTGTAGTGCAGTATAGGGCTGCTTTCTATGAAATAATAAGAAAGAAAAATAGGTCTATTTGGGGAGAAGGATGACAAGCTTTATGCATCTGACTTGTGGGAGGCTGAATGTTCTGCAAGCAAAGACACTGAAAGTCATATTGTAAAAAAAAAAAAAAAAACACATAAAAAAAAAGCATCAAAGAAAACCTAAGACTACTTAAAAGTGTAAGTGCCTATTTTTTTTTTAGCTTTAAAATGAAACATCCCAAATTCTGAACTGTAAGTACTGCAATAACAGAAAGCAGGAGCTGTCAAGAACTGTTCAGAGTTGCAACTTACTTCACTGCGTCTCCCTATATAGTGTCACTGTTCTCAAGCCTCTATTGAATAGAGTTTACTCCCGATTCGACCTCTACCCTGTCAACAACCATTTAATTTTTTGTAATTTTTTTGCCACACACTTCACTACACTTACCACACGCTGATCTCCAAGATATGTATATATATATATATATATATATATATAGTCATGAAACTTAACATACATGGAGAAGGAACATCACATTTACATTTAATTAATGTCCATGGAGCAGAACCCAAAGCTCAAAGTCTAGCTATGGGAGGATAAATAAATATGTGCTACTTACACAAAATAAGTCAAGTAGGCCTTATGCTGATATATGGCACAGATTTATAATATGAAGAATAGCATTTGCAAATCAAATATTCAAGCTATATACTGATTTTATACCCACGTGTTTCTTCAACTGCAGACACTTTTAGCCTGTAAGCTTTAAGGAAACGGTTAATACACACTAGTGTGATTTATCTACTAAAAATGTCCAACAGCGGATATACTAAGGCTGGGTATTGATTCTTTTGGAAATAATTCAGGTACATGTTAAATTTTTCTTAAGGAAAGACAATCTCCCTCAACTAAGCTGTAAACTATACAGGGAAAAATGAACAACAGAGCCTAAAAGATTAAATTGAATTATTATTTATTTTTTAGATATCTCTCTCATTTAAATAAAACATTGTATACAAAAAAATTAAATAACACATTAAGTAGTTTTTATATCAACTTTCAAATTATATGACTATGTTTCCACTCTAATGTGTTGAACTAAAACATTAAACAGTGGCTGTCATTAAAATATTTATTTAAGCATGCATTACATCACTAACAGGTCAAAACATAATGAATAGCACATACATTTAGCAATATGCTTCCTTCTAAAATGAATTTTCTAGCTAATTAACCAGCTATGGACATTGAATGGCTTTCCTAAAGTAAATGTGACATTATGTGACATGTTGTTTACAAGCTGTTTTGTTTGGTGTGGTAGAAATGACATCATAGCTGTAAGACATTAACAATTTAAACTATAGCTGCAAGCAGCAATTATCAGGGCCAAGTACAAAAAGCACAATGAGTTATGCAAGTGTAACCCCTCCGGTCCTACTTGCCCCACTCCAAGTGGGACTCGAACTGGGGTCACAGACATGGGAGGCGGGAACGCTAATGAGGACGTCAGTCGCCGGCGCGCCTCTTGTGATCAGGGGAGTGAGGTTTACCTGCACAGCTCACACTAGCTTCCTTACTCCCATCTGGGTCACGGCACCAATGTAACCTCTCCAGTCCTACTCGCCCTACTCAGAGCGCACGGGCGCGCTAACATGGACACTAAAGACTGCAGTGGGTGTTTGAATCGAGATCACAATATTCTAACGATTAATCGTGCTGCTGTACTTGTGACCCACCAGTGAGAACCGCTGTGCCAAATGATGTACTGCAGGTGAGGATGCTTTGTGCTCTGATCCATTTACACTGGCACAAATGTCTAGAAAAAATCCTGACAAACAACTTTAGATAGATATTCTTGCAAACCCATGAGCATAACCTCTGAGACTAAGTACACAGACCCAAAGGACATGAGGACACACCAGTCCTATGTTGTGCAGTATACACACAAACACAACAACACAGCTCCTTTGTCTCCCTCTCTCTCTGTATCTGTCTCAGACGTCCCAGTGACTGAATGTGCTGGCGTTATTAGATTAGAATGTGATTCAAATTGGCATTTCACACATGCACGTCCCTGCAGGCCCACAACACAGCCGCAGGAGTGTGCATCCCTAGTGTTTGTCACACTTCTACCACGAACATAAACTCACACACACATCAGCAGCACCATTACACACAGAAACACACAAACATATGTCACAAATCTTAAATCCTTAATGTTAACAAGGCGACCACTCTCCCTGCTGCCTCTGTGGCCTGTGCTACTGAGAGATACAGGACATAAAGCCTCACTGATGAACTGGATTAAATGAGACAGAGTTTCACACAAGCATCATTGAAAAGGATTTGATTTTTTGGCATAGTTGTTTACAGCTGTGACAGAAAAAGACTACAGAAGCGCTAGCCAAAATTAACCCCAAACGCTACCTTGAGAGGCCGCCACTCCTGGATGAAAGAGGTACAATTTGAATCACAGTGAGATGAATGTGTTAAATAATACAGCAGATCATGATGGAGAACTGTATAAATGAATAAAATGCAACGCTGAGTGCTGAGAGTAGTGTCTGTAAAATCTGTCACCTGTAATGAGGCACTGAATTACAGTTTAGGCAATAGCAGCTGCATGTACTTACACCAATGGGCAAAAGGATAATCTTTCTACAAATAAGAAACCGTATTTTACTATTAACAGCGGACTTAGCAGTCTAACTGTTTTTAATGTTTTTTAGTTTTTTTGGCTCATTTAGATCTGGTTGAATGTCAAAGTTACTCAAAAATAAAAATACTCCTCCGAAACATAAGTCTCTGTATAAAATAGTGGTACCATCCCTTTCTGAGGGACACACACAAAAAAAAACATGAGAAACTCTCCATGTAACGCGTGGCGTAATCACATCTAGGTGGGTCTTCTGTCACAGATTGTGTTGTAGAACGCACACAAACATGATGATGAATGCAAAAGGCAGTATTTAATAAATCCATAGGCAATAATCCACACAAAGAGAACAGCATACAACACATCTAACACAAACAAGACCTGACAGCACTGAACAGAAACAGTAGAACTTAAGTATACATGCAAATAAGGATAATTAATGACACACCTGAACTGAATGACAAAATCAGATTAACAACCATGACAACAAACTCAACAGGGGAAAAGTGCAAAGAGAGTGTAACTGAGAGTAACTGAGTGAGATTGTGACAGCTAGGTGCATAGGCCACAGTAATCCAAAACAGCAAAAATTGCACACAATAAAGGCCTGCACACTTTAAGTATAAAAGAAGGTTACTCTAAATGTAGAAGTTCTGCAAAGAATCTTACACATCTTAGATGCTATAATTTGGTTTTAACATTTGGACAAGTATTTAAAAGCAATTTATTTTGATTTATTTAAACTCTGCAGTCACTCTCAAGAGTTCATCTTTAATGATGCCTGGCCTTCATTTGTTTAGGATCTCTGATCAGATTCATTCTTGCAGCCTCATCTCATTTCAAAATGTTACTTGCATAATGCTGGAAATTAGGGTTGGGCGGTATTACGGTAATATCGGATACCGCGGGATCTTAAAATAGCACCGGTATCAGTTTCAATACCGTCATTACCGGCACTTATATAGCCTATAATATATATAATTTATTTATTGCCTAAAAAATGCTTATGTGTGGTTGCAGTTTGGCAATATTTTTGGTTCCAACCAAATGAGAAGGGAGAGGCGGTAAATACTGACGAGGCAATTTGTAAATTGTGCAATAAAAAGGTGACCGCGAGAGATGTAAACACCTCTAACCTAATGTCGCATCTCCGAAACAACCCCCATTCACTGCTGCCAGGATGCATTTTGTTCTCGAGTTCATTAAATAAGCGCATTAAGTTTCGTATTTGTTAAAATATTATAATGTTATTTTTTCCATCTTTGTTGATTATGAAAAGTGAACGGCACAAATAAGATGGGATGCATCGGGAGTCAGACGATTTGACCACTTCAATAAATTTCGTTTTGTAAAAGCTCTTTAAAACGAATTTCGTTTTGTTGTTTCTTAATTTTAATACATTTTTCATCAACCAATTTCCTGGATAATCATGACATGATGGGCATGCCGCGGTCACTTGCATTGAAATCTCATAAATTAACCGAAACTCAGTGTATGCTATGCCTCACAGACATGACAACTATATATAAATAAAGCTTGAAATTTCTTTAAACGAAACAATTAAAAACGAAAGAAATAGGCTACTCACTGATTAGGCTAAGTAATCCATGATGTGCATTTCTCTCTAGGCGCGTTCATACGGAGATGCGATCGTCAATTTCATTAAACGAAACAATTCAAAACGAAAGAAATATAGTCTGATTAATCAATGGTGTGCATTTCTCTCTATAGCGTTCACTACAGAGATGGCGATCGTCAATTTCTTTAAACGAAACAATTCAAAACGAAAAGAAAAAGGCCACTCTGATTGTGTAATGATGTGCATTTCTCACTACAGAGATTGCGATCGTCAACTTCCATCTTTGCAGAAAAGTTTTATTAATAAAAATCAATGGACACGCGTCACCGGATTACAAAGGCACTTCTTGCTTGTTGCACGCACACAGATATTATGTTGAATAATGCGGGCTCGGGCTCATAATAACAGTTAATGCCGTCGGCCGGACTCAGACACAGCGTGCACGGGTTGGGCTTGGTTTTTTTTTTTGCCCGATCTGGCATTCAGTTTCTGAATGGTGTAGGCACAAGCCAACAGTTTGGTGACGCCGTCTGAGCCCATTATGTCATAATTTTTAATTAGTCACGGTAATACCGTATACCCCGGTAAAATAGGGAGGAGGTTTGACGGTATCAAAATTCGAATACCGCCCAAGCCTACTGGAAATATTTGTTTAAATAGACTTAGTGGTAAAATTGACAGTCACTGTTGCTAAAATGTAAATAATAGAACTGTCACGCGCTGGTTTGGCTTGATAATCCACAAAATGCTTGACACAGAAGAAGGATGAAATTACATTTAATAAACACCAGGAGCGATACAGAGAAACACCAGGAAACTTCAACACAAGACAATTAAACAGAATATAACTGAGGCTATGATGATCACACTGTCAGTCCAAATCTGATTATTTCTCAATCCGATTGGAATCTCACCTAAAATAATTGACTGTCCACTTTGTGTATCGCAACTGTTCAGATCCGATTTGTGTGTTCCGTGGCGCTCTTTGGTTTTCTATATCTGCATTGGTTTCTATGGCACTGGCATTGCATTGGTAGATATACGCCTGAAAATAACAACAACCGCAACATGGAGGGATTTGCAATGCAGATGTTGTCTTATTTACATGACATTATAGGAGACTGGTATGTGCGGCTTTATTCTGTACTGTCGTCTCCGCCGGTTTTCACAACATGTCTCCATAATATTGTAATTTTCTGCGTGTCCAGCATTTTTGCAACAACACAACCTTGTTTCTGCAGCGATGTTCAGCATGTTTCCTATAACAATGTCTGATGTTTACGTTTTACATGTCGTGAGAAAGTCACATAAACCACGCAGAATCCGATCAGAGCACTCAGATTGAAACCGATTTCCAGAAATGCAATTTGAACAGGATTTCAAACCACATATGAATGTAGCTGAGCTTATAGTATGAAGCATAGTAGAGAGGGCAATGGACATCCCGTTTGTCATTTTCGAAAAATACGATTTTGCCAGTAGTGATGATCTAAAACCCGCACTTTAAATCATTATCATACCAGTCTGAAAGGTATAGTTTACTTTGGGTGAACACGTGCTATAATTCCTTACATAAAATCTGCATGTAACTGAGAGAACAGGCTGAAACAAACAGCACTATTTGTCTCCTAAGTCCTCAGTCTCATACTGTCCAATGTCAGCCTTCCCAAAAACCATGCACGCCAGCCCTTCTGACTCAGCCATTGCTCAACCACGTCCCAGAATTTCAACATCCTGACGCAGGAGCATAGAAGCCAAACACTCACAGGGCATCAAATGTGTGACACTGCAGAGCTCTGATTTAAAGTCACAGCTTACCTCTGTGATGGAGGCTTATAGTACAGAGCGAGAGATTTCGACGAGAAATACTAGAGTCCCTGAGAAACAACTCTGAACACCACATCCATGACCTGCCCAGCTCCTACCGAGATCCCTCAGGAGTCAACTCCCTGCGTATGTATTTATTCTGTGTCCCAGATTTGGAGAAACTCTGACTACTAGACCACCATCACATTTGCATGCATGTGGACACAAGGCCTGTGTTTGAAATGGACTATTTCACTATTCCCTGCATTACTCCACTAATATAGTCCACTTGAAGGGGTGAAACGAGTGAATTCGGACACTGAGTGTGTGGTATGGGCTACCGCTTTTGAATGGATAGTGGCTGCTCCAGTAGAAATGAAAAGATTTAACTTGAACTCTATCATGGAAACTAGCATGTATAAGCCTTAATTAAACAATTTAATAATCAGTTAAAAAGGAATTTATACCTGTATGATATTACGCTGTACCCACATTAGACCAGTGGTTTTGGAAAATGGATGGATGGATGATTCAGCTGTGGGCGTCATCTTCTGGTGAGGCACGGGAATTATTTTGGCACAACCGTCACAGTGCATTATGGGTATTCTCTAGCCGTTGAACGTACATGGGTTGTACACTCGTTATTGTGTATTGTGTATTGTGCACTCGATAACGTCCACTATGGTTTCGGACACCACTACAAATGGCTATCCCCTCAAATAGTGCCCTATTTAAGGGTATAGGGGTGATTTCAGACACAGGTTTCATCCAACTAGAAGGTTATAAAATGTTAACTTTACATGAATATAATTGCTTTAAGTTGACTATTATACTAAAAATGAAAAGTGTATAATATGAGAATTCATTATGCATTCATCAAGCACTTATAATTGTAATTTCATTTTGATTAACTGTTTTAATCACTTAACCACTTGCTTTAATTTTACTTCCTGCACTTCTAAATATCTATTTAAAAATCTAAATAAGATGTCTAAATGAATCAGAATCCACCAAAAGTGCTTTCACACTAGCACTATACGCGGCTGCAGCTTGATGACGCAAGAGTAGCTTGGTTCGGACCCAAATAATATAGCGTGAACAGAAACCAACGGGGCAAGGTGGAGCAATCGAAATCTGGTTTGGACCAAGCAATCAAACCAAGTGTGAATGAACCCTAAATTATAAAATAATTATTGTTTGGTTTACCAAACCAGTGTTATTTTGGTATTATGTATATACGATTGATTTTATTATTTCAATTTAACTTTAACATCTTACATTTATATTTAATTTCAGCTTTATTTTAATTAATGGAAACCATTTTAATAGCTTTAGTATCTAATTGAGAATCAATTCAAATTCAGAAATCAATATTTTCAACTCAGCCCTAGTGTAGAATATATTTTAATATAAAAATATTCTGAGTTATTCAAAGAAAGTAGTCTTTGAATAACTGCAAACAAACATCAGATATATCAGGGCTCGGGGGCAAGTGGCTCCCTGTGGCAATATAAATGTCAGAACACAGCAGAGAGTATACGCCTACTAAAAACAAAGGGTGTTTGAGCACAACTGTTTATACTTCACACATATAGATGAAGTGCAATGAAATAATACTGACTTGCATTGAGTTCATGAAGTTCCTGAGGTCTTGATCTGTATACCCTAATGGGGGGATAAAAGGAAACTCTTCAAAAGATTCACACGCAAGACTCTGCTCTTATGTCTAACTTAGCTGCATATGCCTGACAGGTATAGACAGCTCAAAACTGAGAGTCCAAAACTGTCTAAAACCAATGCCCCTTTCGGGTTACTGCTGAATTGAAAAAGACTTCAAACTGAACACTAAGAAAATTTCACTCAAAGCTCAGACAATATGGCAAGACATTTAAACAATGAGTTTGAGAAGAAAATTATTGTTGTGTAAACCAATATGATCTTTACTATCAAATAAAGACGAAAAAAAAAAACTAATTAGCAAATTGAGAAATCTGTTGAAATGAGTCAGTCACCTAGCTTTTTGAGTTTTAATAACCGTCTCTCATTTAATTTAACTTTTCTCCCCTCACTGAAAATCGCTACTATTACCATGAGTGCTGTGTTAGTAGCAGAATGAGTCGTGCACCACTGCAGTCGGTACAGCACATATTATGCTAATTGCATACTGTGTGTGAGAGAGCCAGTGAGTGGACCCACCTGTGATAACACTGATGTTAATAAGTTTTGTACTCAATGACAAAGTAAAACAGTCTTTCATGAAATAATCTTATGTGATTTCTGTCATTTAGCTTTTTATCTTTCATACATGCACAAATTAGCAATATGGCTAAATCATTACACTTACGGCTGCTGTCTAACCAAAGCGCAAAAAAAGTATTTTCTCATCTTTTATCTTTTATGTTTAGTCTTAATGTGTTTACTGTAGTAGTCAATGCAGTTAATACGAAAACCCAAAGCATGCAATAGCTGGGAAACATTAAGAAGATTTTTCTCTAGCATCATAAACACTGCCTATACTCTATGAGAGCGGCCATACATGCAGAATTAATGTAGGACAGAAGCATGAAGGTTTCCCTTGAGAATTCATGTTTCATCTGCTGAATGAAAATTGAGGTTTCATCTTTCATCTGTGTTTTGGTGTTGCAGAAAATTCTTGCACTGAAAATGACTAAATTATGAGTCTCAAGCACTGAATACACTTGATGAAACCCATCCAGCCATTGTGATTCTCAATTTAAAATCCACAAAAACTGAAAGCCTTATGAAAGAGTCTGAATACAAATGATCTCCACACAATATTGTTCAGCTCATGAAACAAAGCCATGTGTGGTATACAAAGGCGTAGGTTTTAACATTGCTTGGAACATATTAAAATCAAATCAAACTATACAGATACACCATGTTTTCACCTACACAGTGAAACAGCCTTTTGAGGTTGGTTCTTGTTTAGAAAAAGATTTTATATTTATATATGACATTAGTACTGTAAAAAACTTATTGTTACACTGTAATAAACTTATTATTACACTATATGTACTATATGTTATTATTACACTATAAATGTATATTTAAACTGTAATTACATTTTATTGTAATTATACATTTGTTACAGTGCATTATACATTTGTTACAGTGTAATTATATCCTTATTACAGTGTAATATTATGTTTATTACAGTGTAATAATACATTTTTCAAAGTGTACTAATACATTTGTTACAGTGTTATTATTTGTTCATTACAGTGTAATAATATGTTTGTTACAGTGTATTATACATCTGTTACAGGGTACTTATACATTTTATTGTAATTATACATTATTATGTTACAGTGTAATTATACATTTTATCGCAATATACATTTGTTACAGTGTAATTATAAAAAAAGTAACTATACAGATTTAGGTAGCACTTTATTTTACAGTGTAGCTTTGCTTAATGCTTTTCTTAGTTAACGTTACTCTAACAGCGTTCTCTCTTTTCCCACAGCATTTTTCTACGATGACCACCGGAAAATAAAGTTATAAGGTAAGCTGTGGCCTTAATGTGGGTATTATGACAGTTATGATCAACTAGATGATTTGGGCAAAGGTGGAATAAATTAATCTCAAATTAGTAACGTCAGCTGGGCCTCGTCCATAATTTTCTGCCGTGTGTGTGAAACGGAGCAGCCGTTGTCTGTCTCGTCAACAGAAAAAATAAAGTGCAACTGCAAAACAACTGAATTTTATTATAAAAAATATATAGGAAAATAAATGTGTTTATCACTGAATTAGTGGAGCTTCGTTAGCTGTGCTATTCTAAAGTAAAACAGGTCGACATCTGGAGATATTAGGAGCCATTTTGTCTGTGAACGGATAATAATTCTAGGAGGAAGAGTAACGTTACAAGCAGAAACAGCCACAGGGAGATGGACTGGCAACAGGCTCTTACTCCATCCTCTGCAAACAGTGTAAATGATGTAAATTGTTGTGTGCAAATTCTTTGCCTGGGTAAATCACACACATCTACTTTGTTGCAGGACTATTCTTGACTGTGTGTTTGTGATGTAAATGTTTTTCAGTTGCTGTTATTTAAATGGTTGCTGTTTAACTGAATCCAAGTAATGTCACCATGTTAAAACTGAGCTAACTTCAGTTTTGCTCAGCACTGAAGGTGATGACTGGGAACTGAAACCTTTTTAATCCCACTTGAATTAAACTAACATCTTTCTTCTCTGTCTTTTTGTTTAATAGGTGCTTCTTGGGCATCAACCCAGAGACAGGTACAAAATCAAAGAGGCAGAGAGGACACATAAACCAGCAAGTCTGTACACTGATCAGGAAGCTCATTGACTTTGAATGGATGTCAGTCTAATGTAAGTTGTGTTCGAAACAACGAAGCACTGTCTCTGTTTTAAGCTAGAATTAGTTATGCAGTAAGATGTTTACTTAAGCTATTGAAGGGTTAGTTCACCCAAAAATGTAAAGTCTGTCATTAATTACACTGATCAACATGATGTTCCAAACACATAAGAATTTTGTTCAACACAAATTAAGATAATTTTAAGAAGTCCGAGAGCTTTCTGATCCCGCTTATAGACTGCAATGTTACAACCGCTTTCAAACCCCAGAAAGGTAGTAAAAACATTGTTAAAATAGTCCACGTGACTACAGTGGTTCAACCTTATTGCTATGATGCGACGAGAATACTTTTTGTGCGTTTTCTTTTATTTTTATTTTCGCACTATTAAGTATTTTTGCATCGCTTCATAACATTAAAGGGATACTTCACCTCTGGGAAGATGAATGTGTATTTAAAATAGGTCATTTAAGTAGAAGAAATGTGAAGACATTTTTGAATTTGGAGCTTTCTAGACTGAGAAAAGCCAGAAAATGTATTGTTGGCTTATGTGGATGAAAGACAACAACTCCCAGAATGCACTTGTTTCGCTGCCTTAGGAGGCCACGCCTACCGGTAAGAGTGCGCAGTTGTAAACAACAAAGCTAGCCTACGTGATGAGTTTGCGAGGGATTTAGAGATCGTCCAAAATGTCCGGGATTCTGCTTTTGCGTTCTACAGTCGCCATTCATCATGTTTACTGTGGCGAGCAGGACGAGGCTGACGGCCGCGGGAGAACAGCGCGAGGCCGGTGGCGTGATTACTGAGACGCGCCGGGTCTCGCATCTCTCACGGAGGAGCGGGAATTTTTCTTAGCAATGGTAAAACGCACATCAAACGATCACTTGTTTAGCGTTCATGTAAACACTACATTCAAATTCACCAATCGGAATGAATTCAGTTAGATTGAAAGGTGTGCATGTAAACAATGAATGGCGACCGCAGAAAGCAAAAGCTGAATCCCGGACATTTTGAACGATCTCGCCCGCCGGACAAGTCCGGGAAAAGGAGGATGGTTACTTACTCAGCTTTCTCCTACTATTCAGCTTTCTCCACAGAACAAGAGCCTGCTAGCTTAGCTTCCAAAGAAAGACTGACTGTGTGTACATTCTGTGAGTGAGATCCCACCCTGTATGGGCGGGCTGAAAACATGCGGAACAACGCCTTCTACTGCCTGTAGCTAGTCTTTAGCCTCTGTCCAGAAAATCCTCCGATGACGCAAAATGACGATTTTTGCGTCATCGGAGGATTTTTTCCAGACACAAAATACATAAATCTCTTGTCTCAGGGGGATATGAGGGTGGAAAGCATGGTAATTCGAAAATACTACAGGTTTTCTACTAATACAAAGCTTAATGCTAAATCCTGAAGTAACCCTTTAAGGTTGAACCACTGTAGTCACATGGACTATTCTAACCATCTTCACTACCTTTCCGGGCCTTGAAAGTGGTAATAAAATTCCTGTCCATGGAGGAGTCAGAACAAATCTAAATTTGTGTTCAAAAGATGAACGAAGGGCTGACGTGTTTGGAATGAGGGTGGGTTTTTGGGTAAACTATCCCTTTAATCTGTTCTACGAGTTTAGACAGACTGCAAAATGTGTAAAATTCATTGTTCTTACGTTTATTTGAATTAAACATGCCTTTTCAATGTTATAGGTTATTGATGGGTTAGAATAAAAACGTAAAATTTACATTACTTTACAATAGTTTTAAGTGTAAATTTACATCACATTACTGGCTACTGAGTTTCATTACTATGTACGCATGTCATGTAATTTTTGCTTAACCTCAGTCATATTACTTGAGTCCTGTTACTCATGAAAAATAACAGGACTGAGCAAAAGTAACAGGAGTGAGTAGAGTCCTCTGGTTTGTTGATTTAATATTAATTGATAGTACTATTCACATGATTTATCTGATTTATCATGAGTTTCACCATTGTCATTTCTTAAATTGTAGACATTTTAGGATTAGTTTTACAATGCGAGTACCATACTTACAGGTAGCCAGTCCACCACAGAGTAACTTAAACTTTTTGTCTTTCTTATCTTTTGTAGATAGTGGACAGAACCCATACTATGCAGGTGCCAACTGCAAGGGAAGGAGTGAGACACCTGCAACCCTCTCTTTTCCCAACTTTTTGTCTTTTCTTCCCTCTCTCACTCTCTCGTATCTCTCTCCTTCTTTCTCTTTTCAGCTCCTACGTTGTGAAGTACCATTATCACATAGTAAACACATGCACACACATATTGACACACATTCCTGTTACCCAGTGTTCATTCCTGTTACCCAGTGTTTATTCCTGTTATTAAATTGTATTTTTCAAGTACCATTATCACATAGTAAACACATGCACACACATATTGACAGACATTCATGTTACCCAGTGTTCATTCATGTTACCCAGTGTTCATTCATGTTACCCAGTGTTTATTCCTGTTATTAAAATGTATTTTTCTTCTAAAAAATAAAAGTTAAACCATTGTTTTTATCAGTTTTGTTTGGTCCATCATTTATGCTAAATCACAGTAATGTATAGACATTCAGTTAAATACAGTAATTCTACAGCAGCTTACTGCTAAATTACAATAATACGATAGACTAACTGTAAATGCACAGTAAAATACAGTAATTCTACAGCAGCTTACTGCTAAATCACAGTAATATGACGCATAATTATTGTGAAGTCACAGTAAACAGCTGTCATTTCACAATTATTTACTGTAAAAATGATACGGTAACTTACTGTGAAAGTCATGCAACTGGTAACCTGCAATTTATTGTAAATTTACAGTGAAATAATTAACAGTACTCAGTAGTTAAATATATGATTATATTATCATATATATAATATATGATATATGATTGTCACTCACAAGTCATCAACTAACCGCTTACGTTTCTGTGGTAAGTTGTAACCTACAGCTCCTGCACTGGGATTCAAGCAGCTGCAGATTGTTTAAAGTAATGGCAAAAATCATTTTAGAACAGCAGCGAAAAGTAGGCTATATAAACTTTAATATATCCTTTTATTGAAACAGGTGCTTTGCTGTGCAAAGAGACATTTCGAAACATTTCACCCGCTGGCCGCTGGTACTATCACTTTTGCCGCAGAGACCCTTTATGTCCTATAAATGTGTCGTATTTTTGATAATCCGCGCAGATTTCAGTTGACGATTTTGTTACATGCAAGTAAGTCCTTAACCAAATCCTAATCCTACCCTAACCCTATAGTGAGTACATGTAGTTACTTATTACTCAGTACTTAAATATATGATTACACTAACAATGACACCTTAAATAAAGTGTAACCCAGATTTATTGTAATAATACATTTGTTACAGTGTAATTATACGTTTATTACAGTGTAATGATTTGTCAGGGTGTAATAATATGTTTGTTACAGTGTTATTATCTGTTTATTGCAGTGTAATAAGTTTGCTACTAGGGTTGATGATTAAAAACAAATATATCGGCGCAATGTATGATTTCAATCCGTGTTATTTGTTATAGTGGAACTATTTTTTCAGATACCTCACAACCGCGTATAAACTTCCGCTCGATATTTGAGTCTGAAGCGCAGTAATATCAACGAGCAATGAGTCCTCCAACAGAAATCAATGGGATTTTACAAAATGCCAAATAAAACACAACAGAAACTGTATTTCGCTACGCTACTTGCTTTGGAACATCAACGAACATCACTAACCACTCGGTGAGTTGCACAGTTTTGAAAACGAACGTTAAGGGTTGTTTTAAGGACATGTTCGTGCATGCCTATAGCCAGCCACTCTGAAGCGGTCAAAGGCGATTCTAAACGAGTCAAAAAGTCGAGACAGGACCCATCGTCAAAATTTCTGTGTCCACCACTCAAAGTGCTAAATACCGAAATTATCCTTTAACGTAATTATACATTTGTTGCAATGTAATGTTTGAAACACTGTAATTTTACATTTTGTAATTATACATTTTATTGTAATAAGACTTGTTGCAGTGTAATTATACATTTTATCACAATTATACATTTGTTACAGTTTCTATTTAAAAGTGTAATATATAATAATTATACATTTGTTAGTGTAATAACATGTTTGTTACAGTGTAATTATACATTTGTATTGTAAATATACATTTGTTAGTTTAATTATGTTTATTACAATGTAATAAAACACTTGTTAGTCTAATATATTTTTCACAGTGTAATATAATTATAAAAATGTAATAATACATTTGTTACAGTGCAATTATACATTTTAATTGTAATTATAAATTGAATTGTAATACATTTGTTACAATGTAATAATACATTTGTCACAATGTAATATGTTTATTACAGTGTAATAATACATTTGTTACAGTGTAATAATATTTTTTTACATTGTAATTATCCATTTTTACAGTGTAATTAGACTTATTTACAGTGTAATTAGACATTTGCTACAATGTAATAAGACATTATTACCACAATGTAATAAGACATTATTGTAAAAAAAAAAATATATATATATATATATATATATATATTTTTTTTTTTTACAGTGTAATTATTAGAGATACACTGATGTATCAGCCAATAATCTGTATAGGCTGATTAAAGCTAAAATGTACACTATCGGCTGATCGACTAACAGTCGATGATCAGTGCCGATTATGTTCTGTCAATCAAAAGGGTGCAGAAAAAAACGTGTCAGACTGCAACTCATACTGTGTGTGAAGAAAATATCTCCTGTGTTGAATTTAGGGCAAGTTAAAGTGACAATCATGTTTTAACAGTTAAAAAATAGCGAAGTTAATGCAGGCTTTATTTGACCCTTTGAATCACCCATAGTTCAAGCCAGAGTTGCCAGATCTGCATATTTTCCCTACATCAAAGATTGTGCTCTGTTACTTCTGATAAGAAACAGACATATCCAGTCATAGCGCTAAGAAGGCATTGCCTCCTCTTATGCGACTTATCACCATTCATTCCACCGCTTAACTAAGCTTAACCATACTCTCAAGGCTCTGTTAAAAGTCAATGGGCTCAGGGGGAGGCACGAGACATGCGGACTCCTGCTGTAACGTAACCTGCTGGTGTCATTGTTGGACAGTGTTACTTTAGAAAAACAAGTGATTTATACACTTTTTAAGGTCATATTTTGGTAATATTTGCATTGTTTTAGTTTTGTAATATGGATTATTTTCCCATCCAATTTTTCAAGGAGGCACTGCCTCCCTTGCCTCCTCAGAGGAAATGCCCGTCTCACACATTTCTATAGACTATTCAAAGCTCCAGAGCACACAAAGATGCGCAACACAGCCTGTGGGAGGACAAACAATGACTGTTTTTACCCGCACTGTATGCAGGCCTGCTGTCTTTGTTATTCTGTTTACTGTTCACAAATGCAGTGATTCACTATTAGCAAATAACTGTCTAACAGATAACAGTAACAGATATATGTCTCTCAGTACATTCCTTACATATGCTAACATTGATTGGAGAAAAAAAAAACAGCAGGGTGGTGGTCAATGCGGCAGAACAAGTGACTAAATCAATTCAAGTTCCCTCTCCCAAATGTAAAAGCTAGCTTTTAGAGAATCCCTGAGAATGATATTGTATCATTCACTCACTTTCAGTTCAAATATACCTCAGTGCTCAGTCAATGTGCTCTCCAGCTCATGTGGAGATGATCGACTTTACTTTCTTCAAGGGTGAAGCACTCTTTTAGCTTCTACTACTTAAAAAGGCAAGCTTTCATAAAATGCATTGCCATCCTCAGAGCATCACAAGCACTGTTTATTGATGTCTTATCTCAACTGAGGCTGCTGTGTGTAGAACATTTAAAATCAAGTTTTCTAATTTGCTGTTTTTTTTATTTATTATCATACCAATTGCATCTCGGAAATAATTACATCTCAGTAATTAAAAAACACATTACAAACAATCATTAAGACATTAAAAACAATCCTTAAGAAGAGTGTGTGTGTGTGTGTGTGTGTGTGTGTGTGTGTGTGTGTGTGTGTGTGTGTGTGTGTGTGTGTGTGTGTGTGTGTGTGTGTGTGTGTGTGTGTGTGTGTGTGTGTGTGTGTGTGTGTGTTTGTTTACCTACTTAACCATATTTTGGGGATAAATTTGTACCCAGAAATACATTTGGGGATGTGCTTTAAAAAAGTTGTGATAAAAAAAAGTTTTATTTGAAATATAAATGCTTAGAACATTTTACAATAATATCCTATTAGTTTTATATCCCAATAATATCCCATTAGTTACATTGTTAGTTAATGTTAACTCAGGTCCATTAAATAATATTCACGAGATCACACTTACAAATAATCCGAGTAAAAGAGTATGCATATTCGGCATGCTGTCCGGGGGAGGGCTCCGAGCTCAGACCCAGAGTACTACCCCATATCCCTGGCTGGGATAGGAACTAGCCGAGAGTGAGGAGTCGGGGTGGCGGAGGGATGCAGAAAAGACTGTCGAGGAACAGAGGTGAGTCAGCTATACATATAGGCCTCCAATCGTACGGATTGGAAAGATCATTTGAATGTGCCCCATTGCTTTTAAGGGCCAAAATTGAGAAATGCCCTCACAAATACTATGAAACAAGTATAAATAAATATATATATAAAAACATTTGAAGTGGTACAAACTGTTCGAAATGCTCATAAATCTGCCAAGTCATGTTTTGCTTCAAATCTAAAGCTTCATTCACACTGACATTGATTAAATAGCTGAAAGTCTGTTCTTTTGGTTTTCAGGCATTCCTACTTTTTCACAGTACCCAACTATATCACATTAGTGCTCATTTGTAGCACCAGCACTCTGAAAAGCAAATGAAAAGCTAATAATAAAAAAATCATAAAAATGTAATATTAAAAAAAAAAATCAACAAAATTGATTAAAATATAAACATTAAATATTATATTTGCTTGTCTACATATCAAATGATCATTAACCAACAATGGAGAACCATGAATATGCAAATGTGTTGTTAAATAATTGGAAATATCAGGAGGTACTTAGAAAATGTCTGGCTGACAAAAAGTTTGAGAATCCCTGTCTTAGTATGACAATCATTGCATCCCTGAGAATTCTTCAGGTTTCAAAAGTTTGTATGCGTGCATGTATATAACAGCAATAAACAAGCTACAGTTAGTCCAAAATGCAGCTGCTAGAGTTCTTACTAGGTCAAGAAAATATGATCATATAACACCAATTCTATCATCTCTACATTGGTTACCTATTAAGTTCCGTATCAATTACAAAGTATTACTACTGACCTATAAAGCCCTACATGGTTTAGCTCCTGGGTATTTAACGGAACTTGTATCGCCCTACAATCCATCGCGCTCTTTAAGATCACAAAATTTGAGGCTTCTGGTCATGGATATCTAAGTCCACTAAAGGAGGGAGGGCGTTTTCACATTTAGCTCCTAAACTCTGGAATGGCCTTCCTGATATTGTTCGAGGCTCAGACTCGCTGTCCCAGTTTAAAACTAGATTAAAGACGCCTCTCTTTAGCCAAGCATTCACATAATACTTACCTTTTATACTACAGTTGAATCAGATCGAATGCATTAATATTATGAACAGCAGCTATGCTAATTATTTCCCATCTGCTTTTCTGTTATCTATGGTAAATAGAGTTCGTCAGCTCCAGTTTGTATCCAGCCTCTCATAGAAACTTCAAATGCCCCAACACCCGTGAAGAGACGACTCGACGCCTGTGAAGAGACGACTCAACGCTGGCGATATGTTATGCCCTAAATTAATACATGATTAACTAACTGTATTTTTCTATGTACATTTCTGAAATGCACTTTCTGTAAAGCTGCTTTGAAACAATATGTATTGTGAAAAGCGCTATACAAATACATTTTAATTGAATTGAATTGAATGTAGGGGAGGGTTAGATGTAGAGACTTGTTCTCCAGAGTGAATACATCCTTTCAGTTAGAGGGTCATTTAAACCATATGGTACCCTCGATGGTACAGATGTCATTGTTTTTGTAGTTGGGCACTTTGGGACACAGAGAATATTTCCCCTAAATGATTATCTTCCAAAACAACAAAGTAAACAAGGCTTGACTTTTGAGCATCTCTATTTGGATAAGTAGACCCTGAATGTAAATCTGCGTTCACACTTCGTCGTAATAACCGTAACGATTCTGAACTGTAAAAAGCCTTCACGTGCTTGCAGAACTTGTAATTACAAGTAAACTCATAATTTTCTGAGAGCTATGGCTTGTACCATGTGGGCGTGTACCACCTGATCACTGCAAATTAAAGGTGTGTTCGACTTGAAGCTGTGCTGTGCAGACCGATCGGTGTATGACATCAAAGTTCCGCAAGAGTGATTCGAAAGCATTTATTTACAACATGGCATAAATGCAGCCCAACATTACCAAACAACAGAGATTTCATGATCATCTTAAGCATGTGCTTAAAGCTATTGATAGCTGCAGTCTTTAATCTTTATTTAAAGGTACACGTTTATGTCATCTTGGAAATCAAGAAGCAGGAATACAGCTATTTTTTAATGATCTTTTAGTCGCATTATTCATTTCAGAAGGGTCAATTACCAAGATCAATTGAGTCATGTCAATACCAGGCAAACTGCTCCATGTTACATAAAACAGTTTTTATTAGACTACTGATAGGATTTTAAACATATTTCTCAAATGTACTATTCATTTATAGTGTAAAAGGTTTCTGAATAAGGGGGGGGGGGGGGGGGGGATTACTGGGCATTTAAGGTTTTAATGTGTAGCTTCATCTTAATCCAAGACTGCTGTTTTATAGTCTCATCACAATTTTACAGCTTCTTTGCCCTGTCAGTGTCAAGACCAACATAAAATAGAATAGACATTTTCTACGCATTTGTGTGTACTGTACTTGCTAACAAACAAACACCCCCCACACACACACACAAAGACGTACTAAAGGACATGTCCTTGGACAACCATGTGAGTTCTGCACCGATTCACCCTTCTCAAATTGATAAGTTTGGAAGGAGAATGAAAAAGTAATTGATTTTCACTCTTGTCTGATCAGACAAGTGCACTGCTCAGACCTCCATTAGATTCCTATAGACCTTACAAAACAATTACTCTATACAAATTGGTTAGAACTTAAATAACCAGCCGTGAAATAACCACAAGTTTTATTCCTTTAGCCAATGTGCAGATTACATTCTCGACTTGTTACAAAAGAAACAACACTATTTTGCATTAGGAATCCCTTTTGTCCTCCTAGCTGTTTCTTCACATGCCGCGAGAAGTCATTTTCTCAATAAGACAGGAGAACAGGAGAAGAGTGCCACTGAGTAATGACTCACATTAGTGGCCATACCAGCAGAGTCTTTATCTAGGCATCTTCATCAGAGCCCTCCCTGCCGCCACACAGAGCAGCTTGAACTGCAATCCGCCCCCCAGCCGAGCTGTATTCACCTCGACTGACTCAACCTTCACCTGGCCAACCACTATTCAACACTCACACAAACTCCCTAGCTCATACAGAACATTGCCATTCGGCAATTACGAACAGAAGAAGAAAAAAAAAAACAGCTTTATTTATTTCCGGCTTGAGCTTTAAGCCATTTATTATGACAGATGATTCACTCTCTTTTGTGTGAATTGCTCTAAAGCCTGAGTCGGGTGTGGAATTTGAATAAAGTTACAACGTCCTTCTGCAAGCCCTGAACATAAAATCCTGCTTGCGCTCATTCATCGAGTCTCTCAGGCAATGCTAGCAAACATATGGGTGACATTTCTGTGTGGTTTGAGAATGTATATGTGTCTGTGTGGCATTGTGCATGTGCAGATGATCCTCCCACACTTTGACATTTTGCACAATGGAGGTTCTTCCTTGAACATGCTGATGGCTTCGCTGAGATATGATTCAGTCACAGTCTGGATAAATATCAGCTCACCTTGCAATATTGCAATATCACCATGCAGACTGTGTGGCCTGATAACACAGCTAAAAACCAGTAATAGCATCTACTGGATTAGCAGTCACAAGCTTCGGAGGTAATAGACCATTGCCTTCTTTACTTCTAGTTATTTACTGTAGAGAGGATGCCAGGGGTCATGTATGCAAGTCCGTGGAGTTGCTCCTTTCGAATGTATGTAAGTAAAATTTATATGAATTGAAATTAAATGAAATTTATATCAATGTTTAACTAGAAATGTAAAGTTTGCTAAAGCTCTCACTACAGGAATGAAAGACTACCTGAATTGCTGTGATGCTCACACTACACAACAAGGTTTCATGTCATCTGTTGTCTTCTTGTCATAGCAGTGTGCATACTATATAACACTATGCTGATGAGGTGCACAAACTACATCTGGTCAAGAGGAAGTCCCGACCAACTGATAAAAAAAAGAAAGTTCTCTCACATAAATTCACGCAAGTGATTACGAGATTTTTCCATTTATACCATCTGCAGTGTGATTGGCGGATTAGCTGTTTGCAAAACATGCGCCAAAATTGCGACTGATTTACCAAAGAATCCACAGTGAAATGTACCGAACAAACAAATAATGGTCTGCCACTCACATAGCTGAAAATAAATAACCACTTTCCTAGCATTAGGATCCTTTGGATGGTAATGTTATTTTTAGTCCAGTGATCCTGTATCTCTCTTCTCATCTCACTAATGCGCCAGTGGGCGGGGCCAAAGACACAATGATGGAAGTAGGCGTTGATCTGACTCTGCAGAGGTTTTTCGTCGCACTATTACGTCATAATGTGACAAAATCCAAACCAAGTCCTTTCCTGAGATTGGATTCATTTGACTAATGAAGAAGTTTTAAGTTCTGAAGCTTTTCTCAAGTTTTTATAGTACAATGACCTCTTACATGTCAAAAGATCAAGAAAAATTTGATTTCTTAATTCATGACCCCTTTAATACTTCAAAAATGTAATGATTTATAGCTTGAATAAAGAAGATTGTGAAGTTATTGTTTCTGTTAATGACACTATTTTATAATTGATAGTCGCCTGTTTTTCTTCTTTCCCAAGGTGTTTTTGTCTCCATCAACCCAGAGAAGGGCACTAAAATGGAGAAGACAAACACATCCCATCTCGATGATTATGGTGAATAGTGAATATGGACAGAAGTCAGTAAGATTTATGACATGTAATGATGTGCCACACTTCCAGCTTGAAGGTTTGTTTCAGCTCCTATGTTCAGTTCTTCAATATTAAGAAGCAAGATCATTTTTCAGACGAAATTGTAACAGAGAAGTTTCTATACAACTGTTACAGAGTTTTATTGTTCTTATATTTTCTGATTTGCATTCCTGTACTTCAATTTGAAGAGCTTGTTTGTAGGTATTGGTAAATTTTTTATTCATTCTAATAAGGAAATGCAGTAATCCTTAAGGGGTGTTAAAAATTCATACTTGCATTCATAAAAACCCCTAAAGTGGTTTTAATCATTTACAGAGAAAAGTATTTTCCTCTTTCTTGCCCTCTCTTTCTCTATTTTTTGTTTCCTTCCATCTCATTCCCTCCACCTTTCCTCATTCAGTTCCAATAAGATGATCATTAACTTGTCATATTGTAACAGAGCAGGCTCCCGCACCGCCTCCTCTTCACCACCGGAGGGAACCATCACCGGAATATTAACATTACTCACCGAACTCCAATTCCCATCATGCCTCTTACCTGGGACTGATCGCACAACACACCTGCACCTCATTCACACACACACACATATAAACCACTTCCACACATCCATTCAGTGTGAAGTCTTGATCTGCCCTGGCCATCATTTCTAAGCGTTATTTCCTGTGTTTGAGTTCTGTTTTTGACCTCGGACTGTTTATCGTTGCTGACCACCTTCTGCCTGCCTTGTCTCTGCCTTTTCTGCATTGCCCTGTTTGCCGTTGTTCACCCTGCCTGTCTTGACCATTTTTTAATAAAGCTGCAAATGGATCCCACTGACTCTGCCTCTTCACAACAGAAGACTTCGCCAATTACTGATCCAGTGGCAGTCATGCAGATCACCACCGAATTATCCGCTCAAGCGTCAACAGTTATCTTTACATCACCATCAGCTGAGCCGTCTCACTACTCTCACTGAGGAGCTTGTTCAAGCACTGCAAAGTCTCCGAACATCAGCCATCAATGCTCCCACTGAACAAACACAAAGTGCACACCTCGTCAATGCTTCAGCCAACCCTCGTCTCGCCTTCCCGGAGAAATTTGACAGGAATCCAACCAAATGCAAGGGTTTTCTACTATAGTGCACACTCTACGCTAAAGCAGAACATGTACGTCATTTCTGGGGTAATGTAATCAGTCGAGAGGGAGTGGCCATGGACGAGAAAAAGGTCAGGGCAGTGTTGGACTGGCCATTACCCCAAACCGTCAAAGAACTGCAACGCTTCCTGGGGTTTGCCAACTACTACAGACGTTTCGTCAGAAATTTCAGTACCGTAGCCGCTCCTCTAACCACCATGACCAAACGCCACACCTCCCGTGTGAACTGGTCCACTGAAGCACATCAAGCGTTTGATAAACTCAAGACCCTTTTCACTTCTGCTCCCATTCTCCGACACCCAGATCCTGAACTTCAATTCATCGTGGAGGTGGATGCCTCCAACACAGGGGTAGGAGCCATTCTATCTCAGCGTCAAGGTAACCCAGAAAAGATGTTTCCCTGTGCTTTCTCTTTCAGAAAACGGACTTCAGCGGAACGAAACTACGACGTAGGAAACCGCGAATTGTTGACCATGAAACTCGCTCTCGAAGAGTGGCGACACTGGCTAGAGGGAGCTGTCCAACCTTTCATTATCCTTACTGATCACAAGAATCTTGAATACCTTCGATCAGCTAAACGTCTGAATCCCCGTCAGGCCAGGTGGGCTTTATTTTTCAAAGCTGACGCTCTCTCGCCAGACAGAAGAACCCCTTCAACTCCTCTCCAATGACACCATCATCCCAGAGAATCTCTTAGTGGCTCCGGTACAGTGGGATATAATCACAAAAATCGAACAGTTCAATCGTCAAGCAGAACCTCCATCCGAATGTCCCGAAGGTCTCTTATTCGTTCCAGATCCCTCACGCTCACGACTACTCGAACAGGTACATTCCACACCCAGTTCAGGACATCCCGGGATCACAGCTACCATCCATCTACTCCAGAACCGCTTTTGGTGGCAAACCTTACAGTCAGATGCAATCAAACACATCCGGAACTGCATAAATTGTAACACTTCCAAATCCTCCAGACAACTACCAGCAGGACTCTTAACTCCTCTACCCATACCTCAACTCCCCTGATCTCATATAGCCATCAATTTCATCACAGACTTCCCGAATTCACAAGGTCATACCACCATACTCACCATAGTAGATCGTTTCTCCAAAGCTTGCTGACTAGTCCCTTTTCCCACTGCACTAGAAACTTCTGAACTTCTTTGCAACCAGGTTTTCCGCTTCTACGGCCTCCCCGAGGATATCGTTTCTGACCGAGGACCCCAGTTCACCTCCAGGGTATGGACATCCTCCTTCAAACACCTCAATGTCAATATCAGCCTCACCTCTGGTTATCATCCCCAATCCAACGGACAAACTGAACGTCTTAATCAAGATGTCATTCGCTTCCTGTGTTCCTATTGTCAACATCAAACTGAGTGGAGCAGGTATCTGTTCTGGGCCGAATACGCTCAGAATTCCCTTGTCAAACCTGCTACTGGCATCACTCCCTTTAACTCCCACTGTTCTCTGTAACAGAGCAGGCTCCTGCACCACCTCTTCACCACCGGAGGGAACAGTCTCTGGAATATTAACATTACTCACCGAACTCCAATTCCCATCATGCCTCTTACCTGGGACTGATTGCACAACACACCTGGGGTCTCATTTATAAAACTGTGCGTAGGATCCTTACTAAAAGTGTACGTGCGCCCGAAAGCCAAAAATGGCGTACGCCAAAAAATAATGAGACTTATAAAATTGTTCGTACGCCAGAACCTACGCAGAATTCACTTTATAAATCCCAGTCATCGGAAGATTGTGCGCACATGCGTCTCCACCCAGAAATAACCATATATGGAGCTTACAACCCCTAGTTTTACTATGCAGATCCTCATCTGCATATCATTTGCATATAATTATTCATCCACGTGATAACGTTTAACGGTACAAGACACATTACATTAATAAAAATCATGTAGTTGCCTATCCTTGCCTTGTTTTTGAATACATAAATCAAATAGTTTAAAATACATTTCAGAGAAAGTTTTTCTCAATCTTTTCCACTGGCCGAATTGTATTTTTAATTGATTTATATTTTTAATGGAAACAGATAGCCCTTGGGCATTATTTGCACGAAACTATTTTCTCAGACAATCTGGTATTATCATAAGCAATCATCTCTGTGGTTAAAACATTAAAACACAGCACGCCGCAGGAAAAGTGTTAAAAAAACATCGCAAATCTTTCTATTGATGAATGTTGTAACTTCTCAGTAATGATTTCATGTTTAAGTGTTTAACTCCATTAATTTGAATGGCATATTTAATCTAAATGTTTATATCAGTAGTAAAACATAGTTCTACCAGAAAGACTCGGGAGAGATAAATTGATATAACAAGCGTATATTTATTAACAGCCCAGCAAGCATAAATTTATAAAGTTCTTTGGCGTAGGCCCCGTCCTTAGCGCGCAATGCGAGGGTAGCGAAAGCTGCATATCCTGCCTGAAGACGAAGGCAGGGGCGCAGCCGACCCCCTGGAGGTAAAGGAAGGGACCATCCTGGTGGTGGTGGGGAGGATGAAGGGGAAGGTACCATCTTGGTGGTGGTTGGGGAGGATGGAGGTATTAGGCAGCGTCAGCATCTGCGAACTCAGACAAATGTAAGTACCAATCTTTTATACTGAGAGTGATAACACATGATTGGTTAGAAGTGAGGTAATACATGACGTGCTGATTGAGTCTTCCTGGCAGAACTTTACGCTAAAGCTTTCATTTTAAATCATTATTTTATTTATTTAAACTGTTATTTGCGTCAGTTTCACTAAACGGCTCAACGCGCTCGCTGGCGCGGACATTTAAGAAGGGATGGATATTTGCTTCAAGTTATAGGCTTGGTGAGTGAAATTATATTTGTATTATCTTTCTGTATATATTTAATTTTCTTTAGATTTTCTGTCTAAAAGTGACCAAAAAGACATTTAACTCCAGCTCACCATCGGTGTCGCCAAACTGCTCCATCTCCAAAACGTTCGTACGCATGGGTCAGAGTTTGCGTGCAGGTGCGCAGATTTTCCCGTCAAGTTTGTTTTTATAAATCACAACGTATGCGTCGGAAGTGGCGTACGCCTCTTTCAGGGCCTGTTTTGTGCGTACGCAACGGTTATAAATGAGGCCCCTGCACCTCATTCACACACATATAAACCACTTCCACACATCCATTCAGTGCGAAGTCTTGATCTGCCCCGGCCATTTCTAAGCGTTATTTCCCATGTTTTTCTGTTTTTGACCTCGGACTGTTTATGGTTGCTGACCACCTTCTGTCTGACCTGGATTGTTTATTGACCCCTGATTCTTGCTGCCTGCCTCGACCCTTGCCTGTCAACCTGGTTTGTCTCTGTTTTTTCTGCATTGCCCTGTTTGCCGTTGTTCACCCTGCCTGTCTTGACCATTCTTTAATAAAGCTGCAAATGGATCCCACTGACTCTGCCTCTTCACAACACATATGCTCTCTATTGTTTTAAGTTAAATGGCAGATGTTTTTGTTCACTGCTTTGAGGTTAATAAATTCTTCAAAAGGTTTTTATTGGGTTCTTAATTTAAATTCAGCTGAATGTTATGCAGGTTTATACTAAAACGTACAGGTTTAAACTTTAAGGTCTTTACATTTTTAATGTATTTTTTACTGAATAATTCTGGTGGCAGAAAAGCAGCTGCCTTTTTTTTTTTTTTTTTGTAAAAACAACAGGATTCTTTTGTATAAATACCTTTTAAAATGACTGAATTTCTTACAGTAAATCTAAGTACATTTCTTACAGTTTTTTTTTTTTTTTTTTTTTTTTACAAAATAATTAATTTATTCTGGCAACCATTTTAATTTAGTAAACTTTTTTTTTTTTTACAAGCGAATGAGCTTTGGTGACCGCAAAGAGCACCGATTTGGCTGCGATCTGGGGGTTTTGTCACAGACCTTGGAAATCTGTCCACAACAGCAAAATCCAGCTAAACATTGTGTAGTGTGAGCTTGCCTTTAGAAAAAAACTTTGAATGTGGGCTTGACAAAGCCTTGTCTAAAAGCTTTGGAAAAGTAAAGATGGGTGGATGGAAAGACAGACAGAACAACGACAGGCAGGCAGGTAGATATATAGAAGGACAGATAGAAAGACAGAACAACAAATAGAAAATGACAAAATTTGCCCAACGCTGTCACCGGCCAAACCAGCATAAACTAGCGTGGACCATTCTGGAAATTCAAAGCTGGTCTTTTAAATAGAGTAATTGGAAAGCACGAAATGAGCAATGACTTCCTGACGTTCATTATCCAAATGTTTAAAGCTTCTGTGGCTTTGTTGGCAACAGTCTGTCTTTATTGTAGTGATTTGGAAGATCTCAGAGGGAGGCAAGTGCCACTCAGGACGGCTCTGTTGAATTGTGTGTGTAAACACTATATCAGAAGTGGAGAGTAAGACTAGAAGGACAGAATGCAAGCATTTGAAGAGTGGAAGATGAGATGCAGCTCTCGGTAGGAGATAAACAGGCCTCCCACAGTAACCTTGAAACACAGAGCACCACTGACTCAGTCTAAACTCCATGATCTGCTGGAGCTACAAATCAAATTACTGTGCTGGGGGGCTGACAGCAAAATTGTCTGTCTTCTCTCTCTTTATTGCCAAGAGCAAACCCCCAATAGGTTATAATGACAGCAAATTAAGGCAGAGGAAGAGAGAGACTGGAGGGAAAAGGCATATTTATCTCTCCTGTCTCTTTTCTCCCCAGGCCTCTTCACTCGGGTTTGATTCTCTCTTTTATAGTCTTCATCTTAGACATGTATGCAGGCTAATAAAGCTTATTGGCTTTTTATTGATCCGCACATGGATAAGGTTTATGCGTGTATGTATCCTCCTCGCTGACGCCTGATGTGGTCGAATGGGAGTCGAAGGCTGTCACATTTATCAAGCAGAATATCTGTGCTTTCTTTTGCCTGTTATCGCGTTTGCACGTCTGAAATCGCTGTTGTGTGAACTTGTGTGAAATCTAATTTTCTGCATTTTAGACTTGTACGGGGAAAAACAAGAGTTGATAAACAGCTTTCCGAAAGGCTGATAAAACACATTAAATTCATCCAAGCTGAAACACTGCTCTCAGTAGGGCTTATGAAAAGATATCCCCAGCGTCATAAAAACTCCAGCTTTTGGCAGTTGCCTGATAGTTGACCCCTCTAGCGGTGCACTTAGCCTATTATTTCTAATACCACTGTGCTTAACTGGTCAGAAATACATCCGGCTGTCCGAAGTCCCCTCTGCAACCTCTGACCATTGCTCGAAAAGCACTTGAGCAACTGAGTAAAATGATATCGCTGCAACATAAGTGTAAATGTCAGTGTTGAGCATATCAGCATTGTTGATGTTTTCTTTTTTCCAATATTTTTGCAGGGCTGTTTTCATCACGCTTGCTGAAATCTCAATCCTCTGTCCGACTCTCCTGACCCTGTGGCCATCTTGCAACTCACCTTCCAAAATTACTTTTGTGCTAGCAGGAAAAAGAAAACCGCATGCTGGTTTGTCCCTCGACACTAAAGAACGGTAGCCTGGATGCCAGCCGAACTTAGCCCCGCCCACAAAATGTTTAGGTCAGGAAGTTCGGTCTGGACGCGATCCGTTGAGGAGCTATTATGCCCGAACAAAAATTGTTCGGACCAATCAAATTGTCAGGGTGGGCTTTATACGATGATGGACAGATGAGCAACGCTAACGTAATCATCCACGTCATCAACGAGCGCTTGGGTTGAATTCGTTTACAACAAATGACTGCCGCTGGAGAATTGAGATTTCACGAGTTCACACTTACAAATAAGTCAGATAGAATAAATGCATATTTGGCGTGCTGTCCGAGGAGAGGGCTCCGGGCTCGGTATTCGGCCCGAACCCAGAGTAGGCTACTCCCCCCGTATTCCAGGCTGTGGAAGAACAAGCCGAGAGTGAGTGGAGGGATGCTGAAAATTGTCAAGGAATGTTAGGTGAGTTGACAAGAGTGAATAAATATATGCTTCCTCTCATGCTGATAGTGTAGACCGTAGACGGTAATTGTTTGATGACAAGTTAATTGGATTGATTATTTGAACGTGCTCCTCCCGAACTTTGTTTATAAAACATTATGTGTAGATTCTGACATCACGTCTGTTATAGAAGATATCGACAGCACATTAATTTTAAAAGAGGAACAGAGAACCGCGATCAAGGCATTTGTCGATCGGAAACACGAATGAAAAACATACGTCACTTACTCCGTTGCACTGATTGGTTGTAGGCCTATCCAATTGAGTGTAGAGGCATTTTCCTTCCTGGTTCGGTTGAAACACGCCCCATAATCACAGCCCAATGGAACAGTATCAGACTCACATTCTGACTAGAATCTGAGTATGACGACGTCAGGCTAAAAGAACGGTTCAGAATGCACTGTGTCCATTACCCCAGGTAAAGTGCCCTAAAGTTGGAAGAAAAGTCTGTGCACTGTTTGAGATAAATTAGGCTCAAAAAGGACCAGACTACGGCTCGGGCATCATTGCGTCAAAGGTTACCGATGCAGAGGTAACAGGGTGAAAATCAATTACATGCCTGGTTCACCTAATTGATATCTACCACAGCATGAAGATAACACCCAAAGCATTATATTTGTATTGAGCTCGAGTTAAAAAGCCTATTTATATTCAAGAGGGTGAAGAAAATTTTGATGGGAAGCACAACCTGCAACTCCAAATGTGAGATTAAATTAAACTGTTTATTTAGAGTGAAATGCCTATGACTGGGGTTGTACGAAGGAGCCCAGACGGACTTGTTACAATGCATGTGCAGAGTCTCTTTTATGAAAACCCAGCAGACTACAACATCAAACATCAGAGGCCTCTAATACAATGCTCTTTCCAGAGCTTCTGATCTTGTCTTCAATCAAGTAGCCAAGACGAAGGAGAAGCCTTACACCTCTTTACAGTAGACTCTCATTTTGTCCTCACTGCTGCCGAAGATGGTGTTGACCCTTCTACAGGGGCCCAGAATAGGAGTGTATTATCATGAACATAATCAATACAGCTGCAGAAAGATATGACACAATCTCTTGATTGGACAGGCTAAGAGAAACACAAGGCCATCTTATCACTATGTAGGTCATGTGATCTTGCAAAAGAAGGACACTGGGCCTCATTTATGAAACAAACGTATGACAGAAAGCGGCCGTTTCTACGCAAAGCTTGCCATTTATCAATATGGATGTGAGCGGTGGCTACGATCAAATCTCACGTCGGGTCTCAGCTCATGTACACAAGTTTCTGACCTAGCGTGAACTTGCGTGCAGCATAGTAAATCTGGTGGAGATTTAAAATGAGAGCATTTTCTTCATTTAGCCTAGATTATTTTCCTGACCGACAACCGAAGCTCAATCGATCATTAACCGTTAAGATTAGAATGTCAAATTAAAATTTAATTAGAATAGATGGGTGTCTGTGCACCCATTTTTTTTCCCAGGGCTTTAGATGCGCAAATATAACAGAATAAACAGAACATGAAGGTTCTCACACATCACGCACCTCCAGCGCTTCTGTGAATCGAGAAAAACAGAAATTAAATATAAAATGAATAAAATAAATAGGACTACACAAAATATATTTCACTTAAATAATTAACAGATTAACAAAATGAAAAATATATCTTTATTAAATCCAACTGATCGCGCAGGCACCTCACGCGCACACACACACACAACATATCATATTGTAGTGTTGCTAACTTGACATTTCAGCCATTCATCATGCAGTCAACCAAACATAAAAGTTACACTGCTAAATTTAAATGGTCAGCTGTAAAATCAGCGTGCCCAGCACCCAAACACATTTTTTGCGCATGTGAAGGACGCTGTTTTACGTGGATATTGGAACACAAGTAAAATACAAAGCCTTTATTTAGCAAACAAACGTTACGTGGAAAATATGGGAACATATCTGGATTCTTGCCGACTGTACGACCCAACTGTACGACCCAATGTCGTACAGTTTCACTTTTAAATAAATTCATTTTGGCTTGATGTTTGTATGTTATTTATAATAAGCCACTACAGCCTAATTTGTGTTTTATTTTATAGTTTAATATACAATTTATAGCTACTTATTTTTCATTCTTGTTCTGTTCTGAATAGGCTACCATTAAATTTGAAGAATTTGTTGAGGAGGGAGGGGGAAAATAGCCTAGGCCGTTAATAATATTTGTAAATGTTTCGTTTTATTTACAGATATTTAATATACATATAAATGAATATAATTTTTTACAATTACGAGGTTAACAGGTGTTTTTGGAGTTTGGAGTTCTCTTTCATGAGATTACTTCCTCTTCTTGGCCGGGTTACGTTTCTCCATGTCGTAAACTCTAGGGGCGAGGATTCTAAACCGTGAATTTTTAGGGCCGTGATATTCAAATGACGATTGTTTTTATTGGCAGCATACAAATGTTTCATAAATCTCATGTGAATTTCTGCGCTTGTTTCTACGTTAGATTGATAAATGAGGCCCATTGTGAGGCAATAAATGCATAACAAAAATATCTCTATTAATTCTACAAAAAAAAAAAAAATTCATTGACAAAAGCAATTCCTACATATTCACAGACATCTAAAACTGATACAAGTATTCTATGATGGATAGGTTTTAAATTTTAGAGCTAAAAAATTACTGAAATATAATTTTGTTTGGGGGGGAGGGGGCATAAAGTCATCTCATAATGGCATGTTAATGAATAAAAAAGCTTATAAGAATGAAATTCATGAAAGTAGTTTGACTATCATTATTTCCTCAGGAAATTAGAACAGAAAAGTACTGCAGTTTTCTTAAAATATTTGGAATAGTAATTATAAGAAATTATTTATGGAAATATATAGCACAATATATACACTTTCAAAATGTATTATACACCACATTGCATTTTTAGGGTCATTAAATTGAAATTTGTATTTTATAAAAAAAAATTGTCAAATTTTTCAAAATATAAATCCAAAATTAAAGGGATACTCCACTTTTTTCGGAAATAAGCTCATTTTACATCTCCCCCAGAGTTAAACAGTTGAGTTTTACCGTTTTAGAATCCATTCAGCCGAACTCCGGGTCTGACGGTACCACTTTTAGCATAGCTTAGCACAGATCATTGATTCTGATGAGTCCAGTAGCATTTCTTTCAAAATGACCAAAGAGTTTCAATATTTTTCCTATTTAAAACTTGACTCTTCTGTAGTTAAACCGTGTACTAAGATCGACGGAAAATGAAAAGTTGCGATTTTCTAAGCCTATATGGCTAGGAACTACTCTCATTCCGGCGTAATAATCAAGGAACTGTGCGGCTGTACCATGGGTGCAGCAGGCGTAATGATATGACGCAGCGCCTGAAAATAGTCCCCAGCTCGGTAACTTCTTCCAACGTGACCGGGACTAAGTTTGTCTAACCTATTAGACCTATTTTCAGGCGCTGCGTCATATCATTACGCCTGCTGCACTCATGGTACAGCCGCACAGGCTGTAAATAGGCTTAGAAAATCGCAACTTTTCATTTTCCGTCGATCTTAGTACACGGTTTAACTACAGAAGAGTCAAGTTTTAAATAGGAAAAATATTGAAACTCTTTGGTCATTTTGAAAGAAATGCTACTGGACTCGTCTGAATCAATGATCTATGCTAAGCTATGCTAAAAGTGGTACCGTCAGACCCGGAGTTCGGCTGAATGGATTCTAAAACGGTAAAACTCAACTGTTTAACTCTGGGGGAGATGTAAAATGAGCATATTTCCGAAAAAAGTGGAGTATCCCTTTAATACAAACAGATACATTTGACATCATATTTTTAAAAGTTACTCTTATTTCTCATTGAAATGGGTACTCATGATTGTAACTGTTGCTGTCAGCAGTGGATAAAGAAATAGCATACGTTAGACATTGAGTTTCTGTTTAGCACTTTTCTCCAAGATCAATAGTCCTTTTTTTTTTTTTTTATGCAGTGCACCCAGTGAGAAGCTGAATTACTTGCCTACATACCTCCTGTAAAGAGCTGTTGTTGAACTTGCTGCAATTTGCAGGCTTTGATTTGCCCACTCTTTGGCTATGTGGGGAATTCAACTTTGAGAGCACTGTGATGAAGAGGAGATAGCGGAAGCACACACGTAAGGAATTTCATTAAATCGACACTCTGTTTTCATTTGCCAGAAACGCAGCTCTTCCTTATCAGCGGATTACCTATGAATGAGCTCTATTCTGCGTCCATCAATCCGGGGAGCTTTCACCTCTGCTCAGAGATCGTGGGGCTAGAGATAAGAGAGTGGGCATGACTACGCAATTACACACTTTATTTTATTTTTCCATCCAGGGTGAAGATGAAAAAAAAAAAAACCCATCTCTGACTCTAAATCGCATTATCACCGTCAGGGAATTTATGACACGTGTTTAAGATGGAGCGAGGAGATATGAGGTTGGCAAGAAAACGTTTCAGCACAGCTGAGATTCTGAAATATTTCAGAGTGCTCCCGTAGAGAGGTGATCGATGGCAGCTCACAGTGGAGAAAGAAGTAATGCACCCACTCTGAGACAGATAGGGGTGGCACTAGGATCACAAGGGTGGAGTGATAAGCCTTTGCCCTCTTTTCAGGTCGAGAACACACAGTTGCACAGCAACAGCAGGGCTCTTCAAAACACCACCCTGCTTCAATCCGCAGGCAGCTTAAATTCTACTAGGGGCTCCTGTGAGTCAGTCAGACACATGGAGAGGGGAATGATTGGCGTGATACATTTAATGGGATTATAGATTACTATGTGACATATGCAACTTCAGACTCATAAATAGAGCAAACACCCAACCCCAGTGATGCCGTACGTTTCCAAAGGATCAAATAAGGTCAATGTTTGTTCTACTTCCACAAATCATTAAAATGGAAAAGCTATTGAGCTGTTGGCAAGGTGTCAGCAGGAGGGATGGAGAGAGAGGGCCATGAGAAGAGAAAGAGAGGAAGATTTATGCATGACTAAATCAATTGTGAATGCAAATGTGCTGAGAAGCAGACTTATGTGACCTAGGGAGGAGTCCAACTCCCTCAATTATGCAATTATGATTCATCAAAAGAATTCTCGCTTAAAAACCCGAAAATCAATGATATGCACTGTGCACTGGGCTCTTACAAGGCCAAGATCCAGGACCGAGCACCACAGTAGGGTCAAACAAGCATAAACTGCAACTAAATTGCTCTCCTGTCATTCTATAAGCATAAAAATCACTAGGCGATGGGTGTATGAAAAATCTCTATTCAATATATTAAAATATTGTAGCTCATTAAAAAGGAGCAGCTTTTTCTTACAATTACACTCCATGAACTTTAAAGAAATTAATCAAACATGGTTTTATTCCATGCATTGGGCTTTCACCTGAAAACTGCTGAGACAGGAGCCCTAAAACTGCATTCTAAGCTAATGAAACATTTACTAACATTTTCATGGCTGAGGGGAATGGAGGCAGCTCATCTATGCAAGACTTATCAGCTGAACAAATCTGTTTCCAATACGCTGCGTCCAGGCTATTTAGATCGGGGGGTGTTTGAATTTTGGTTAAAAATAACAAGCCAGCTGTTACATGGAGAGAGTCTACTGAGGAAATGTTGATTGGACCACATTTTTTATTTATATGCAGTAGTTGAGACTGGTTAGAGACAATTGTAACAGTAAAAAAAAAATAATGTTAACCCACTTTATCTCAAATAAATGCATGCCTAAGCATACACCACTACTACTAATAATTATTATTATTATTATTAGGCTGCTGTTTCAGTCAAGAACACCTTTCAGCCTAAATCAATAATGCTCATTATTCAAATGTCAATATTAAAATATATATATTTCATTGTTATTTCTGTCATTCACATTACTTTTTAAGCAACTTAAGATAAAATAGATACTACTTTGAATACAAAGGCATCAAAACTCTACAAAGAAAAAGAAAAAATATTGGGCATAAAAATCACCTCTAAAACACAAGTGTTTTTCTTGTTGACAATTTCACACGAAATGATACGATCATTCTACTTTTCCTCAGGCAGAAAGGAAACTCTACTGAGCATATGTCAACACTCTAGCTTATTTGTGGTTAAAGAAATTCAGTGTTACAATTGTTTGCTAAAAAGCAATCACTGGAACAGCTCAACAGAGAATTTTGTGACTGTTAGACTTTTCACACTATCCCCTGGTTTCACAGACAAGGCTTAAAGGGTTAGTTCACCCAAAAATGAAAATTATGTCATTCATGACTCACCCTCATGTCGTTCCAAGCCCGTAAGACCTCCGTTCATCTTCGGAACACACTTTTAGATATTTTAGATTTAGTCCGAGAGCTTTCTGTCCCTCCATTGAAAATGTATGTACGGTATACTATCCATGTCCAAAAAGGTAATAAAGACATCATCAAAGTAGTCCATGTGACTACAGTGGCTCAATCTTAAATTTATCAAGTGACGAGAATACTTTTTGTGTGCAAAAAGTAAACAAAAATAACAACTTTATTCCACTATTCATTTCCTTCTCTCTGGGCCTCGAGTGAGTTCACGTAGTGTAATAGCGTAGAGCGTCTGTATTGTACGTCACACGCATCACACACATGACCAGCGTCGGCCAATAGTGAGCCTACGTGTGACGTACAACACAGAAGCGCTGCGCTATTACACTACGTGAACTCACTCGAGGCCCAGAGAGAAGGAAATGAATAGTGGAATAAAGTCGTTATTTTTGTTTACTTTTTGCGCACAAAAAGTATTCTCGTCGCTTGATAAACTTAAGATTGAGCCACTGTCGTCACATGGACTACTTTGATGATATCTTTATTACCTTTTTGGACATGGATAGTATACCGTACATACATTTCCAATGGAGGGACAGAAAGCTCTCGGACTAAATCTAAAATATCTTAAACTGTGTTCCAAAGATGAACGGAGGTCTTACGGGCTTGGAACGACATGAGGGTGAGTCATTAATGACATCATTTTCATTTTTGGGTGAACTAACCCTTTAAGCCTTGTCCCCGGCTAAAATGCATGTTTGAGCTGTTTTACCTGAAAGCACCTTGCAGTGACGGACATATCTTAAAATATGTCAGTGCCATTGTTTTGTCTCAAGATGCACACACCAGTAATGTTTTTTTCTAAGCCATGTTTCTAAAAACTACTTAAATGTCCTAACTGAACTAAGGCCTAATCCTGGCTTAATCTACGTCATGTCTACGAAACCAGGCCTATATTACGAAAGTGCATGTAGACTAGCTAACTCTCATGAGCTTCACTTTGTCTTGATTTTTAACAGTTTTGAAAATAGATAGCCTGTGGGATAAGATGTCGCTTATAAGTATTGCACATTTCTAAGTCAAAACTGAAAGGTCAATAATAACATAATTATTAGAAATGTTCAAAGTTCATTTAATCAATAATTTCTAGTTATTTTATTTTTTTGACAGTGAGTTGAGGGAGCAATCATTCCTGCTGACCTAGAGTACTAAAATGAACTCATCACACATTTAATTTGATAACTTCGTCCCTATATCTGTCACTCTCAGTTCTGACATTTTGTAGGTCAGTGGATAAATGTGTGCTCCAAACAATTGCTAAAGTATGATGCATTTGTCCAGCACTGTTTTCAGTTTAGGAATCAGCAAACCAAAATTGCAGCTGCATATTTTATTTTATTTTATTTAAAGTGGAGGGGACAAAATCAGCCATGGCAAAAAGTGCATAAATGATGTCCAAAAAATTGTGCAAAAGAAAATAGATTTGGCCATCATTTTAAGCAGTTAACAGCAAAGCACTTTTGCAGTATGATGAAATTTAATGCATAATGCACAATATTTACATGATGTGCAGACTATTAAGGCTGCTAACAAGCACCAGAACAAAACATAACCATTAGCGGAAAGAAACGTCACGAAACCACAGGAGCAGATAATTCGCCAAAAACCTCAATTACTCATATACTTTAATGAGGATGATGGATCACTACTAAAAGGTGGCATTGTGGGGAAGAGGGGGGTCTGAAAAATGCTAGGCCTGTGCTCACGATTCTGGCCTTTAAACAGAGGCCTCCTGCAGGCTTCAACTCTGATGGCCTCATCGATTTGATGCAGGCGCCCAACAACCGGCTGATATGAAAGACATTCATGTTATGAGGGCTTTCTAGTTGAAGGGCAGCGTTTATGTGGAATAAGAGCCTTGAGGACAATATTTACTTGGCCTCACTCTGAAAAAAATGTAATAAAAAAAAAAAACAAAGCACCGGCTGCGTTGAAGTCTTTATACAAGATTGAATAATGTAATAGTACACATTCATGTCAGCACAAACCATTCTTGTTTGTGTTGACATGAATGTGTACGATTAGAAGAGGGACCTAGCCTACGTCTTATTCCCAAGGACGCAAATTATGATTAATCTGATTTCACATCATGCAGTGGAGAATATTCATAACAGCCCCATTACTCATTGAGATGCAAATGTATATGGATTTATCAGCTTTTTGATTGTTTCGATTTTTCAAGGAGAATGGATTGATTTATTAGTGACTGTTGAACATTTTAACTTAGCAGAAATCTATAGGACATCCTTTACAGGAAGGAGGTATCAAGGAAATTCAGATGTTAGAATCCTTCTCCAAAAAGCACTTACATTCAGCCATTACAAAAGAAATGTATAATGGTTAGCGGATATATAATTGCATTGTAGAATCAATACAATGCATTGTTTTTGCACGCTAACTGAATTGTGCTGTATTGAGAAGAGTGAGTAGTGCACACTGCAGGCAAGAGAGCACTGCACCAAATCATTAGATTTTTTTTACAATCTCAATAGCATCAGCTGTAGGCTACATGTTTTATATCCAGTTAGCATTATAAAGAATAATGAGTCAGTAATGAACAGTTCAGCATCCAAACATGTCAGGGCTGTGGGCTAAGAATGAGAACACAAGTGCCAGACACTGCCAAGGAGGTCCAGGAATCATAATGAACCAGGAATCAGTAATCCGTTAGTAGGGCTGTGCGATTAATTACAATAAATGTTCTATTTCAATTTTGTCTTCCAACAATCATGGAAACAACATAATTGAGGTAAAACAATTATTGTGCCGCTGCCGCAGTCCGTCCAGCGCACCCTTCACAGGGGTGTGCTTTTGTTCATCCCTAAAAGCCCAAAAGCCCAAAAACGGAACATTCAAATAAGCCAAACGCGTGAGAGCTGTAAAGTGCAGTCTACTGTTGCTAAACAGCAGGACGTGCTTGATATTAAACAGTGTTATTAAAAGCACATTAAGCCGCAAAAGAGACACTGTTCCCCTGGCGGCTTTCTGCATGTGCGCTGGGAGACGGAGTCAAACGTGGGTGAGCAAAGTATACTTTGAGCTTCAGGTGTGGGCCTAAATGGTCAAATACACACTAAAATGGCATATTGGCGACTATCCACGCAAACACAGTCAATCACATCTTAAGTGAGCGTAAACAGTTGGGAGAAAATAAGATGTGTATCAATATATTAGACCAGTGCAGCTCTTAAAGTGACAGCAGCCTAATAAACCTGCAAAGAAAAGACAAAGAGAAAAATCACTCACTGCTTGACTGAATAACTTAAGTAGCTTTATTAAGGATTAATCTGTATTTAACGGGTTAGTTCCCCAATTTTTTTTAATTCTTTCATTAATTACTCAACCTCATGTCTTTCTAAACCCGCAAGACTTTTGTTCATCTTCGGAAGACAAATAAAGATCTTTTGGATGAAGGTGCCAAGTATATGATCTATGAAATATTCAATATTGATGTTCGAATATGCTCAATATTTTGAACATAAGAGTAAAGAAACTAATTACAAGCAGTAGGACTAGGGATGTTAACCGATGACCGTTTGACCGATGGTTGACCGTATCAACGTTAACCGATCAAAGTTGTCGGTTGTCGGTAAAAAAAAAAAAAGTGATCTCTAAATTAGGCTATTATAGACAGTGGACTAAACGCTACTACAGTTAGCCATCTCATTCCAAGATCTTTTTGTGTGAAGTGAACAAATCCCTCACGCTAAATTTTTCATAACTCGCCTGTTTGTACTTAATAAACCAATAAAAACATTTGGCGCGAGGTCACAGCGTTTGGGTTCGTGCGCTCACAAGGTTTGCGAAAAGTAAAGGCTACAGGCTAAAACACTCGAGGTTAGAGCCAGGGCAGACAACAGGATGAAGCGTGCAAAGAAAAGTAGTGTGTGGGACCATTTCACCAAAAAGAATGACACAGATGTAAGTTGCAACTTGTGTGATACAGTGCTTAAATACAGTAGTAGCACATCATCTATGATGTAAGGTGATGATGATCATTATCTTTCTTTATTATTGTTAGCACTACCTCAAACTAAAGCGGCGTCTCTTCGGAGCTGTCATTTTCTGAAATGAGCCGCGGCAATGTTTCAAATGAGCTTCTAACGCTAGACAAACGCCTTTATTTTCAACGCGATCACCTTGTACCCAAACCATTTAGGAACTAAGGAGCCATTTGTCGTCCGATTACATACAAGCTCCTCGGCGCGGCGTTTGCGGGACTCATGTTTCGCGCTGTAAGGGATTTTAAAAAAGTGACGTGAGTGGAAGGGTGTGTGTGTGTGAGCGGGAGGCAGAGTGGCAGAGAGATGCGACAGAGTTGCGAAATTGCAGGCGCGGCTCGAAATGGCTGTTATTTCAAATAGCGTAGCATATTTTAAACTAATCGGTTAACCGGTTTCAACCGGCTAATGAGGCTCGGTGGTCGGTCAAGAACATTTTTCGTTTTCGCCATCCCTAAGTAGGACAAAAAAAACTACAAAAGAACAAAGACACAAATTAAGTAGACCTACCTAATAAACTTCAAGCACTAGAAATAAGAAATACTATGTACATTTTATAAAGTAATCAAATGTACAAACCACTGCATAGTCTTCACTGTTTCAATTAAATATTCTTATTTAAGTTGATTAAGACAAGAGCAGTGAGAGATTTTCTCTCTTTTGTTGTTTGATTAACATTAATGACAAACAGCAGCAGGTTTATAGGCTGCTGTCACTTTAAGAGTGAATGCGCAGGTCACTGATATCGTCAGAACACTACTTTTGAATGGACATCAATGGTTAAATTGCAATATTTTTTTCCCCTGCATAATGGTAAATGTGCACCAAGTGCTGCTCATATGTATCAAGTCTGCTTGTGTTTAATCCCGCTCTCTCTTGTTCTCTTGTATCAATAAAAGTGGTAAAATGGCTAAAAAGAATTTCTTTCCTGTAATACGTCTAAATAATATACATTATTTGCATTCAAAATTGGGTTTATACTCTGCACTGGCCCTGTATCCTTCAGGTGAGGACACAAGAGAGGAAGTTGTTTGATGTGTTTGCACCTTATTTCTTTATTTCGCTCTTAGAAATATACACAGCGGCTCAGAGGCAGGCCTACAGGAGATAAGCTAAGCCATATGAACAGCGCTGAATGAGAAGGCTCTGTAATGACCTCTCTCTTCCTCCTTTATTTCGTTTTATTTAGGATTTAATACAGGTCAGGGGAGCAAGGATACAAATGACCAGCCAGGCTGCATTCTGATTCACAGTCTTCATTTAGTGTTATCACCACAGCACATTGCAATATTTGCTTAGTCAAAAAAGGACAGATTGGTCATACTGCCCCGAGTAAAAGCATACACACACCCGCTGACACTCAGGAGATATGTTTCCAGGTATTTACTGATTTTTGAGCTATCAATTGATTATAAAACCCTTAAAAGAGGTGGCAAAAAAAAAAACATCCCGCAGGTTGTGAAGTGCTTTGCAAACATAATAAAAGCTCAGCTTTTCATTTATCGCCTGACAACAGCAAAGGTTTCTGTGTGAAAAAGCGAAGCCTTTGGGATGACGCCATGTTTCTTGCTCTCCTCCTCCAGCAATGAAATGAAATGATTCCTCATGGTGATAAATGACTAGATCAGTGGACACTGCCTCATGTTTGTTCTAAACTTTATCTCCCACTTGCCTTTTCGGCGTTTAGCAAGAGAAGCAGCTGTAGAATTAATTTGCACTGCCCGATATTCACGTCACACCATTAAAGTGCGAGCTTTATTAGGAATTCACAGTCCAATGCCCACTGGATTTACACGATGGGGAAAAACAAGTATTAACTGACACCACGATAATATGAATCCTGAACTATTTGAGCTTAAAAATTTATTCAACTCACTCTTCAGAACCACATTCATTTTTCTACTTAAATGCATCTTGAAATGCCTGCATTACTAAAAACGGCCTGGTGATCGCTGAGCTTCAGTCCCATGGAGATAACACATGTGACAAACCAGCTAAAGTAGTGTGAAAGCACTGTGCCTCAGAGATGAGTGGGAGAGATCCCTTCTTTAATGAGAGGCCGTGATGTCCATCTCACTGACTGTGACAGCGTTCGCCTGCCATCTTTACACAGAGGGTGATGAATACGCACTATAAATAGTATAGTCTGACTCAGTGGTTAATTACTTACGGCAGTGGTTCTCCACCGGGGGGACTCAGTGATCCTCCAGGATAGCTAGCTTGAGAGATAACTTAAATATATTAATATAATTCTTTGATTTTAATATTAATACGTTAAATTAAACATTTACAAAGCACAACCTCTCTCGTACGTATTTGTTTGTTTCAGAGCAGCCCAAGACGTTTCTCATCACACTGTGTGAAATACAGACTGAACGGCGGCTCAAAACACCCAGCTGCTTCATGAATAATGGATACGCAAACTACATATCTCTCTGTTGGATAAAGAAAGCCAGTGTCCCTAATAAAGTTTTGATGCATGACGATTGTAGTGAAGGTAATGACGATTACAGTGACGTACAGGAGTATTAGGCATGTGCAAACAAACTGTGTATGCGTGCTCTCGGCTCACTGATCTGAACAAAGTTCAATATATTCATGTAGTTGTCAAAATGAATGTACTGATTAGTTTTTTATAAAGGATACTCGCCGAAGAAGCGTGCTTTGGAGAAGTTTGTGAGGAATAGTAGTGTTTTGTACACATGCGCATCAGACTCTCCAAACACAGACACGATTGCTTGTTCTAACAGAGGAACTGTTCACCGATGACATCGACCTGCCTTCATATCGCTGAGTTTCCACACATTCAGAATGTTTTCATTTTTCATTTGTATTTTGGTGCGTTTCATAATCCTGAATGGATCTGTATAGCAGCTATATGCAGTCCTTTGGCATCTCCCTGTTGTTTTGTTTGGTAATTTGTTTAAATTGGTATAACTGAGAAGAGTAAGAACTTTTAAGTTGTAAAGAATGTCTGCAGTGCCAATGACAACAAATAATAGCATGGATTTGAAAAGTAATAACACTAGAATACAAATGTATTTTGGTATTTATTTATTTAATACAAATAAAAAGGATTGGGGGGAGGGGGGGTAACTGATTTATAGCAATGTTCTGGTTTTGATTTATTGATACTTTAGAAATGCAACAATACCAATTACAACTGTTAATTGTATTATGTCCAAAAACCAATAAATGCCCAATATTAAATTTTTGTCATAAAAAAAAAAAAAAAAAAACTGTTGTTTTAAATTCTACAAGTGAATGTGAACATGATAACATTTTAATATACAGTATGGACAATGAATACTAATTCTGAGATTTGCTGAAGATTCCATTTAAAATTGATATACAGTAGTTAACTAAAATCATAAAAAAGAAAAACATTTGTGCAACTTGAAAAAATAAACGTTAACTGGAAAACGAAAAAAAAAGCTAGTTGCCAAGGCAACATTTCTCATATTTAGTTTAACATGATGTACTAAAATAACTAAAACTGAAAATGTATACAAGCTAGGAATATAAAGAAATATATAAAAATGTCAACAACAAATACTAATACGAGCGAAAATGAAACCTGAGAATAAAAAATTCAATCCAATTCAAAATATTGATAAAAACTAGTACATATAATATTATTAGAAACTTGCATGCACAAATATCTATAGATATTTTCTGAATTACAGTCTTCAAATATATACACTGTGTGTGTGTATATACAGTATATTTATTTAAATCATTTAAATACACGTATATACACACACTATTTAGATATAGATATGAATAGAGAGAGACAGAGTGACAGAGAGAATTGAGAATTGTCTGTCTCTTTCAGAGCTTCAGAAGAGATAAAAATCTGAAATCTCAAGCATTTCTCATCAAATGTGGTTTTTCTTGGGTCGAACACGGTCATCCAGACACACACACACCGTTCAAAGTACCCTACCCCTGTGAACTGCAAGTATAACGCAGGTATATTGCAGTTTGGATGCTTTCATTGTGATTAACCTGGCTGGGTTTACAAAAGTTATTCACAGCAGTGGTGTGCACAGACCTCCTCCGGGGCAGGGGCGGAAGGATTATTTGGAATGTCTCGCTCGATGGAGAGCAGCAGTAGGTCAGAGAGCCTCTCTTCATTACCAATGAAAAGATGTTGTTACAATTAGAATGCATAACACAAACAAAAATAGGGAAATTATGATAATATTACTAAATATTATTTACTTTACAAAACAAAACAGAGAATCAAGTAGGTAATTATGAGGAATTCATGTTTAGTTATGTTGATGTTATAAATGTTATGCATGTATTCATTAAAGTGTTAGCTATCATGAAATCAGTAACACTTTACAATAAGGTTTTATTAGTTAAATTTGTTAACATGAACTAATAATTGTCACAATATACCAGGACAGGAGACCAGAATACCATTTAAACTTAGACTTTATTTATGCACGTGTGCAACCCCAAGAATCCCCGGAGGCAACTGAAGGTCAAACTCAAAAGGCAATGAACTTAAAGTCTCTTGGAATACTCAAACTCAGGAAATGTCTTTGAATACTCGAACTCAGGAAATAATGGATTCCATAGATGACAGTCTCCGTAGATAACAGTCTCAGTCTCCGTAGATCCTTGAAACTTAGATGTAGACTCGTAGATACACTGAACTTGAATGAAGACTCACAGATGCATGGAACATCGACGCAGACTCAGTAGACACTAGATCACTGTAGACACTGGAATCATCTCGCCGATGACCTTTGGAAGCAGTGTTTAACCACACGAACTCTTGATATTCTGTCGATATGGGGATTCACCCCGTTTGTGCTGACGGTAAACTCTCAACGACACTGGAAACACCCCGAGTGAGGAAACATGGAATCACTCACCGATGATCTTTGGAACCAGTGACAGATAACCAAACTCGACCTAGAACATAACATCAAGTCACATTAATACCCGGCCGTGAGTGCATGTGAGGGAGCTGAATATAAAGGCTGGTGATGAGGTAATGATGAGGAGATGGGGTTCAGCTGCGGTGATGAGGGAAGTAAGTGCAGGTGTGGATCCTGGGGGATGCTGGGAAATGTAGTACGTGACAGGGCCAGGGAAAACCAGGGAAACTGTGACATTACTTTTAGCATGAGTGGGGGGGGAGCCAGGGCGGGGTCGGGACGGAACCAGAGTGGAGCCAGAGAGGGGTCAGGGTGGAACCAGGGTGGAGCAGGCAGAATGGGCAACCAGGGTGGAGCAGGCAGAATGGGCAACCAGGGTGGAGCAGGCAGAATGGGAAACCATGGTGGTGTAGGCTGAGCGGGGGGCCACGGCGGAGATGACCCTTCGGGGGGCCACGGCGGTGCAGGCTGAGCGGGGGGCCACGGCGGTGCAGGCTGCCCGGGGGGCCGCGGGGGAGCAGGCAGAGTGGTCGGTCACAGCGGAGCAGGCGACCAGGACGGAGACGACAGGAACAGACACCGGCTCAGGAACAGGAAGGAAGCTCTGGGCTGGACGGGACCAGCGGCGAAGGGGGCTTTGAGCTGGGCAGGACCAGCGGCGAAGAGGGCTTTGAGCTGGGCAGGACCAGAGGTGAAAGGAGCTCCAAGCCAGACGGGGTTAAGGAAAGGAATAGCTCTGCGGGCATGACGCTTGCTGTCTCAAGCGAGGTGGGCATGACGCTCACAGTCACAGGCGCGGCGGGCATGACGCATACTGCCTTGGGCTCGGCAGGTCTGGCGTGAAGTGTGGGCTCGGCTGGACTGGCGATAAGTGCAGGCTCGGCTGGACTGGCGTGATGTGCCGGCTCGGATGGACAGGCGTGAAGTGCAGGCTTGACTTGAGGGGTCTCAGGCTTGGCGTGGCGTGACTCGGACATGACGTGGCACCGAGGCGGGGCCGGCAGTGCGAGGCGCAGAGGCGGGGCCGGTAGTGTGAGGCGCAGAGGCGGGGCTGACAGGGCGAGGACTCTGGGTACGTCCTCCGGAGTCTGCCGAGCCTGACGGGTCCTCTTCCTCTTACGTCGGCGAAGGGGCGTTGTAGGGAGTGGTGGCTCGGCTGGGAAGTCGTGACAAGCAGGCTCGGCTGGGCAGACGATGTGCTCTGGTTCGGCTGGGCAGATGATTTGTGCTATATCGGCTGGGCAGACGACAGGCACTGGTTCGACTGGGCAGACGACTAGTTTGGTGGGTTTGGTGGAACATGGAGCAGACCTGCGAGCTCCCCGGATGGACATCAAAGCGGGGTCAAATTTCTTGGACGTCAGGTCGGCACTATTAGAAACCAGTTTTCGGGCTCTGGGCCAGACGATCCCCGCGTCTGGGACGAACACAGAGTTCCTGCTCAGTGGGTTTGACTGGGCTGATGAGGTGAGCGGGCTTGGTGGGTCTGATGGGAGGTTCCGGTTCGGAGAAAACCGCATACTTGGGGGTAAAACTCTCCCAGCAAACGGAAACTGCCTCCTTCCAGTCCATACCCGAGACATCGGGGAGCGGTCGAGGGTCGACGTATCTGGCCCCGATCTTGTAACAAGCTTTTATGGTCTCGTCACTCAGGTCACAGTCAACAGCCAGTGAGCAAAACTTCATAGTGAACTCAAAAAGCTCGCGGCTTTCCTGAGCTATCGTCGCGATCCGATCCCAGCACATTTTGAAGGAGGACGTGAAATGTTGCGATGGGGAGCGAGGTGACCTTCAGTACCGTTGGAGCTTGCACGGTGTGTAGCCGGGTATTTTGTCACGATATACCAGGACAGGAGACCAGAATACCATTTAAATTTAGACTTTATTTATAAACGTGTGCAACCCCAAGAATCCCCGGAGGCAACTGAAGGTCAAACTCAAAAGGCAATGAACTTAAAGTCTCTTGGAATACTCGAACTCAGGAAATGTCTTTGAATACTCGAACTCAGGAAATGTCTTTGAATACTCGAACTCAGGAAATAATGGATTCCATAGATGACAGTCTCCATAGATAACAGTCTCAGTCTCCGTAGATCCTTGAAACTTAGATGTAGACTCGTAGATACACTGAACTTGAATGAAGACTCACAGATGCATGGAACATAGATGCAGACTCGGTAGACACTAGATCACCGTAGACACTGGAATCATCTCGCCGATGACCTTTGTAACAAGTGTTTAACCACACAAACTCTTGATATTCCGTCGATACGGGGATCCACCCCATTTGTGCTGACGGTAAACTCTCAACGACACTAGAATCACCCCGAGTGAGCCGATGATCTTTGGAACCAGTGACAGATAACCAAACTCGACCTAGAACATAACATCAAGTCACATTAATACCCGGGCATGAGTGCATGTGAGGGAGCTGATTATAAAGGCTGGTGATGAGATAATGATGAGGAGATGGGGTTGTGGTGTGGATCCTGGGGGATGCTGGGAAATGTAGTACGTGACAGGGCCAGGGAAAACCAGGGAAACCGTGACAATAATGAACTGCACTACTACACCATTTATTAATCTTAGTTAATATTAATTTCAGCATTTACTAAAACATTATTAAAATCAAAAGTTGTATTTGTTAACATTAGTTAATGCACTGACTGTGACATAACATGAACAAACAATTAAAAGTTGTATTATTATTAACTAAGATTAACAAATAGGCCTACAGTAGCCTAACAAATGTTTTGCTCATGATTAGTTAATGTTAGTTAATATGAATAATAAACAAATAAACCTTTTTGTAAAGTGTACTATGAAATCAAAGATACAAATTCCTTACAATTTAGAGCTGGACATGGACTTAAAATTTCCTTTCACTAGATGTAGTTCCCCAAGCTAATAACACTTGCTATGGCCTTGGATAAAAACGAATGACATTGTCAGACTCAGAATGCGGCTGAAATTGAGTTATACTTTTATGATTGTTAAGCATAACTCACATGCTGCCGCAACTTTTACAGTAGCATGGTAGGATAAATTTAACTTTTCCGTATTTGCTTAATGTTACCTGCTTACCTGCCGCAGTTTGAAGACTCGCGGCGAACTGCTGCGTACATAGCGCTGCAAAGGAAACTCCGCCTACTACCACTTCACCTCTGCCAAAAAAATTATTTAATATTCGTTTGTATTATTATTGTTAGTGGAAATGGTGTATAAGTTTATTATTATTATTTACTTATAGTGTGTATAAGTAAAAATTATTATTATTTACATTCATCAGAGAGGGGCACAATACATTTTTTGCATTTTTGAGTGGGGCGTTGGAAGCAAGATTTCTGAAAGGGGGGCGTTAAGGTGTTCATGGGGGGCATTCACGCGTTTACACCAAAGATCCAGACAAGATTAAACATGTAATTACTTGCAAAATAATTGCTTACAACATTCTAAAATCTGTCAGTTTAATGTGACATGTAAAAAGCAGAAGAAGAAGAAGGAGAAGAAGAAGAAGAAAATAAGGATGTGAATAATACACATTATTATTATTAGAACAGAATGATAATCAGCATACATTCAATAAAGACATTTAGCCCTTTTTTGGTGGGGGTGGTGGTGGGGTATGGGACCTGGATAATGGCTGGCCCAAAAAAAAGGTTGAGAACCACTGCTCTAGGCACTCTGTCTATTTTCTCTCCTCTCTGTCTCTAAGTCGGATGGGGCTCGAGGCGCTCCTTAGGGCAGTATCACTCATTGTTTTCCTCCAGGGAGCAAGTTCAAGATCTGTTACGACTGGCCTCCTCTGAACCCCAAGCTCCTAATGTGCACAGGGACAGCACACAGAGGCTGCGTTTCTTGAGCGGAGAGCTATCAGGCTGTGTTTGGACCATTGCCTCCCAGCTTGTGACACACAACCTAAGCCTGGCAAAACTCTGCATCAATGCGGCACAGTTTGACATGACCATAAACTAGCAACTTAACATTTAGTTTTTTTTCAATATAAATAGTATAAAATAGTGTAAATGTCTTTCAGCATTACTGTGTGACAAATGAATCATGGCACTGACTATGCATGCACTTTGCATATATTTCGGTTCATAAATTAATTCCATTATCAAATGATTTTGGGTGAATATTTCCACTGGGCCAGAGCAACATAAGACTTTTTGGCACCAGAAATATTTTATGTTGAAAACAGCACCACCTGACATTTGGCACTAGCAAGATCCTGAAGTTGACAGTGATTAATAACCGCAACGTAAACCGTGACACCTCAAACCGCCTGTAAGCATGTTTTCATCTGACTAGATGAAAAATGCATTTTCGACTTTAGCTAAATCAATTTGTCTACTTTCCACGAAAACCGCGCACTAAAAGACACTATTGTCACCACTCTATAATTATTTGTTAGATCTCAATATTTTATAAACAAGCAAGCAGCTTATCCCTAAAGCTGCAGCGATAGCATCCACAAAGCCGACCTAGTAATTGTAAGGGCTCAAAAAGCTTTCGGTGATGGAGAGTGAAGCCTTTATTCTATCAGGAAATTTTCAGAAATTAAGGGGTTTTAAGAACATGCTGTCTTGGTCTTCATGCATAAATTAAGTCAGAGGATGCTTACTCTGGGATACAGCCTGGAGGGAGAACTAGTCTAGCACTAAGTGCATGAGAAGCGTGAAAGGATAGAAAGATTTTTCCATTTCATCTCTCCTCTGAGCATGATTCTCTCAGTCTGATTTCTGACCCATGCCTCCTCCCTGTGCCAAGAGTGAGATTTATAGTGATATACGAGCAGGAAAAAGACTAGCGATGGTGCTAAGATGAGGCATGCTGGGTGCCGAGGAGGTGACGTGCCGTCATGGGGTGGACGGGAAGGATGTACTTCAGGACTAATGGAAAGACAGAGGGGGGAAAATGAAGTCCACATTAGCTGGGAGAGTGACTGATTTAGAAATGGAAGAGTTGCAAGATAGGTGTGTTAAAGTTATATTTGCCATTTAACCCCAAATATGTTGTTGCTAGGTTACAACCAAAAACATTGCGGTGTCGATAGTGAGTGTCTGGAGCTCATTTGTACAGATCCCACTGCCAGACCCCATATCTCACTCACAGCCACCCACCCACACATATGCATTTCACACAACACAAAGCATCGTTTTCACAAAGCCACACAAAAATACATAAAACCGGTCGGCAGAGCTGTTGCTAAGGCATTGATTTAGAAATTCCAGCACTCGCATTTCCCATCACTCATTACATTTCCATGCCATCTGTTACAGCACCTTAGATCCCATCCCCCCCGATGGCAAAGCAACCATTCTCATCACAAACATGCTAATGAATCTGTATCCTCACTCCCACCGGTACAGCAAACAGTCAAACGGTTGCTCACTCAAAACAAGCATCATCAGCACAGGGATGAGACATTCTAAGATGAGCCCCATGTTCGTTAGCCGCACGGTGATTGACATAATTACACCCTAGAGTCAGAAAGATAGAGCGAGGTAATGCTATAATGTGTACCTGCCGCTGGTGATTCATGCGCACATTTAGCTTTCCATCATTAGCTGCCTCATCAGCAGAAGGTGGATGCAAAGGTTGTGGTTTTTTTTAATTGTTGGTAGCTTAACAGTAGGAGCCGGAGCCTTTGTGTTGTAATTGTAATCTCTAATTACAGTAAATGCTGTTTACAAAAGCGACATAGACACTCAGCGACAGTTCACATTTAACATTTATTCTCCCACACCAGCTACACACTGTCACAGAGTCAACAACATCGACAGCACCAGACCTCTAAACTCCACCCACTCGTTCCCAGTCACCAGAGTACTAATCACCGTCACCTGTCACCAATCTTCACTGATCATCACCCAGCACTATATAACTCTTCCCAATGCAGTTCACCTTTGTCTGGTCTCGTCGTTCCCTCAAAGAACACTTACCTGTGTGATTGATGTGTCTTCAGTCATCTGCATTGATCTCCATTTCTGAACCTGCAACAGATAAGACCCTTACTCATCCAGATATCCATCCTGAACACTATATTCATCAGTTACTCACCTGCTTCCATTGTTGCGATCACATACTTCTGCAAATAAACCTGTTGATTACTTTACCTGTGTAATTTTTATCATGGCACACACATGGACAGCTAACCCCTTTGACATAACAAGTTCTTGAAGTACCCCTGAGATTTTAAAGGGTTAGTTCACCCAAAAATGAAAATTCTGTCAGTAATTACTCACCCTCATGTTGTTCCAACCCCGTAAGACCTTCGTTCATCTTCGGAACACAAATTAAGATATTTTTGATTAAATATGAGAGCAGTCTCACTCCTCCATAGGCTTCTAGGGGAATGAAACTTGCTGGCGCAAAAAAAGTTATTAAAGAGATCGTTAATATAGTCCAAGTGACTACAGTGGCTCAATCTTAAGTATATCAAGTGACAAGAATACTTTTTGTGCGCAAAAATAACGACTTTATTCCACTATTCATTTCCTTCTCTCTGGGCCTCGAGTCTTTTCATGTAGTGTTTTAGCGCAGCGCGTCTGTGTTGTACGTCACACGCATCACACACATGACAAGCGTCGGCCAATAGTGAGCCTACGTGGTGACGTGCAACACAGACGCGCTGCGCAAAAACACTACGTGAACCAACTCGAGGCCCAGAGAGAAGGAAATGAATAGTGGAATAAAGTCGTTATTTTGGGGGTTTGTTGCACACAAAAAGTATTCTCGTTGCTTGATATACTTAAGATTGAGCCACTGTAGTCACTTGGACTATATTAACGATCTCTTTAATAACTTTTCTGGGCCAGCAAGTTTCATTCCCTTAGAAGCCTGTGGAGGGGTGAGCCAGCTCTCAGATTTAATCAAAAATATCTTAATTTGTGTTCCGAAGATGAATGAAGGTCTTACGGGGTTGGAACAACATGAGGGTGAGTAATTACTGACAGAATTTTCATTTTTGGGTGAACTAACCCTTTAAGTTTATATTTAACTCATTTAACAACATTTGCATGTTGACAGTTCTCTGTATCACATGACATGCAGGTAAACTGAAAATTAAAATATTTAAGTTTAGTTATTTTTTTTATTTTTTATTGTATGGTGCACAATTTGGTCAAATATAAGATTTATTATTTTGTCATGTGTTGTGATTCTATATCATAAGAACTATAATTATAAAAAGACAGAAATATATATTGTCATACAATAGAACTTTAAATAATAATAATTACAATATTAATGTCAAATGATTAACTTTCAAATGTTCAAAATTTTTATTTTGGTGTAAAACTGCTTATTTATATATATATGCTTTTTTATATATGCTTTCCATAAGTATTTAAAGATTACACACCATGTCAATGGATGGAAGAATGATTTGAAGTTATTTGTAAAATCTCTTCAATGGATGTCAGTCAGAAATGCCCTGAAACTTTCCGCTTTGGACTTGTTTATGTTATTAGACTAGATCCTCACCCCCTCCTATTTTTTTCTTTTATTTGGTTCTGTTTTGTACTTTCCTCTAAGTGCTATATAAACACGGAAACATTGTATGATGATTGAATTATGCCATAATTGTTTGTATTTAAATTCTGAATAATAAAATAAAAAAAAACATTAAAAAAGAAGAAAAAAAAATGCTTTCAGTTCCAAATATATATGCTTTATTTATGATTCCCGTTCCAAATCTGATAAAATGCTGAAAACATGCTTGCATAAGCAGCTGCTTGCGTGTAAATGAACACAGTGCGCCATTTCACTATGAAAGAGGCAGAGCATCACACTAAATGGTTGCCTAAGGCAAAATCGCAATTTCAGAGTTATCCTGATTAATTGTGCAGCCCTTTTTATTTTTTATTTTACATTTTATGATGCAATTAATTATTAGCCTTTCATTAACTCCCTGGGAAACATTGGACTAGAGGGACAGGCAGACCATAAACTTAGTTTAAGAGAAACTTCAACCAGACAGACAGAACCGGAAAGGCTGGCAGTCAAACAAACACGTCCATTTTTTGATCCACAAACAGTTGCTCCCACGTAGTTAGGGTGTCCTTAAATGTACTCGCATTGAATTGTTCAGAGAAGTCTGACAGCTTGAATGAGAGCCGAATATGCGTGCGAGGGGGGAATCCCTGTGGACACGCAGATGAATTATGTAAAAACACATTCAAACAGATGTTAGAAGTCTCATGAAAAAGCCAGATTGTCTCTGAACATTTTGAATGTCTTCCCAACATCCGATTAAATCCAAAGCGAATAGAATATGTCAAGCACTGAACAGATCTTTGGCGCGGTCTCAATATTTTAGCTCAAATGAGAATTCAGGGGTCCAGATTTCCCTCTACAAACACTATAGGCACATTATACACACGCCTACCATGCACAACAGTTCTGGAAGACAGCAACAGCCAGCTCTCGTTTCTTATTCATGCGGCCCTGGCTCCAGACTTGAGCGGGATTGAGTGATGAAGTACACTACAGCCTCTCCAGCTTGTACTGAGACAACAAGCTGCTCCCAGCTATTAACACTATTAAAAGGACGTCCAGATTGCCATTGACATTACACACTCTCTCACTCAATTTGGTGAGTGAATCACATCAACTGAATAGTTAATTGATGTAAAATTTCCATATTGTGCACATCTGTGCAGTAATTGCTAGCATTTCTAACCAAATTATGGAAGATAGCTGATTTATAATGTTTTTTCCACTAGTGCTCAACACACCACTTACACGGGCTCTAATTAATGTTCCAACAGTTTTGATAATTGGGGGGGGGGGGGGGGGTCTCTCCATTACCCCATTCGCACTTCTCTCGACTCGCACCCAAACCATTTTCATATCAGGCACCACTCCAAGATAAGCATACCCATCAATCTTAACAGCCCTAACAGCATATTAGCTACAAATATAAGTGAGGGAAATGCGTAGAACGCACCATATGTCATACCATCAGAGTGTTGAGTAGAGTGTGTTGATCTAAACTTGATGTTTGACATTTGAAGGTAGTGTAAAGACAAGCTTGGAAGGCTGCACACACTGTGACTTTGTGCCAAGCTAGTCTTGTGTGTCATAGTACATCATATGTTGATCTCCTCAGAGTTCTGAAATAAAAAATCTGAACATTTTCAAGTTAAGCAGCCAATATTTCGATATCATTGCTAGTGCTAGCTAATTATTATTTATATATATTTTAGGGATGCACCAATATGAAAATTGTCTTCCTATTTGAAAGCCGATAACCGATATATTGACCAATAAACATAAGTTTTAAATAATTTTTGAGAGCCTGATTACAAAAAAAAGTCTCACCATTAAATCCATGTCCCAAGCACACAATTATAATGATGTTCTCATTGTAATTTTATGTAGCCTATCTGACAGACTTGCACTGCACATGTTGCACTTAACTGTATTTTCCTTTTTGAAGTAATTTCAATCATATCAAGCAATTCAATACCATCACTGCGAACAGTGCGCATCTGAAGTGTCTCAGCTGAAGGAAATAATCCATTATTTATCTGCTTTAAGATTTCGGCCAAATTTCTTATCGGGCCGATAACGATAACATTAAAAATGAACATATGTTGGCCGATATCGATATGGTGGCCGATATATCGTGCATCCCTAATATATTAATTTTTTTATCTGGTTTTGAGTATGTTTGTGTATAATGAACTATGATTTAACCAACTCTGTTATGATATATGTTATTTCATAATCCGATATTGAAATGACTAATTATTAAAGTCCGATATTAAACATACCGATGAGCCGATAACTATTTTCATGTAATGCCCGATAACTGATACATTGGTCAATATTAAAAATACTATTTCAATTAAATAAATTAAAATTAAATTACACTCTCAGAAAAAAAAAGGTACAAAAGCTGTCACTGGGACAGTACCCTTCAAAAGGGTTCTAATATGTACCATTTAGGTACTAATATTGTACTCGTTTGGTACCAATATGTACCTTTGAGGGACTTATATGCACTCTTTAGGTACAAAGGTGACAGCCACAGTGACAGCTTTTGTAGCCTACCTTTTTTTCTGAGAGTGAACTTGAAACTAAAATCGATCATTTTAAATGAAACAAGTGAATTTAGGCAAAATTATAGTAAGAAAAACAATCATTTTGAGATTTGATAAAGATTCATTTTAACAGCATTATAAAATTATTTGTTTTTACAGATTAATTTTAAGGGAGCATTTGAAGTTGACAAAGGTAGGCTAATCAAAATATATGTAATGTGAGCATGCACAACTAATTATCCAGTCAGCATATCCAATATTGACCAAAAACTAGCTGAAGCGAATGTTCATATACTTATATATGTAAGTAAAACATGAACTGCTACCTGATTTATGTAGGCTATGCTTCCTACATTATTACAGGACGTGTGCAGGTCAAGATAAACGAAACATCTAAAGCACGCGCCCCGAAAACCAGTGTCTCAGACAGCGCGTGAATACTGAATTGAATTATCTTTCACGTCTTGCGCTTGTAAGGACGAATTCACACAAAATTATGTAAAAACGCCTGTCTTGGCGAGAATCCTAGTAAACAAAGTCGGTTATATCTCAAGTGAACATAGACAGTATATTCAAATGGAGTGTTTGGTCTTAAAGAAGCCATGTGTAAAAATGTAGGTAAAAATATCCAAAAAATGAGCTACACGCATCAAAAGAATGAGAAGAAATAAGGGCGATGATGTCATTAAAAAAATGACAAGTTATAGTGCTGCAGAGATATCAACCTGAATTAGCAATAGCATTACTAGCCACGGCCCGACAGGTGTTGTAATACCAGTTTCGGCCATGGGAGGCGGTATGCGAGCAACATAACCACCACCAGCCCAACTGCAATACACGAATAACTCGCACGGCTTGTGGACGTACTTGAACCTGATGTCAATCGTGTGGAAAATACAGCCCACTACTACATTTCAGTTCAGGGAAGAGAGCGGAAGAATGGCTGAAGCCCTTGGCAAGAGACCCTTACCACCACCACACCCACCCGCTGCAGGGATAAAACGCGCTCGGAATCGGAAATAAAATCTGATAAAAAAAGGAACAGAACCAGAGTAAACATTGGCACTGCTTTCCATCGCTGGAGACAACTAATGGCCATGAAAGAAATGAGGTTCGACTCCGAACTTGCAACATTTCTGTTTATTATAACAACCTATATTATGTTTATTAAATGGCTTTCCTGAGGTAAATCTGACATAATTGTTCTCCAGCTATGTTATTGACCTCTTCACGCTGATAAAAAACACTGATTGGTAGATATTATGTATGAGGAATACATTTCGGTAAGTTGTAGCCTACTGTATCTTTCAACAGTGTTCGTGTTTTTTACTATTAGCTACTAGAGATGATCGGTTCACGTGCGCTAGGGATCTGTCACGTAACATTTACAAGCGCCAAAACGGTATTTATTGTTTGAATTGCGTAATAAAATTGACAGAATCTGAGAGCTGAAATTTTTTTTATATCATAACTAACCTGCTCTGTCTAGTCTGTCGGTCTCCATGTCCTCTTTGCTTCGGGATTTTTCTGTGCGCGAGAAAATTGATGTGTGTCGTGAGAGCGTGTGAAAAGTGTCAATTGCGTGTGTCTCACGGTGAATGCGTGATAGTTGGCAGCTCTGGTTACGTTGGTCAACATCAGCGAATGCTGTCTGTCAAATTAATGTAATTCAAACTAACGATAAAAATGTAATATGAACAAAACGAATATGAACATATTCACTGGTGAAGGGGAGTAGCTTGAAGATGTCATATTCATAGAGTAGATACACTTTCTGGAGGTATACTGCCCCCATCTGGTATGGAATGTGGAGTATGAATTGATTTTTTTTTTACACATGGCACCTTTAAAGGGGCAACAGTCTAATAAACCTGCTGCTTGTGTTTTAATGTTAATCAAACAAAAGACAAATGACTCACTGCTCTTGACTTGTAACTTTACAAAAAAATCCATATTTAATTGATAAAGTAATGAAAATGCGGTGTTTTTTCACATTTGATTACTTTATTCAAATTTCTGTACCTGTTAGGTCTACCCGAAAAACTCTAAAAACACTGTTTATTTCATTTGTAGCCTTTCTTTGTTCTATTGTATTTATTTGTGCTATTTGTAATTTGATTATTTGTTCTTATTTTATTACTGACTGCTTACTTGTCTTTAATAATGGTTTAAATTCACATTAATTAGGCTGGTAGTTTTTGTTGTATCAAAATTGGAATAAAGAATTGATATTTCACTGTTGTCTAAACATTTGTACTACTGACCCAATTCTCAGCACTGAGCCCTGCTGGAGCAGCTCTAAATATGTGCTGTGCAAATAAATGAAAGATAAAATATGATAATAGAATAGTAATAGAATGAACAGAGAAAGTAACAGAAGCTCTAAATGCATTTTAGCAGGCTAATTAAGCATGGAAATAACTGAAGGAAATATATATTTGATGAACAAATTAAGCCAACTAATATGTTTTATATTCTTTTGGTTTCTCTACCAATACATTTAAAAATTACAAATGCAGTGAAAATACAGATATCGGTTACGGTATCGGTATCGGCAAGTATCAAAAATGAAAGTATCGGTATCGGACTCGTTCTGGAAAAAGTGGTATTGGTGCATCCCTACCATCAACATACACTTTATCCCTCAAATTAATGTTTGTCAATGGCAATAACATTCATCTAATAAGTATCACTGCATGAATGTGATGCAATAAACTAAAAAACAAAGGAGATAAAAATACATGTTGCATTCTCAGCTGTTTTCACAAGAGATGCTATAGCGGTTGTTAGTGTAAATGTAGTGTAAATGAGTTTTCTTTTCAGGTTAACTACTATAATAATGGTGCAGCAACAGTGTGACAAAAAATGTTACTCTTATTTTAGGAAAACATATGCAGACTTGGTGCTCTGCTCTTTTTTTGACTGCTCGCTTGATGACTTGTGTGTGCGTGTGTGTGTGTGTGTGTGTGTGTGTGTGTGTGTGTGTGTGTGTGTGTGTGTGTGTGTGTATATACTTTAATATCTCCCCCCTGTTCCCACGCCATATCGACTTTTGCAATCCAGTCCTCACTTTGCATACAATATGCAAATCACAACACCTATAGATCTTGGCTATTGAATTACCACACATTAGTCTGACTGTGTGCTCTGGAAGCTGCTCTTTCATATTGCAGTGCAAGGCTGCCAGTTGGAGGGGCTTTGTGTATTTGGGAATGTCGCCTGATTGCACCCTGTTTGCTCAAGGCCCTCCTATGTGAGATAATGTCATCAAAGGCTAATGAGCTGTGAGCAATGCACTCTCATTATAATAACACCAAATAAAAGGAGAAAGCTACGGCTATTAAAGGTGAAATAGGTTAAACAGCACGTTCTGAAATTATGCTAATATTCCATCTCCAGATTAAGAAGTCAGAGGGTGACAATAACCCTTCCAATTGGCTCATTAAACCCTGTGTCATCCAATCACAGTCAGAGGAATGCTTGCGGCATCCTAACGGAGACAGCGAGGTGACATTAATGTGACATGTGTGGGGAGGTCGGGAAGTTGTCACGCTCTGAGTCAAAAGCGAAGCTGCGGGCAGTCAGTCGAAGGAAACCCTTCACTTGAACTTGCATGACATTATACCCATGATGCCATTATTGATCCATCACTTACAATTTGGACAATATAAGACCTGATGGCCAGAGGGAAAACACAGGATGCAATTTTGTGTCATTTTTTGGTACTGCAACACTTAGGCAGGATGGACGCTGGGCAAATCTGACCTCATCCTTTCTTCAGGGTAATTCTTGGCACAAAATGTGCAGCGCACCATCTTTGTTGTCACCTAGTGCTATTCAGCCTTCCGTCTGCCCCTCTCGCTCTCTCCAAGACACGTTAAAGCATGCATCTGTTGTCAAATGCACCCCCTAGCCTTGTTATTTCAGCCGTGGATGGTGTTACAGCAAGTGATGAAGGCCAACTCAGCCAATGGTTAATGCTTCAAATAAAAACGTCGCTCGGTCTCGATTCAAGAAACAGAGGTATTGCCACGAATACTAAGCTGGCCCCTGCAAAACACAAGCTAAAGCGACTAGGTCACACTGCAGTCAAACATAAAGATTAAACAAAGCTGAAAGTCACACTAAAATAGAGACGACTCGGCATGTATTTTCCGATTTTAAAGAATTCAAGAGGGGTTTATAGCATTTACCAAACATGTCACATCACAGCAGCCAAAGAGCTGCGAGAGGCTGGTTTTGACAACTTAGTATGCAGTGCAGTCAGCCCATTTTACATTATTCATCTCTTTGGAGGATACGCCAAGGAGGCTCAAAATACCCAGTACCCTACATAACCCACTTACTGAGAGATGACGGGGACTCAGAGGTGCTCTTTCTGATTGTAGATGACAAAAAAAAGGGGTTACTCCTGGCCCCCTTAGATCCTGAGCACATCTTTCAAACTACTTAAATACTGCCTCAGGTTCTTAATTCATTGTAGCGAGAACTGATAACTCATCTCTGAAGCCCACACGCTCCTGCCTCCTGCATCGCCAACAGTCATGTTCTAACCCATGACTTTTCACTTCTTGGTACAGAGTCATTCTTCTTTCCCATTCACTGTCTATTCAGCTGCATGTCATTCGTCCACTTTGCTAATTGGTCATTTGCTTACAGATCAATCGCATTAAATGCAGAAATTGCATTAATGCAGTATAATGAAGTACTGCTGAGGAGATGCTTTGTATATAAATGTCTCATACACTGATTGCACCAGGCTAACTCACAAGCGGCATTTAGTCAGCGGAGGCATGGAAGGCAGTGCCTCCTCAAAAAATATTCCACATAACAAAAATAATAATGCCAATATTACGCTATGTGCAGTATAAATGACTAGTTTTTCTAAAATAACACTGTCCAGCAACACCGGCGGTTAAAGTTACTTCGTCTCTCTTGCCACCCCTGAGCCCATTGAGTTTTAACAGACCCCCTATAGCCGTGGGTTTGGTGGAAAGCCTAATGGGAAGACTAATTCAAAATTAAGTAAAGAACTCACCCACTAGGATATCACCGCTTTATATCACGTCAAAATCACTCTTGAAGTTACTTGAAAACATAATATGTGAGGGTTTTTTAATGAGCAAGGAGTTAGTGAATTGAAAAGGTGCATCTCTGTGTCTGTGACAATCATGAACCTGCATTGTTTACTGAGTTTTGATGACTGATGATTTGAAAATAAGTTGACTATGGAAAAAGAAAAGCTGAACATCAGTTAACAAATAAAATGCACATTGAACATGAATATTACTGTTTATGTAGTTATATAAAAAATAAATGTAAAAATGCTCAAAAAGCTTTTAAACCTTGATTAGAAATACACTTTTTAATAGAACATTAATACAATACAAAATAGAATTGTATTATTTAGTGTTGTTGTTTTCTTGATAGTGTAAGTAATGTTTATGTTATTTAACCTGAAAATGTATCAACATTAAGTGTAACTGGAATATTAATTTACATTAAAAAGCAAATAAGAAAAAAAGTTTGCCTCCTCATTTCAGAACACCACAGCACCCCTCTATGTAGCATTGCCTTATTCAATGCAACATTACATTCACAACACCTGATACAACAAACGACAACATAGGCCTATGCTACAAACACAATTTTAAACCCAATACTATCACAAATTCTTGCAATTTCGACAAACCTCATTTATAAGCCAGTTAGATGACCTTGGTCACAACAAAATCAGAATTTAACAGAAATTTGTTCTTTTGTTTACTGGGCATGTAAACAGGGATAGACTGGTCAAGTATTTTCCCGGTGAACAGGCGCAATAGGCCTACTTGTGAGCTGTTACTCACAAACGCTTACACTTTTTAAAGTGAATTAGTTTATCAGCATACATGGTTAAAGACCGAACACAGCAGCCTAGAGTAATACAGTTAATATTGACAAAGGAAAATGAGTCGAATAAGAGCCCTAACGCAAACAGGAGAACTAAATATTGCCTATTACAACCGTCTATATAACCTTATGCAGCACAATATTATATAATGCATTGATAATCATATGTAAATTAGTAAGATTAGTTTTACTTACACTTTCCTCCCGGCTTGTTTGAAGGGAAGTTAGCTCAACTTCAACATGAGCGAGCTTTAGGTGGACAGCATTGGCTTTTCCAAGACTGAAAATACATTGCGCATGCGCACTCACTGCACACTCTGATTGATAGGTCAGATTTTCAGATCGCCTAGTTCAGGGGGTTTTCAAATCTGTCCTGGAAGGACATCTGACACATCCAATTCAGTCTCTACTAATGAGCTAATGAGTTGAATTTAGGGTGTGTTAGATAAGTAAGTGCTGGGTGTCCTCTAGGACAAAAAACCTAGTTGACAAAATCAAATGATATGCAAGTATGCTTGTTAGTGATAAGCAGTAGACAGTGGTTGAATTCAGAATAACCTATCATACTATTTTTATTGAGCCACATGACAAAAATAACAAGAGTATGCTACTAGTTTGGAAATTCTGATAAAAAATCCAATTCCAAACCACATTAATCTTATAACTATTAGTATTTTGTATATAATCATTTATAAGTGATATATAATTGTTAACAAGGGCTAGAAATGAAAACCGCCTTATATTCAGATGTGCATAAACAGATTATCTTTTACAGGTAAAATGGGCCAAAAAAGGCATTTAACTTTTACTGAAATGTCAAATATTATGTTGGCCATTAGAGGCATGTAATACTAAAAATTGCTAAATTAAGATGTGACCATTACAGTGAAATACTCATTGGGTCAGCAAGGTCAAAAAAAAAAAAAAAAAGCAGGTCGAGAGAAAAGAAGCATGTTAACTACAAAAGACTTTAAGGGCTTTTTCAGACCTTTAGATTGTTTGCTTTGTTCCAAAACATGGACTTAATTTGTTATAATGTAGCATTGTCTTCTTGGTTCAGTTCGCTTTCACAAGGCAACATTTTTAAAGCATACCAAAATGTATATGTAAGTCACATGTGAGTAAAACTTTCCACTTATTGCTCAGGGTTCATCTGTTTACGTTCCTCTGCGTCATCCATCAAGATGGATGGACAATTTCACTCATTTTCAATTTCACTTTCACTTTTATTGAAATTCACGCATTACCAACTCTTTAGTACCACATTCAATATTATGGAAAAGAATCATGACAGAAATTCTAAAAATTATAAATTGTAAGAAATAAAAAGGCAACAATTTGAGACCAAAACCGCAGCATGTAACTGTAAGAGTTAAAAAAAAAAAAACTGACTACGCGCTTGTTTGTAAGGAAGTTTGTGAATTTTTAACTAATTTCTGTGTCCAAGGCTGTCACATCACGTCAAGTGACAAAAGAACGAACGACTCATAATCAGACCCGAAGACTCGAGAGGTGAACTAATAATTTCTCTTTCCGGTACAGACAGCATAGCCTCTATGGGACTGACGGGAAAAACTAAAGACTCGGATCCGAACCCGAAGACTCGAGAATTGAACTAATCATTTCTGTTTTCAGTACAGAACCATAGGATGTTGCGCATGAGCAGTCAACAGAAAAAGTACGAATCACTCTTTGAGACAACTCTGTAATCCCGAGTCATATTAAAGGTCCCGTTCTATGTGATCCCATGTTTCAAACTTTAGTTAGTGTGTAATGTTGTTGTTAGAGTATAAATAATATCTGTAAAATTATAAAGCTCAAAGTTCAATGCCAAGCGAGATATTTTATTTAACAGAAGTTGACTACAAAAAACGGCTGGATTGGACTAACGTTACACCCCTCTACATCCTGCTTTAATGATGTCATTAGTGGTTGATGTTTATCTATAATCGGATACCGCAAAAGTTTAATTCGAAGTTGTTAGTTTGCTCTGTCCATTTCACCACGGACTGTTTTTCTAACCTGGAATAATATCAAGCAGACTTCTCTCAGCGTTTCATACTGACGAAGGGGACTATTTCAACTATATTCCAGCAAGCGGTAAGTAGTGATTTAATATGGAAGTAGCGATCACTCTTCACATCGTTCGTTTCTCTTTAAGTAGGATGAAAATAATCTTACTTAAACTGTGATTAATATACAGAAAGCGATCAAAGAACAATCCCTTTCCAATCGCCCAAGCTATCAATCACACAGCGCGAGTTTATCTGGACACTTGCCAAAACTCGTTATGAAATCAATGACGCTGTTACACTGCACAACGAAGCTCTTACTGTATTTATATGCCTCATGTTTGCATTGGTGAAATCATTAGTGATAGTGCAGAAACTGCGTTGCAATGATAAGATCTTTCACGCGATCAACAGACTGTCATCTGCTCAGTGCTCATCACTGCAACCTTTTATGTGATGGTAATAGATCTAAATACTTAAAAAACTTCTCATGATTCGTTAATCCAGATAGCTGTAATAGTAAAAACGTATAATAGCTGTAATAGTAAAAGTTTTCCAGATAGTTCCACATGTAATGCCAGATATTTCATATGCAAGCATGTCAGCCAATCACAGCAGAGGGCGTTTACACTGAAGTCTCACAGCAGACACGCCCCTTCAAACAGAGTGTTCAAACCAGGGAATGAAATCAGGCTAGGAAATATGCCTTTTATTTCTAAATTATAACAATTTTTGATCTAAAAAACATACTAACATTATAAGGGCACCCCTGGAAACATTATAAAATAATAAAAATAATCCATGGAATGGGACCTTTAAGATTCATTCATGACTGACCCATATAGTTTCCATAGTTCTTTTTTCATAGTTTCCATAGTTGCTCTTGTTTATTACCAAGTCAACTACTCACCTGCACCTGTCTATCATTAGTCCCTTGTCATCTAGTGTATTTAAACCCTCAGTCATCCTCTGTTCAGTGGCTTTTGTCAATGTTTCATTAGGTTAAGATAGGTTGAGAGTGACTCTTGAGAGAGGTACAAGCACCAGTTCAAGTCAGACAACAGCGAGGGAGTCATGGTGTGAGCTGCTACTAACAATGAGCAAGATACCTTTCAGGGTAGGAGATGGACTTAAAATAAACTCCCAAAACTTACTGCCAGATTCTGGGAGATAAATTCTTCAAACCATTGTACAAGAGTATGTGGTGCTGGTCCCTCAAGAGTCACTCTCAATCTATCTGTCTTTATAAAGCCTTTTAAAAAAAATATGTTTTCATGTATTCCACAACACCTGACACCTTATACTTCTGGAGACTCCAAGTAGACTGGAAAATAGTGCCAAAATGGTGAATATGATATGATGAATATGGGTTCCTGATGGTTTCACACCTAATTCTTCACCTTACTTCTTCAAGTCATATGCAGTGTTCTTCTCTATGTTTTATTTATTTTTTACCCTGCTGACCAAATGAGCATGCAATTTCTTGTATTGCATCCTTCTCATAGGCATTCACTAACTTTTGACTACTCAGTGTGAGTAAAATTTGCTCTTTTTGGCCCATCTTACCCGCAAGAGAAAACCTGGTTAATAGTTATAGGCCAGTTTTTCACTTCCAGCCTCTTTAACAGTTATAAATGATTAAATTACTAGTAAGTTATTAAGACAGACGTGGTTTGGAATTGGTAAAATGTGCTTGGAAAAAAATATGAAGATGATATCAACATAGGCTACACACTATAAACGGGTTTGTTGCGGTACGAAAAAATCCATACCGTCTCTTTCACTTTTCCAAATGGATGGAAACAAATGAGAAAGTAAAGTGCAAATTATATAAAAGAAAGAGAGAAATGAAATCCATCCCTTGGAACTGTTTGTTTTTTCAATTTTTTTGTTTGTAATTTGGGAGAAGAACATTGTGTAACTGTTTTTTTTATTTTATTTTATGTTTTCTTAAATACCTTTGAGCTAAAAACCTTCAATTTGTGAATGTGTCATTTAAGTCCATATTCTATGTGGGTATTGGACGGCATTCATTTTGTGTATCGGTGGTTTATGAGCTATTTACCGGGAAACTGAAATTGATTATATATATATATATATATTTAACTTGACTGACTTGTCTGGCGCCGAACAATTTCATTCAACTTACGTTTATTAATTCTTCCAATTTAATTTGGGGCAGTCACCATTACAGGTTGCTTAAAATAAATTATAGTTTTTATAGTTTTAGATGTGTAAAATGTGACAGTGTACGCTGTGCATTAACATAATTCTGTATTTTCTGCATTCCATTGCCCTGTGCATGGGAGATCAACAATACAAATGATTGTACTAAGCATATTCAAAAGCATTTACTTTGAAACCAAACTTGCAAAAAGTATGTTTCCTATCTAGACAATTTTAAATTAGGGAGAATCTGGTCAAATGAGGCAATTTACACACAAATTACTCTTAATTCAAGGAGAGATGTAATACTGATATACATAATTATCTACATAATTTCTCCATTCAGCTGAAATAAGAAATTCTTGAACATAGGGCCATAAAAATATGACCTGGAAAAAAAAACACACTGTCCAATTCCAGTGGACCTTCGCGTCATCCTAGTTCAAAGACCAGGCTGTATATCTGAATTGAAATTATAGAGGTTAAAATAAGCTCATTATTTATTTATTTTTAACCTGAAACCATGGCAAGTTATAAAACCTTTTAGAATCCATAACAGCTCGTCAACTATGCTATTTTTTCCCAGTAGTTAAATTAACTTATGACCTTAATTGATTTTAAATGTCTTATTTCTTTATTATGCCTGTGTAAAGCTCTTTGAATTGCCCCTGTGCATGAATTACGTTATATAATTAAACTTGCCCAGAGTATGCTATTCCTCTCTCTATATGTGTGCTGTAGGTTCATTCCTTTCTTGGACTGAGAATGGCAAGACCAATGCAAACACTGAAAGCTACTCTGACAATAAATGTTTTTGACTTGCACTCAAGCCCATAGTGGGTTTCCATGGTGATGCTCTCACCTCTCTCCCACTGTCACAGTAAGGCTGCAGAAACAGAAGTCATTGACATGTTTTGCATAGTTGCAGCTCGCAGGAACACGAGCCCGCCAGTACCCGGCTAAATAGAAACGGATGAGCAGAGAGGGCATAAACCGAACGGTTTCAGCTCAAGACTGATTTAACCTCAGACATCATGCTTCAACTCCCACTCACTGAACTTTTGCTTCTCTCTCCTCTGATCGCACACAAAGAAGGGGCGTGTTTAGGAGGATTCATCGCTCTGTTGGACGCCAGACCTCTGTTTCTGAATCGTGACTGTAGGAGTGAGATGGAGTCCATTGGAGTTTGCATGCCGTGCATGTGAAAAAAAAAAAAAAAACATACCGAGTTTACTGTAAAATCACACTTGGGTCGTGGAAACTCCCACTTAGCACTAACTATTGGCTCCTTAGAAGCAACATTATTCCCTCAGACAGAGAGACTGAGTTGAATGGCATCGAGCTGCACAGAAGATGGCCGCGACATCTACAGACAAAAACGTCTGCGACTCTGACATTTGCGAGTGAAGAAGCTTCAAGCAAAACCTATTGACATGCGCGCTAAACCCCTGTGGTCCGCTGTTGTCTTACAGCAGTTGGCAGGTACAGACGAGTGTTTGCAGACAAAGTCGACACCCGCCTTTCCTTTTCATTATTTATTTCATTTCAAGTGCCAATCAGGCATGGTGTATTGACAGGTGGCAGGAGTCAGCAGGAGGGAGGCTGGGAAGCTCTAGGAGGTGCATGGATGCTGGTTGATTGGATCTATACTCAGGGGCTGAAAGAGACAATCACATAATGGTGGAAATGCTTCAATGATAAATTGTGAAAAATATGCTTCAAGTACACATTTCAATTAATATTTATACAATTTAATAATGATAAAGTTTCACTATTCACTTTTTCACATGAGGGAAAGCAAAAACTATGCAAATGCCTTTGAAATATTTAAAGTCGATATTAAATCAAATGGACAATTCTTATTTTTCTAATGAGATACAGCAGTAGCTGTTAAATTATTTATCAGTGCACATCATTATTCGTTTTTAAATCATGTGCCCTCGTAATCTTTAATCAAAATAACTTCTCCTCCCTCTTGCAACATCATCTCTTTTCTGATATTACCCTGCTATTGTTTACTGTTGTCAGGGCGGGACAACCTGTCAATGGCAAACCACAACAAGATCCAATCAATTCCAGATGGACAAAATCAAGTCCCACCCTATTTTTGTTCTCGTTCTAAAAGCCGTTTCCCTCGTATATACGTCCCAATAGGGGAAAAAACGTCCGTTTCATTCTTACTTGATGAAATAATTAATATTATTATTAATAATATTTTCAAATTTTTTATTTTGGGTGTAACATATAACAAGAGTAACAAATAACCAATAATCTGATGTTACTAGCATTTAAAGTCCCCCTGTAGTCCCTTAAAACTCATCACCAAAATGGCATATTTAAACATTTTTCTTGTGAAAAAAATGATTCATGTCTTAAAATAGCTTGAATGTTACTCTACACCTATGCTTCATTTAGTATACACAGAGCTATAAATATGCAAATTAGCCCCGCCCCCACTTACTCGCACCAGCTCAGAATACCTGATCCACTCGGTCAACTTTACCGTAGTAAACGCTGCACGATGGAAAATGGAAATGCTGGTTTAATTCAGCCATATATATTTGAACCAGAAATTGATTCAGAAGAAGAAGTAGAAGAGTGAATTATACACTTATATACAAGTTGATGTATCAGAATGGTAATGCGTTTTATCCGTCGCTCTCTACAACGTCGGACACATAACGGTAATTAATATGATTAGCCTTTTGCTTGACTGCGTTATCAAACAGCTAATAATGTGTTGCTAATGTTACACAGACGTTGTAATGTTCCAGTTCACCATCTCGGAGTCAGACAGCTGCCTGCTAAAAAAAATCATCATCCTTAGAAATGCTTTGAACAACTCAGAATCTCAGAGGAGAAAGACATATAGCTCATCATAACATCATAATATACATAATTCACCCACTATATTGCTAAATGTACCAAACTTTTCACATCAACAGAAATATACCAGAATAGCCTGGCTTCTCTTGAGACTCCCCTGCTTTGCAGCATAGTAAATTATATGCGAAAGCCCTCCCACACATTGACGTGATTGGTTACAAAGTAATTTGTGACGTCAGAAACTCCAGCGATTTCAAACTGCGTCTTTAGATCACTGCAGTTTTAAAGAGAAAATACTCAGCAATGGTGTTGACTTCTGAATGTGCACATGGTTTGTCTAAAACTAGATTTTCACCACATGGGGTCTTTAAAGAAATCACTTTGAGGACGCATGTTACCAGCTTAAATATACTTAACAATGAGGCGTAAGGTTGCTAATGGATTTACACTACTGGTTAAAAGTTTAGAGTAATTACGATTTTTTTAATATTGTTGAAAGAAGTCTCTTATGCACACGTAGGAAGGAAAGGAACACCACTGGCCAATGTTTTAGTCAAATGCACACAGGCTGTGTGATGTCAAGAATATTTTGTGCAGTGTTTTTATGATTTCCCGAGCCACTGAAATATTCCCTTTTGAAGTCAGTCAAGGACACAATGTATAAGCTTAAAATTTCCACACACTCTGTAAATTTAAATCCACAGCATGTCAACAGACCTGCACCAGAAACGAGTGCATCAGCAGCTACTCTTCCAAAAGCCCCATTTTCCTCCATTTGGTCACATTTACAGCCTCATCAAATTGACGGTCACGGTTGTCTAGTAAGGTAACAAAGCGCGATACAAAGCCACCCCAATGCTCTGGAAGACAGTAAATACAAAGACAGATCTGCCTTCACTTGCCATTGCATGTCACATTATATGTGCAATCATGTCAGAGGTAATTAAACATGTGGGAAGAATACAAATCAGATTATTAAGGACACCGGGGTGGGCACAACAATCAGTCGAGTTTAGTATCCCTACTTCAGTTAAAGAACAAACTTGAATAAACATTGTACCTCAGTGGGCGCTGTCACTTCCAACTTGCAATTTAATTACTGCAGGAACATAAGCAACAACATTGTTAGAGTAACACAAACTTATTAATAGAAAACGACTACCAGTCGGTCTTGAAACAAGTTGTTATTAATGGTGCCGTTCCTCTGAGGGATTTCAGATTTCACCCTTCTTGTTCACGCAGCCTGGAGCAGACTAACTTGTAGAGGATAAGGAGGCAATTAAAACACGCAGTGTCAATCACCTGTTGTTCTAGAAAGTGGGGCAGAAATGTCAGTGATAAATAATTAGAATGGTGCCAAAAAATCTTCACAGACTCTAACTGTCAGTAGCAGTTTGCATTACATGCATTTGTGTCACTTTCCAAGAAAACAAGGGCAACGCCGTCCAGTGGAACTCATTGCTATGTAGAGCTTGTGAAGCCTGGGGATTTCTCTGAACAGCTCACTATCCCAGTTTAGCTGGACCCAGGCTAGATTGCAAACAGCATATTTTTCAGTGGTCAGATGAGCTAAATACTTATGTTAGGATGGATGTTTACTGTCCTTTGCAGTGCCTTTAACTCCTCTTAAAGCTGGTTTCAAAACTCAGGGTTTGTGCCACTCAAGCTGGAACTTAATCCTGGATTTTGTCAAGAACGAAAGCACAAGCAATGAAACGAGACAGAGAAATCACATTTTCTCAGATGTCTCAGACCTGTTCACAAATTGCACTTTACATAAAAAGGAAAACGTATCATGGTATTACTGTGTTTTTAGACATAGTACAATGATAATACCATGTTTTAGACATGCACCATGAGTATTCAGTGTAGATGAGTTTGCTACGTCATGTGTGATATGACAAACTGTACAACATTGCCATCTACTGGCAAGCTGATTGAACATCCCATTCACTGAGAAGAGAATAATATATATATATAATTGTAATTTGTATTATTTTTTTATTTATTTGAATAGATTTGTTTGCATTCAGCAAGTAGATCTCTTTTTACTTTTTTAATAATTTCTTCTTTTTTTTATCTATACTTTGTCATCATTCAAACTTGATTTTGTGTTGTTGTAATGTTAGACCACTAGAGGGAACGCGACTCCTATATCCTGTGAAAACTGTATTGCCCACTGTGATTGTGGGTAATACATCAGTTAATTAGTTCTAATAAATAAGCAGAAATATAAATTGCCTATATTTCAGCTCATTTTAGTTTCTGACTGTTATACGCCATATTCCATTGATTTTTACGATTTCTTTAGAGAAAACGAGAAGACAGCAATACAATTAAGTTTATTTAATGCAGTGCCTTCAGAAAGACACGTGCGCGCGCACACACACACACACACACACATAAACGCATGTTGGGTTTTATGGGGACATTCCATAGACATAATGTTTTCTATACCTCACAAACTGTATTCTGTCCCCTAACCCTAAACCTGCCTCTATACCCATCACAGAAAACTTTCTGAATTTTTACATTTTCAAAACATCTTGGTATAATTTATAGCCCGTTTTCCTCATGCGGACGTCTAGAAACTACTAAGATCAAATTGAGGAAGCAGACAAGAGGGGCAATTGTCAAAAAAATGAGCAGAAGGACAAAATGAGTGGGAGAATCTGTCCAGCATTAACAACCTCATCAGCACTTCACTTACTCACCCACTTAAAGAGAGAGAATTGAAGGAAGCCACTTGTGACAAATGTAAGTAGTGCCCAGAGTTTGTAAATGAGACATGTAATTATTTTATTTTGGTCAGTGTTCAATTGGGAGAGGAGTACTCTTAAATAAAACGTGTCGAATGCTATTAAACAAGAAATTATTTCAATGGGTTTTTGAAAGGGAACAAAGACGGGGTGGAAAAAACCTCAAAAGAAGCAATTCTTTCTGAACAGCACTGGAGTTCCTTCCTTGGTCATTTCCAGTCGGTTTTGATCCACCTTGTGCTCTGAATCAAACCCGCCACAGTGATCTCAGCAGTTTCCAAAGGCCTTCAGTGGAAGTCTATTAGCTGGCAGGCTGAAACTGAGGCAATTTTCTTTTCTTTGATCAAGTAATCAAAAGGAACCATCAAAGTCGGCAATTACTGTTCCTCAAACGTGACTTAATTACATCCTATAGCTGTTCAAAGACAAATGTTTGCAAAGAACTCATTTGCTATCCGAAGGGGAAAATAAATGCTGTTTCTTTTCTCTTCTAATTAATATATTATAATGGGGATCAACCACGTAATGGCTACACGGACCGGATGCGCTTACACAACAATATAGCTTTTGAAACGGGCAATCAATTAGCTGTACAGATGACACAGATCAAATTACTCTCAATCGATTGACCCTGAATATTGCCTACCCCCATACTGTGTGTGTTTCTAAGTGTGATGAATGAGAGCCATTCTTAAGAATTATTCTTGGAGGTTGAGTTTTACAGCTATCCCCGTTCTTACAGGCTCAAACCAATGAGGGTTAAGATTTGTGGGGTAGAAACCGAACAAACCTCTCCCCCTCTAATGACTGAAAAGGCTACAGAGAATATACATACTTCCTGCCACAAATCTCCCATTGATTTCCTTTTAACACTAGCTAAATGGAGATGCGCTGCAGCACTCTGTTTGATGAGACTGATTTTTATATGTGAATACACATATGGACAAAAGCACAGTGCATACACAGACAAACATGTCCTCTGCCATCCGTACTACAATCAGTCTATCAATCTACACATCAGGTGGTTTCACACATCAAGTGTTTAACCCATGCTCCTCACACAAACACATACATTGAAATCTTCATAACCATCCATGAGCCCCATTACAAACCATTTCAGAAAGTTATCATTACCAAACAATCATTCATTTTTATTATCCTTTAATTATTTTCCAGTGTTATAGTTACACACATGAAGGTAATGGAATGTAAAAGAATAATCAATCAGAGAAAGCAAATACCATTCAGGAAATGTTTTAGTATTCTGTCTCTCGGATGGATTTATTGTTAGGTTTCATGCAAAGTTAATTGTCTGCAGAATCATGGCTGGATCAATGTTGCATCATTTGTGCAATGCTGTAATTCACATCATCTATTGGTATCCTGCAATGTCTTTGATTAACTTACAATAAATCCAACAGAGCTCATTTCCTAGATGGTTAGTCTTTCGTACCCAACCTAAAGGTGAGTATTGATCACGGATCGAGTTTTTCTAAACCAGTTCAGTATGCCTATGCAATCTCATTAGTCTGACTGGTTTATAACATGTCAAGCAATTGCTGGCTAATGATTTTGGTTTGTGTAATTAAATCTTCATTTTTGTTGAAAGTTTCATTAAACAGAGGAAATTGATTTTGGTTTGATTTCAGTGGAATGAAGCTTGTTAACAAGTGAGGAGCAATCAGTATATGATATGCACAAAGGCACCATGAATTAATGTTTATGGATCAATCAGATACATATAATAGTCACTTGCAGGAGCACAAAACACTGCACGGAGACACCATGGCAACATGGCAGATGTAGTATGTATTTGTATGCTTGGTTTTGATTGTTTATTGATTCATAAATTACTATGTTACATGATTTCTTTATGTAGTCAATTAAAACAATATTTTTGAGCAAATGAATTATCAAATAGGTCATTATAAACAAATATTATTATAAAAATAATAAAATGGAATCTAAATGCAAATGATAACGAGTGAAAATGTATTCATTTATATTCTTCTGCTTCATTGATTTGAAAGGGCAACTGTCATGCTTGTCTTTAGTAAACAGGTGGCGCTCATGCTCTCCATACAATCAAGAAATAAAACGTCATAAAGGGTTTTATGATCATATGAGACACTTAAATGAGGAAAAGGAAAGAGTTACAGGTGGCAGACTAAATATGCGAACAGTAAGCAAACTCTTACTAGTGTTGGATGACGTCATACTTGCTCTTATGAAGTATTACGCAAAATTGAGGAGGATAAAAATGTTGGCGGTCTTAAAAGTGTGTGTTCTTTTTAGAGAGTGTATATATTCTGATTAGAGTGCGCTAATTAGGCGCTTTCACCTGAGGTAACCACAGCAACAGCCGGTTAGTAGCCTACAACGATGAGAAAAAATAACTAGGCATACTGTCATTATTTATTATTAGCCCTGTTCATAAAAAGAATTGCACAAAATGGTTAGTATTTAGTTTACAATGGCTAATTCATAGGAATAACGTCAAGAGTGCGCACCCCCCCCCCCCCCCACACCCCCCACCCCCCCCCCCCCACACACACACACACACACACACACACAAAAAACGGACATAACCTGGTGCAATGAAAAAAACCGTCAACAGTGAAAATTTCTCACGCAGGGTGTCAGATATGGATCGCAAAGTGCATTCCATTTCTGTTTGGACAGTCTTTGAATAATTATTATTAAGTAAAGTGCTTAATGGTGCCTAATCAGCGAATTCACTGTCCAACTGAGCCAAAAGGACTGACCTTCTCCAGAGATCTGAGCACATGCGCAGTGTCTTCTCACAGAGTGCGCGTACTTCGACCTGCATATATCGTCGGTCAACGAGCGCGCAACAGCACTCATATTTGACATTAAATGTGGACTGACATGAACTTTTACTGATATTGGAATGTTCATTGTATGTGCATTTTTATAAGAAAACGTTTAAGAAATTGATCGATTGCTGAAGGTATGATAAAGAAAACATCAAACGGCTGAATATAGCGCAATGCCAAGATTAGTTTTATCGAAATATATATGAATTGTAACTCTTAGTACTGGTTTTTATTCTCTTGTCGCGGGGTGTGTCCAGCAGAGCAGCACTGAGAGCTTGTCGGAGTCTGTCCGGATGTGTATGATGTCTGATCACTTGTTCCTCACCACTTGCACCAGTGCGCAACTGGCGCGCAATGGATTTACTGTGGAAATTCTTCTATTTCGCATTTAACCAGTTTCCCTGCTCTCTGAATGGATCTAAATAAAGCGACGATGATATTCGTAACTTTTTGGATAATGTTGCCTGTCCTTGGTAAGTTGCGATGCATGTGTTTATATTTGTTTGCGCTTAAATCTGCAACAACTACAACAATATAATATTATAATTCAGAAGCATACATATTTTTTGTTTAATAATGATGAGTAATATTATAACCTATTAGTATTATTAACTCTAAACCTCGTAGGAAACAGATAGGAACAGGTTTAGTTTTATAAAAAAGTGTTTTGTCTTTTACATTTAAGTTGTCTCTATTTGTTTAAATGGGGTCCACTAACTAGGTAAGTGCTATTGCCATAATCATGAACATTAGAAAATCGTACAAACAGTTTAATCATTCTGTCTTATTCACATCTGTAACTTTGTCTTTTCCCTGCACAGATCTAGTGCTCTTCTCAAAGGCAGATGCGATCGCACAGTCTCGTTCGGTTCGAGTGGACTGCGTTAGGGCGCATGAACAGTGTTTGGCGAAGTACGTCTGCAGCACTAAGTACCGAACCATGAGACAGTGTGTGGCCGGGAGAGCCAGTAACTTCAGCATGCTGGCTGAACCCGAGGCGCAAGACGAGTGTCGGAACGCCATAGAGTCTATGAAACAGAGTCCTCTGTACGACTGCAAGTGTAGGAGAGGAATGAAGAAAGAGAAGAACTGTCTGCGCATCTTCTGGAGTATATACCAGAGTTTACAGGGTGAGCAGATCCATGCGTAACACCACAGTTGAACAGAATGAAAAATGATCATGCTCTGTAGACCCCCTATTTTTAGTCTTGGAAATGCGTTATGCTGCTGTTATAACCATGCGTTTAACATGAATAAAGTTAAAACTTCTGGTTCTAAGAATGGTGCATGTAAACAGTTTGAATTCTTACTTGCTAAATTATTATTTCTACTACATTAGCTCACTTTGATGGTTTATCTTCCAGCCATTGATTTGCTGGAGGACTCGCCATATGAGCCAGTAAACAGCTGTCTGTCTGATATTTTTCGTCTGGCTCCCATCATATCAGGTAAGTCTGATGTTATATCTCCACCTCACACTTATCTGTCAGTTCACACTGCGTAGCCTATACAAATCATTTGCCAGCTTTTTGTTTTGTCTGTTGATTCTAAACATATGCATAATGTGCTTAATTAATGCATATGTCTAAGGTATAGGCCTATGTGTACGTCCTATGGATAAAAGTGTCTACCAAATGAATGAATTTAAATGCGTGGTGGCTTATGAATGACCTGCCTGCGTCTGTCATTTATGAATGTGTGCTTTGTTATGGATTTTAGAGATTTGAGTGAACAGGCTTCAGTGATGTCCTTGGAAAAGAGTCAGTGCCTAATGCATTCCTATAAAGGACTAACAGAACAAGTGATGCTGGATGGAGAAGGTATAGTGATGCGCTGTAGATGGCGCTGTTCCTCCCCAGTTCAACTACTGTGAGGTCTGCTGGTGTTGAAGATAACTGACTGCATCTCTCAATCTGAGCTGTTTGACTGCAGAAGTTTTGCAGTAAATCTCCATGGTGACAGACAGTAGGTCTGTTCCAAAACCTAGTGAGCTGCCCAGCTGCCAAATGCCTACATGGGCAGCATTCTAACCATCATTGAAACTCATTGGTGACACTGCGTAGACAACACCTCCGTGCGGGACACAAATAGTACTCCGCACCCATTTTGAGACTCGACTAGCAATTGATTTCAATAGTTTTTGACATTATGCCACCATACTAAGAGTGAATACTATGCATTAAAAAAACAATATATATATATATATATATATAACTCAATTACATGGCATCACATGAAAGTACATGGAATGTAGAGAGACGCTCTCCCCTTTCATTTCCCTCTCATTCCACTTCAAATCAATAAAGCCGTACGAGAAACGCAGCTTCTGAAATTGCAGCCTTGTTCTTTCCTGAAGCGCTAATCAATGCTTAAATATAAAAATTAAGCTTAAATTTACTGGTTTCAACAGTTGTTGATTCTTTAATCATCAGTCTGGTACTATTAGAGCATTATTGCGAAATGCACATCACAGGCTTGCTTTTGGTTTGTTGTGGATCCATGTATGTGTGTTGACTGCTTGTGCATTTGTGGCAGCAGACTACAGGTGTTGTACATCACCAGAGAGAGAGACATTCATTTGAATTATTTATATTTAAATGCAAATGAATATTAATCTCATAATGAGTCTCTTTACTTATTCTTCTCATATCTAAAGCAATTCCATGAAGAAAAAAAAAAAGTGCACCAGGAAAATATGAAAAACGTGGTTATGGCACGTCCAGCAACACCTAGTAATAATTCACAGCTGGTCTATACAGGAGTGAGCAGGATGTTTATGGCTGCTGCCAGTGCAGCTTCAATAAAAACTGATTTGGTTGAGAGATTCAGAGCTTCTGTGCCAGATTTCTACATGGCCCAGATGGAGAGACATTCCTGTTCTTGAGGTGGTGCAGTGTCTGGGTTATACAGGCCTAATGAATTTGTAGAGAACCCTGCATCCTCTACTGCATCAACCAAGAATGGTACCCATTGTAACAGAATAATGTGGAGAGAAATAAGTTACTTGGTGTCCAACGTGTGTCTTGTGAGCAAAATATTTTTATGTTTACGGTCATGAACCTCTGAATCAGCCCACACGGAGAACCCCAATAATAACTGACTCTAATCTCTTACTCTCAGTGGGACATCTCTTTCCAACACATTGTGTGGGTGTTTTATGGCTTTTCAAAGCAGAAATGGATACTCGTGTCTGAGCCTCGTTCACACAGTGCCAACAAGCACCAAATTTCAATGGTTGTTGGGTTTTGTTCGATCAGTGTATTAACCTGTTTGTGTTGTCAGTCACTGTGAGCATGACAGTTATGTTTACATACTGTAAATACAGCAGCAAACTTAAGTGTGTTCCTTTTGGGTCACTGTGATTTTGCCAAGTAAGACCTGTTCCTGGATCAACATATTTTGTATGACATTCCTATCTGAAAATGTAGTCCTAACCATGTCCCTTCCCCTAAATCAGAGGGAAATGATAGGCGAATAACACTGAGAAGCATCTAACCCTGGTTGTAAGCCTAAAGTTGACATAAACTGTAAACTTGGTTGATTGAAATGTTGTTCCAGGATCAACAAAGATGTTGATCCAGGAACATGTTGTACTTGGTGAAATCATCTTCTCCATTTGAAATGTTAGTGTTTGTTGGGGCAGTGTGAACCAGCCTTAAGTTACACATAAACTGTCCTCAGACTCGATTTAGACTTATAAAAAAACAAACTTAAGACTTGACTGAAAGTGATTATATTTACATTTAGCAATTTAAAAGATGTTTTTATTCAAAGTGACTTTCAAATGAGGAACATCAAGCATTTGGTGATTACTACTACTTTTTTCTACTAACTTTTTAACTTTTAAATTTTCAACTTATTTATATAGATTGAACTAATTCTTTTAAGTCAGTCAGTATAATGTAATTTATGTTTAAATGACTTAAACATCCAAGTTTATTGTACTTAAAAATTGAAGGCAGCAATTCTTCACAGTGTCAGTTCAACTTGTGACAAACAACTTGAAAAACCTGAGTTTTGGCTTTGACTGTGAAAGACTTAAGACTTCACTTAAACTCTGTGGCATATGTGAATGTGTCTGGTGCACAGCACTGAACTAGTCATGTCATATACAAAATATACTTAGCAAAGAGACCGAAACATACTGTAGTCAACAGAGTATCAGCTTTCTCAAACTCTTTTCATAGTCCTGACTAACAGAAATGCCTGGTCATCTAATTGTAGCTGGCCAGGGCTCTAATGCAAAAACGTCAGTGTTTCAGTAAATGTGTTAAGGTTACACTTCCTGTCAGAAACATAACTGAGATCAATATGAATGGCCGCATTAAGCGTCTAATAATTGCTGAGCAAGGCAGTTCACCCTCCATCTTAGCGTTTTAAACTTTAACAAACTTATATTCTCCATAAAGATGCATCATTGAGGTAATAGCAGTCAAACGGATCGGATAATTATGCAGGTTTTACGTCATGTTTATGAGAGGCTGGATGCCTCTTAGATGACTCAGTTAAATAGGTATTGTCAGAACTGAGTCTTTGTTCAGAATGCGTCTGTATGCAGTATGCTGTGCAGGCACTTTTCTTCCTCTTTATGTGATGCCACACCCTGAAGCTTTTGTAACAGATCCTCTTGAGCTGTGGGATCACAAGAAAAAAGAAGGGGGGAAATCAGCCATGTGAAGGAGGAAAGACATGCCTTGTTTAGTGAAAGAGTAGCCAAAAGGGTCTGGCAGAATTGTACTGACTTGTTCAATGGTTGCCAGTAGGCAGGCCAATTAGTGATGTTATTAGGCTCTCCACAGTTGGAAATGGATGTTTACCCAAAAATGAACACACTGTTTCACCTTCACATCGTTCCAAACCTGTATGACTTTCTTTATTCTGGTTTTGTGCGTCCAATTAAAGTCAATGGAGTCCAAAACAACAAAATATCTTCTCTCCTGTTAGAAAAAGAAAGACATACAGGTTTGGAAGAACATGAGTAAATGATGACATCATTTAAATTTTTTGGTGAACTATAGGGATAGTTCACCAAAAAATGAAAATGATATCATCATTTACTTGTGTTCTTCCAAACCTGTATGTGTATAGGGATTATAAAAGTATATAATAATTCACTTCATTTAAAATACAACTTTAAATGGCCATAGGTAAAGACAGTATGCGAAGACTTAGTAGACATCTATCTAACCACTTCATGGCTGGCCATGTGGCTCTTTCTTTGTCTATCAGTGCTGTGGCAAAAGAAACCTGTTTATTGTGCCATTAATCATGAGACATTCATACCCAATAACCACTGGAATACATTCGCCTGGAAAAGCTTGAATTAAAACGGGTCCTTTCCATAAATCAATAAAGAAAGCGGTCATGAGAGAAGAAGAGTGATCATACTGTCACTGTAGAGCGAGAGTTGTGCCACCTGATCAGTGAGGAGCTGGAGCAATGAAGACAGAGAACGGCAGACATCGTTGGATTAATAAATAAATGAACCGTACGGAAAATTAAAGGGATAGTTTTGCCAAAAATGTCAATTCTGTCATTATTTACTCACCCATGTCCAAACCTGTTTTTCTTGTCAGATATTAAATGTTCACTTGCGTCTTACAACGCACTCTTTTGCTGCTAAAACTGAACCATCAAGCTGGAATTCGCAATTTGGCCATTTCTAATTATTGGGGGGAACTTGTCCCCCTCAGTGTCTATGGTGGTTATGGCTCAGCTCCAAACTGTCTTCTTTTGTGTTCCACAGAAGAAAGAAATCCATACAAGATTAGAATGACATCGGAGTGACAGAATTTTCGCTTTTACAACTATCTCTTCAAATAGTGAAGACTAAAACAGATACAATGTTTTGCAATCAGTTTAGACAGATGAATCTTGTTCTGTGCCTTTTTTTCATGTTCCTGCTTTGGTCCGCAGGCTTGTCAATAATGGAATGGACTAAAGGGCTACTCACAATCAAATGTCAAGTCGTGTCAAAAATGAGCCCGTTTTTGGATATATAGCATTTGATATCAAATCATTTTTGACATGCCTTGACATTTGATTGACATCAATATACTCACTAAGGCTGCATTTATTTGATCAAAAATACTGTAAAAACGGTAATATTGTGCAACATTAATGCAATTACAGTAGTATTACTGTGATGGCAAAGCTGAATTTAGTATGATTTTGGTTTGGGTCATGTGCTGAAAACGTCATATTTCATCATTCAAGTAAAACAGACCTTCTGTATGGAAATGAAGTGCACATCCCTGTTTCTGACGCCCTTACAAGCACACCGTCTCACAGGAAGGAGAGATGGAGATACAGCGCCGTCTATTTCTCTCACATGTCCTGGCCATCTGAATTATTCACACCCTCGGGCTGGTCCAGAATGTAGTACAAGTCCCATGTGGGTCTGTCCTTGAAGAGAACTGATATGCATTGAGGTCAGAAGGACCATGTCCCCTTCTCATGCAAGATGGTCTGCTTCCTTTCATTAAATGCATAAATTTGGTTGTATTCAGTCATGCTGCTCATCCAGAAAAAAAAGTTTGATTAAATATGAAACAGACAGTCTGTTGAAAGAAGAAAAGGGGTAATCATAAAGGAATCTGATGAATACTAAATTAAAATCTTTTTAATGTTACTACATATTTATTTTTAAAAAGGCCTTTAATGTCTGTCTCTGGCTAATTTAGTTTTTAGTTTTGATCCATAATTCTACTGTCTCTGTAATGACAAAAAAAAATCCTGCCATTGTTTTAAACATTCAGTAGGATGAAATTCATATGCGTAATGTTCATTTGAATTGCCATAGTCTGTTTTAAGAAAATCATTTCAGACCTTCACTGTTATTGGCACGGATCGCAAAAAGCCTATAAGAGAGGAAGAGGTTATTAAATATGAAAAAATTTCCCTGTCAGCAGTTATTGTTTGGAAGTGCAATTTGATTTCCAATCTCATTTCACATCATTGACATGGATGCCAGGACCGTACGGTTCATGAATCCCAACCAGCTGCCGCACACCCTGAGGAAGGAAAAGACAGTGAGAGACAAACAGAGAAAGAGAGAGAGAGCTTTGTATGTTTGTTCAGAAACTCTGCTATGGGATGAGCATGTAAACACTGAGAAACACACAAAATAAAATAAAAAATCCTCAAATCCTCATCTCACGCTATGAGAAAGATGTCAGCCTCGTCAGAAAACACGTAAACAGCTTGATGATTGCTGGAGGCAAAAATGACATTTAAAGCTTGTGCATGCTGTGTTGTGTACAGCTCATAAGCGCTGGGTAATTACAAATGTCTGGATGGTTGATTACAAATCATTCTGCATCAATAACTCTGTCAAGAGTGTACAAAAAGGGTAAATATAGAGGAAAGACCTAAAACACTCTGCAGCTACATAAAATAAATACTTTAATAAAAGTTTGATTTTGTTCATTTTTTAAATCGATTCGGATTCCAAGCTTAAAGGAAATGAGGCAAACTGAGATCTTAACAGTGCAATTATATAAACTTACATGATCATGATTGATACTTGTCTATTATTAATAAATTGCCATAAGATAAATAACCTTTTTCTTAGTAAGCATTCAGTCTAGCCAAATCTTTGGCTAGTGGTTCTATCATGAATGATTCTTGAACGAATCTCTTAACCGAATTACACAAAATGACATGAATCTGAAGGACTCTAGTTGGTGAATAGAATCAAAAGATTCAAGGAGGATGATTCAAAATCCATGTTAAAGCACTTCTGTGATCTGTAGCAGTTTGATTGAGGTAATGAATCAATTCGTTTTCAGCCTTAGTGAAACTCTCAGTGTATTTACTCAAAGCAACTATCATCCATTTCTCCCAACAAAAAGAATGTGGATTTCGATTGAAAGCGGTTAAATGAATAGCACTCTCCTATTGCATTCATGTATGAAAGAGACATGATATGTTATGAATCAATGTGATGGTCATAATTCATAAAGCTGTATCTGTATGTCATTGACCTTTTCACAAGAAAAGATTAGCACTATTAACTACACTTCATTAAACAGGTCAAAAGCAGAGTGCTGCTTAATACAGCATAACTGTATATATTTTCACATCAAACGCTGTTTATATCTGATGCCGTATCAGGAAGTGACACCGCTGTCTGTGTTGTGTTTTTTCCAACCGATCATAAAGTGCTTTTACTGCAGTACTGCGTGAGCTTGCCTGACCAGGTCACCCAAAGTCACGTCATCTGTCAGGGCTGAGATTAAGGACAATACAATGACCCACACACGCACACAGAGAAAGACTTGAACACCCACAGCAGAAGAGTATAGAGGCTGAGAGTGTAAAGGCTGTCAAACATATATAATACAAATCCTTTGGAGTGGATTTTGTAGAGAAGCCTAGCTAGAGAAAGAGGAAATCCTTTATTCTAATGGGGCTGGGTTGACAGCTCTATGCTGTCAGTTCCTGAAGACTGATCCCCCGCTGTGGATGTGTGCTTCAGTGTTTGGGATGTATGAAGCCTATAGTTATCATTTCCTGACTCCAATATTGTGGGAATGTGAATGGGAGTAGAACGCAACCACCCCCTCCCTCTCTTTAAAGAGTGTGCCTGCATTCATCAGTGGATTTATCACATCTCTCTAGCTTTCTTTAACTCCTTTTCTCTGTCTCCTTAGCCATTCAGAAATTGACATGCATGCCCAAACAAGTCTGATTTGGAGCATGCTTTAGGGATACTGTGCTGCTGTTAAATACTGTAATTTAACAATGATCAGTGGACAAAGGGAGTTGAGAAGGAGGTGTGGCACAAAAGAATGAATGCCGGGTTTAAACTGAATTTTGTACCTCCTAAACGAATGCCACTTTCTTCTCCTGGACTATTGAGATTCCTGGACCTGTTTTAACTGAGTGCTCTCTAGGTACACAATGACCTGTGACCCCTTTACCATCACTTTGGTTTTGTCTGCATTGATTTTCAAGCCATATGAATGAGCGATGCAAGCGACAGTGTGCGGTATATCCGTAGCTTCAGAATTGGCGCTGTCGTCGGCAAACATCTGTTATAGAGTGATCTTTATCGGACTGGACTCCACACATACCCTGGAAAGCCTTGATGGCGTTGATTACGATGTTGAATAACAACAGGGAGACAATGTCCCCTTGACGAACTCCAGACTTGATTGTAAACTCCTTTGATAATTCGTTGCGGATCCGTATTTGGCTAGTTGAACCATTATAGGATGCTTGGAGGAGTTTAATGATCTTCCTGGGAACAAATTTGGTACAAGGCTGGTCAGTAGATACAGTCAAATGCTAGCTTAAAGTCAATAAAGACAAAGATGGTTTGCTGTCCAATTTGATGTCAGAGGAATTGGGAAAAATATTTTTTACAAGCCTTAAAATGACACAATGGCATGTTACAAATAAGGGGGGAAATAGCTTACAATACCACTGTCATAAGGACCAATACTATTTAATAGTAATTATAAAATAATAGAAAGTATTTTGCATCATAATCCTTAATATTATTAGGTAACACTTTATTTTACAGTGTCCTTGTTACATATGTTACATGTACTTACCATAGTAATAACAGTAAATTATGCATAATTACATGCAACTAACTATATGCAAACCTCAACCAAATCCTAATCCTACCCTAACCCTATAGTAAGTACATGTAGTTGCTTAATATTACTCAGAACAATATTACTCAGTACTTAAATACTGTACTATATTCCAGTACTTATATATATAATTACACTGTAACAATAACACCTTAAAATAAAGTGTAACCAATTATTATTTTATTATCATTATTATTAAATTATTATTATTATAGCATATTTTGTGTCTCTGGTACTTTTTTTTACCTTGCATATTTATAACAACCATGTCATAACAACCATGTCCATTGTATAATTCACATCATTCTATTCTAGATCATATGCATAAGGGGAAAAAAAAGTAGAAAAATTGCTAAATAATAGTACTGTCATATGGACAAAAAATTTGAATAATAATTATAATAATAAATATTAGTTTGCATTTTTATTATGCATTTTTATTACTACTACTATTACTACTACTACTACTACTACTAATAATAATAATAATAAAATTATTATGTTTTCATTATAAATATTTTTTTGTTCCTATGAGAGTGGTATTATTTAGCATTTTTTCCTCTTGCATATTTGTAACAGCACGTCATTGTATAGTACACAGATTTAAATGCTAGCTCACTCCACATATAAATAAACACTTTGTCTAGATAATCTCATGAAAGTAAAAATTGTTACAGGACATTTGAGTCGCGACAGCTGTATGTCTTTGACTTGAATCTCTCACATCAGTGAAGGTCAGATAATCATTCTTTTTTTATTCAAATTAAATCCAGCATCTCTGTATTATTTAGCTGCCAAAGAAAATTTTTGACTTGCATTTGGCACTCAGTGAGTGTTCATTTTACACCCCGCGTACATCGCTTTTTCATTCTCAATTTATTAATGCCTCAGTCTTGGCTCCATTTCTCACAGATTAATATATAGTGGCTTGTATGTTTTACTGCTAATGTATGTAAATTGAAGGCAGAGCCCCAGAGGGAAATTACTTGGCAGTTGTTGATGGTAAAACATCAAATACCAGTTTTATGTCTTATTAGACATTGATTTTTTTTCTGGATTGAAAGCCATCAACACTGAACTCATTAATTACACTCATGAGATTATGCAGTTAAAATGCTTGGTTGTTGGACATGCACAGCCACACACACACATACATACAGCCCCTAGTCATCATTTACTCTCTTTAGCAAGCTCCCAAAACACACAGTCAAACATCTAGCCGTAACGTGACTCCCTCCATTGTCACTGCTACAATAATAGGGTAAATCTCCAAGCCATCGCTGGAATTTCACTGCTCCACTCACTGGAGTATCAATGACCCCCAAATCCCTCTGGCTCTGGTAATTATTTGAGATCATACTAATCTATGTCGGGAACTGAGTAAAGTGTCCATTACCTAAGCCTGTTAGGGGTCCGCATTTTACAATCTCTATCAGATTAGGGCGGTCATGATACAAAGATTATACAAAGAATATTTTCAACATGCTTAGTAAAAAAAATTGGCAGGTTTGAGGAAGGAACATAGCCTGCTAAACCGTACTTGTTTGGATAAGGACTACGCATTCATTGAGAGTTAACTGAAAGAGTGTTTGAGAAGAGAGCCGATATCTTGATGATATTTGAGGACATGAACTCTGGAGAGAAGTCCGCTAATGTAAATTTCCTTATAAAGTTGTCCTGCTTTTTTACTGTACATCATCAGTCATTTGATCGATGCCTCAAGCTGCCGGTCTTTTCCAGCAGAGCTGCATCAGCTCCAGATGGATCAGCTCTGTAAACATACACGGATCAGTGTGTTTATTAATTCCTTTTGGGTAAATGACACTCATCAATAAATCAATAGACTCCACATCCACTGGATATTTTCAAATATCAATTGGACTCGCTAATTCCCTTAGAGTGCGCTCCAGAGTTCAGTCATCGGCAGACATCACTTCAGAGGGCCATTAAATGTCCCAGGACAGCAGTTTAAGCGGATAGTCTTTTACACAGAGCTCACAGTGTTGTTTAACTAGCAGTTCTCTCTTTATTAAAGAGCCCGGAGATGGTTAGCGAGGGCTCATCTCGTAACAAACCCTCTTTGTGCTGCAACTGCAATTTCATTAATTGATAGAAGGTTCCAGTCCAATGGATTCATTAGCTCCATTTCTAAGAAGAATCACCATATACTTTGAACTACGCAAAGAGAAATTGTATTGCTCTTTCAGAGCTCAGGAGACTTAATGGGGTTCTCAGTTCATGTTTCATTGAAATATCAAATGAAGGGTTTCAGGCGTTTTAAGATTTCAAAAAAGTTTAACAGTTGTTGACATGTCATGTAAAATAAATAGATGAGAATTGTTAATAAATTAGTATTTTTGTTATTTTGGCAAAAAGAAAGACAGAAATCAATGAAGGAAGGTAATAAATAAATAAAGCCATAAAGGAATAATTGAAGGAAGGAAAAAAAAAACTGATTTGGGGAAAAAAAAGGAATGAAGAAAAAATTAAAGAAGGAACGGAGTAAGGATGGTGGAGGATGGAAGAAAGGAAAGAAAGAAAGGCAGAAAAAGAAAGATAATAAATAAATAAAGCCATAAAGGAAGGATTGAAGGAAGGAAGGATGGAAGAAATAATGAATGAATGAATGAATGAAACAGTGAATGAATGAATGAATGAATGAATGAATGAATGAATGAATGAATGAATGAACGAACGGAAACAAAGAAACAAAAAGAAGAAAGGCAGGAAGAAGAAAGGAAAAAGGTAGGAAGCAAGGAAGGAAGGTAGGAGGAAGATAGAAATAAAAGGAAGACAGAAAAGGAAGAAAGACATAAAAGGAAGGATTGAAAGAAGAAAGAAAAAAGATAGGAAGAAAGAAAGTAAAACATGAAGGAATGAATGAGGCAAGAAAGAAAGAAAGAAAGAAAGAAAGAAAGAAAGAAAGAAAGAAAGAAAGAAAGAAAGAAAGAAAGAAAGAAAATAAAGAAAGTAAAACATGAAGGAAGGAAGGAATGAAGAAAGGTAGGAGGCAAGAAAGGAAGGTAATATATAAATAAAGCCAGTAACGAAGGAACGAAGAAAGGAAAGAATTGAAGGAAAGAAAAAAGAAGGAAAGAAAGAAAGAAGGAAAGAAGGAAAAAAGGAAAGAAAGAAGGAATTAATGAAAGGAAACAAAGAAAATGAAAGAAGAAAGGAAGCAAGGAAGAATGGATGGAAGGAAAAATAAAAAAGTAAAGTTTGGGGAATAAATAGAAAGATAAAAAAAAAAGGCAAATGAAAGCGAGAATGAGGAGATGGGCAGAAAGAGACACGGAGGAAGAGAGAGTGGGAGATCAATTATGGAGTCTGAGTCCTCGTATGATTTGATTTGCTGCAGTGGCATGTGTTTTTATTGGATTGGAAGAGTTGGAGATTATTAAGCATCCGGCAGAAAAGCTCCAGGTCTCCGCCATCAGCACTCCCAATCTCTCAGGCCACTTAAAGAAGAGCCCACTTATTATTCCTGCGCCCAAAAAGCAATAAACAACAGAGCGCTCTGCTGCCTGGAGAACACGAGGCCACATCAACACACACACACACACACACTGGAGTTCTCTGAGGTGTACATGGCCAAGAACGAAAGCTGAGGTCATTATTACACACACAGTCACAGCACTAACAAAATACCATGGCATTACTATGGACATGAGTCCATGACAATAGCATGGGGGTTTAAGGTTGTTTTTATATCAAACCAAGTGGTATTTACTTTAAAATAGTCATAAAACAGAAGTTGCGATAGTCTTTTTTCCATATTATGATCTGTACCCAACTGAAACGGCTTCTCGAATTAGAAAAAAAAGTAGGGTGGGACTTGATCACATGTGAGTCACAGGTTGTCCCGTTCTTGCACCAGTAAACACGTATATCATGGATATTATTATTATAATTTTTTTTATGGAAAATTAGCCCATGATTTGCACACTCTCAAGTCATCCTCGGTGTATATGACATTCTTCTTTCAGACGAATACAATTGGAGTTATATAAAAATGACTTTGTCAATGTCCTGCCTCTTCCAAGCTCTTTAGGCGCAAGTAGTAAAGTAAGTATAGTAAAGTAAAGTACGAAAGTATGTTCGTTTGGCTTGAAGCTAGAATTTTACTTTGTAACGTGTTAAATATGAATATTTTTCTTACACAAACTCATCACTTAGCTTCAGAAGGCCTTATTAACCCCCCAGAGCAGTGTGGAGCACTTTTATGATGGATAGATGCACTTTTATGATGGATAGATGCACTTTTATGATGGATAGATGCACTTTTATGATGGATAGATGCACTTTTATGAACTTCAAAACAGAAACGGTCATTCACTGCCATTATAAAGCTTGGAAGAGCCAGGACATTTTTAAATATAACTCTAATTGTATTCGTCTGAAAGAAGAATGTCATATACACCTAGGATGACTTGAGGGTGAGTAAATCATGAGCTAATTTTCATTTTTGGGTGAACTATCCCAAGCCATTATTTTAATGATGTACCATAGTAAATTGCTATTGCATTATGTACATAGATTCTGCTCATGATCAGTGTATCACAAGAGGATATGGGTTAACTTTATAGACTATGACATGTTGCAGAACCTGTCCACATGACTGCATCTTCTAATCAACAATTAAACCTTGAGCTTCATGTCAACGTGCTTGTCAAACGTAAGTAATGGTTTTTGTAATAGGTGATTAACCTTATAGGTTGCGTTCAAATTTAATCACATCTAACCATGTCACGGAAGTCCACAATAAGCACAAATTCCTCATCAAAACACATAATTGCAAAATGCAGCGTTCCATGCACATGCAAGAGCTGCAGCGCATCTAAAAAAAGTTGAGTTACTGAAGCGGGAAGCAGAGGAGGAGAGAACACTGAGTCATCATTAGAGTAAAGAAGAATGAACTCACTTAATACACGGCTCACTGGATACTTGATTCTGATTAGTCAATCTGCAGTCAAGTAATTCTTAAATATTTGATATTATATGAATATATATTAAATATACAGTTTGCTAAACATTATAACTGACCGTTTTCTCTGGGAACCAATTTCCTTGTAGCACTATGCAGTCTCTTTCTTATCAATTTAAATATGTCCATTTATTTATTCCGCAATATAATTAGTAGCATAATGCACATTCAGCTCATCATTATTGCAAAATAAACTCAGTCAGTGTAGTCTAATATCATCCTGTATCATCAAAGCTTTATTTAATAACGATAAACACAATATACAGTGTTAACGTGCTTTCTTTATGTGGCTGAAGAGTCTGATGGCATGTGTTCTTATAGGAATGAAAGTCTGTTAAAGCAAACAGACAGCTTAGAAAAGCGAGAGGAAAGGCAAACAGAGTTTTCAGGGTTGTGAACTTATCCATGCGAGTGAGAGTGAAGGATTTACCTGAGGTTGTTTGTTCAAGAGTCTCAAACGCTGTGTAGATCGAGAAGAGGGAGACAAAAGGAAAAGTGTGACAGTGCAAGCAGCTGAGAGAAGTTCTTCAGGCAAAAGATTCAAACGTAACACAAATAAAACCTATTTCAACCCATGTTTAGATGCTTGGTAGGAGGTACAATGAAAAGAACTAGAAATCGGTATGCTTTCGGCATTTTGTGTGGGATCTGTTGAAGAAATTGAGTGAGAAAATAGAACCTTCATGTGATTTTATTTTCAGACACGCTAGACCAAATTGGTGATGTTTTGATGAACTCTTATCTAGACTATTTAGTAACGTACACACTACCCTACCGTTCAAAAGGTTTTTTTTTTTTTTTTTTAAGGAAATAAAAATAAAGGAATAAATTTTGTTCTTTTGAACTTTCCATGAATCAAATAATCCTGTAAATTATTATTATTAATAATTATTAAGCAGCACAACTGTTTTAAACATTGAAAATAATAATAAAAAAACTGTTTCTTGAGCAGCAAATTCGCATAATAGAATGATTTCTGAAGGATCATGTGACACTTAAGATGGCTTTGCACATCACAAGAATAAATTACTTAAAAAAAAATTAAATTAAATAGAAAACAGTTATTTTAGATTGTAATAATACTTCACAACATTACTGTTTGCTGTATTTTGATCAAATAAATGCAGCCTTGGTGATGATAAGAGACTTCTTTCAAAAACATTTTAAAAATCCAAACTTTTGAGCGGTAGTGTATTGGCCTATTAGGTTTGATTTTTGTGCTACTAGCATGACCAACAAGAATAATTACTGTTTTTCAAAAAGGTCAAAAACACTCTGCCATTGGCTGGTCAAACAGATAGCCCCGCCCCAAACTCAAGCCATTGGTTGAGCCACTGTTGCTGTGTGTGGAAGCTCAAACAAACAGAAGTAATGCTTTGAAAATGCCACAGAGACATAGTGTTTACTCTTTTCGGTGTAATCAACCAACAAATGGCTTACTTACAGTTGTCTCTATATATCAAGCTGGGACTCTTTTTACGCTCTTCATCTTTAAATACACTTTGAACAAACTGTCATCTTCCTGAATGTTAATCAGTAGCATAGTTAACGTTACTCTCACACACACCACATACTGTCTGACACATGACCTCTAGTCCTGTGAATGCCGTACGGCACGGCCTCAGCCAGGGGACGTTCACAGAGAGTCCTAAAAGGTCGACAGTTGCCCCACTCTCAGCAAGTGTTCTTTGACATTTACAGCGCTCGCATCAGTAAAATCAGCCAGTAGTGTTCGTAACTCTCCCTCTAAACCTCTTCCCGCATAGGTGAGGCGGCCTTTACGAAAGACAACAACTGCCTGAACGCCGCCAAGGCCTGCAACCTGAATGACACATGCAAGAAGTATCGCTCCTTCTACATCAGCCCCTGCACCAGTCGAGTCTCGATTACTGAGGTGTGTAACAAGCGCAAGTGCCACAAGGCCCTGCGGCAGTTCTTCGACAAGGTCCCACCGAAGCACAGTTACGGCATGCTTTACTGCTCCTGCCCCTCCGGGGATCACTCGGCTTGCTCCGAGCGCAGGCGTCAGACCATCGTGCCAGCCTGCTCATACGAGGACAAGGAAAAACCCAACTGTCTCTCCTTGCAAGCCTCCTGCAAGACCAACTACATCTGCAGGTAGGACGAAAGACAGCTTGTTCACGTCAAGGAGGAAAGTGCTTGAATGTTCACTATACTTTTCAGCGAGTGTATTATTAATCCAGAGAAGGGGTAGATGGTGTCTGAGAAGAGAGGACGATAGTCATAAGACTGCCGGACTGTCACTTGTGTGCTGAGTTTGTTTAATGAGGAGACATATTCTGTGGACTCTTGTTCATTACTGCATATATATATATATATATTTTTTTTTTAGATCTCGTTTAGCTGACTTTCTCAGCAACTGTCAACCTGAGGCGCGCTCCATTTCGGGATGTCTGAAGGAAAACTATGCAGACTGTCTGCTGGCATATTCAGGTCTCATTGGTAAGTTAAGAACATTTACTGTGTCTTACCCCTTACAAAAATGTATTGTGGCATTACAGTATTATGGTGCAGTGATGGTGTCTTATGGTAACACTAGAGTATATCATTTATTTTGATTACCATAGTATTTTCTTTTCAAGTTTTATTTATTTTAATGAAATATAGGTCAAGCACAGTTAAAGCAAAACATTTCACAAAAAGTTTGGTAGGTTTTAAATGATAAAACAAAGCTATAGAATACTGTTCAAAAGTTTGGATTTTTTCTTTTTTTTCTTTTTTTTTATAGAAATCGCTTATGCTCCCCAACGCTGCATTTATTTTTTCAAAAATAAAGTAAAAACAGTATATTGTGAAATATTACATTTTCTATTTGAATATATTTAAAATGTAATCTATTCCTGTGATGCAAAGCTGAATTTTCAGCATCATAACTCTAGTCTTCAGTGTCACATGATCCTTCAGAAATCATTGTAATATGCTGATTTGGTGTTTAAGAAACATTTCTTATTATAATCAATGTTGTCAATAGTTGTGCTGCTTAATGTTTTTCTTTGATAAATAGATGCTTAATTGTTGAAGATGCGACTTGGTTTAATATTTTCTATCCAATGAAATGACTTTCATATACTTCTAAGTATGGAAGCTTGTTTCCGCCACAAAATAAAACATTTTAAAAGATAATTGCGACTTTTTATCTCACAATTGCGAGTTTACATGGGACCTTTTTGCCTGGGGCATTTTGCGAGATATAAAGTCAGAAATGCGTGAAATAAAGTCGCAATTGCGTGTTATAAAGTCAGAATTGCGAGATATAAAGTCAGAATTGTGTGAAATAAAGTCGCAATTGCGTGTTATAAAGTCAGAATTCAGACTTTTTTTCTTGCAACTGCGACTTTATATCACGCAATTCTGACTTTATAACACATAACTGCGAGTTTATATCTCGCAATTCTGACATCTTTTCTCAGAATTGTGAGATATAAAGTCCAATTCTAAGGGGACTTTTTTTTTTTTTTTACCTCAGAATTGTTTATATCTCACAATTCTGACTTTATAACACACAATTGCGACTTTATAAAAAAGTCACAATTCTGACTTGATATATCGCAATTGTGAGAAAAAAAGTCAGAATTGTGTGATAGAAAGTCGCAATTATTATTATTTATTTATTATTCAGTGGCGGAAACAAGCTTCCATATCTAAGTGTCCAAATGTGTGGGGCGACTGTATATTTCGCTTTTGAAAGTACACGATCTACTGATCTGTGACATATTGTCTTTGGTTTCAACACAAATGACCTTTGCATTTTGACCCTTGAAATATGTAACAGGTACGGTGATGACCCCTAACTACCTCCGTGCCCCTGGCATCAGCGTGTCTCCTTGGTGTGACTGTAGCAACAGCGGAAACGGAAAAGCAGAGTGTGACAAGTTTACCGAGCTTTTCACCAACAACCGTTGTCTCCGTGAGTAGACTTCATTCACAGCTGCTGCTGCTCTATATCATTGGTCACATGGCGTTATGCTCTGACTGACAGAATTTGCCCATCAACACTGACTCTAAAGTTGAATTCTGCTCCGTTGCGTCTTCATGATCATTCACAGTCTGCACCAGTAAATCTGATCTCTGCGATTTGTGTTGCTGTGCGGTTCAGGGCAGTCTGACGGCCGAGAGACGGAGAAATCCCTCTTAAATGGGGCGGCTGAGAGGGGAGATTGACATAAAAAGGCAATAAAGCATTACTCAGGTGTCCATGGGCCTGGAAGAGTACGGACAGCATGCATTATTTTGTCAGGGAGTTATTCAAAAACATCCATTTAGATAGATGAAATGAATACAGGGAGCTAGACAGAGAGCAGATGAGAAGGAGGATTTGTCTACATGAAACAATGGCCTTTAGGATGACAGCCCGGATGATATAGCAGTACCGACACACATCCACACCTCATATCTGACACGTCCTCATCTGTGTGTGCTTTTGTGCTTACGTATACAGAGAGAGATGGACGGAAAGAGAAAAGACTGTCTGTCCAATACGACGTTAGTGAGTTCAAACAGCATGAGATAGTATATATCAGCAAAATGTTTTCTTAGCTCTTTCTAGTTTGTAATGAACACATGCCATTATTTGTATATGACAGTAGGCCCAGTACTGATATTATAGATAGTGCCAGGTTTTTTAGGAAGCATTTACACTGCCAGACATATTGGACACATCACTTATTTTTTATATTAAAGGGGTGATGATCTGACAAATACAATTTTCCTTGAGCTTTTGACATATTAGAAGTCATCTAAGAATATCCTGTGAGTTTCAGAACTGAAAACGTCCTTGTTAGTCCAATAAAAGCTTTTATTGACACCAGGCACAGCGGACGGCGGTTTTTCAAAGTGGGGATCTAAAGGGTATCAAACACCGCCTCCGCAGAAGAAGATCAACGCCTACTTCAACACTGCCGGTTTAGCCCCGCCCACCGATTCACGCATTACATGAAACTCATTATAATATGCAAAACTGTTATCCAATCATAGCAGTGGATAGTGGATTACTAGTGGATTATTAGTGGAGCAGTGGATTACTTCCAAGTCTTCAATGCGGCACGCCCATAAAAACCGAGCGTTTCAGGAGCTAGGCTCAAAACCAGGGGAGAAAAATAGCCTATTACTTATTCATTTTGATGTTTTTGAATGTAAAAACTAAGCGAACGTCATAAGTTGAACATTTTAAAAAGCCAGTTCATGACCCCTTTAATCAGTTTAGTCAGTGTTAAAAGTAGTTAGTGCAGGTACCAATACCAATGCTTTTTAGACACCATCAGCGCGCATGGGAACGGTTCCGATTCTTAAAGTGATAGTTCACCCAAAAATCTAAATTATTTTGTCATTTATTCACACTCATGTCATTCAAAACCTGAATTTCTGCTTTTCTTCTGTGGAACATAAAATAAATATTTTGAAAAAAAGTCACATTTTTGTTAATTGGGTCCAATGTTGGGGTTCGATATTTTTGTGTGTGTGTTCCACAGAAGAAAAATAAGTCATATTTGGATCAACGTGACTAAAGGATGAATGAATTTTCCTTTTTGGGTGAAGTATTCCTTTAAAAATAAGTCAATGCAAAAAAGTAAGCAACTTTAAGCATCTCAATCATATTAGATTACAAGAAAATATTTTCTAATAAATCAGTCATAATTAAACCAACGGTCATTTACTTGCCTCGTTAGCCTCTGAATCTGGCCACTCATATGACGGACTTCTAATAATGAATCAGTAAGAGCAACTCATAGTTACTACAGATGTGTGAAAGAGAGTGAGAGAAAGAATATAATCGTGTATGATGCAATATGATATGCAATATAAAGATCCTCATACAATCAAAATGACCTCAAATTCTCTCCTGAAGGATAAACGCTCTCTTTCGCTCAGACAGATGAAAGTCTGCTAAAACATAATGTATAACTGATGTTATGCCTTGGCTCCTCTGACCCAAGATCTCCCCAGGGTCATATTATACAATATGACAACATCTAAAAAATCTGTCCTTTAAGTCTTTAAATCTATATAATATCTACAGTTATGCTTTGAATACACATTCATTCTTATGAGAGCAATGCAATCTTAAAGGGATAGTTCCAAACCTGTATGAATTTCTTTCTTCTGCTGAACACATATTTTAAAGAATGTCGATAACCAAACAGATAATGGGCCCCACTGACTTCCATAGTATTTTTTTATGGAAGTCAATGGGGCCCATCAAATGTTTGGTTACTGACATTCTCTAAAATATCTTCTTTTGTGTTCAGCAGAAGAAAGAAACTCATACAGGTTTGGAACAACTTGAGGGTGAGTAAATGATAACAGAATTTTCATTTTTGGGTGAACTATTCCTTTAAGGAGCAGTAATGGAGAATGTAGAATGAGGCTTTATGAATCTTTAACCCTTAAGACACAGAGTCAGCTTGCAAGCCTGGCCTTAAGAGAATCTCAACACTCGCTCAATAATAAGGCCAGCTCTTCTCTGTTAATAGATGGTACTTAATACACAAGCAGCTTTTTCTTTACCTGAGCACTCATCAATAATCTCCCACTTGCCCTTTAGCCTGCTGTGGCGTGAGGTAAATAACAGACTCTGAAGTCAAAAGTGCTCTTGAGAATAAAGTCATTTAAAAAAGACAGTTGAGTCATAATGGCCTCCCTCATTTTATCAGTGGAAAGGTCCCAGCAACTTCTGAGTAAGTGGAGGTCTTACTGCACTTCCACACTGAGGCCAAGTGCCTCTTTATCAGAATTCATCTGCTACAGTGTTAAGAAATTAAGAAAGAAGCTCTTATTTCAAAAATGTTGAAAAATGCTTATTTCAGGCATGTTGGTGTCAACTCTATTTTAAAATTCAGTTACTGAACAGTGTTGTTATTAACATAAACTATTAAATGTAATAAAGCTGATATAAAATAAATAATATTAGATGAAGAACTTCAACTAAAACTTATTTTATTTCACATTTCTAATCTTCATTGAAGTTTTGTATACTAGATAAACTAGACTAAATTAAAAAAATAAAACACACACACACTATATATATATATACACTGTATATACACACACACACACACACACACATTGTGTAATAAAAAAAAAATCAGAATGCAAAGAAATCTCAATGTTGTGGCAAAATTTAAAATCGAATCCGATCTGTGTTGTTTTATAATAAAATTATGGATTTAGTTTTAAGGGAATATATATATATATATATATAAAAAAAAAATTAAAACCCTTAAAACTAAATCCATAATTATATATATATCAGGGAATAAATAGGCACAATTAGTCAAAATTGATGATACAATTATTTATAGTCATTGTAAAACATTGCATCAAAAATTTAATTTGCAACTGTTAAAGGGATAGTTCACTTTAAAATGAAAATTCTGTCATCCTTTACTCACCCTCAAGTTGTTTCAAACCTGTATGAATTTCTTTCTTCTGCTGAACACAAAGGAAGATATTTTGAAGAATGTCAGTAACCAAACAGTTAACTGGAACCATTGACCTCCATTGTAGGAAAAAAAAATACTATGGAAGTCAATGGTTCCAGTTAACTGTTTGGTTACTGACATTCTTCAAAATATCTTCCTTTGTGTTCAGCAGAAGAAAGAAATTCATACAGGTTTGAAACAACTTGAGGGTGAGTAAATGATGACAGAATTTTCATTTTAAAGTGAACTATCCCTTTAAATTTCCTCTTCCTATCACTTTCTATCATTATCACCCCCAGTCCTGTGAGGTGTGGCTAATTCAATTCAACTTCCAACTCACCATTTGAAGAAAAAAAAAAAAAGCCAATACTTGTATACTAAAACAAAGTTTTTCTCTTCATTCCTGCATTATACAGGCAATGCCATCCAGGCGTTTGGTAATGGCACAGATGTTGGTGTGTGGCAACCCCAGCCACCCATCATGTCCACTCCACCTGACCCTTCCACTCCTCAGAGAGGACGGGACAGGACATCCAACACACTGGATGACCCATCACACACCAATGAGCTGGACAGTAATGCGGACTATCTATACAGCCTCTGTGGGAGCATGCAGGTATTGAAAACAATCAGCACACTATATTTACAGTAAAAGACAAACTGACAGAAATTCACTGAAATGTACATCCTAGTTTCTGAAGGTCATCAGAAATAAAGTTGATTAGGAAAGTGCAGTGAAAATGTCAGTGTAAAATGTCTCCTGAACACCCAATCTCGCCTTTTAAACCACCATATTGACTATCTCTGATGGTGAATGACAGCTGTCAGTCAGACATGTTGCTGCTGGCTCACTCAGATGGTTAAAGATGCACAGCCTACATCAACTTTATAAACAGCTGGCAGCTTGTTTGGATGCTTTCAGGCTTTGCTTGGCATACGATGACTTTCATTTTTCGAGACTCGGGAGTGTGATGAAGGTTTACTTATGATTGATGGGTGTGGGCTGTTGCAGTGATAACACACACACATAGGGCCTCTGGGTAGAAATGAGATACATCAAACTGCCAGAGCTGTCATGTCAGAGCTAATTGGCTGGCACATTAACATGAGGAACACCCTTAAGCAGGATATACCCACCTATTACAGTCTCTCTGAGGGAAACATATCTTCACATATCATCTGTGCATCTAACTTCAAGACTGGCATGTCTCTAAAACAGTCTATGGGGCAAGTGTACTGTACAGCAGCACGATTAAATCAAAGTATAACCTTCACTTTTAAATGCACTATTATTCTTAGGACTGAATTAAACAAAGTCATTTATTTTCATTAAATATATTTGATTTTTTTTGTATTTTAAAATATAGAATATTGTTACATTAGCTAAAAAAAAAAAAAAAAAAGACAAAGAAAGATAATAATCAACACTAAAATAAGGAGAAAAAAATCCAGACAGAAAAAAAAAACACAAAATGTACCATTAAAAATAATAATTATAATTGTATTATTTAATAATATTATTAGACCAAAACACTTATTTTCTTTCATGCTACATATGCTGTTGATAAAGCTTAACTTATATTTAATTTAGATTTTCATATAGAGTCCAAACACAGAGTACCAGATGCACTCCTGCAGATATAGCACAACAATTCATCATATTGGAGTAATAACAATATCATGATTTATTAGTAGACAAAGTTTCTTTTGTCAGATAGATTTCCAGGAAGGCTATTAATCATTCTATCCCACAATGCTTTTCGCAAGAATTAGCTCCATTCTCTCTCCATTGTGCGGCACCTTTATTATATTCCAGATTCTCTGGAGAATCACTTCATCGTTCCAACAAACCAACCTGAGTGTGTGTGTGTGCATGTGGGAAACTGGATAGCAGAGCAGTCTCATGTAACTGGGTATTAAAATATATTGGTGTGTCACATATTAATGCAGATACACTGCCCTCCTGCACACAATGAAACACACACACACAGCACATTGATTGGAAAGACGCAGGACCTTAGAGAGTGCTCTTTGGCTACAGCGCTGTATACGAGTGGTGTTTGTGTGTGGGCTGTAGGGCTCATTATCATAACATTACCTCTCACTCAGAGGCCAATACCGTATGACCTCTATTTGCCTTGGTGAATTACAGTGCTTTATTGAAGCTGTGCTTGACTTAGATCGCGATGGACTCGGTTTAAAGGGTTACTGGATGGAAATGCTTCAGTCTGGGAAATGGTTTATAACACACAACCTTGAAGAGCTTCTTGCAAGTAATTGACTTTCAGCCTGTATTTCAGCTGGCCTCTTTCTCTCTTTCTTTATAGGCTCAGAAACTGAAAAGTAATGCCACTATGGATGTTCTTTGCGTGGTAAGAACTACATTTCTACTCAAATAGGATTTTCCAATAAGTTGGGGCCTTTTCGCATGCATTCTGGGCATTTTTTGTCTTATGTAATCATGTGGACGTTGTTGACCTTTGCCATTATAGAGTTGGTTTTTTTGCGTCCATGAGCATTGTTTATAATACATATAAAGCTGTTTTAGAATGCAAGACATGCTTTGTGTGAACAGACCTTATGATTCAATTCCATATCGAGGTATGGCAAGATATGAAAGCCAGTTTCCACCTCAGAATAAAACAGCTAATTATGAGGTAGAGTTGAAAATAAGAAATAACTGTTACATTGTAAGATATGTAACGTCCCACATTATGAGAAATACAGTCACAATTACAAGATGCTCAACAATATTTGATTTGACTGCATTGATCAAATGAACTAATTTAATAAATAATGATCTGTACAACAGAACGGAATCAATACTGAACTAACTTCAGCTGAACAATGACACTATTTTCTTTAGAGCTGTTGTTCAGCTCTATTTAAATAAAGGTTACTTAAGGACTTGACTTGATATGAAGTTGCAATTATGAGACAATTTTGTTGATTTTATGGCCCTGTCCCAAATGGCACCCTAAGCACTCGTGGTCTTCCTACAAGTCCGCACTTTCGTGACGTAATGCCGTTTTGACTGTCGGGAAGAAGTCTGCTGCGGAGTCCGGATCAGTGCGGGCTCAGCAAAAGTGCGCATATCGGCCGCAAAGCCTTCTGAGGCCTAAAATGACAAATGGGACACCCTACGGTCTCGCGGCAGCCATTGTAAGTGCACAAGATTGAAAGTGCATATGAAGTGTGCCATTTGGGACAGGGCCAGTATCTTGTTATTGTGACTATTATTCGTAATTGCGACTATCTTACTGTACACCTGTGACCTGCAGTTGTAAGATAATCGCAATAATCACAAATAAAGTCTGAATTTCTGAGATATAAAGTTGTGATTTTAAAGCTGCAGTCCGTAACTTTTTGGGGTTAAAAATGATCCAAAATACATTTTTGAGCAAATACATAACCAGCCAGTGTTCAAAACTATCTGCTTGCCTTAGCTCGATTCAAAACGGTAAGCTTGGAATAATGTTTTTAATTATTGGGAAATTCGAGCATGTCTTCGCGTCATTATGTCACATCTGTACACATAAAGGAGGAGTCTTGGCTAGTAGGCTATGAGTGTGAGGATGTTGGAAGTGGAGATTTATAGCCTTTTCTCACAGCACTTGATATAATTAAACTTATCAATTTGATGGTGGATCCAGAAAGATTCAAACGACAATCACCAGTGACAACTGGAGATTCACCCGTTGTAAAATTCGTTCGGACTTCAGAGTCACTACAGAAAAAAAAGAGACTGCAACCGGGCCCATGCGAAAACAAGGATAAATATCGGAAAGGCATTAAATGTAGTCATGCAATACTAATGTCGTTAACATTAACAATTTGAGAACAAAGTATAATTTGCACGGTTTGACATGATATGATAAGCGATCGTTAGATTTAATCAGCGCGATTTACTGCAATGCTTTTTTCTCCTTAGTTGGTCAGAACAAAAGTGGATGTTACTTCTTCAGATGACATTTTCCGGTGAAAATTCTTATGTTGGTCATGCTTCCAAAAAATCTAATCTGTGATTCCGAATGACAGTTTCCACGCCGGCGCGGCGTCTAACAGCCGCACATTTTCTCCTCAAAACATTGGATTCATCCGCGCTGTGCCGTGCCGAGGCACAACCCACGTAAAGTTGATAATTCCGCGAATAACTGCAATTGCAGATTTCGAACAGAGATGGCGACAAAGAGGAAAAACTACGGACTGCAGCTTTAAGAAATAAAGAGATTTGCGACCTTTTCTCATAATTATAACTTTATTTTTCACTCTGAAGTGGAAATGGGCTTCCATGCTAAACACATTATGAAAAAACCTGCAAAATGCTTCAACAAGAACAGAATGGCTAACAATATGAAAACATGACTTTCTCCACAGGATCCGCAGCTGAATGACCCCAGTAGGTTTAATGCGATCTCTCCGAGCTCAACTAGTGCTGTCTGCCTGATGGACTGGACTGTTCTCTTGCTGTCTCTGGTCTCAATTCTTGGGCATCTCACAGCCTCACAGACATTATAGCCGCTCGCCGATCAGACCTGATGGACTGCTGCTGCCGCCGCCGCCTCTGTACCATACAAAAATGTTGTATTTTGAGGGTTTTTTTCCGCAAGTGGTTCTTCTGTGCGCGGTGTGGTGTTTCGCTGTGATGAAACTATTCTTGATCCACCTGCTTTTCTTCATCACTTATCGGAGATAACGGACAAACACGGACATACTGTATTTGCGCATCAGTGGAAGGTCATGTAGGATTGCTTCTGTTGCGAAAACTTTCTGCAAACAGGTGTCGCCCAAACTCTGCAATTTTTTCTACCATCGCAGCAAGATCTGGTTGATAATACAAAGACGCACGGAGATGCCAGAACCACTTCTGACAATTAAAGATTGATGAAGCTTCTGCGGACTAGGGTGCTGCAGATGATCATGTATTTTCTCTGAGCGGATGCCACGGGAAAGCCTGCAGACTCCAACTAATGCTCGAACAGTGTCAAGCAATGCACAGTATTTTTGAAGGCTTATCAGCAAAACCTGCTGCTCCTGTCCCTTATTAGGACTTATACAAACCCCATTCTCCCTCAAAGTGGCAGTGCTCCAGCTTAGATGATACGGTATGGGAAACGAACATCAGGATAGAAACGACACTTTATCACGTCAAAACACAGGCAGTTTTTTTTTTTTCATTTTCTGGGTCTATTTTAGATATCTTCCTCTCCAGTTAAACACACTGCAAGGATGAGAGCTTGGCACCAATTTACTTATTTTGGGATTTTTGGGGGATTTGCCATTATCCGGGATATTTACTTGTAAATACCATCTTTGTTTACAATTACCACATTATGCTTCTCAAAGTTTATTTCTAATCTAGGTATTGTATCACCTCTGTTGTGTGAAATATAACTTAAGTTTTAGTGATGAAATTCAGAAGTAACTACGAGGGTTGATACCACAGTCCAGTATATGTCAAATGTGCTGTATGTACATTCAGTGAGAACGGTTTCTTTCGCTCATCTAAAAGAAGTGCTTTCCAAGTATCATTTCTGCATTGTTGTTGTACTGGTTAGCTGTAAAAAGAATATATATATATATAAACGTACAGTATATAGATCAGGGCTGTAAGACATGCAAGAGCAAAGACAAACTTACATTAAACAAACTAAAGATGGCCTTTAACTTCTGTCTATTTTTCATTTTTTCTTTTTAAGTTAGATGCATGAGAAAATGTGTGAACTAGAACAGGTTTTCAATAGTGTAAATTCTATCACACTCTCTCTCTCTCTCACACACACACACACACACACACACACAATTGTTCAAAAGTTTTAAAGAAATTAATACTTTTATTCAGCAAGGGTGCATTAAATTGATCAAAAGTGAAAGTAAATACAATGTTTCAAAAAGATTTCTATTTCACATTAATGATGCACTGAAGACTGGAGTAATGGCTGCTAAAAGTTCAGCTTTGCCATCAAAAATGATATTTTAAAATATATGACAGCAGAAAATGACATTTTTAATTTTAATATTTCACAATATAGCTGTTTTCACTGTACTTTGTAAATATTTTACTCTTATGGTTTTTAATAATTTTAGGAAGAGGATCATCATATTTTTGTGGCATAAAAATAAGTGTTAAAACCCCTGAGTTTGAAAGTATTCAACACTGAAGTGCGCGTCTGGCAGACCGTGCCATTTAGTGCTAAAAACGACATGCTGTCAGTGTCAGTAAATGTGTAAAGACTATAATCGAAACGCTCTTGGATTCTCATTACCAAAATAGAACATAAACTGAATGTCAGCTTTTATGGATTAGCCCCATTCGATTCACTGTGCCAGTGTGTCTTTCACATGCCAGAATAGTCATATGATTTACACTTTGCAACATTAAACTTGACACATGAACAAAGCCATAAAAAGCTCGGTAACACTTTATTTTACAGTGTCATTGTTACATACATGTATGTTGCATGTAGTTACTATAGTAATAACTATAAATTATGCATAATTACATGCAACTAACCCTGAACCAACCCTAATCCTATAGTAAGTGCATGTAGTTACTTAATATTACTCAGTAATTAAATGTATAATTACACTGTAACAACGACACAAGCTCTCGTGATTTAGTGAAATGCTGTCAGTTTGACTGATGGACTCAAAAGTCACTAACCATAGCAGTCCAAAGCAGCAAAACAGAACATGGGTTAGTGGCATCAAAGTACAATTTTCTAGTTTATGTTAACATAAGCTAATGCATTAGCTAAAGTTAGTTAATGCATTAGCATAAAGTAACATTTTTATATTAACAATACTTTTGCAATACTTATTTTATCCAATGTTAATGTCTATATATACAAACACATGTACAATTTAAGTTGCAAGTTAACAAATTAAAGTGCGACCAATCACAACAGACTGGGCCATCTGACCAATCAGAGAGTAAGCTCTCAGAAAGGAGGGCTTTAAAGCGACCAAATCCTTTATCGAGACACTGAGAGAAAAGAGGTGATGCCTCTTTATGCCTGAGTATATTATAAAGAAATTAAAGTTTTTTTTTTTTTTTTTACCTTGCATGTAAACCTATTGTAGAAGAACATCAAAACAAAATTAGGAACCTTTAAAATAGCATAATAGGGGCACTTTAATGTGTTAGGAAACAAACACAAATTGACAATGAGGTTACACTTTATTTCGATAGTCAACTTCAGACATTTTACCAACTACAAGAAACTAACTAACGTCAACTAACTCTCATTCATTTGCAACATGTCAACTAACACTCATCATTAGTAGACTGTTAGGGTGTGGGTTAGTAAAATAAGTTGACATGAACTTGCAAAGTTACTTAGGGCCCTTTCACACCTACCTTGTTTGGTCCGGATTTTCGGACTTTTCAGTTTGATCCGAATCAAAATTACAGGTGTGAAACCTCCCCCGGACCACGGTCCGGACCAAACAGATGAAATTTGGTCCGACGAAAAGAGTTCGGTCCGGATCAAACTGAACAAAGGTTTGGTTCGTTTCTAGTGTGAAAGCATTTTCTGTATGGTTTGGTCTTTCAGACCATTTACAGGAAGTTCCAGTGGTTCCAGCGAAGCCTAATAAACTGAAGAAGAATATTTATGTGCAGATCTGTCAGTCCTGCCCATAGCGTTTCTTCCAGCTGATTCACACACGCACACACACACACTTGTCCTGCCGGCGACGATAAAATTTTCGCACAACGAGGATGTTCATTTGGCGAATTTCAACTAGCCTCGAGTATAGTTGTTGCTGCAGGGAATAATGCCATAATAATAAAAGTACAGTGGCAACAATATACATCTGTTCATTCATTACGGTCAAAGTTACCCGCCAAATTGACAACACGCTGATATCAGACGCACGTCCGTTTACAAACCAATCAAAGTCAAGATGCAGCCCACATAGATGATGACGACAGGACGCAAGTACGCAAAACTAACCGAAAGTATACAATGTATTCAAACATTACCTTTGGTTCGGACCTTGGTGCGGACTTTCAGGTGTGAAAACGCCCTAAGAGTCAGAAGAATGTCTGTTGGGGGACAATCACAATATAGAGTTGGCAGATATTAAGCAGAGAGTCTTCTATTACTCTAATGACAGGTATTAGTAGAATGTCTAATGTGGACAATCAAAATAAAGTGTTACCGACAACGAACAATAGCCTAGTAGAAATTAGACTAATAGAAGAGGTGCAGAAGCCAGTGCAGTTACCTGACTGTTCTTGGCCATTTTATCAGGCTGGATTAACTTTCACTCCTAGCAGGCAGGATTAAGCGATAATGGGGACATGATTGTCAGTCGGATCACATCAGTCCACTCTCTCCCCAGGACAATAACACACAAGGACGCAACCCAGTTCACCTAGCACTCACTCAACATGCTGTACCAGGACGTGGTGTTTCTTAACACAAGACACCGCTTCAGACATGATGATTGAACACGTGTCCAAAAGATTGGTCGAGGATTTATTAGCGGTGTCACATTGGAGCAAAAGTGAATTTTTAAGAAATATGCATGGTAGGAAACAAGGAACGCTGAGAGGCAAGATTTAATAATCACTCAAGCGGAGCGTCAGTGGCTGTGGAGTCAGTCTGAAAGAAAGGGATCACAGCGCCATTGTAATTACGGAGTATCTCAGATTTGCATCAAGCGCAATATGAGCTGTGAAGCAGGAATGAAAAGCAAATAACACGGTATGAAATAAATGAATTTTATGAGCTGGGTGCCTGGTCTGTTTCAGATAATTTTGGAATAAGAAAGCCAGGCTGATTAAAAAACACCTTAGAATAGGTCCTTTGTGCACAGCCACACGCTAACCTCGGTGAAAGAGTAAAATAATTGTGTTACTCAAATAAAAGAGAGGCACAGAAGATATGGAACAATGTAATCAGTGTGTACTGTCTGCTGTCAGAGAGGAACTCGTATCTAATTACCTCACCCTTGACCTTGGGGCCTGCAACGTTGCTCTTTTTTTCTGAGAACATCATTTGAAAAACTCTTTTGCCATTGCACAGTCCCACTTCTAAGCTTATGTCTAGACATTTATTTTATTTGTGGTAAAACTGTTTGTTATTGATTTCCTCTGAAGCTACAGAAGGGCACAGGTAATACAGCAGGTTAGTGATTTGACTCATTGATAAACATCAAAAAGATGCGAGACCTCATAAAGTCCGATGGATGGATGGATGGATGGATGGATGGATGGATGGATGGATGGATGGATGGATGGATGGATGGATGGATGGATGGATGGATGGATGGATGGATGGATGGATGGATGGATGGATGGATGGATGGATGGATGGATGGATGGATGGATGGATGGATGGATGGATGGATGGATGGATGGATGGATGGATGTGGATGGATGGATGGATGGATGGATGGATGGAAATTGTGACCTGAACAAACCTGATCTAAAGTAATGGCGAAATCTAACTTGTTTTTAATGCATTTCATGTTGTTTCCTAAGATGTGTGCTCATCTCTTTTGATCTCTGAACTTTGACCTCTAGAATAAGAATTATAGCCTAATGTCTGTGGTTACTGTGGTCTTGTTTCATATGTGAGGGCGGAAAGGTGAAAGGGCAGACCTATGCCCAGCATGGAGTCTACGTGACTATTATGCATGGGCCATTTCATAGCTTGAAAACAAAGTGAAGACGGAAGTGGGCAGAGAGACACTGAGATGGGAAAGGGACATGACTCATAGGACAGCTGAGGGGAAGCCGAAGATAGGAGGCTCTTTGTTATTACCCAAGGCAATTAGGCATAATGTCTGGGTTTCTGCAGTCTTCAGTGCCATGTGCCTGCTTTCTTTAAAGGGGTCTTGAATGCAGAAAGACAAGCATCAGCTTTGTGACCAGATGAGCTGTGTCTGTGCAATTTGCAATCAAGCAGAAAAAATGATCAAACATCAGAAGGGAAATAATGCCATAGGGTGACAATTCGGAGGGAGTATTCACGTCTTCTGCAGGGTCAGCAGGATTTGAGACATACAATTTCATAAAGGGTTTGTGTCTGCTGATTATTTCAAAAGTTCAAATAAAAAGGCCTTGAAACTAGCCACAGGAAAACAAGGTGGAACAAAAGACTGCAAAGAGCCATGCACACATGCCATCCTGCACAGATGATAGTTTTCCTGAAAGAGAGAGAGAAGAAAAATCCAAGGAAAACAGATTATATACATACATATTTAACTTGTGAGAAAACTATGGGTGCGTCTCAATCAGCTCCCTAGTTCAGTAGTCAGGGCACTGATGAAGAAGTCGGCCATTTTATGGGTTGTCTCAATTGCAAAATCCTTACATTGCACTGAAACGTTCTCTCTCTAAAATGTCCCACAATGCACCGTGAAAACCAGGGAGCATCACTGCTCACTACGTTCCCTTAATGGAAATTCTGAAACACAAAACATAAATTGCACGAGCCAACTCACCACACAATGACACGATAAATGTTTTTGAATAAAAACAAACTGTTATTTAATTATATTTCGCTAGGCAGGTACTGAACATAATCTAGCTAACATTTATAATTAATTGTTGCAGTTATATTTATTAAAGAATTGATCATAAAGTACTTTAAATAACATTTAAAAAATCAGTAAAGTTCATAAATACCAGTAGTGATGTTGTACAATGAGGACGTTGTCATGTCACCATCAGTGTCCCACTGTGTAGTGAGCCAGGGTGCTTACTGTCCTTACCAGTACCCCTAGGTAGGGGGCTGATTGAGACGCACACTATGAGACTAAACCACACAAACTAAAGAAAAATGCCATTTCACATGGAAACTACACAGTTCGAAACCTAGAACAGATATTAAGGCTTTAACGCTATGCTATGGGTTCATTACAATAAACCGGAAAGTAATATTAGACTTGTTACTCAGTTTATAAAGAAAATAATGCACTTACCTTGGAAGTCTATGGGGCAAAACATTCTAGTTATTACATAGTCCATCTTCCTTTTATCAATGGGGAATAATATTCTAGGTGATGACCACATGACTTTACATTACTGATGTAATTACTGTGGGATTTATCTCTATTTATCTTTTACAAGTGAAGGTGATGATACACAGGGCAACTTTTTGAGCAATGCTGCTGGGCAATGTTGCTGTCAACGGGCAACCAGATGAGACACAGGGCCCACGACTGATCTAAATTATCCAGATAGAAATTTATTGCCCATTTTCAATGGGAAACTGCCCAAGCAACAATCGCTCGGCAAGATTGCCCAGCAACATTGCTCAAAAAGTTGCCCTGTGTATCATAACCTTCAGAATCTCGTAATTCCGACATGGCGTGAACCCACCTTGTTTCCACCCAGAGGACCCACCAATTAGAGTGGTGCAGAGATGCCACATTTTTGTAGGCCAAAACCCCTGAAATGAGTTTTTTTAGCAATTCCGGTTCGTTCACCTTAAAGTCAAAAAATGGTTAAATGCCTGAAATAAGGTCTGTGGTTAACACAAACTCAATATATTTCCACATTTTATTCTATGACATAAAATACCCTTCTTGTCTTGAAAAAGGCTGCTAACAAATGGCTAAACGGGACTACAGAGATTGTCGGAGACATTAAACGTCATCAGCCGAGTCCGCTTTCACAGCCTCAATGTGTTTATAACTGCGCACTTGCAAACTCTTCTAAACCAAACTTTCAGGGATAATGGTTTTAAACAAAGATTGAAAGAGTTGTGTTCATTTGTGAAGATTACCATGATGGACAACAACTGGTTCCTTTGACAAAAACCCAATAGGATTTTTCCACTGGCTTTTGGATTATACCAGAAAATAAGGTCTGTGACCAACAAACGTTTATGATTCTTACACATTTGTTACCATTTATGAAGCCTATACATTCGCCAACTGTAAAAAGCTAAACTCAGGCTATAAACGAACTGCCACAGTCACCAGGCAGCTCTTTCTGAAGACCTTTTTTTTTAAACCAAAAAACCCATTGCAGGACAATCGAACTGGAAGTGCTAACTTGTTAATAGAGAAAAATAAAACTATTTCTTCTAACATAACGTGTCCCAGAAAAGCATGCGCCAGTGTGAGTAAAACTCATCCTCCTCCTTGCAGATCTCGGTGTTACAGACGTCATACGGATGACTGATTTATCCATAACCATCGCTCATTCTCTCTCTCACCTCCTGTATTACCAACAGGCCACACTCTCATTAATATCTCTTAATGTTAGTGCCAGACACCTTGATTTACACTGGGCATTTCCTGCCAACTAAAAGCAATAAAGGCACGAGGCATCTCTCATAGCACTCATCCTCTGACACACCCAGAGATATACGACCTCACCGGATACACACTCCACAACTTATACGATTGATATTGACAGATTCATCCATACGGAAATGGCACGTCTCAAACGCACATTAAAGGAGGGGATCAGGTGAAAAACAGGCGGAGGGAGGAGGGAAATTGATCGTTTGGTGATTTTACATTTTTCAACGGTCTCCATGCAGTCATCACTTTGACATTGATTGCAGCCAATCACGAATTTAAACGTTATCACGAGTTCAAACAGCGCTGACCAGAGACTAACGCGTATAGCCTCGGTATTGAATTGGTTTCCAGAAGACAGTGAGGAACTCTTTGACATGGAAAATGCAAAAACAAGCCAGGCTTATCCATCACTGCCTTTGATACATGGAATGATGTTACGGTTGTCTCCTGAAAAAACACACATACACATGCAGGTCTGCAGTGAGTTATCCATTAGTCTATCCTGAGTGTCTTTATGGGCATTAGTCAGCTGTGACAGCTCATTCCGTCTATGTCAGGCTGTGCTGTGCATCTATACCTGAGCAGACTGAGCGACTAGCCGGGTCTGGTGACTGTCAGTGAGGTGGACGGATAGAGGGGGTGCATGTATATGAAACAGTACAACCTTCAGGGATCTATAATATTCATTGCACATCATGCATCAACCCTAATTTGGGTTTGAAAATGTAGTATTAAAAAAAAACATTACAGCTTTAAAATCTAATTGGATGAAGTACATTTCAGGCCGTTGCAATATAAAGCGATACGTCACAAGGGGTTGTGCTTCATCAGTAAAGCCACAGAAAAGGGATCCCATTAACAGTGGAAACAATACTGGGGGCTAATACTTTGGTGGTGGCAAAAGCCCAATGATAAACGACACCAATGTTCAACAGTTGAATTCATTAATAACAATAAACCTTTTTTTGCCAAGAATGATTAGCCTAAATGTATATTGTTTATGGTTGCACTTTAATACAGCCAGTCCAATCAGATTTTAGAACGATTCTTTTAATATTTAAGCTATAAGGCAAGAGTGGCTGTGCTATACGGTGTTGTTTTTGTATTACTAGTCATTACTAGTCATTTTAGTATTTCAACAAACATATTTATGCTTAAGTTTCATACATTTTTCATGCAATATTTATATTTCAGCTTTATTTGAATTACCGAAAAAGTTTTAGTTAACATTAACAACACTGGTGCTATTGTGAATATACAGTATACAAGTATTTATAAAACAGTCTCTTTAATATATAAATATTAAAATGATTTTTAATCAAAATGTTATATTAATAAGCATTTAAGTAAATAGTCCCTTAAATAACAGAACATTGCTGCTACTATATCGTGGATCTTAGCGAAGCTGTAATTTCATAATTTTATTTTGACCGATCTCTTTGATCGCTATGTTGCTCGGCAATAACAAATAACGTACAGTTAGTTTAATAAACTACTCTGTGGATGAACTGTATCAATTGAACATAGGTGTCTGACATATTACTGCTACTGCCACTGCCACTGTATAAAAGCAAAAGCACTCAAAACATTAGCTTTTAGGCAATCCACTCCACATCGTTGCCTAACACCCCTTGACTGTGGTAAAATAATGGGCCACTATAACCATATTACAGAACAGAGATATTTGCTTTCATGTCAGGGATAACAGGCTCAAATCAGATCAGCCTCTGAAAAACAGTTGGCTATGTTTCAGGATAGGTAAACCATTCATAGACATGTGTTCTTGCCTCAGCAGTTCTGAGAGTAATAGGGGCTTTCTCTGAAATGAAAAAAAAAAAAAGTATATTACATTGTCTTGGTGATGCCTTGGTGATCAGAAAGGAGAATACTTAATTCAAGTGTTTTGGAGGACATAATATATCTACACGTTATTTATTTTACTGATTAATCCAATAGATAGACTAACTAGGTATACACCTGAAGGACACGCAGTAATAAATTTATCCATTTTTTGTACATATTTTGTGCTGACAGGCACATTAACATTAGAGTACTTGCTAACAGCAACGAGCCCTTGCGAGAGCCACCAAATGATTGATTTTGTGAAAGCTGTGAAATGAGCTTTTCATATTCATAGGCGCTGGAATGATCCATGGACTTCTGAATATTCAAGTGTTTTATTTTTCCATTCATCTTTAAAATACAATGAGGATTAATGATATGCACTGAGGGATGAATGAATCTGTGTTTTTTTTTTTCTCAGTTACAGTGAGATGATTCCTGTGTAATCAGTCTGTAGAATTCCTGCGTGACAATCTCTTACTCACTTCAAGATAAAAAATAGCTCAGAAACTAAATTCCTAAACACATCATGACCTGAAAAGTTCGGAAAAATGCCCAGAATAATCTAAACGAGCAGCTTCAGTTTAAATCTAGCCCTAAAAACAGACACTGATATGAATCGAGTTAGTTACATGTGTTTCCAAAGAATCAAATCACAGAGGTATTACACAGGAATCAATTAGTTACAAAAACAATTCAACATTTCTTTTTTCCACAAACATTGTAAAAGACATGATTATTTCTCATCACCGTCATGTACAGCGGGTGGCCCTAAAATACCTATTGACCTTTAATATCCTTTATTAAAACCGGCAAAAAATACAAACAAAAACATTGAAGTACTGTAGCTACATGAAGAGAAAAAGAGCAATTCACATTAGATTCACATATTCAAGTCCATCTAAAGCAAACAAGTGATGAGTAGGTTGCTGTACACTTTTTGCTCTTGCCACAGAGAGGAAAACACACCTGTTTTACCCACGGAGGGCTCCGACTCAGTCCTAGCGGTGGGTTAATCAGATTCAGAAGGTCCAGTTGTGTGGTGAATAGAAACCTGTTTTGAGAAAGCCCATTGTTTGAGGACACAGTACTTGAGTGTATGAACAGTCTAAATCCACTCTCACGTGCTGGTCTCAAAATTTTCTCCCTCGGTTGACATTCACAATATGTGAAACTTAAGTATACAAAAGTTCGTTATAAAGAGATGAAGCGTTACTGCAAAGTAATGAGTCACTGCTCATTTAAACCTGTACCGTTGCAAAACGACAATAAAAATAAAGAAGATAATCGTCTTTTCTAGGGTTCCCTAGCATTTCCTTAACAATACTATACACCCGTTGCAATGCGGCCTTCTGGCGTAAATTCTCCCGGTTTGTTAGGTCAGCGAGGCACGATTTCATCCCTCACCTAAAGACCGACTTCTCTCTGTGATTTACAAATGACACTTGGTTTCTCCCAAACCAGCTGCCTCCTCTATATTATGGAGCGTTACACTGCAGCTAACGGTCAGCAATATTTCAAGACACGAAGACGCGCTTCATGTGACACACAACCCACAAACTGTTTAAAGTTTTCAAGCATAGTGTGAATGGTCCATGCAAAGTCTTCACAAGAAGAGCATAAGTATGAAATGTGTGAAACCTATCTATCTATCTAAAGATGGATTTGATCCATTCCTAACATGAGTTTACCAAGTATGAGGCTACCAGCAGCAGAACGTCATTAGCTTACACAACAGATAGATTCCACGCCATGGCAAACATTTCTATAGTCCATCTCTTAAAAAAAAAAAAAAAAAGAAGTCAAAATAGCTAAAAATTGAGCAAAAACGTAAGTCTAGTTTGCGAGCATACAAATAGGTGAGCTGTCAACCCGTACACGAATTCGGCGACCGTCCCTAGACTACTAGAACGCTGCTTCTGACTTAGCAAGACACTCTGGTCCAAATGTACAAACCATGCTAGAGGCACATCTGTGCTTGGTGTGAAGCAGATGGGAGACTATTGGAGAGGCCCTCAACATTCAGAAGGCCTTGAGAAGACCGAAATGACTGTAAGGGAAAGGGCTCAATGGCACCCAGAGTTGGGTGAATCAAGAAGCCACCTGCTGATTGGATTCGGATGAAGTCGAACTGGTAAAGTGATGCTTGAGTTGGAGCAGGTGGTGATGGCAAGGTCATTCGAGACGGACGAGGTCTATTTACGATGTTCAATTGACGCGGAGAGATGAAGTGTATGTGGAGTGGAAATTGAGGGCGCTCTGTCACCTAAATAATCCCCTCACATGGGGCCGCTCTAGGCCGCCGTCTGCCTGAAGCAGCACAAGAGAGGAGGTCGCTCTGGTAAAGGACAGCCCACCGAGGCCGCAGACGATTCAAACACAGGTGCCCTGGTGAGCGGGAGGCAGAGCTTTGCGGTTCTTCAAGCCTTGGCTTTTCTCTTTGAAGTCCATGGGCTTCTGCTGGGACGTGTCGATAAGAGCGCTGGCGATGGCTATACCTGCAGACAGCACACAACAAAGCAAGCCGAGGGTTAGAGAGGAGAAGCACATACTCACCGAAAGGTTTCAAAGCAAAAACGGTTAATTTACATGTCAAAGCAACGCTATTTAAAAAAGGGACAATGGTAACTTGAAGCTATCGCTTTCAAAAGAACAAATATCAGCTCCTGACTGTTCATGCATAAAGAAAAATTTCTCGTCTTCCTCGGAAGACTCAGAAGCCACTCCTTGTTCAATGTCAAGGTCATCGGTTTCAAGAAGCATCCGTTTCTCATATTCTGTGACCACTTTTCTCTCATTCTAGGATTGGGGTTTGAAGTGAACCAGACTCCCAGCACCCTACGTTTTGTGCCAAGATTCCGTCACGGACTGCTGTGGTCAAAACCGTGGCTGCAACCCCAAAGCCATTTTTCAAAGCAGCATCTCACAAATCATCCTACAAACACAACGGCCACTTCTGTGCTAGTCTGGCACTGCTCCCTCCCTGCTATTGAAGCAATACAATTATCGGAGGGGAACAATTCATTACTTCAGACAGGCCGGGGCAAAAGGAATTGAATTCAGCACATTGGTGAAAAGCCGGAGCTTCAAGCGTTCAGGCGAAGACGATTTACATCCAAGAACAACCTGAGCCTCAGACAGTTACACACTGCCCTACATCGATTTATTACCCATAACACCTGGCCTGCAGGGAGGAATGTGAAAACTACATGTCTGTCACCAGAACAGTCCTTGGGATTGAAGAGTGCAGTGTATGCCTACTACTGTAGTGCTTTCAGAGCTGGAAATGCATGAACTTACTACTTATCATTCAGTTAAAAAAGGACTGGACATGAGCCAGTAGTGGTGGGTCAGCAGTGTTGGACAATAAATGCTGCTAGATTCTTTTTTTTTTTTAACTGGGTCAGATCATGAGGATTTTGGGATAAAAGTTTTCTAACTTTTCTAACTCAAAAATATCATCTACACTGAAAAATAAAGCATTTAACTGAGCTGCAAAAATGGCATGTTCAGAAATGTTTGTATTTAAGATGTTAAAAACCTAAACATTAAGAAATGATCACACTCACTCATCAACAGTGCTTACAGGGGAATCTGAAACTTAAAACAAAACAAAAAACATGTACATACACTGCCGTTCACAAGTTTGGGGTCACTAAGATTTTTTATGTTTTTAAAAAGAGTCTCTTCTGCTCACCAAAGCTGTTTATTTGATTAAAAATACAGTAAAAATTGTGACATATTATTCCAGTGTAAATCAGCTGTTTTCTATGTGAATATATAGTAAAGTGTAATTTATTCCTGTGATCAAAGCTGAATTTTCAGCATCATTACTCCAGTCTTCAGTGTCACATGATCCTTCAGAAATCATTCTAATATGATGATTTGATGATCAAGAAACATTTATGATTATTATCAGTGTTGAAAACAGCTCAGATTTCCGTCATACATTTTATTTCTCAGGATTCTTTGATGAATAGAAAGTTCAAAAGAACAACATTTATTTGAAATAGAATCTTTTGTAACATTATAAATGTCTTTACTGTCACTTTTGATCAATTTAATGTGTCCTTGATGAATAAAAGTATTAATTTCTTAACTTAACTAAAAATTCTTACTGACCCCAAACTTGAACATTTAATCATCAGCCATGCTTACTGGGTAATCTTGGAATGAAATGAAATACAATACTGGACTACAGGCACGCATATCCACATTTTGTCATTACATCACATAGAAAAAAAATATTCCATATTATAAAAGGCCGGACATGTATGTTTTCCCACTGAAACTTATGGGAAGTTTCTTATTTGATCACATAATCAACAAAAATTCAGTTGATTTGTTAGCCAGGCGTGAAACAAACAAGACCTTCAGCATCAAGGAAATCTCATAGTATCTGTGAAAATAATCAATATGGTTAAAACCGATCAGCGTCTGTCTTCTTGCTGACTTCATTATCATGTCCAAGCGCTAGGTTGAGTGGGAGGCTGTTTTAGAGAAAAACGGCACCATGTTTTCAGGATCATGCTCACATCACACCAGGTAGACATGCAGACAGAGCAGGGTGACAGTTGACAAAAGCAGCCTTCTCTGCTCCAAACTCCTTCATCAGTCAAACACTGATTGGTCTGCTCTGTGAAGGTGATGCACCGCTTTATCCTAGCAGACTAACACCTACACATCCACCCTGCTGTGGAACTTCCAAAAAGACGAAATAAAACAAAGCTCTTTGACGACAAAGAGACATCTGTGCGCAAAGCTCCTGTGCTTCTCTCCAAAAATATCTCAGTCTCAAAAATGTTTCTCTCCTTTCATTTCCCTCTATCTGATGTACCCCTTTCCAAAAGTGTGTGTGACAAACTTCAACAGCACAGCAAGCAGCCACTCTAAAGTTTTCAGTGCCATGAAATTACACGACAGATTCAACTTTCTTCAGATATCACCAAATAAAATATTTTTGTGAATATCAGTTGTTGTTTTTATGCAGTTATTTGTTGCCTCTGTTTGTGCTTGTCAAAAACAAGATGAGCTATTAGAGAAGCTTTACTGAAACAAAAGTTTTCTGTTTGTTTTTTCTCCAGATCAGTCAAGTTCCTGGGGAGAAAGTCAAGCTTAAAGGGACAAGGTCCCATAAAACAGCATGTTGACTGACAGGCCTGCTGAGAAGGGGAGAGGGTAAAAGGTTTTTTTCTCAACCCAAACGAATCACTCTGTAGCTCTTAAAGCCAGACAGAGGTCTGTGAGACAGACCTCAAGCTGACATGGCTTTTAAAACACTGGCGTCTAAATATGTGCGCGTGTTATACGTCAGTATGGGCTCTCAGAAAAGGTGCTGCCAGTTGAAGGTGAATGACAAAGATGTGGAAAAAAGACAGAAACTGGACACCATCATTATTGTATTGATTATTTTTTTGTTTTACATTTGTAGAGGCCACGATTGGTGTTCACAGGAACATGACAATCCTTTGTCTCAAAGTCAAGGACACTGAGAGCTACAATGCCTACTCGATTTTCTTAGTCCAATAAGCTGTAACAGACTGGTAGATCTGTTTTATTCAGGCTATAGACAGGAGACATTCAGACTGGGGTTAGCCATAGTGGTGTAAGAGGATATGACCGGCAGTCACAGACAAACTTACATCAGACCACCAGGGGAACACTGGAGAAGTTCTCTGACTTCCTGCATGAAATTAATTCTCACATGGGGAATGAACCAGACTGCAACATAAGCACGCAGTGGGCATGATAATTCGGTGTAACACATTAACGGAGAAGCTGCCTGAACCATGTCAGAGTTTTAAATTTCAGTCAATTTTATGGCTAGGGATAAAATTACCAGGAGGATAATACAAGTGCCAAAGAACATGCATGAACATTAGGGATTTACAATGCATGCGTATGATATCAGTTTTCTGCAGATATTAGAGGTGTTTTTTTTTTTTTTTTCAGTATATAATATACTGTATCAGTATAGACATATTTGAGCATGTTAATTTCCTTCATTTTTACATTTAGACTACATTGGCTGTATTGCTTACTTAAAAGTGATCTAAATCTTCTAAAACACTAATAAATGTAATACCGCTGTCAAATGTAATCTTTAGCAAATCTCAAAATATCCTATTTTCATAGTGTACATTATAATATTGTGATGCTTAAATTCATCTGTAGCATTCACAAAATGGTGAATTACATTGAATTAAAGCTATACAGCTGATAAATGAATGCATTCTCTAAAAATCGAACCCCATTACCTTGGGGTTGCTAGCACCATGCTCTGCAGTGTGAGCTTCAGGAAGGCTACATGCAAAACAAGTACATGTAAAGTGGGGACACGTTTTAAGACACGTTTCTAAAATACTGACCTGACTGGCCGGGTGGAGGAACACCAGATGCTCCTCGTGGGAGACACAAGAGCACCGTGAGCACTGCTGCTTTACCCCCAGAACAGGGTTCCACGGCCACTGGCTTGGGCGGTCCCTGTGGAGAGATCAGAGGAAACGTGTCATCTATAACAAGCGGCCTCCTCAACACATCACCATCAGTCACAAATGTCACAGTGCTCTGTGTGAGATGACATTGTAGGATGTCTCTCGGACGTCGACAGAAAAGGAAAATTCACATCGTGATCAACTCAGTAACAAAATCACCTACCCTGAAACTCAAAAGCAAGCCACTTTCAAAGTTCACATCATGCATGCACACGCAGAGAAAATGTGACATTTGAGGTTGTCGACTACCAACTCGGGTCGTGTTGTAGCACCCGCTCTCTGTTCCAATAAACGCTGCTCTGGATAGAAGTATGCGTCAGCGGGTCTCTGATGCAGCATAGTGGAATGAGGAGGAAAGAAGCCACAGGCAATCGCAGTGATTTTAAAATGTCATCTTGTATCTCACATTACAGATTATTCAGCTAAAATGCAGAGGATTGGTCCACTCACATGCATATGAATGCTTTTCTAAAAGGACTTGTTGATTGTTTTATGCATTTTAATGACAAAGGGAGTCATAAACGTCTCTGTCATTGAATAGAAATGTTTTGTGTATGGGTTATTGTCTTTAAAGATTCCCTTCGCTCATTAATACACTCATCTCTGGCCCTACAACACAAACTGACTCAGCTATAGAGTGGCTTTATTCACCATTTAAAGAGAGTACCTCTTCAAGAGCTTTTCCAAGAGCGTGCTGCAAGATCACAGACTTTGGCAGCCAATGGCTCTCCACAAAATTACGCTTTAATATCTTACCCCAGTTGCCAAAATGTGTGTAAAAAAAAAATTTGAAAAGGCACAAAAAGGGAACAGATGCCAACTAATATTTTCTGCCAAGAACGGTCCTCATGGAGCCTATAATCGGAATTAAACGCCAGACGTCAAACCAACAAAGTTACCCTAAGGTACCTTTCTCTAAAGCAGGAATGTTTAATACAAACCTGGCTCTTTCTCACCACAATATAATTATGACAATTATTGAAGCATACAGCAGACATTTAAATGAGCTCCATGTGGCTTTGGATTGATCTGCAGATCATTAAAATGTTTTTTTTTTTTGTGTGTCCTATTGCGCCATATCACACAATCAAACAGACCATCCAGATCTGCCTATCTATTTTCCAGTTTAAAGGCAAAATATGAAAGATTTTTGGATTAAAATTGGATTAAAAAAACTAGAACAATGTTATATATTTTGTTGACTGTTTGCAAGAATGTTTAAATCCAGAGAAATAAGCAATTTTAACCAGGAAACGGTCCGTGTCCGTGCCTCACCTATCAATGACATCATACCCACGTTACCCTCGTTTTCTAGTTTTATTCTGTAGAAACCATGGAAACACCAAAGATGCTTTAATATATTGGGCCCTATCTTACACCCGGCGCAACGCAGCGCCAAGCGCGACGCAAGTGTTTTTTGCTAGTTTCAGCCTGACGCAGTTATCATTTTCACATCCTGCGCCACGTTGTTTAAATAGCAAATGCATTTGGGCCCATTTGTGCGCCCATGGGCATGCTGGTCTGAAAACGAGGTGTGTTCTGGCGCATTGCTGGCGCATTGCTATTTTGAGGCAACAGAAATAGACTGCCCCATTGACCAACTGAAACCTGGTCTAAAGTCAATAGCGCAATATTTGTTTTTGTTATTTAAGGCGAGACACTACAGGTGAATAGGGTAAAAATTTTAGCAGATATCACCATGAAACTTTCCCAGTTGATTACCTACATTAAGATGAGAAAAAAATGTATTACAAGTTTTCTGTAATTTAATGTTTAAATATGCAAATTAGGCAATATCTAATTAAATATGCACTAATTTGCATATATTTTAAAAAACAAGATCTGAGTATTGGATAAAGCCAGGTTAAAAATTATTTTTTCATTGTGTTCACATATTAGATGGGAAAAAAATTACAGAGGGATTTATGGATATCTACTTTTGTTATCCTGTAAATCAGAAAATACTGTCAATAGCCTTAAAAAAAATTATTTTCACCATGTTTTTTGGAATAAAATGTTATATAAATCAGGCTAGGAATAATATATTTACAAATCCCTCTGTAAATGTCTTCATAATATAACTAGGTACAAGACTGGAAAGTATGGTGTATATAGATGCTACTGAAGTGGAGATTTCAGACTTGGAGTATGAGAGAAAAGTCATTTTGAGAAAACTGGCTTTAAAGATTTATCATCAGCCAATGAGATTGCGCATTCAGCCCTTTTACTTTCACGATTGGTTGCTGATAAAAAGGAAATGACCATATTTGGATCTGACAGGATTGTATAGAAGAGAGAGAGCTTCCTAACGGTGCATGTGATGACAGAGAGCAGACAGAGATCGCAGAGCAGCGGGAGGATTAAGAACGCAAACTTTTGTTGAATTTATGAGAAATCTACAGACGCAAACAGACAAAGTGTAATAAAATAAAGACCTAAATGTGTATTTCGGACTTTTTTTCACCACAAGTCTGAAAGAAGACATGTTATTGAAGAAAAATATCCAAAAATCTCAAAATTGACCAGTAAAAAAAAAACAATGTTTTTGCCTGCCGTGTCTCGCCTTAAAGAGTTATTTAATGTGCCTATAGGCGGGTCCACAATGCGCGTACATTCTGCTTATTAAACACAGCAGCACACAAACATGCCAAATATTAAAATTAAAAGGATTACAATGTAATCTAATCATTGTTATATAGCTCAATACAGTTAGTCTTATTGTTTAAATCTGGTTTTCTTGATTTACCACGAGTAAGTACCATGTTTTACCATAATATAGATCTAGCTCACTGCAGTGTGTAACAAGTGTCTCATAGTAGCCACATAGTAATTTTCTGAAATGTATTAAATATTTATTATAAAAAACAAATAAGAATGAAGTGCAAAATGTTCCTCTTGGCTAATAAAATAATAGAAAATGTGTTCAGTTCTAAAATGAAAGAATTCCCAAGCCCATCACTCTCTCATTTTGTGAGAGAACTCATGAAATGTGGTGGCACAGGCATGGAGGGGCTTGTGAAAGGTCAAATTAAGCCTGCGCTGAAAGTGATGTCCATCAAGCCTGGCTGACAGAGGCTGTTATCAGAGCAATATCTGTCTCTTTGAGAGGAAAAGAGGCCACTTGTGCTGCACTTAAAAAGTTCAAAGCCATTGTTTCTGAGTGACAGGGGGTGGCAAGGGGTGTCTAGCATCCCTTCTAGCTCCCTCAGTCCTCCGTGTGCAGAATATCACTGTTTTTCCTCTTGATTTTCTCTCACACTGCATGCTATTTCATTATCAAAATCAGTCTGTAAAGATATATCCTTCCCTTGCTGAAGACCTACTTGTATCTTAAGGACAAGGCTGAGTTCACACCATGGATCAAAGAGAAACCATGAAGAATGGATGTCAATACAAGTATTTGTTCTGCTAGCCAGACTATCAGGGTCTAGTCTCTAATCCACCACAGAGCACCCTATTTATCATGTGACAGACAGCACAAACAGTAACTGCTAATGGTTTGACAGCGGCCTCAAGACTCTTAAATCTGCCCATCGCACACAAATGCCTCTTCTTGCTTTTGAATGACACAGCAAACCTAATTATTTCTGGCAAAACACACCAATCAAGTGATTCATGCTAAATATCACACTTAATTACACGTCTCCATTTTCATCACCACACTTAAGTATCCATTTCTGGCCACAGCTATTGTCTGAGCTTGGTAGTTATGCATTATGTAAAGATCCATTTCAATTTCACACCCAAACATACATTACAATAGACTTGCTCAAAGGGGTGACTACTTCCTTACACATAAAAGTACTTTGAGAATGATGCTTTTCTCTGTCATTTAAGTTAGAAAGCTTTGTAACTCATGACTAATTTGAATGTTTTTTTTTTTCTTCCTTTGGGTCTTTTAACCCTTTCCCTGTCATAGACCTAATTTTCCATTATTTATGACACAACGCTTCCCAGCCATTGACAGAATTTTCCGGAAATCCATGGGTGTGTCTCAATCAGCTCCCTAGTTCAGTAGTCAGGGCACTGCTCAGGCTGTCTCAATCGCAAAATCCTTTCAGTGCATTGAAATGTTTGCTCCCTAAAAAGTCCCACAATGCACCGTGAAAACCAGGGAGCCTCGAAGCTCACTATGTTCCCCTAACGGACGTTCTGAAGAACGAAACATAAAATCACATGAGCCAACTCATCTAGTTAACATTCATAATTTGTTTACAGCTGAAATATGTAACAAGCATAGTATGTATCATGATGTATTTTAAATAATATTAAAAAGTAATACAATAAAGATGTCAGTTCTGCTGTTGTTCATAAATACTAGTAGTGATGAGATCATGAGTCCTTACTGTCCTTACCAGTGCCCGAATTCATGTGCACTATTTACTGGTTCACGACCTAGAAAGCTATGGAGTTGATTGAGACACACACCATGTTTTCACTGTTACACATCTTCTGAAAGAAAGAGTACAGAATCTCCGGATCAAAACACAGGCGAAGAAGCAGCAGAAACAATAGAAGAAACAAAAGAACGATTGAAGCATTGCTGCACATGTAAAATAACGTGATCATCAAACAATAAACCGCATGTAAATCAAAACGTTACCAATTAAAATGTCAACGCAAGGGAGAGGTATAGGACTGTGAAGCTTGTCTGGACTGTGTTGATGGAAGCGATCTACTCTCAATCTATGTTTTGATCATCGTTCTGAATCCAATCCAGACATAGTCTTTGACAAAAAAAATATATTTTCTCAGCTTTTTGTTCAAAATTGTATGAAGGATTTTAAATTTTTTAAAGCAGAGGCTCTGTTCTTTCTTTTGATATATTGCATGTTCAGGTATTCATACAACAAAATAATATGGGGACCACTTTTTTTTTTTTTTTTTGAAAATGATCAAAAATGCTGGCGCTGACTGACAACTTAAAAAAAATTAATATATATATATATATATATATATATATATATATATATATATATATATATATATATATAGGAAAGAAATAGTTAATATATTTGAATGAAAATTCCTCACAGGAATTTTTTTTTTTTTGTTGAGAAAAAAATAAGTAATTTTATCATGCAGTCTTTTGTGTATAAAATTGTATAAAAAAATAAGTAAGGTAGAGTTCTCAACGGGCCTGAAAATTACAACCCGACCCGGCCCGTGGCTTTTAAAGCCCGGACCCGATGTAACCCGACACATAAACATGAATTATCTGCCCGAACCCGGCCCGCGGCCCGACGGATTTTTTTTTTTTCTCTCATACACGTATTATCATCATGACCAGCAGATGGGAATTCAAATCAACCTTTAATGTTCACGCCTTTTAACAATACAAACAACTGAAACAATAAACTTTAAATATATAAATAGGCTGTAGTAGCGACGGTGAATTCACCTGCGGCAAGTTTACTTACTCACCAACTCCATCTTCTTCTCCAGGCTAAAGGCGTGCACGCAGCGGCGTCAGGTCTGCCCCCGCCCCTCTCCATGATGCACGTTACACGCAGCAGCCAGACTTTCTTTACGGTGACCAGCAGCGATGATTAATAAATGTTTTTTTTTTTTTTTTTACTGAGCGGAAAAGATTAAGCCCGAGGTCCGACCCGACCCGAGTCATTTGATTATATTTTCGACCCGAACCCGGCCCGAACCCGCGGGTCCCGTCGGGTTTGTCGGGCCGACCCGACCCGTTGAGAACTCTAAAGTAAGGTTTCTATCTATAAAACTTCTTTAAAACATTAATCGTATAAAAAAAACTATAACAAAATGACCCTAAAAGATTCTCATTAATCTGTAATGAGTTTGTGGGGACAGTCTATTCAATGTATAAACCACCTAACAAGATCTTCAGTCCTCCCAACAACTCCAAATGATCAGACGAATCCATTTTCATATGCTTACTCTCATTCTTTATGGTTTTGGATTCAGTGATATTCGTCTCATTCACATTAGTCTTGCACCATACAGATTAGAGTAATCCAACTGCAGGCCATTTAGGGAGCATTGCCATAACACAGTTGATGAATGACAATACAGTTTAGAGCCCTACTAGCAAGCTAAGCGAAGTTTTTTTTTTTTGAAAACCGAGATTACAGAGGATTACATTATAGCACACGTGCTGCAAAGATGCACTGGAGTAGGTGATTTAAGAGGTTTTCATAAATCCATAACTCACAGACATGAATGTTACCTTAAATGTTGGGGCTTTTTGGGAAGAGCTTTTACTTTTAAGAGTGATTGGATTTTCCTTTCTAGTCACTATACTATAGTGTATGTAAGACCATAGAATTATAAATATAAAGTTTCAGGTCAATACGAAATTTTTATAATTTTATCCAGCAAGGACACAATAAATTGATCAAAAGCGACAGTAAAGACATTTATAACGTTGAGTTCCAATGTTGATAAATTTCCAATGTGGGTTTGATCAAAAGAGTTCCATTTTAAACACATGCTGTTCTTCTGAACTTTCTATTCATCAAAGAATCCTGAAAATAATGCTTCACAGTTTCCACAAATATATTGAGCAGCACAACTGTTTTCAACATTGATTATAATAATCAAACACCAAATCAGCACCAAATCAGCATTATAATGTTTTCTGAAAGATCATGTGAAGGATAAATCCAGAAAACTTAATGTAAATGAAAGACTTGCCCATTTTGTCTCAGGAGAAAACAAGAAAGGCTATAAAACACATGAACTAGCCAGCAAACAGATGTCTCTCATACAACCCTGCTGATTTACAACTAATTGAGGGCCAGCTCCATTCTACTCGCATGCATCGACTAACCTGATGAAAACAGCTCAGCGCCACTGAGCCACATTCTAATTAGACACTGAGACACTTTATGGGCCTTGTCTTCAGGTCTGGCCAACACGTCCGACACTTTCTGTTTACTTGCTTTATCCTGTACATATTTAATTCACTGTTTTTCCACCTTGTATCTTCTTAATGTGACCAACTGGTGAATATCTGGTATTATTTACGACCACATTCGATACCTCGTTTCATTATTTTGTTATCTTTATTCCACCCATCTCTAATTTCCTCTGTTGTGTTCATCTCTATACGCATTTAAAAATATGTATCATAATATCGCTGCTGCTGAAGATGAAGCTGATAAGCTGCTACTGCTGCTGTGAGTATTAAGCAGCAGAGAATGGAAATGGAAATACATTGGAAACGAAGTCATAAAGCAAGACAACGATCCTCTTCATCTATACGTTTCACCAGCTTTTAACAGAAGGCAAAGCATCTCATTTGCATGGCTAATCGGAGCATTTGCAGTGACAGGGAGCATGAGCACTGGTCTTTAGATAAGAGCTCACTATTGAGCACTCTCAAACACAAGAACGGCTACATACACAGTATAATTTAAATGGCCTCTCTTTGTTGCCTGGTGACAGCCTCCATCCATCATACTCTGCAACTGTTAACGGGCCCATATGTTGTGCGCTGGCCATGGTGGCGGAGCAGCATCTGTGTCATCTGCACCATTTTAAATGGGCTGGCCTCACATTGGCTTCATAATGCACTTCTGCTGACCTCGACGCACAACATTTTTTCCTCCAGTCCAGTTGAGCCCAACACAGACCATCCCAGCCTAACGCACAGACAGAGCAGTCTTAACATGACCTGTGGCAGACAGAAACTGACCCTGTAGAGATTACAGAAAGCAGCATTTCCTGTCATTATATATCAAATATCATGTGGGACAACGAACATGCCATCCCATTCCCAGCTTGCACTGTAAAAAAATGATTAGTTTAACTAAAAATAGTACGGTGAAAATCTGTTAATTGGTTAACTAATACAGAGGAAAAACTGTAATAAATATAAATGGGACATTTAAAGGGATAGTTCACCCAAAAATGAAAATTCTGTCAGTAATTACTCACCCTCATGTTGTTCCAACCGCGTAAGACCTTCGTTCATCTTCGGAACACAAATTAAGATATTTTTGATGAAATCTGAGCCTTGTCTCACTCCTCCATAGGCTGCTAGGTGGCCCAAACTTGCTGGCCCAGAAAAGTTATTAAAGAGATCGTTAATATAGTCCAAGTGACTACAGTGGCTCAATCTTAAGTATATCAAGCGACGAGAATACTTTTTGTGCGCAAAAACAAACAAAAATAACGACTTTATTCCACTATTAATTTCCTTCTCTCTCGACCTCTAGTTGGTTTGCGTAGTGTTTTTGCGCAGCGCGTCTGTGTTACACGTCACCACGTAGGCTCACTATTGGCCGACGCTGGTCATGTGTGTGATGCGTGATTACGTATAACACAGACGCGCAGCGCAAAAACACTACGAGGCCCAGAGAGAAGGAAATGAATAGTGGAATAAAGTCGTTATTTTTGTTTGTTTTTGCGCACAAAAAGTATTCTCGTCGCTTGATATACTTAAGATTGAGCCACTGTAGTCACTTGGACTATATTAACGATCTCTTTAATAACTTTTCTGGGTCAGCAAGTTTGGGCCACCTAGCAGCCTATGGAGGAGTGAGACAAGGCTCAGATTTCATCAAAAATATCTTAATTTGTGTTCCGAAGATGAATGAAGGTCTTACGCGGTTGGAACAACATGAGGGTGAGTAATTACTGACAGAATTTTCATTTTTGGGTGAACTATCCCTTTAATGTAATTTTACTGTAAAATACTGTTAAATTTAGTTTTTGGAAGTGAAAAAGAACAAGTCATCTTACAATTTACAGTAAATGTCTTTTTTTTCTTTTTACTTTTACTTTTTTTACTGTAAATTTAAGTTAAATGCTTCCAAATTAGCATGTTGCTACCATATTTCTTCCTGGTAAAGTTCTAGCAGCTGTTGCAGCTAGTTTTTTTTTTTTTTTACAGTTTTTTGTAAAGCTAGTTTTACAAAACGATTTTTTTGTAAAAAAATAAAAAAAAAATAAACTGTTGCAGCTTTTTATTTTTTGTCTACCCATTATTTCCAAACATTGTCCTATAAATAACATGGCAAAAAATCGATCTAAAAAAGAAAAATGGTTTCTCATAAATTAAAGTCAAAGGGGTCCAAAACAAAATTGGACCCCACTGACTTTCATTGTATGGTTTAAAAAAAACGAAACGAAACGTTTTGAAACGAAAAGGTTTAAGGCTTTTAGATGTCCGACCTGAGGCTTAGTGGTATGCACATGTGCTTCAGACATACAGTACTGAGCTGTGGCACTCAAACTGGAGATGTGGGTGCAAATCCATGTTCTAATCCCATTCCATTCATAATTTCCTATCATGCCTCTCTTTAACTACCAATAATACTGCAAAAAAAAAAAACAGCTACTGCACAGTTAATGGCTCAAACAGGCTTTGGTTAAACCTGCTATTAACATTAGTCTTGGGTGAGCTAATCTGTGATAACTACAGACAGAAGCATATCTACAAACACATATTACTGTGCTGAACTGTCTGGGTTGTCCTCTTTTTTATTAGCAGGTTATGCTAAACAATTCAACAGCACCAGATGCTGTCTCATTAACCTTTATAGAACAGAATTGCTCTCATTTCCCTCCTTTCACCTTCAGCTGCTGCCAGATCCTAGTAAAGTGGGGCCAACATCTGGATCTGCCTCAATAGACTCCAAGAAGTGTCAATGTTGATAACTGAACACATGATGAGAGCTGGGGAAGAACAACATGAGGGGACACATATGCTACAACACTAAACCTAAATATATGTTTAAGGATTTCATTCTAAGTTGTCCCATAAGCTAGAAATAATAAACAGAAACATTTGTAGAGAGGCATGTAGAAGAAAAATCTCAGAAAGCCACTGTGGACAAAACTGCAGAGAATGCTACTGAGCATTTGTTTTGAGTTTCACTTGGTTTCAATAAAATATTCCCTGGCTAATTTTGAATACAAACTTGAAATGCTATTGCAATCAAAGCTTTGAGGGAACAAGTTGAAACAGGCAGCTCTAAAAGGTGGCGGGCCGGCTCATAACGGGTCTCTTGAGACTCTGTTAGTGGCAACTGGTGGTCGAAATTAAGCCTTCGAGAGGCTGAGAAGAGAACAACAGGAATCCGGTATCAAAGGGTATCTCTCCTTCTACTACAAAGGTGACAGAACTTAAAAAGTGATGAGAAACAGCAGCATTTTAGAAAAGGAACGACACGTTGTAGACTCTTTTACCATACAATATGCTATAAGAAAAACAAAATACTGCATATGCGGTTACTGTACTATGTGAAGCCAAAATGCTAACTATCAAAACAACTTCTGTTCACAAAAACTTCTACTCTCAACAGCTGGCTTGTGGACGCAGTTTCACTGGACTTAAGTGTCTCTTTTAACAAGGCTGATGTCCCCGTAAATGAGAGCCATATGCTGATAAGAGTGAAGCTGAAGTTTGTTTAAAAAGATCTATTTTGAACAGCGTTCAGCTGGAAGAGCGTTCAACTTGACGAGTATGTTGTTTTCTGCTCTTTTCATTTGTGGCTTGTCCTCCCACAGCCCATAATGCTCACTGAGCACCACTCCACTCTACACTAATGGATTCTGGAGAGGCACATCAAGTGCTGCTGGACGTGCGTTTTCAACGTCTCTGCTGTACGACAGGTACATCTGTGCTCACAGGTCTGTGTGCGTGTCTGTTGTGTAACAACCATGAATCCCGATGCTCTTAAATTAGAGCTGTCAAACTGCAAACAGTTTCTGCTTGGCACTTATTTAGACTGTAAACCACATATATATGTGTTTATATTTTGCTCTAAAATGCCTTAAAACGAAAATTAAAGCAACAAATTTGCATGTTACCCACACTGTTCAACACAAAATGATATTAAGTTACAATTAATCTACCTTAAAAACACTAATGTAGCTTGAATTTGAAATATTTTCTAGTGGCTTGTCACGGAGTGACTGCAAAAAGAATGCAATAATTATATTGATAATAGTTTTTATGGAACTTAATGTCTAAATAAAGAAAATGCATAAAACTCATTGTAATATTAACGATGTACCTAAACTGTATGTCATTGTGTATATATTGAGAATTTTTGTTGCATCTACACTAACTGTACAGTACATTGCAATTTTGTGTGTAGATTAAAACCTAACTGGGTGGATACCAAGTTCAAAGGTGAAACTAACCTCGATTCCACCCTGAAGCAGTTCTACTTGAGTTCCGCCAACATCCAGTGTCACCGCGACCGATGCAAAAGGGCGACTGGCCATCTGCTGCCTTTCTCTCATCAGTTGCTGTAGCAGGAAGAGTAAGAGATGAAAGAAAGAGGGAAGAAAAGTATGATACATTAGTAAATATCTGTACATAAACTGTAGTTTCAAACAAATCTAAGTTGTCTTTTCTTTGTCAAAATCTTTGATTTAGGGCTAAAAGTGGAGACTGACCGCATAAGTGACATGACTCATATTTATTGAGAAGGAAAACTAAAAGCACCTCTGGACGGACACACACACACACACACACACACACACACACACACACACACGTGTGAGGCAGTATGCAGGGAATCTGATGAGTTTGAGATAAGGAGGAGGAAAAAGATTACCAAAATGCAAGAGGCGAAAGTGCAAAGCAGAATAAAGCAGAGAAAGAGCGATAGAGAGAAAGAGAGAGAGGCCATTGACAGCACACTGGCTGTTTTCCAGCACAGACAGAAACAGGTGGTTGAATAATTCATTTGTTCCATATAAAAAAGTTTGGAGGACCTGGCTAATCAAATGTCTGCGAAGATTGGAAGGAAATTTCTCTTGCCACAACATGCATGACAAGCAATTATGCTGCCATTGATTGCGTGAGCATCAGTATTCCAGTGGTGGAGTTTAATTAATGATGCATTCCCTGTAATTTCTCCATGCAACTGACTGGCTGACTGCCCTAAAAGCAGGATTCACAACCTTCATACAAAATCCCATCCATAACCGATGGCACACTGCTTATTTTGTCTCTTTGATGGACATAGTTTATCTATCATGTGCACATGGTGCACAATTTTCCTCGCTTGTGCATACAGGAGATGGCACGAAGTCAGAAGTACTTCTCAAGGTGATATCAATATATTTATCAATGCCAACTTCTCATCTGTAATCAGAATGTGTAGATGTCATTGAGTGAAAGCGAGTGAGCATTCATGAGTATTTGCGGGTGACACGGGTACAAAAGATCAATACACTGCAATACATAGTGTTCAATCACAGTACTATGCCAGTTGCCTTCATGTTAGAAAATTCCACAGAGAACAATTAACATACTTTATCAGTGAAACATTCAATAGGCATCCTAATAAGACTTCAAATCCCTGTTTAAATTTCTCACTGCTTTTCATTACCAACAATAACATCAAAGAATAATGAACAACACTCCAGCAGGTATGTAGAAAACAATTAGAGAGAAAGCTTTTGCCCTGGAGACAAACTTTGAAAGACATTTTACTTATGTGAACACTCCAAATCAGCTTCTCTCAGAGAGATGCAGGTGATGCCTCTATCATCGCTGGATAATCAATAGTGACAACACACACACACACACACAAAAACATGGAGTGGTCCTCATCAGCAGTCAATCAATATCTAAATGTGGGCTGATTTGGGTACCAAGGACGAGGATGATTGCTATTGGATTTGTGACAAAGGAAAGCGTGCTGCTTTAAACTCTAATTGTTCCACATGACGGTGACGAAAGACAACTGCTGAGGTGCTGTCACTCGCCTGGTTTTACAGCAATTCTGCACCATGTCAACGTCCTGACAAACATGCTGGTGTCCACACACGCATATGCATGTACGTGGATTTCATATTAGGAAATCGAACAGCAGAAAATTCACTTCATCGCAAAAGGCAATCGCATAATTTCAGATAGTATAGGGTTCTGCAGATGAAAAACTACTACTACTACTACTACTACTACTACTAATAAGACCCATATAGGCTACTTTAAAGGAGAACTCCGGTCAATTTAAAAAAAAAAAATTGTACATTTGGAGTGCTGTCAGTACAGAGAACAACGACAAAAATCGGTGTTGCCTACACCGAGTTATCCTCTTTTAAAAATTTGCACCCTGTTGACTTCAATGGGGCAAGTTTTAAACCTGCTTTTAGCCACGCGCGTGATCATAGGTACTAAACCTATGCGCGTGACCTCGACAATCGACTACTGTGGACTTCGACCGAAAACAGGATGTAAATACAGGTATGTGCACTGGCTGAATAAACATCATTTTTATTAATATCTTTCACATCTACTGCAGTCAGATTCACCCGCGTTCACTCCGAAGGAATCACTCACATGACCTGTGCACTTGTAATGACACATCAAGGATGTTAAGAGGCTAAAAGCAGGTTTAAAACTTGCCCCAGTGAAGTCAACAGGGTGCAAATTTTAAAACGAGGATAACACGGTGTAGGCAACACCGATTTTTGTCGTTGTTCTCTGTACTGACAGCACTCCAAATGTACAAAAAAATGAGCTCAATGTTAAAATTGACCGGAGTTCTCCTTTAATAAAAATGTATGAAATAATAATTTATGATCACTTAAAACTGAATTACCACTGGTGACAGATGGAAAAAAACAACTTTATTTGCAGTTTCTTCCTATTTTATCTCATTGATGTTACCATTACCACTACCATTTAAAAGTTTGGGGTCAGCAAGTTTTATTTAGCAAGGGCTCATTAATTTGATCAAAAGTGACAGTAAAACCCTTATAAAGTCTTTAAGAGAAGGTCTGTATAAGATTTATATTTAAAATAAATGCTGTTCTTTTGAACTTTCTATTCAGTGAATCCTGCAAAAAAATGATCGGTTTCCACAAAAAAATGCAAGAGTTTCAACATTGATAATAATAAGAAATGTTTATTGAGCACCAAATCAGCATACTAGAAAGATTTCTAAAGGATCATGCGACACTGAAGACTGGAGTAATGGCTGCTGAAAATTGAGAGAATAAATCAAAATATTACATTAGCAATATTACTGATTTTACTGTATTTTTCATCAAACAAACGCAGCCTTGGTGAGCAAAACGAATTAAAAACATAAAAAAGCACCCCAAAATTTTTAACGGTAGTGTAACTACCTCTATAGAGCATTACTTCAGTGCTTTCGGCAATGCTTTTGTTGCACATGGAACAACAACGGCAACAGGGCTTTTTTTTTTATTTTTTTTATTCCCTATTAGCTGGAACCACAAAGTAAAAAACATTTTCAAATCAGCAGGGACACTGTAAATGGTTATCTTAAATAAAAAAGGAAAAAACAGTGGAGATAAAATAAAATAAAAGGTTAAAAACATAGTGGAGATAAAAATTTAGTGGTAAATGGCAGTACTTCACTTTATATTTCACTACAAAAAGAACACGTAAAATGGGAACACTGGTACTTGCCTTTAAGTGCCTTAATTATAGTACTCTAAAGTGACTAATGGTTAAAAGGAGGGAAACTAAGAATCTTTGCACTCAATGAACTTAAGTGCACATTAAATACCTATGTACACATTATGTACTACTCAGTCTTCAGCAAGCTTTCTACATGCTAATACAACTAATCTAACAATGGCAACACATACTGTATCAGAGTTCAAAACTTCACTGAATTCCTTTCAAAATCACAAATCTTCAACCACTGCAACAAATATTTAAAACTCATTCACAAAAATGAACGTGAAGGAGAGTGCTTCTAAACGATTCTGGAATTTGCCAATTAAAATAAGTCATCTGACATATGCAACAAAATAAAAGCATAACGAAATGTTAAAAATATGTTAAAGTCTGTTAAAAAGGCATTTAGATGAATAAGTTCTCTAAAGTGTTTTAAACAGATGATTATTGGGCCATGTCACCGAACACAAAAAGTCACTTCAACCTCATAAATCACAAAATAAACTTCTTCCTGTATCCACGACAAACAAAAAATGCAGGAAGGTGGCGACGTCCTTGACGGGGCACGTATCAGACCGACAGTGCTGTGTCTGTGGGGGTGTCTCTTCAGCACTGACACAAAGAGGTCTCTTCAATGACTTCCGCATAAATGGGCCCTGATGGCTCCATGGTAATTAATCACTCATTATCTTTTCTATTAATCACCACTTGAGAACTGTTATGGCTGATCCCACCGCGACCACGTTTATAATGAAATTATCAAAGCTGAGCACACTCCTCACGTCAGGGTTTCTCTTGACAATACGATCTGATCATTTCTGCGAAACGTTAGTGACACCAACCTGCATAACTAAATGTGTGTGTGTGTGTGTGTGTGCGTGTGATGAAAGGAGAGATACTAGAGAGGTATGCTAAACATTTTCGGGTGTTCAAAATCAGTCGGTATAGAGCAGGGCATTATATATGGCGTAAAGTCATTGGTGTGCAAGTTCGGAGTAAACAATTTCATTTAATTTGTAGTTCACTCTTAATGCCCAAAATGCACTCTGATTTATACTGTACATCCAAAGTACATGAGTATAAGCTTTATAATCAAATGTGGAGAGGAAAAAACACATTTTGCATCCTCTATTTCTTCAATCTCTATATGTGACTCTGGACCACAAAACCAGTCACATGGGTACATTTTTTGAAATTGAGATTTATGCATCATATTAAAGCTGAATAAATACGTTTTCCATTGACGTATAGTTTGTTAGGATATGACAATATTCGGCCGAGATACAACTATTTGAAAATCTGAGGGTGCCAAATCGAAACATTGAGAAAATCGCCTTTAAAGTTGTCCATTTATGTTCGCGATTGTGCTGCATTCACTCACAAAAACAAATGTTTTATATATTTACGGTAGGAAATGTACAAAATATCTTCATGGAAAGTGATCTTTACGTAATATCCTAATGATTTTCAGCATAAAAGAAAAATCGATAATTTTGACCCATTCAATGTATTGTTGGCTTTTGCCACAAATATACCCGTGCGACATGTGACTGGTTTTGTGATCCAGGGTCACATTATTGCACTGGTGCTTTCACTTTTATAACAACTTATTCATAGGTCATTAAAAAAACTAATATAAGCGAGCCAAGTGCAAAGCAAATGCAGAATGTACTGTATCTTTCCTGGACTAATTTAATCAGGTATTCATTTCTAACTCAGAAAATTGTATACAAAGCAAAAATGATAATGATAATAATAAAAGTAATTGTAATAATAATAATAATACTAATAAATAAATAAAATAAAACGCTTGTTTGTGTTGATTCACCTCTTATTGTGAATCATTATGAACACAAATGTTACAAGCAAAAATATTTATTGCATTATCAGACTATGTAAGCAAGTATACACAATAAAAAAAGTTAGCTGCATCTAAAATCTATGGTCGCGTGCTGCGTTCATCTAATCAACGACACTGACACCACAGATATGCAAATAAGAACATTAACCCAGGGTTTAGGAATTTATACTGGGAAACGTCAGTTTATGAATACCCAGGATTAACTGTTAACCCAGGGTAAATTATGAGCAGTGTAAAACGTGAAGCAAGATAACCAGGATTCCGTTTACTGGGGTTTAGAACGACCTAGGGTTAACTATTTCAAGTGTGAACAGCCAAGTGTGCAATTTGGGACAGGGACTATATAGGGGATTGTAAATAAGTAAACAAGAGATTGATTTCAGTCACAAAAGAGCAGGATGAAAAGGGCAGTTAATTCTGCCTGCCGAGCTTGCTGATTTCATTATAAAGCTGCACTTTCATCAAACACGGATGACATTTGCACCAGAATGGCCACTTTCTGGGGGTGAAACATCTACACATTTATGAGTCCATTAATTATATCTACATTTAAATATTGATTTGAAGCTACTTGCTTTCTTTTATCCCCTTAGACTAGCGTGTGTTTGCGTATGTATAGGTGAGAGTGTGAGGAGAGGAACTGAGAAAATAAAATGACAAAGCATGACAGGGAGAGAGCAAAAGGGAGATGGCGTGAGAGAGCATGGCAGAAAGGGAGAGAGCTGTGGTATGCTCTCATTTGCGCTAATAGATCTTCTCTCAGAAAACAGGCTGGCTTTGTTGACAGCCAAAAAGCACCATCTGCAATTTATCCATCTCTCTCCATCACCTGCTATTATTCATCAGGCCCACTGCCTTTACTACATCACTGGCATCTCCATAACAATTATGCAAGACAAAGCCAGTCCATCAGTGAGATATACATAGATGCATCCATGTCCCACACACTCGAGGATGCAGCTGCCCTTTTCAACTATGACACATTTTCAGTTCTGTTTATTTATTTTTTTATTTTTAATCCAGACCTATAATTGCAATGTTTTGCTTGATCCTATAAACCAAGCTGAACACGCGAAGGCACACACACACACACACAAACTCGTAGGGGTTTAGACTAGAGTTAAGGTCAAATTTGTTTTATTATTCTTTGAAATGCTCTTAAAACCTTGCCCCAGGGTAGTACAGTGAAAACCTCACTGATGCGAAATAGAGATTGATTGTTCATCGATTTGTACCATAGGCTTCACGTTAAACCTGCTTTATAGCATTAGGACTTTCCTGTTAGACATTAAACAAGGGCTAAAGCTCTCAAAACCATTTTGGCCACAAATACGAAAATGGAATGGAATGTTTTTTCCATTCCTGAAGAAAAAAAAAAAAAAAAACACATACCACCCTGTTCAGTTGATGGAGACAATTCTGTCAAATTCAAAACGCTGTGGATGCTTAGCTGATCAAAAATATCTATTATATATAAACATAAAAAGCAATTAATTATGTTAACTATTAATTGCAATTATGAACTCAATCAACAAGCCTAGCATGAGTACATGCATTCAGACTAGCAAAGATTTGTTGGCTCCTAACTTGCAATAACTAAATTTAAAGAAATTATGCAAATTAAGCACCTCTCAAATGCAGCAAATTAATTACAGCTGATCATAACAGGAAATTAGGTCTTGAACGAAGCAGGGAAATTTGCCTAGACAAATGACACGGAAAGAAAAGTTTTCAGACTGGGCACAAAGTGACCCAGCAAAAATGACTTGTCAAAGCATACCGATACAAATGCACGGACTGACAATTCACAAATGTCTCCAGCCAAGCCTATAATGTTTTCCCCTGATGATTTGCTCATGTTAAAGGGTACAATTAAGGCAATCCACTCAGAATCACTTCTGCATTGTAGACCCATGTGGCCCAGTTCATCCTGAGGAACATCAATGACCTGATTGGCTCTTCAGAATATGGATTATGAAACTGGCTCAAATTGGTTATTCCGCAAAGACCTTTGGATTGACTGCTAAAAGGACATGTCACTCTCAATGGCTCAGAATTGAGTTGGACATTGATCTGTAAGTTTTACCAAATATGTAGATCAGGAGCGTTCAATTACATTCAATTGGTGACTGGCTCTTCATTCAGAAATAGGCTTGGAGGTCTACAGCTCAAAAGTGTATTTTCTGTTACTGAGCCGTCTGCTCTCGCGGTACTTTGGCGCCATACACCGATCGCTCTGCGGAGCGCCGTTTAAAGTCGGACACACCTGATGTTTCAATGACAAATACATTTTTTAACAGTCATGTCGCCACCTGGTTGCATAACGATGTAATCGATAGAATCTTTAAGTGCCAAGTTACTTTCAAAAGGTGATTTGCCCTAATTTGATCGCTACCGTAGACCATAGTGTTTATATCTGAACTTTAAACCCAGTACTTCTGTTATAATATGAATATTTGTAATACAGAAATAATGAAACTGTGTGGTGGAAAAGACTGTTTGTGAAGTTGTTTTATACCTATACATGATTACAGCTCTCTCTAGGTCAGCGGCAGGACAAACGCAGAATTAAATGTTCTAGTGTGATTTTGGCAAAGGTTTAATAGACAGGCGAATCGTTGCCATTAAGATTGAGATTGCGCGGGTGTTTGAATCGAGATCGCAATCTTTTAACGATTAATCATGCAGCTCTAAAAGATGTTAGTAGAGTAAAAAGTGGGTAGTGTACTATAACAGCCTCTCTTAAGAGAAAATGTGTTGAGAGTCAAGATAGAGGAACTTTAGAAACACAGTGCACAGCCAACTTTAGAAAAACTTTTACTGTTTTTGCAGTAGTTCTGTATATTTCTGCCATCGCTGTCAAAGAGTAATTAGCTGGTGAAGTGGATTTACTTATTAACAAATGTAAGTAGACCGGGGAGATTTTAAAATGAGGAGTTCATTAATTAATCCGTACAATCTTAAGTTCATGTTGTGGAAATACAAACTGGAAGACAGAACACAACGGGCGCAGAGCTGTAAAGGGGCGGAGCTACATAAGGTCTATAGGCAATCCCTGTAAAAAGCCAGATTATTAGCATTCATTATCAGACTCAGAGAATAAAAGGTATCTGTCCAGCACAGTAGCCAGATTTATTAGAAACTAGACATTTATTGAATCTTATAATCCACTTAAATACTGAGGCAATTACTTTCCTCACTGAAAAGATAGAAAATTGGAAATGTGCAATCAACTGTTGCTGCATCTCAAACGACATCCATGAGCGAAACATGCTGCATTCTGACCCTTTGTTAAACATTAACACTTCCCGCTCTCTAGGACATATCCCTTAAAATTGGCAGTTTGTACTTCCCTTGAGGAATTTTGGTTTGCTGCAAAGCGTGTTACCCACTGAGCACCTCACTGCCTTTTCCACCTCAGAAACACCCAAGTAACAGAATATTTATTGATGCAGTTCATGCATTCATAACTTTGTGACCTGATTATTGTAATGCACTTCTGGCTGGATGCCTGATTGTCTCCATAAATAATCTGGAGTTTGTTCACTGCAGTCATAGTTCTAACCAGGTCCGGAAAATATGATCATATCAGTCCGATATGATACTTGCTGCACTGGTTACCTGTCAATACATCTACTTAAAAAGCCCAGTCCCTCAATGGTGTAGTGATCTCCTGCCTTCTTATTACTCTTCATGCCCAGATATACCTACTAGTCTGCCATTGAACGCCAGTCTCATCCAGTGCCAGTCTCTTTCTTATACCGCATGCTTTCATAATGGGTGGACTTTTATATAATATAATATAATGTGTAATATTTAATACAACAATAATAATAATTTGCAATACTATTTGCTTTCTATTACTACATGTAGACTTGTCTGACATAAATCTAAATATTCTGGACTGGTAAAGATTACATTTACCTGAAAAGATTGAGTATTTTCCCCCCAAGTGTTGCAAAATGTATCCAGCTACAGACAATAGGCAAGAAGATAGGAGGCATGACCTTCTTTCACTGGACAAAGTGAACATCAGATTTAACTAAAAATCACTGATTCCAGAAATCACTGATTCGCAAGTCTTTTCTTTGATATAATTAATTCAACAGTTCCGCTTTAGACTCTGCATTGATCCACTATATCAGCGAACACTGCTGCATCTTTCTGAGCAATTCATGTATCATTTGCACACATTGGTTTGAGTGAACTTGTGATTTAACAAACTCTGTGTGAGTCCCACAGCTGAACTTGAAAAGTGAGGGTGAGTATGTGTCAGACTAAAGGTTCCCTTGTGAGCGTGTGATGAATGAAGTGGAAGCAGTGCCTCTGTGTTCAGAGTCACAAATGGTTGCGGCCGTTTGCAAGACTCATTATGGGCAGAAATATTTTTTGCAGACTGATCAGAACTGCTTTTCTGCAAGACTGACGAAGGAGCTGATACATCCATGCTGCCCATCTCGCTCTCGCTCTCTCTCTCTCTGCATAATGTGTCCTTTCCTGACCAATTTGTGTCACACAGGATTCTACCTCATTCATTAAGCTAAGTAATAAGGCTCAGTTTAATTATAGCATAGTTGATGACGTCTAGCTTTTAAAATATCTATGGTTAAAAGCCAATCATTGTCATGCTTAATTTCTATAACCCACCAAACAATCATTAATGAATGATCATTACTTCAAGCCATTAAAAACTCAACATTAGATAAAGAGTACAGCCGCCATCCTGCAGACCAATAGTGGACTTTCTCTTTCACTTGGTTGTACACTGTTAAAACCACATCTCGGGCTGTGGGCCAGCCAGACTGGTTTTATATTGGGGCTGACATGACCTTTAATTAACATTAAAAAGGATAAAACTCTTGGTTCCCTTTGCCTGAAGTTTGCTGATGCCCTTGAAAAGAGAAACCTTCTTTATAACACATGGCCCTATCGCAGAGATAAAAAAAGTTTTATCATAACTTCTCCATTTTTCATAATAATGGATACTCCCAGAAAAACCAAAGCACGCACTCAGCAGGCCTGAAATATAATACTGACTACATAAATGTATCCTGTCTATAGCAGCCTAAAATAGATGCAGATATCAACAGTCACTACAAGGCCACCGCAGTCACATAGGTGTCAATTTAATTTAACACTACTGTGCTAGTCCTTTACAATTACTCTGGTTTAAACACCATAATTTGGATGGCTTTTAAAATATTTGCTGTGGCGAGCAGGACGAGGCCGAGGGCCATGAGAGAATGGCGCGTGACTGATAATGAGCGATACCTGCAAGACGCACCGGTCTCGTATCTCTCACGGAGGAGCGGAAGCATTAAAAGGAGGAGCGATGACAGTAAAGGTCGAGAGAGGCCAGGTCTGGATTTTATGTTGTGTTTTGTTATACGTGACAGCAGTCGTCCGTGAGGGGCTGCTGTCCTTACTTTCATTTTGTTGTTTGGTTATTTTACGTTTTTAAAGTCTTTGAATGTTCGCCGGTTCCCGCCTCCTCCTTCCCACAACGTCTAACTGTGCTACATTTGCATATTTTAAAAGTGTTCAATAACCAACTACTCCCAGATGACAGTAACTACAGTAATTATCATATAACATATTTGACACACACATATACACTCAGTGTTGGGAAAGTTCACTTTCTACATGAACTAGTTCAAAGTTCAGTTCACAAATTTTAAAATGAACTAGTTCAGTTCATAGTTCATATACTCAAAATTTTGAACTAAGTTCACAGTTCCAAAAATGAACTAGTTCATAGTTCTTTTTTTCCATGTTGCTGCGAGATATTATTTTTCAAAATGATTACCACAGCCCATATCTAACCACAGACAATTATTTTATCAGTTTTAACACTGAAGATATGCGTCAGATTTTTTCCCATCTTCACCGACCTTATCATAAAACTCGTTTAAATGATCATACGACGCCTCCTTGCTGCTTTTTGTTTTGATTTGTAACGTAAGTGGATGAGTCGTTCATGAAAGACTCGAGGTGAAGTAATTATTTATGTTCCCTGTAAACGATTTTTGACTGCATTATAATGATTTCTTAATTCAGAATATGATCAAGATTGCGTAGGTGGATGTGTTCGGGGAATTTGCCAGTTAATAGTAACATTTAAAGCCCCTTAAATGAACGAAATGACTCGAAAAAAGATTTGTTCATTTTGATGAACGAGATCGAACAAGAGGTCGAACACGGGTGGCTGGTGTTGCCAGATTGGGTGTTTTTTCCGCTACATATTAAGGGCGGTTTACGGTGGGTTTTCGCCTGGAAGGCTTTATAGAAATCTGGCATCCTACTGAACGAAGTTAAACTGAGAGAGCGTGGCGTTCACAGACACCAGAATGAACGAGTTCACAGTAACGTTCATCAGGCAGTAATGCGGTACGTTCAGTTCACGTTCGCCCAAAATATGAACGAGTTCATGAACTATCGTTCAATGAACGCGTTCAGGCACAACACTGTATACACTATATATACACATATATGCGTGCGCGTGTGTGCTGTATATGGTTCTTACACAAAGGTCACTCTGATAAGCAAAGCCCCAGGCAGCTTCTCCATAATACTCCAAATATTGCACACAAACATTCTAGACATGTTGTTCGTAATGGTCATGCCGTAAAAGCCACATTTGTGGCCAATGCTTGTGACAGAAAAACTGCCTGTTAAAAGGTTGAAGCGGTGTCATGCTACCCTGAATCCTACCAAACGAAACATTCACTCAATGATTTTGTCTCCTGGAGAAAAGTCCAAAAAGTACCTAAATTATGGGCAAACACGGCATGCAATCACTATCTTGGGCAAAAGGTACTATGTTTTATGCTCCACCAGCATTACTAGCTCATGCATCTGGTGTGGACGTTACTTGACCCTCATCACTGCTGCAAACCTGGAATGTTTTCACTTGCTGTCCTTTAAATTTAATCCTTTACATTAATTACATTGTTGTTGCTGTATTACAGTGCTTACCAAAAATAATTATTTAAAACCTAACAAATCAACTGATTTAAAAATGACTGTATCATGACAAAGATGTACATTTAAAGCAACACTGTTGCATTTAAGTTTTTATGCGTGCGTACCATATGACTACGAGTATGGCATTGCACTGTGAAATGTCAATGCCCCCGCCGTCTGTTTTACAGATGTCATTCCTCCCGCCCTACACTGACATTTAGTGCAGACATCTGTCATCTGTTCTCCTAAAAATGGTACAGAGCCACTCTAGCACTGGTGCGCACAGCAGAACCTATCAAATGTGCTCCTACAGACAGGTCAGCCTGGCCTAAAACACCAGCCACAAGACTATTTCCAGAACAAAGCCTATGCTTTATCCAAACGTCCCAACCCTATGCCTGTCCTGCGTTAGAAACGATCAAATCTTAATGTTAACTAATCAGAGTCACCAGACATTCTCTTCCTACTCAGCAACTATTAATTTGCAGTTTTGCCCAAATCAATTAAAACATCCCATTGCCTAAATTATTACGTGACAGAGCACAGCAGGGGCATGTAACCTTCATTATGAGTATATTCGCTCCTCTTCAGGCACTCAGAATAGCACTGGATGAGACTGCATGTTAGACGAAATTCAATAACTCGGGACGACACGGTTTCATTATTCTTAATCACCCCTGTTCCGTCTCGTTCATTTAATTTTTCATTTCAGCATGGGGTTTGCAGTCATCGGTCCGAACAGTGGGGAAGGTTTTTTTCAATAAGATAAATCATAAAACACGAGGGCAGACGAGGGCAATGCCCACAGCCAAACCTGTTTGTGTTGCTCACTGGAGAGCAGAGATAAGACCGTTTAATTGCACTTTTTGTAATCTTCCCTCCCACTGTCTAATTTCTAGCTATAAGAAACCAGGCTGTTGATATGTCATTCTCCCTAAAAGGCAAGATAAATATTTCATCTGCAAAGACAACAGATGCCTTGTTTTCTAAAGACTGATCTGTTGTATCATCAGGCAGAGCAATAATCGCAGACAGAGACTGCTGCAACCTCAATGAAAAATTAAGAGTTGTGGGACATTTCTGGAATTTGACATGACAAAACCCATAATCACCTACACAAATGCAATCCTACCCACAGATCTAGAAGACAAAAGCATAAGTGACTCTACCCGTGTAATGTTCCACTGCGTTAAATGCAAAACACCATTATCAAGCCGACAGTCCTCTAATGCATCTGCTCAACATAATATCAGGGCTAAACAAAACATTATTCCTGAAAAGAAATGTGGGTAAAATAAAGGGGTATTTCACTCAAAAATGAAAATGTTGTCATCATTTACTCACCCTCGAGTTGTTCCAAACCTGTATGAATTTTATTCTCCTGCTGAACAATGTTGGTACCCAAACAGTTGTGGGGCACCATTGACTAATATAGTTTTTTTTTTTTTTTTTTTTTTATACTATGGAAGTCAATAGTCATCAACTGTTTGGTTTGGAACAACTTGAGGGTGAGTAAATTATGTCAAATGAAATTTGTTATTTTTGGGTGAACTATCCCTTGAAGTTATGCAATATATATTGCAGTACATACACACACACAGAGAGGGAGAGAGAGAGAGAGAGAGAGAGAGAGAGAGAGAGAGAGAGAGAGAGAGAGAGAGAGAGAGAGAGAGAGAATACAGATACTGTAAAATGTAATTCCAAGACTTTCAAGAACTTTAAGCACTACATTTTTGGTTTTCAAGGAATACAATCAGAGATATCACCTATCAAACAATATCTTTATTATCTTTCAAAAGTTAAATATATCAATAAAAATAAACTAATAAAACAAAATGGTACAAATAATAAAGTGCAGCACATGCAATGACTGTGGAAGCTTTAATCATTAAAAGTATACTATGACAAAGATATCGCTTTCCTTGTTCAAACTGATTTATTTTCTCATGAATATATGATTGACCTGAAGAATGAAAGCTGTATCATATACTTGGATATTTATATGAGCAATATCATGCTCATAGCCATATATATATATATCAGACGGGCTGCAGTATTAATTTTGCGTGAAAAGATTGTTTCATCAATAAAATTAAGAGAGAGAGAGAGAGAGATATTACATAGCATGATTGCCTAAGTACGATACATTTTGTTGAGAGATAAAATAATCGCATTATGCATGAGGTTAAGCACTAATTGGATGATTTTAACCAGATTTGCAAGCACTGCACTTCAACACAAGAGACCGTTTTAGAGGTGAAACTAAAACCAAAATAAGGCAAATGCAACTGTGCAAATATCCGGGCAGATGACAATGAGACGTTCTCTAGAATTTTCAGGGAAACACGCACTGAAGGAACTCAAAGGCAAGCACTCTGATTTGTGTTGAGCACTGCTGCTTTTTAGATATTCCCTTGTTTGATCTCTCAGCCAAAATCAGTGTAGTGGAGAACATTTGCATAATGGCAGTTACAAACACGTCCTCTGCTTTCAATTCATGTCTTTCAATATGTCAATCAGGACAAAAGGCATTCAAATGAGAGGAATATAGCTTCTTCGGTTACGATCATACAAACGGAAGTTGCACTTCATAATTGGCAATAAGGGACCACTATTCGCAAGCCTCTGAATGCAATGGAAAATAGTTTCATTTTTGTTTTAATCTCGATGCTTCGACCTTGTCACATGATTGGTGCCAAAATGAGGTGCACGTCATCCAGGCTCTTTCTTGATCAAGACAAAAAAAAAAGAAGAAGAAAACACATTTTCAGAAGCAATTATTTTTCTGGAGTGCCTCCTCAAACTTTTCAATCATTTTAAATTAAAAGATAAAAGCTTTTTTGAGAGTACTTGAGGGCAGAAACAAACAGATAATCTGAACCTGTGGAGTGCAGTGCTGCAGTGAGACGAATGCTAATGGTGGAGGCCCATCACGCATTACTGGATTTAATTCTTTAGATGAATACAGCTTTGGATCGCTGCAATCATAACTCGTTTATTTCCATACATCAATTAGGACAGAAACAAAAGAGAGAAACCTTCCTGATTATCAATGCCATTTCTGTCCAATGAAATGGAATAAACAAATTACAGGCACTACGTCATTGGCCAATCATTCTCATGAATTTCTTAACATAACATTTAGATGTTATGATGAAGCAAATAGGCTCATTATCCAAAACCTAGTCCCTGAAAGCCCTTCAAAACTCTAAATCTGCCACGATGAAATGAAGAAAGGCAGGAGAACTAGTGGAAGTATGACATCTCTCTCCTTGATGCGCAGACATCTGCTGCGCTTATTGTTCAGTTTGCTCTAAACTGCATTAGATAACTCTTGTCAGAGCTAATTGGCTCATAAGGGCCCCTAATTAGGAAGATGGGCATGTTTGTAAGCAGTGGATTCTGCAGAGCCGTTTCATGTGGCTGACAAGGCTTTATACGCATGTCTAAAGCATGTCTAATCACATTCAATAAGAAGGAAAATCCACAAAGCGCAAAACGGAGAACAGACTTACCACAGTATAAAGTGATTCCATATACCGATATATCAGACAAAACAACAAATCAGCAGATATTTGGCAATTTTGAAATTTCTAGGAATTTGACTCAAAGATCAGATATATGTTTATATTCTTGTAATGAGAAGCGCTTTATGTCTCTTCTGTTTGGTGACATACCTCTCGTCGCCTGGAGGCCCAGCAGGTCTGTTTGATCTTCCACACCACTGCAGCTACCAGCAAAAGGGACAGAAAACAGCTGTAGGATGAAGAAATGAAGGGATGGAAAGATTAAACGTGATGTAGAAATGTCAGAGAGATATCATCACATCACTAGGGATTGGGCAGTAGATCTGCAATATCTGTGCAACTATCAGGGTTTTATTCAATTAGAATTAAACTCTGAAACTACTTGTTAGTTTTACTGATTTGACTTTTGATGTCAGATTGATCATTTATTTGTTATGAATAATCTTTTGGTTTGCATCCAGTTCTAGTTCTAAATAAAAGGAAAAAGAATGATTAGTTTGAAAAAATAACTATATCATGGTATAATGTTACAGTGATTAAATTATTCATACTGTGTGATATTTGAGTCATATGGCCCATCCCTACAAATCACTAACATTTTGCATTAAAAAACAAAGAATTTATCTTTATGCAACACTTTCTTCTCATCTCATATGTCTTCTTATGCAAGTTTTAGAAACTTTGCACTATGAGTATAAGAATGTCTCAGTGACAGATTTATGTTTATACCATTCAACAGATGGCAAATGCGAACAATATCACTGGATAAAAACACTGGATTTTCAACACACACACAAAAAAAAATATTGTGAAACTATTGTTTAGTCATTTAAAAAAATATGATTTAGCAAGGAAATGTCTTAATTTGCATTTTCAGCAATCTTATCAAGATTAATTCGACAATGAAATTGCCATGGCTCATTTGGGGTTGTGGGTGCTGGGAAACAAAGAATTTTAATTTGTTAACATGGTGGGATCTATTCACTAAGGTACATCGGTGATAGATATATGATTCAAGTGTTTCCTACTGCCTACTTCCTTCCGTATGGATCTAGTTTGGTTTTTGTAATATTCCATTTTGTAGCCACCAATAATGGGTCTCTAGAACATGACAGTTGAGTTGACAAATGTCTTGACTAACATGAAAAAGCAGTATTTTATACAATTGCTTTGTCGCACATTGTTACAGATTTTACAGAGCATCTAGCCTGAATTTCTCAGATAATCCCATTTGAAAAGATTAAAGTAAATGGACAAAAGATCATGCACTGATAAATGTCAGCATCTCTGAAACTCGCAGAAGGCTTTCCAGCGGTCAAGCTGAGAAATATGCTCATCTCAGTCAAGTGCTAGGGTCTGGTGATGTGCATCAAAAGACAAATCTTATAACCGGGCAGACACCAGAGTCGTGAATTGTAGGGAAATTGCTTTTGCTGACTGTATTCACGGATCTATGTGAGCATTCATAAACATCTCTGTGTGAAATTAATTCAGTTTGCATAGATGAAAAAAGTTGTGAAAAAAAAAAAATGAAATCCTTCTAATGCTTTCAAAAGCACGCCATCTTAGGTTTGTTTGAAGATAATGGCAAATTGGAGACGAATGGGGAAGAGAGAAACTTGAATGGCTCGATTAAGTAGCAGCGCGGGAGAAATCCCCCTTCAGATCGAAGCCTTTCATCCGGTACATTGCAGGCAGTAAACAGGACTTAATCCCCTCTGCGGTTCCACCTGGAAACCGAATTACTACTAAAAAATAAAGCAATTAAAGGTTCTCGCCCCTCATGTGGTGGTACATGTGGCGGTTGAGTAAATATGTGAGAAAATTAAGAAGGTATCCAGGGACCTACAAAAGCAGAGGATGGTATGAACGGTCTGGAACAAGCTTTTTAAAGAATTCAAAAGCCGCCTGCTAAACAATGATAAAAAGGTGCGTCCTAAGTTACACATGCTTCCACTGATCCAAAAAAAAAAAAAAAAAAAAAAACACCACTCCACTGACTTGGAGAAGGTTTTTTTTTTCTCACTTGCAGGAGCTGAAAAGATCCAGAACAAAAATTAATGATTAAACTGTGAACTTAAGTGTTATTTAGCTAATTAGATGCAATTAAGTAGATAAGATCCATTTCAGGAGTCACTTCAGGAAACCTTTCCAGGTTTTAGGGCAAAATGCAGGTGCTATTTACAATATCTATATCGATTTTTCTTCTTATGGTGCAGTCCGCGTGTTCTGCAACACTACAATTAGACTTTAAATAAGGAAATACAAAAATAAATCAGCTAACAGAAAAAAAAACTAGGAGATACGAACTATGTAATGAAGGTGACAATCATTCCCCTTAGCCCAGGTGAGTTTGCTTCGGGTCTCATAAAGCACCACTGACATCATCAAGACCAAACGAGGCAAAAATGACACTGTCACCCCCTGATGATTTCATTTTCTGCCATTTAAGCACCCACTTTTAGCCTTCCTGGCATCCCTGACCGTCTCATTACAGTGAGAGGAGGATCTAGAGGACGATCGAACGGCATGACACCTCTCTTACAACTGATGTTTAGTTAAACTCGTAGTCAAATCACTCGGCATTACAGTTTGCTGATTCACTGAGCTCCATGTAAATGAGCAAATGTCTGGGAAATGAAATCATTTGAAGGACGTTTTTAGTGATTTCGCAGACGCCGACATCAAGAGGCGCATACCCATATCATCTGAATGAAGCAATCTACATGCAGAATGGAAAAAAAGAGACCGCTACAGCAAACCTGGGAGAGGAAGTACTCATGTCCAACCATGAAGACTGAACGGCATGTGTTAGATATTAAATAAAAGCAAATGGATTGCATGAATTGAACCAAATGCATTATCTTGCATTTAACAAAGAGACTGTTAAAAAGCCATTCACAGGGTGGAAATGCATTTCACTATTGCTCATGTTAACTGCTCTAATTTCAGGGTGCAACACTGACAGGTTCTTAATCAACAATACATTTTCGACACACCCCTGCAAAACCCTTTTACAGAGAGGGTCATTCTTTTTTTTTCTTTTTTTGTAATAACTAGAAAGTTAATATTAGCAGGAATGTCTAGATTCACCAGGTTTGTACGTTAGGCATCTCTCTAGCTGCACTGGTAATGGAACAGAATCTGCCTGAGGCTAGTCTTGATTCCAGCTGTCATGAGTTTGGCAATATCACTCTGTGGAAATAAAGTGGAAATCACACTGATAAAATCAGGGAAACGCTCATTGGAGGAAGCAGTTGAATGACAGCATTAAATCCTGCCTAACGCTACTTCCCATGCACTGATGCCTGAATTGTTTGTTTTTTTGAAAGAGTTCAACGAAGCCCATGTTTGCCACATAGAAAAAAAAAAAAAGCTCTGGTAAATCATTATTATGACATAAAGTGTCAAAATTATGACATTCTAAGTCGATTATGGGCTTAAAATTTTTAATTATGAAATACTAAGAGCCAGATTACTAAACAGGGCAAATAAGTTTAAGACCGCAATCCCATAAAAGCGCAGATGGGAGTGTAAAGTTCTGCGGGTGATTTACTGACAATGCACATATTAATGAACACTGACCAGAATGAACCAGATCATTTCCATAATGACCAACGCATTCCATTAAGACAACGGTGCAGGTGCAAAGTGGCTTAAGACACCCTTTTTGGGGCATTAAAATAACGGTTCAAAAACCAGTCAATTGACTAGCGCAAACCAAACCACGTTGCATGATTCATTTAAATTCTCTCCTCCCATAAATATTGCATTTGAAAGGGAAATCCTACAAATGCATATGCAATAAGGTCAGCCGCAATAATAACTGTCCACGTCTTTAGTAAATCCAGATAGTATATATTTTTTTTAAAGCCAAAAGAGGGTTTGCATTGGCGCAAACTGTTAGTTAATCTGGCCCCAAGTCATTAGGAAATGAAAAGTCAAAATTATGACTTTAAAAACATTACTGGTGTATCTCTTAGGACAAAATAATCGCACTGGCATGTTTTAAGATATGCCAGTGATTTTTACTTTCAGTTAAGACAGCTCAAACTTGCATTTTAGCCTGGGACTAGGTTTAAGCCTTCTCTGCGATAACGGGCAACGAAATTGAAATTATGACTTGGTCAAAATTATCACATACAAAGTCAAAATTATGAAATATTATGAAATTAGTTGATGACTAATTAGTTTTGACTTTTTGTCATAGTTATGGCTTTTAAAGTGATCATTTTGACTTCTCATCTTATAATACAGTATGACTGTATTATACTGAACTGAATTCCTCAAATGAACTGAATTCCTCAAATGCTCAAGGAATATAAATATATATATATATATAAATATATAAATATATATATATATATATATATATATATATATATATATATATAAATAAATATATATATATATATATATATATATATATATATATATATATATATATATATATATATATAAAATGCACTGACTTCAAATGAACTGTAGAGTATGTGTAGGTGAACTAGATGGATGAATGCTTAAAACAAAAAAATTGAAATCATTGTTTGATAGTTTATCCTATTTGACAGTTGCACCACACCTTGTCATGGCACATTTTCCACAGCAATTCACGGGGTTAAAACAAGTAATCTGCCAACTATGCATCCACTGAAGCATTTGAAATCAACTATATGCATCTTCTCACCTATTGCTTCCAGACGCCAAGGGAAGGCGCGCTGAAGCTGGTGCAATTTCCTGTATAATACGTGAGCATCATACAACAACATTTGAAATTCCCAGATGACAGAACGGTTTTCAACGCCTGACAGTTTCTCATTCACCTGAAAAGAAGTCTTGCTTCTTCACTCATATTTTGAATAAATGATGTTGGTGAAAGGACTAAACATTTGAGTCAGGTTCTTCTGAATGTAGGTTTGAATTTAGCAGACTCAAACTGAATTTTCAGAATGAAGTGCCAAGCTTTCTTAAAATAACGGATTAATTCCAGTCTGCTTACGCTGCCAGTGTGGATGTCACACTACACACACTAAGGCACGCTTGAAGCTAACTAGTTAAACTGATTGCCTAGGCAGTCAGAAACAAGCAAGCTGTATAACATGACTGTTTGGAGAACAAGTTGACCCCGTGTCGGAGTGCATCAGTGTGTGACACCAGCTTCCAGAGGGGATGTCTAATCCAGGACAATGATCTGAATCCAGGACAAGCACCAGAGGGAGCGGCAGCAGCAAGAGATTGACCATTCAGAGAGAGAGACGGTCTTTATAACCAAATCTAACAAGACACAATGACAATTTAATGACAAATCAAGAAACTGCACAGAAATTAACAAATCAGGATGACAGATCTACCTTGTGGCAATGACACCTCATTTGGAGGAAAGAGCTGAGCAGTTCTGCATGAAGCATTGCGTGACAGCATTATCAAAAGTTCATTTTCAATTGTGTTTTGTCTCATCTCGTTCAGCCAAAACTGAAAATGCTGTCATTGTTTAGTAACCCTCAATTTGGTCCAATCTCATATGAATGTATTTCTTCTGCACTCCACGAAAAAGGATAAATTCTGAACAAAGTGCTGGTTCCTTTTTTTTCATGCAATTACAATTAAGGGGTGCTGAAAGCTTTCAAGTTTAAAAAAAGATTCAAAAGCAACATACGTTTTCTGAAGTCATATGACAGCTTTGTATAAGAACCAGACTGAAATTTTTGTTAACTAAATCAAAAAATTTATTGAAAATATATGACTCAAAATCTGTATGTTCCAAAATCAGACACTGTTCCATAAAGCAGTGCAAAAGAGCTACGTTGAATGTCAAGATTTTCAAATCTTCAGGCTCCATTCATTAGTTTTATAGTAAAGAGTGGCTAGCATACAGGTTTGGAAAGACATAAGGGTGAGTAAATCAATTACATTTTTGGGTAAACTATGCCTTAAAAGTAAAACTACTATAGAAAGTGGCACAATATAAGCAAGGTAAACAGTCCAGTCATTTCAATAGGAATCCGCACAGTGGGGAGTTTTGAGTGAGGACGAAAATACTCCCCATGCTGATTTCGCTCATGTTGGTCTTGCAAATTCACCATGTTGACCAACAGAAAACTGCTTGGTTTGAAAGTTACTTTCATGTTTCGCTACACTATTCTTATACTATTGACAAAGGGCCTTATTGTCTCTGTGAAATTTTGCTAATGTGACCGCACCAAGTCTATCAGAAGAACTTATTCCATTAGATCATTAAAAACCTTGAATGTATACGGTAGTTTAAGCAAATAGGTAGGGCTGGAGGACACTAAAAGCAATTAGGTCTCATTTCCTCTTGGCCTAAAGAGCTCTTTCAGCACTGGCTCACTAATCCAAAGGGAAAAGGCATTAAACGCATCGGGTGCTGAGGAATCCAACCGGGGCAGACTGTCACTAAATGATTATACATTGGCTTAACAGGTGAAAGATGTTGTTACGATCAACTTCGGTGTTACATCTCTCCTTTAAAATGTGTAAGGAACAATGACGACACAAGCACTCACCTGAAAAACGTCACAAAGAACTGCACCAGGTCCATAATGCTGTTGTGCTGAGAGAAGGCGATCTGTGAGGGGACAAAAGCAAAAGAGAGATAAATGACGGGGTGACAGGTTACCAAAGAACAGCTCTTTACCTGAAAAGATGATGAAGACCTTTGCTTGCGGCTAGGGTCCTTCACAAGAGATAATGTCATAACAGATTTTAAAGCTTGAGGGGGCATCACATACATCATTTTTTCTTTTTCCTTGTCCCCTCTAATTGTTAAATGGAGGTAATAATGGCTGTTCATGGTTACCTGAGCTGACATCCCTCAGGCATTACACACATGCCAAACGTTTGCCTTCTGAGACAGGTGTAGCTCAACATGGCTAAGAAGGGATTTAATGACACAGTGGAAGAAAAGTCCATAATTGCTACATGTAACTACATCTGTAGTTACAATTATACTTGACCATATCTCTACCCCTAAAACAGGGTTTCTCAAACTCGGTCCTGGAGGGCCACTGTCCTGCACAGTTTAGCTACAACCCTGATCAAACACACCTGAGCAAGCTAATCAATGTCTTCACAGCTAGCTGTGTTTGATCAGGGTTGTAGCTAAACTGTGCAGGACAGTGGCCCTCCAGGACCGAGTTTGAGAAACCCTGCCCTAAAAGATGTCTTGAAAAGGATGCTGCGATAATTTTTTCCCCTATTTAAGCCGCTTCTGGACTGAAAAATAAAATAAAATAAAAAATTTAGGGAGAGGCTTGATTTCATCCTTCAGGAATTAATTGTATCACAGGAAATGGAGATTTGCTAACTAAATGGAGGCAGATCTGAATGCCAATTTGCAGGGAGTTGTGGAGGATTATTTAGTCCCACTCTCTGCAAAGACATACATCATGAAGAGAACAGATGTCGTTTGGAGGGAGAGGTGAGGTTAACATTTTCGATTATAGATTACAAGTTCACATGAATTAAAAAATAACAATAATGATGTGCACGGATAAATCATTTATAATAAACACTGCAACATTCTGTAAAAAAGAAAAGAAAAGAATTATTGATTTTGATTTCATGGTGACTATGAAAACTATACCACCAAACCTGTCCCTAACCTTACCTGCATCCAACTTCAATAGCAGCAAAAAGTGTTTTTCAGTGTACCTATCTAATTTGTTTTCTGGAGGAAAGCTGCACGCTCAAAAAAAAAAAAGCAGTTATTTTATATTTTTAAAGGTTGCACGCTTTAAAAATAACTGCTTTTAATTTAAGTCAGCTTAAAACAATCTTCACATAAACCCATTGTAATAAATGTCACATTTAGCTGTGCCTTTAACACATTAGGGCTTAACACTGAGGTGTTTTGGTTCAGATTTTTACCTGACCTGCTAAAATGCAAGTACATAGTAATAAAGACGCCTAAAATAAAGTGGGATCAGAATATCTTTTTATGCGTTTTATGCTACTTATGCATATGAGTTTTTATTCTGGCAACTAAACTTGTCAAATATGTTTTATTCAGAGATTTCATATTGATATGCTACATGAATCAGCAGACAAGCTACATTCTTGGCCAAGCTTCAGAAGACACTGTGTTTGAATGATATGAGACATCATGGGTTTGGCAGCGAATACTGCAGGGCCATTAACTAAGCATCAACACACTTTTTTGAAAAGTTGTTCAAGGGTTCACAGTTTCAAGAAAGTGTGTTCTCCTAGCATCCCGTAAGGCAAGGAGAATAACTACTTGGATAAATATACCCAGCAAAAATAAACAGATTAATGTTCTAAATGTACGAATTTGTAAGTCACCCTGACTCACCAAATGAATAATGCAACAATGGCAGAGCGGGGCAGGTCCTTTGGGGAACCCATTCATTTCATTAAGTCATTGTCACAGGAACATGGCTGGGGCTAAAGACAGCGCTAGAGAAAGCTTTAACACTCCATTAAGGCTGAACCATTTTTGTCCCCAAAAGACAAGCAAGCAAGATGCTGGGATTGAAAAGAGCAGTTGTGCAGCCCCTACATCTGCCCGGTTAAGTCATTGCTCCCACTGAGACCATACCTTGTTGTGCCATAAATAATGCTGTGGAAGCACCACATGGACAAGATGTTAACTCTACCAAATAGGTCATTTAGACATTGTAAATCATATGCAGACATACAGTACATCTAAAATAATTCTTAATACTGCATATCTGAACAGTAACATTCAAGTATTTCCATGTACAAAAATTCAGAAACAGGTTTGACATCTATCAGTGTGTTATAATGGCACCTGACAAACAGGTTTGTATTAGTGGTCATTTTATTAAAGAAAACTACGAAAAATGTTCGTTGACGATCTCAATATCAGCTATCAAGAGTCAAATTAGGGCTTTAATACTGTGCAGACATTATCTTGTGCATATTACAAAAAAATAAGTCTGTCAATAAGTCTAAATCATATAGCTGAAAGAATCCCTTTTATCATAGTTAATGATACTATGCATTCTAATATGCATTAATTATAATATATTAGATCATTGTATGAATTGTAAGGACTTAAACCACCCTGTATAGTTATTGTTCATCATGCTGTAGAATGAATAACCACTAACAAAGCATCTGAGATGTAGACAGGACTGTCAGGAAAATTAGCCTAATGAGCATTTTGAAACATTCTGTATAAAGAGGACAGAGGAAACTACTGCGAGCCCATCAAGTCTCAAGTCTTTGTTCTACCTTCATTATTCAAGTTGTGTCCAAACCTAAAGTCATGTTCTATATATATATATATATATATATAAAATTATATCATTTAGATATGCAATTACTTCATATTTTAATATATATGTAATAATAATAATAATAATAATAACAACACTAAGAAACAGCAAATGACTCAATATGTTGCACGGTGGTGTATGTGTACAGACAGCCTGGTTTCATATTTTTCTCCTAGATTTTATTTTCATTAACCATAACAAATCTCGTTTAAATATATGCAATAAGACTACAACAAATCCATTCAAATTCTTTTTTTTGTTTTTGTTGAAAAGGCTTAATTTATCCTGAATTTAACTACTTTAAATTAAATAAAGCTTGCACATATATATATGCCTAGAATGGATAATTTATCTTGTTCATACTGGCTGACCTCACAACGACCCATGAGACAATGAGACAGTTAAGCAGCAGTAATGTTTTGTCAGATTGGGTTTCCTGCACAACAAGAGCACTTCAATTCTCCATATCTAATATCTGATGCTTTCAGAGGGGTCGGGGTCCTCATATGTACATTGTTTCACAGTCCCAATTTCCTCGGTAAGCTAATAAATGCTGATCACACTTTCTGATCATAAACATCAGAGGAGCGAGCTCACCGTGTCAAGGGGGTCCATTTGATTTAATGATGCATCGCCATGGTAAATAAGTGACTCTGCTTTTGGGAAATCTAATAGAAAACTATTACTGCATGAACACAGCTCAACCGAGATGAAGGTCTGTGAGACCAACGTAAATAAATGAACCTTATCTAAGGAACTCATCTCATACGTGATAGAGGAACAGAGGAATGAATGCAGATCAATATTAGGTGCATTCTCGCTGTTGGAGATAGTTCCAACAACAAATGACTTGCAGTATCTGAGCGTCTCGGTGCACAGCTGGCGAACGGTAATGAACGACAGAAAGGTTGAGAGGATTTGTGGTGGTTATCTCTATAAACCATATGGATATCGACCAGATGAAATCTCCCTTTATTGAGGTGGATTTTTTAATAAATAGCTTCACTAGGCACAGAAACCTGCTCAACATCGAACCCTCTAAAGGACTTCTATAAGTGTTTATCATATTCTGTGTAATATATTTTATTACCAGTATAGAAGGTTATTACTTTTTCCTTCAGAGACTGGTCATTTAGGGAAAGACATCAGGGGTGGGAGGAGCGTACATTGCCCAGTGTGAACCAACTACCAGTGACATAAGTATATAGACCTAATCACCATGTCAGAATACTTTTTGTTATTATTATCAGCTGATTGTTCATTATTGATATAAAATCTATATATAATGAAATAGAAATATCAGTTGACCTGAACAACGATCATGTATACAGTTCAATCCCAAACAGTGTTGTTGTTATTGTTATCTAAAACTATAAAAAATTGTTTTTGGTACCCGAAATAAAATATGAAATATACATATTAAAAGAAAATTTCAGTTAGTTTCCAACGCAACATTTCAAAAGATTTTGTTTAAGTTGATATACTAAAATGACTACAACTAAAACTGAAGTAATAATTAATGAAATGTATTATTTATATAAAAATAATAATAATTAATTAATCAAATTAAAGTAACATTTAAAAACAACAAAAACTAATTCAAAATATTAATAAATACAGTAAAAATATACACAGTTGTAATAAAAATGATTCAACCCCCATTGCAAATCAGGTTTATTGGCAAAATGTAATAAAAATAAAAACAATGGGGCCGCCCCCTCAAAACAATGGTAGGGGAAACACTGGGCTTCATTAGTTAGAGATTAGTTAGAGCTAGAAGACATGACATATCTGAACGGGCCAGGGGTTTGATGAGAGTCACGTTTGACTGCATGTTAGAAATATGGCTACGTCAAAGGAATGGTCCAAAAAGTTAAGAGAAGGTATCCATCAATCTTTCGCATCCGAAACTTTCGTCCGTCAAAAAAAAATTCGGATCGGGTTCGATTTTCTGCGTTTTTCGCGTCCATAACAAGCATTTGAATGGTGTTTTGACAATTTAGAGCCACAGAATGACGGATATGAAAAAAACGCATGCGAAAATTTCGGATTAAGTGTGCAAGGACCTTAAGGCGTGTACTAATGCGGTTTCAATGCCAGAACTCCAAGACGTACACCACTACTGACCAAAAAGCACAAGAAAAGTCGGCTCCAACTTGCAACTTGCTGGAACTTTTGACCCTATGGATCAGCGGTATATCTGGAGGAAGAAGAATGAAGCATATGCTGAAAAGAACACTGCCTACAGTTAAGCGTGGTGGGGGCTCGTTGATGCTCTGGGGCTGCTTTGCATCCTCTGGCACTGGAAACCTGCAGCGTGTGGAAGGCAAGATGGATTCATTGAAGTATCAGGAAATCCTAGGAGAAAACGTCATGCCGTCAGTGAGGACGCTTAAGCTTGGGCGGCATTGGACCTTCCAACAGGTGCTTGGTTGCAGAAGAAGTGCTAGACTTGAACCCCACAAAAAATCTCTGGTGGGATTTGAAGGCGGTGGTTGCAGCATGCAAAGTCGCAAACCCAAGAATATTACTAAACTGGAGGCCTTGCTCATGAGGAGTGGGCTAAGATTCCTCAGAAATGTTTCCAGAAGCTGCTGTCTGGTTGTACATCTCGTTTGCAGAAGGGTAAAACAGCAAATGGGTGTTCTATTCAGTACTAAAGATGCTTGCCATGAAGGGGTGGAATAATTTTGAGACCGCAGAAGTCATTAAAAGTTGCATTTTCAGTTGAATTTGGGCAAACCACTTAAAAAATGTGTTGTGTTAAGCTATTTAAATTACTTTTGTTTGATTTGTTCATTGCAAACAGCTGAACATCTGCAAATGCTTCCAATAAACCTGATTTGCAATGTAAAGAATACTAAAATAACACTGATCCCAAAAAGTTATCTATATCATACATAATGACAGATTAACTTCAAGTAAGCATCTGAGAACCCAAGAAGAGCTCAATGAAGTCAATGTGTCATAAAAACTCCAAGTGATGACATTTCACACTGGAGTATTATGTGTTTAAGACCAGAGTCACAGCTGAGGTGTGAGTTCATAGTGCCAGATCACATCTATGTCTGATCCATGGTGCTGGGGATCTAACTCTTCCACCACACAGCATTTGATTAGGGCCAGCCATACACTCATATAATGCAATGCTGATGTAATCGAGCACTGGAAAGCACGCTCAAAGCAGTTTTCAGAGGACAGAGAAAGGGAGGGGACTGTCAGTGTGGATGAGCCTCTGTAGTAGCGCGTTCCCTAAAGCTTCCAGCACACACAAAGCACAAGTCTCAATGGTCACAAGGGCTGGACCCGAATATTCAAATATTCGTTCGGTGGGTTGGTATTCGATTTGAAAATTTGACATTCAAATATTCGTTTTGTTTTGTTTTTTGCACACCTGACACCCCCCTCGAAACGGTTCTCATTCGCGCTTGAATATGTTCAACACTATAAAATCTGACGAAATACAATACTCTTCTTTTTTTTCTTTTTTTTATCTTATATAGCCTAGCCATTTTTAATAGGATGGACAGTTGAAGGAACCCAACCTCGTTATACTTAATAAATATATTTGCTTCTTCTTGGCCAACTAAAGTGTTCCTGCAACGGGAGTATTCTCTGGCTAGAGCGCAGAACAGCCAGACAGACTGTATGGACAGAAGTGCATGCCTGAGCTTGTATTTTGGGTTAAGCTGCGTTGCTTTGACATTGTGGAAAACAGAATAATAGAAACAAAATGTATTAAGCTTTTTACCCATTATTATCAATCTAAATTAATCTCTTTTTAATTTAACTTCATTTAGTTTTTCTTTATTTAAATTTAGTTTTTCTTTATTTAAATCTACCCTTTACTGTGTCAGTAATTTGTTAGTCAGAAAAATATTAGACTACCTTATTAAAAGTATTGCTTAAGTTAACAGACCTCTGTGTGTGTGTGTGTGTTACGTGTGAGTGTATTTACATATAAGCCCTGCCCGTGTGAGGTGCGCCGCTTCCTGCTCGCGTTGTTCTGTAGTTTATTAAAAGTTTATTAATTCTGAACGTGTCACGTCTCGCGTGTCTATCTATATTGCTCCAAATGCACACTGCACTCCCTTGTGAAGTCGATTGGATGAACGAAATCATCAAATAATCAAAATGCAGACGGACAGACAGACAGATAGAGAATACTGCCTTTATTAGAGAGAAGAATATGTTCAGCCTCCTCTCTCCGAAGCTTCGAATATTCGATGTTCATTACTACCGAAGCTTCGAAGCTCCAAAAAAATGGTATTCGGGCCAGCCATAATGGTCACACTAACTATATATATATATATATATACACACACACACACACACACACACACACACACACACACACACACACACATACAGTACTGTGCAAAAGTCTTAGGCATGTTAATATCCCCCCAAAAATGGTTTTAAGTCAGTTATTTATATCTTTTGCTGTAGTGTGTCAGTAGGAAACATTAGTTTACATTTCCAAATATTCTTTTTGCCATTAATTGTAATAATCCAGTGAGATTTCTGTATGCACAAGGAATCTGACAACAGCCGGTATGATCTGATCTCACCATCATCGAGTCCGTCTGTCATTACATGAAGAAACAGAAAAAACTGAGACAAACTAAATCCAGAAGAACTGCGGGAACGTCTCCAAGATGCTTGAAGAAACTTTCCTGCAAAGCTACCTGAAAAACTATGTGCAAGTGTACCTGGACAAAAGCCGTTTTAAACGCAAAGGGTCGTTACACTATATATTGATTTGAATTAGTTAATAGAAGTTAAATCATAAATAAATTCAATTTGTGATTTTATTTTTGAAAGCATTCTCACTTTACAGCATTTTAACACAAGTGCCAGTACTTTTCACAGTACTGTAGCTTTGCAGGAAGGTTTCTTCAAGAATCTTGGAGACGTTCCCGCAGTTCTTCTGGATTTAGTCTGTCTCAGTTTTTTCTGTTTCTTCATTCTTCATCAATTTAATACATCCTTGCTGAATAAAAGTATTAACTTCTTTTTGAATGGTAGTGTATAGTCACCATCTTAAGGAACACATAAAGACCCAATTTTAATGACTATAGGTTTTCAATAGAGGCTAGAAGTTTCATATTGACAAGATTTTTTTTTTCCTTCTAAAACCAAACTACCTGTACCAACGTATGTATATCTCTCTCCTTCTGTTTGATTGCAAGCAATAAAGACTCCAAACATCGTTCATTTTAAGGGTGATGTACCAGAGTAGAGATTCAACATAAATGTTTTTCCATGATAGATAGCATCAATTTGCACATTACTCCAGCAATGTCATTTTATGTCCGTTGTCTAGGCATCTGGCAAGGTAACACATTGCCACTTAACAGCTGATTCAATTTTATGGACCATAAGATGCAAACTTGTTCTAGTGCATAACTGAATAATTGATTTCCATATCAAGGAACGCTGGATCTTTTTAGAAACATTTGTTTTTGTGGATTTCCATTTAACAAAGTAGATGGATGTTTCTTGCTTTACCCAAAACTAAAAAAATTGCTTAACATACTGAAATGTGAGCTGAAAAAATGTGTCCTCACCTGTATTTTGATTGGCCATGAGAAGTTGCTGACATACACATAGAAGGTTATGTTGGGGTTGCTGTGAAAACTGAATTTCTCACAAGAGAAACTGTCTCTGTACTCTTTGATGTTAGTCTTGGACACGATGGGGATCTCTTCCCCAGAGATGGTCCCAGCTGTAAGGGGAAAAGCAATAGATCAACTCGAATAAAAGAGGCATTCAGAAATTATATTTGATACACCTCATAACTTCTCTTAATTAAGGCATTGACCATAAAGGGTAATTCACGCTACACTTTATATTCCACTGACTTCCATTTTTAGACACGCAAAAAAAATGTTTGTCCATAAATTTCTTTACCTATATTTATGGTGGGGTCTGAAATAATTTTGCATGGTTAAAATTTAGTGTGACTGCCACTTAATGCTTTCTGAGCTATTAAATAAGGGCAAATAAGGGCGAATGAGAGCAATGCAAATGCAATGAATTGCACTAGTAATCAACTAGGCTGACCGCATGCACTGGTTTAGTTGTTTGTTGAAATGTTTGATTCAGGGAGAAAATTAGTTTTAAATCAACCTCTCAGTGTGACAATTTCATTATCTATTTTAAACATATGGGAAACATGGTATAAAACTATAATGTAACAAAAATTACTTGTGGGAGTTGAAAAGAAAAGCAGGCTTTGTCCTATTTTATCAGGACTTTTTAAACTTTTCTGAAGTCCTCCAGTGAAACTCTTAAGTCTCTCCAATCGTCATTCCAAACCAGCACTATGAAACAAAGCCCTCAAAATGACATCCCAAATGCCACTACGTGGCAATGTTTATCTTAATTGAAATCGTTCAGTGCTCCTGAAGACGCCGCAGCCCCAGAATTCAGAGCCGCACACTAGACTATTGTTAGAAGCCCTTCTCAGGGGAGAGTGTCTTTAAACAGAAAGACACCACTCCAAATATTAATTGAGGGGAGCCGGGAGGTCGAGGAGGAGAGGGGTGAACCTGTTAAAGAGGAGCAAGAATGTCAAAGTCACATAAAAAAAAAATTGGCTGGTGACTATTTGGACGAAAAGGTGATTACAGAAATAAACAATAGAGGATAATGGTGATGTCCTTGAGTGTCTGTCTATTGCAAAATACCCAACACACCCAGGAACAAACTGCGGTCAAACCAGAATACATTAGCATCTGTGTATCAGAACCATTACGATATTACGCTAAGAAAGATTGCATCACGATGGTCGACTAGGCATTGTACATCCAATTGACCGACTACTAAGGATGACTGGTTTACAATACCATTTAAAACATTGAGGTTAGTAAGATTTTTTTTATGTTTATGAAAGAAGTCTCTTATGCTCAAAAAGGCTGCACTTATTTGATCAAAAAACAGTAATATTGTGAAACATTACAATTTAATACATTTTAATTTTATGTTTCAAAATGTAATTTATTCCTGTGTTGGCAAAGCCGAATTTTCAGCAGCCATTACTCTTGCTCAGTGTCACATGACCCATCAAAAATCATTATGCTAAAATTTCGTAATTAGGGCCCGAGCAGCGATGGTGTGAGGACCCTATTGGAATTGCTCAGTTTATATTATCTATACGTTTCTTAATATTATCTTAATATATTCTATAATATTATGTTGAAACCAGTTGTGCTGCTTATTAGTTTTGTGGAAACAAAGAACAGTATTGATTTGAAATAGAAATCTTTTTTAACATTATAAATATCTTTACAGTCACTTTTGATCAATTTTATGCATCCTTGCAGAATACAAGTATTAATAAAAAAAATCTTGCTGATCCTAAAACTTTGAATTGTACAAAGGTGTTTTTTTTTATATGCTGACAGCAATTAAAAATGTTCAGGGCAAAACCATCTCTTAAAAGTTTTAAAAGTCTCTGTGTTAAAATGCTGTCAAATTAAAAATAGTCCAACTTTATAAAAAATCTGAATTTATATGTATCACAGTATCCTTTGTGCACTGACAGTCTGTTTTTGAAAATAAAAAGGGAAGATTTGCTCAACAAACATGCTAGTTTACTACAAAAGTAACTATTATACAACAAAACAGAAGCAAATATTCAACAGAGGGAAATAGCAATCAGTACCTGTTGACCCAACTGACCAAGTGATGTTCAGATTGAAATTGTTTGAGGCATTAATGGACATGTCCAAGTTCTTGCTGGTCTACAAAATGAAAAGAGAAAACAAAGTTGATGTCTGTAAAATAACTATTTTCAGGTGATTTTATAGCAGTATGGCTTCCATATGGCAATGTAGGACTTGTTAAAAATCTGACCCATAAAAGTGATCACTATTGGCTTTCCATATATGTAAAGGAGCAGCTTAGACATTCTCCAATATTTTAATTTATTTTTGTTCACAAAAGAAAGTCATAATACGTATATGTTTTAAAAGACACAATGAGAGTGAGTAAATGATGACAGATTTATCATTTTAGGGTGAACTATGAAATTGATGAAGCTACTTCTGTTCTCAGATAAGTAGATTGTGACTGACCTGTTCAGGAGTGGCCATGAAGTTAATGGCAGTGTAGTGCTGGTCATCTTCTTGAAGAAGACTGAAGGTGAACTGGTAATCAATCAGCAAGTTATCTGTTCAGATCAAAACCCTATTGTTAATTATCGCATTTTATACAATCATGAACCACACCATGCAATTCTGTCATGTTAATGGCTAAAACTTTCCATTTAAGGAACATCACGAAAGAGTGGGGCACATTCACTCTTGAAATAAGAGGGCTACTTTGAAGAGCTACATGAATCACCAGTCACTTTAATTGCACTAAATGAATACCTCCCATTCAGAGTGTGTCATTGCTTTAATAAGCATACACTCTGATTAAGCTCAATTGTTTATAAGACATCTACATGTATTTAAAATCTAGGCTTCTTAGTTACACTATAGAACTTGTTAACTTTACCCAGAACTAGACCTAAAGTTTTAAAAGTTTAAGACTAAACAGCGAATTTCAGATGTCAGATTATTTCTAAAGAAGCACAGTAAGGTGGAGTAAGTTTAGTCTTCTTCAAGGTCTTGACATCTCTTTAAAGCACCATTTCAAAGACATAGAAATGTCTGGATTGTTTTCTTATCTCCTGGGCTGTTAAATGACTGAACGCTGCCACAGGCATCTCACAGAGAACAGCTGTTTGTGTGAATCACAATATGGCACTGTAAACATCTCTTTCACTCCCCATCAATTTGAAAGATGTCTTTATAAGCTTTTAATCAATTCAGATGTGACATGAAAGCACCATAGTTTCACTCATTTCCTAGATTTTTGCTTGAAAGATCATGTAGCCTTCATGCACCGAACAGAGCTGATCTGCAAATCAACTACTATGAGAATCAGCCCTTTCCTTCAGATCATGCGCCTAGAAGGAATGCTGCCGCTTTCAAAATTAGTTTTACATGCAACTATTTATAGGTGACAAAACTTGAACCATCCTCCAGCTTGCTCTTCAACCATTAAGGTGATATATGCTGGATTTTTTTCAAAAATAAAAAAAGAATGGAAGCTAAAGTGAATGTCAGTGAGTTTCATAAGTCAGACAGCTGTTCTGAAAGTGATGTCAGCCACAAAGTTGTAAGTTATTAAACGAGAATAGGAAAAACTTGGTATATGACATTAAAGTCCAAACTAGTGATCGACCGATATATCGGGCCGATATTTGCGGGTTTTACGTGTATCGGCATCGGCTCGGCCGAACAGCTGATCATAGCTGGACAGGGCGGGTTTTTATTTCTCATCTCCATAAATATATGTAGTCGTAAAGGGCTAAAAATAAATTAATCCTTACTTCCTCGTCATCATGGAGACCGCAGTTCATGGTTGCATAGCAACGACAGACGCCACGGGAGCGCAAACGCTTGTAGAAAGGAGAAAGCGGCGCGGCCGTGCTTTCCACACGTTTTTAGACGCGATATGTGAACAGTCCCTAATTCATAATAAACTGAGAATCTATTTGGCTTAAAATCGTTTTTGTTTTGTTCAAAATGGAGGAAAAGCCATTTTCTTAGGAAAGCCATTTGCTCTACAAGAGATTAAGTTAAGTGCACTAAAATGTAGGCCTAAGCATTAAATGACTAGGTTGTAAATAGTTGGTTACTTTTAAAATTAAGTATAGTACAGTTTGCACTTTATTATGCTGCTTGCTTGTTGCTACTGTGTGCAATAGTGTAATTATTTTATTTATGCTTAAATATTTATTTTCAGAATTTGAATTATGCTTAAATATTTATTTTCAGTATTTTCAGCACTGAACTTTTTTTTACTTGTTCTACCTCACGTTTTTAATATTTGTCAAATATAGTTTTTTTTAAGTTCAATAAATGTTCCTTTTTTAAATTGAGACTTGTAACATTTGTCATCATCATTGTGTCATTTTTATGATGTAAATTGAGTGAGCAAAAGCAGTATCGGCTCCAAATATCGGCCCGAAAAAATCGGCAGCCCGTATCGGTCATCGGCTAAGGCTGATGAAAAAAAAAAATCGGTATCGTCACTAAAAATTCCATATCGGTCGATCCCTAGTCCAAACGCTCACTAAAAGACAGAAGCTTATCATCCCGCACAAATCAAAAACTCAGTTTCTCGTCTATTGTTAAGACTTTACACAACTAATCGCAGACTTGTTGTCAATTACATGATCATTCTCCTGACGGTCTCAAAATTCATTTTGAAGAATGTTGATAACCAAGCAGTTTTGGTTAACATTGTTTTCTGACAGGAGAGTGAGTAAATTATGGCAGAATTTTTATTTTTGGGTGAACAGTTCAAACCGACTCTTCACGCTGTGTCCGAAATCTAATTCTTCCCTACTATTATAGTATGCAAAAAACCGTACGCCAACAGAGTAGCATGTCAAAATACATAGTAGTTTATAGTATGCGAAAAACAGTAGGCGAAAAGTACCCGGGTGACCTACTACTTCAGCCTAGATTCTGAAGTGTGCATTCAATGACATTTTACTATCCCATGAGGCCACGGGAGAGGATTAGTGAATGGCGAAACTGATGCCGGCAGGTCATATGATAATGACGACATGGCGAATGTAGTATGTCATTTTCATACTATGTAGAATGTACTTTTTTAATGGTCACGAAGTAAGTTTCAAACCAAATGTAGTTCATACTCAAGAGAGTATGCGATTTTGGATGCAGCGCAACCAGCAAAGTTTATTTCCAACCTTCAACTCAAACTGCCTGTGATTTTTCAAGCGATCCTGAAGACCTGGATTCTTTATCTTCTAGATCTTTGCTTTGCTTTTTGGTTTGTGGTCACTTTTGACAGCAAGCACGACAATCTTCTGTCTTGTGCATTGGCTTAAGTGTTCTGGAGTAGACCAATCAATCTGAATCTAATGAATCAACAAAGGTACTAGAATATTGTAATGTTGAAATGGAAATGAACTCCACTCAGGTGATTAAAGACACTGCCCACTGCAGTTATGTTGGGAATACATGGTGGGGTGATCACCCTGCAAGAGTGTGGGATTAAACCAGTCTGAGAAGATTTAGCATGATCAAGAGGTCTTACTGAGTCTGGAGGACTGTTTTTACAAGATCAATCTCCTTTGAGGGTGAGTCAAGTAACACTGACAGAACACACTGAACTTGCTAGTGCTGCCTCAGGAAATGCACAAGTCAAACCTAGCATGTGTGAGAAAGCGAGCTCACACGGTCTACTTCTGCTCAACTTCTGCTCGTGTCTTTAATTAGTTCGAATCATTCGCTTACTCACTCTGACAGGGTTTGACACTCTCACCAGTCTTATATTGTCGCCTGCGGCCCACTCTCCAGCAACACTTCCCCCTACAGGACACTATTTGAGAAAATACGGCCGGGTGATACAGTTTTCTTCTAAACAGCGATTGGGCCGGAAGCCTGCGAGCATACGCGCTCCATCTAACAGACGCAGAGGGAGCAGAGTGGATGGAAATTGATTGATAAATTGAAGGCTTTATTTAATCCTGATTGATGACAATGGGGATAATGCTGGCAGGATTTGCAAACGGAGTGAAATTTCATCTCCTAAACGCTACTGACTGCATTTGGCCTTTTCAGACTCCATGATGACTGCTGATATTAATTGCAAAAAAGGGAAAGAGAGAAACACAAATGTATACACAGGGATAAGGCCGTTTCTGATATACAACAATACTGCCCCCTAGTGCTGTGCATTCGAGCCCTGCACACACAGACTTCAACATGGTGTGCTGCAGATCTTTGAGATGTTCAAGAGATCTACATCTACTTTTTTTGATTTCTGACTAATCAGAATGTCTCATCCACCACTTTTATCTTGTTGTGTGGTTGTGCATCAGCTCATGGCAATTTCATCCTGGCATTTTAAGCCCCCTAAATCTAATTTCATTAAATGGCAGACCAAAGACAGCCTTTGAGTTTGAAAGTGCCTACAGAGTCAGATGAATTTTCAAGGTACAACAGGATTACTTTAAGGTCAGAGCTCAAATAGAGCATACTCACAGTAACAGGTTCCACGAAGAGGGTTGCCAAGGTAACGGTTTTCTGAATCACAACTGTAGAAGGGATAAAAAAAAATAACTGAGATGAAACACATCAGTAATGAGACCATGCAACACCTGATGCATGAATCTGAACATGCATCTGTCATAACATTTATATGTTATGCACTTAGCAAGTGCTTTTATCCAAAGCGACTTACAATGCATTCATGTAACACATTTACATTTTAGAGGTTCTGGACAGTGAAACAAGAAAAAGTTTGTAACTCAATTTGAAAAAAACGGAAAGAAATATATTTTAAAAAAGTCTTAAGACAGACTAGACAACCTACCGCATAAGTGATTTTGTAAATATGTTATTTTGCATATCCTGATTAACTGCATCTGTGATGTTAAAGTCAGCATGAAATTAAAATTCTCCCCATTATTTCTAAATGCACGTTCAAATATTTTTGAACTTGTAATGTTTCATCAAAATGCCAAAACTGGAGCTTCCAGTGAAAACTTCCGACTTCTCCTTTATGATGCATTCAGGACTTCTCCAATCATTTGGTCTGCTTAAACCCTCTAGCTTTCATCTGCTTACATTTTTTAGTGCAACAAGTACATGCATAGAATCAAGTCCCCCGCCCTACACTCGGATGTGTCACAATATATGAAAGAAAAAATGTGTTGCTAGTTCTGTTGCATTTCGACTTTAACAGGAATCATCTATGTTCCTCATTACAAATGAAAAACAAACCTACAGCTGTTGAGTTTCCTTTTCTAGCTGTCAAATAAACCTGGCATTGCATATTATGAATATTGTTGGCTCCTTGACAAAGTGTTTTTTTTTTTCTCCTTTGTAAGTCGCTTTGGATAAAAACGTCTGCTAAATGCATAAATGTAAACTGCCGGAGTACAAGTTTAGTATATCTGCATATTGCTACCATTCATACATTCTAACATTTCTAACAACGGTGCTTGTTGACCTCTAAATGGAAAAATGGTGTTAAATTAACAGAAAAAGCTGAAGAATTTTTGTGTGTTTTGACTTTGTGTGGTGCCTGCGGTATCTTTGTCTCTTTCCATACTAAGGCAGATTATGTAATTCCCCTATTCTCGGGTGCTTTATTTCCAGAGCTTCATTAGAGAGCACCAGGAGACAGCCCAAAGCTTCCTCTACCTCAATCTCAAACACGCTAAACAATTAACACAACGCTGTCGGCCCAGCTCAGCGCCAGCCTAAGCAGATTACACATCTTGTTGCTCTTCTGAGCCAGAAACTGACGGTCCAATTAAAGTCTGCATTCATTTGAGAGCATAACTCTCTCTCCTCACAACAATTTAGCCACTTAGTTTCTACAGAGGGAATTCACTTTCAATTCACTCCATTCTCCTGTAAACATATCTGAAGTGCGAATACAATTAATCATTAAAGCCACTCTTAAGGAGTAAATGCAGTGATGTAATAGTTAATGCAGAATGTCGGTCTCTGGTATAGTTACTTTGGAGCTAATCTAACGCAATGAACCCAGTTCAAATGTATTTCGGCCATAACATTTTTTTTATACAAGTATGCAAATGCATTACAATTCTATGGTCCAGCCAAATTTGGCTTTGGAGTCTGTAATGAATGTGACAAAATCAGGGCAAAAAATAAATAAATCAACTTTCTACTGAGCAGTCCACACAAGTTACATGCAAAAACAAACAGTCCGATTCACAATTAACTCTTAGACATGAAAGCCCATTTTTGCCAAATTTTCTTAAATCATAATTATGACAAAGCCAAATTTTTGTCAATTACTTTTTATCTCATTAATATAACTTAATATCTCATAATGTTTACATTTTATCTCATTATTAGTCATATGAAAAAAGTCTATTATCTCATAATTAGTATGCCAAAATTTTGACCTAGCATGCCATAATTATGACTTTTTGTGTCATAATTATGATTTATCAAAGCATGATCGGGAAATCTGGATCGATACCAAGACAGTTGTGTTAATGCTGAAAATGTAATGCATACTACGGTGGCCGAGAAGTGCCAAACAAACTGAAAACAAAACAACAAATTTATAAACGCAATGGAAAGACTAAAAACAAATGAACAAATCAGAAAACACAACGACAAATCTGAAAACAAAATAACAAGTCAGAAAACACAACAAGTCATACAAAACGGAAAATGTGGCGAATGGAATACTGACCGCTGATTGGACGAAACATCTGTCAATCAAGACATGCAGAAAGTACAGCAGACTGCGGCAGAAGAAAGTCGATTCGAGCGTGTATGTGTAAATATTAGCTGTATCGCCTACAATAATAATTAGTTTTTAATTATGTGTGAGGCTGCGAGCTGACATTATTGAGTATGTCACTCCCTTTGCACAAAACAAACAAACACTATTAGAATGCAGTTATAATGCCCCTAAAATTCCAGATATATGAGCATGAGCTTTTGTCTTATATATAATATGGTAGCCTATAGTTAAGCACACAAGCAAGAGTGCAGTTTTTTCCACGTGATATTAATTTTATACAGATCAATAAACAAGAAGTTAATATCGTGAATTACAATTTGTCACTGGAGGGAGACTCAAACTTGTTCGCGTCAAAAGCTAGACCTGCACTTATTCATTTCTGAACATTAATATTGAGCTTGAAACATAGTCTGATTCATACACTGTGTGACCAAGGCTATGATAATCCAAATAATTACACGTTTGACTGAAATGAATTAAGTAAGTAAATTGACCTGCTCTACTGTTTTAAGCATCACACATTCAGGCTCCACCTCCTTAAGTACACTAATCTCACAGTCAAATATACACTGACCTCCATCTCATACTGTAAATATCTTTGCCCTTAGCTTGCGGGGATCCAACTTTATCACACACAGCTGAAGCATTCGTATGTTTTCCGAGAGTTGGTAATAAATACGAGAGGACAAGGTAGAGTACACTTTTACCACGGTACAGAGGACACAGGACAAACTGCACCACAGGCATTTTAAAACCTCTGCATATCAGTCCCCTAGCCTTTAATCTGGATGACATTTCAGAAATGACTATTCTCTCTCTCACCCATACACTGCAAATCAGAAGAGGTTTCCAACGCTCATGCCCGCATACACACAATGCACTCCATAAGGGCAATGAAATATAATGCACTCTTACTCTCAGTATCTTAATTTAATCTCCAGTGAGAGCACACCTACATGCTGTGCATGCTTTAATGCACTCTCTCTGTAGTGCCATAATTTGATCCCCATTTGGGTCGCCCCTGGAGTGCCACAACATACACAACACTCTATCACTCCATGATACTCTATCATGATGATGATGGACTCTACAGTAATCAAGTATGCTTTTGCTTCAAATTGTATCAATTTTCTTTCTTTAATAATGTGTATCTTTTCAAATATCTCTTGTGGAGCTGTCCTCTGATCGAGAAGCAAAGTGACGCAATCTCGTCGCTCTGAAGTCCCACTCAAGACTGCGAAAGGAAACTTTGAACTGCTCTTTCACAATGTCAGCTCACTAAAGTGGGGACAGCGAGCGATCACTGCAGCACATCAGGGGCCGTATTCACAAAACATTTTATCTTGCCAGTAAAAGTTCTTAGGTAAGATTTTCCTCTTAAAACCTATTCACAAAGCTGCTGAGACCAACTTTTACCAAGGAATCGAGAGAAGTCTGCCCACAAGGCTATCAGCGCAGACGATGAATTATTTTCAACTTGACTGCAATGTTTTATTCTCCATCGTTCAATGTATATTGCCTGTACATGAATGAACCTTTATGTTACTGTATGTCATTGCAAATTAAAATCGATAAATCAAAATAGTTATTGCATTTATTAGGGGAGAAGGCTCAGCACTTATTGCTTCAATAGTCTACAGTGTCTTTAGGCAGTGTCTGATGCGGCCATTTTGGGATTGTTTGTGATTTGGTCTCAGTGATTTAAGGAGTCCTCTTGACAACCCCTAACTTTTCACAGATTTAGGAGCTGGCTTTAGCGCTAAAATGCTTTGTGAAATACTCTTACAGCAAAAATGTCCTAAAACTGACCGACAAAGCCATTTCTCCAAGAGTTTCTCCAAAATCAGCGAGTTAGAAGCTACTTTTAGCCTTAAGATGTTTTGTGAATACGACCCCTGGTCTTTAATCAACCATTTTGAGCGTGATAGTGTTTGTGCGTGACAAAAATGGTCTCGGTGCTTCATTATGGACCTCATTATGTAGGATGGGTAATGGCATCTGTCCGCTCTGAGTAATGAAGGTGAGAGAACAGAGTGAGAAGGAGAGGAATAAACAGGAAGCGGTAACGGCCGTCTCAAATGCTGTCTGTGCACTCATTTGTCCTTGTGATGAAGACACGCTTGAATACATCATCAATGGACCTGGCTTGGCCTGATTGGGCTACACACAATTAAAAACAAGCATCTACCGGTATGCACACACACGCTGAAAACAAAAGTGTGTGTGAGAGATAGAACCCTTCGAGCCCACAACCACCACTATAGACACCAGACACAGCAAACGTCAAGTTAAAAGATGTTTTCTCACAACGGCTTTTGATACAGAGTGAGGTCCATTTAAAAATCAGTGTTTACTTCATTTGTTCAAGCAACACCGCTGTGTGTATTTGACTCACTAAAAAAAGAGCTCATAATAGATTAAAGAATCAGACTACTCTGGTCACATTCTATGCTTTTGATTTACTAATAAGAAAACCAACTCATATGAGTCACTTGTTTGACAATCGGACTCTGTTGGTCACACTCTGTTTTTGATTCACTAAAAAGAACCAACTCATAAGAGTCACTTTTACTGGATTTCATAGATTTACTAAAAAGAACCAGTTCATCGGACTATACTGGACATATTGTGTAGTAGATTTAATTATGATGTTGCATGTGCTGTGCAGATGCTTCATCTGCTGTAGGAATGCTTTATGCACTGTGCAAGAAAATTTTACAGAAGCGAACATCATTCAGTTACGGTTAACAATGGAACCAGTAAAGAAAATAAAATGAACAATGCTTTCCATGGTGCCTTCTCCTCCTGAGTCATTACCTTACTAAGGTGTACAGCTGTCGTTTAGTTTATGATGAAATTGTGCTGTGGTGGCAAATAATACTATGTGAAAAGAGACCTGCAGGCATAAAGTCACAGTTTCCTGTTTCCTGCGATAAAACCCTGTTAAAACATCAAGTGACGCCTTCCATGAGCTGCACACCTCTTCATATCCCAGAGTTACACGTCAGCCTAGAACAAAGCATTTGCTCCAAAGAACAAAACAAAGGCATTAACACCCTCCGCTCTGTAGCCCTGAATGCTACACAGCAGCGCGGATTTCAAGCTGCTTCTCTTTCTATAACTGAAGCATCTGAGTGGGTAATTCAGTTCTCACCCACGTCTCCTAAATAAGCATGACTGGTCAACCCACTCTTTAGAATTGTTGCATGTACATACAACAATGCAATGAGTGAAGCACTTGAGTTTGATGAACGGACTCTCTAATAGTCACAAACTGATGCCAACACACTCCCACACCTCACTTCCACCTCCATTAGTGCTATTAAAGTGTGTGCACACAAGCAGACAAAATGTGCTGCGTCTGCAGATAAGCCCAAATTGTGAGGACACAGTCAAGCTAAATGGAATGAAGGGGACTTCGTAGCCTCAAATATTTAAATTATAATTACAATAATCATAATATTAGTATTTATTAAATCATTTGTTTTAAAATAAAAGTCTTGATATGCCCTCATTTAGAGGTGTATGAAGAAGATGTACTTACAGCTGGCACTGGTCGCCTTTGATACCCTTGGTGGTACAAAAGCATTTCCCCGTCAGCACCTGGCACACGTTGGCATGGCCATTACATTTACAGGCTAGAAGAGAAAAGGTGAGAAGGAACCAGACAAAAATGGGAAGATGAGAAATATACAGAGGGAGAACATAATTTAAGGAAATAGCTTGATCTCAATACGGAACGACCTCTTTTTATCTAATGCATTATTTAATGCTACAACAGAGCAATTCTAGGGAACTTCTGTGACACCACATAATAATAAATAAATCAAATAAATTACAATACAAATGACTAAATCGACTGGATCTAAACTTGAGGTCAAAAACACATAGGTGGTCTCTCTCTGTTCTCACATTTTGTTCTTAGAGAAGTGAGTTTGGCTGCATTACATGAAATGAGAACATTAGGTTGAACCCCAGGCTACATCAATGATGGATATCAAAATAATAAATTATGAACCTTAAATCACAGAGGTCAACAAACAAAAAGAATGGAAATTCTTTTCATTCTATGTGCACAGGAAAATAAGACTATTACATAATCCAGGCCAAGCGGAAACTAAAACATCAATTTAGAGAGTTATACGCATGGCTCGAGATGCCGTCACAGCCCTACTAAGTAGCATTAACAAATTTATAGCTCATTGCTAGTTCATGTTAGTTAATACATTCATTTTAAGACCTTATTGTAAAGTGTTACCAAAAAAAATCTTACTGACACTAAACTGTTGAACGTGCAACATGCTGAGCAGGCCTAGCAGCAGAACAATATATTGGCAATATTGCAAATTGCATTTGATTTTGGAAGTTTTTGCAAGTGGTCCTTTTGGATTGGTAAGTAAGTTTAGTAGTAAGAGTTAAGAGCACCAGTTCTGAAACACCACAAACAAGCTTCATCTGTGTTCAGAAGCTTCTTGCCACTGACAAAAAAAACACTGACTTTAAGTGCCACAGCCACATCTGTACTGTGCCACATCTGTAATGAAATCCATTTCCAAATTTGTTGAGCAGTAGACCATAATTATATCTAAAATAAGCTTTAATTCTACACACTGCGCTAACATCGTTGTAGAGTATTGGGCTCTGACAGGCTTTTGCCTTCCAAACTAAACATACATGACAGCCCGTATAGGACCAATTCTATGCCGTCTCTAATCCCCAGCATCCTGTAGCTCGTATTTCAAAGGTTTATGCTGATGTGTGTAAGAATGCCTTTTGTAAGTTGCTCAGCTTTTAAGAAGGAATATAAATATCATATTTCTCAAGAACATGGGAAATATGATAGTGTCTAGGGTTTGCAGGGTGCAGTTTTTCGAACTGACGTGCCATCAAGTATTAAAGTAAAGGAGGCCTTGGGCAAAATTTCACAAAAACACTGAGGAACACAAATCCACTTTCATACAAACATGCTGTAAATAAAACATTAAAAGATAGTTTACGGTCCCTTAAGTGTCTCTAAAGACCACAATTTTAGAATTTTTAAACTAGCACGTTTCGTGACCACTAGTTCTTAGTGTTGAACTCCTGGTGGGGGTGTTTGCTCATATCTGAGAGCATAATGCCAGCATATTCTGTTTCACGTAGGATCAGTGTGGGCAATGCTGTAAACTGACATCTCCAGGGCAAAAGAGGAAAAAAATCATTGTGAATGCAACCACCTCTATGACCTCAAAACTCATTTCACAGTGAGTTCTTTTCTCTACTACTAGGCCGAATGGAATATCAAAAATGCCCTGTCAGTAGAAGGTGCAAATATTCTCACCTTGGCACTTTCCACCATTGGTTGGGTCTCCGTGGTAACCGGGCAAGCACGTTTCGCAGTGAAGGCCGGTGGTGAGGTTACGGCACTGCTCGCACACGCTGCTGTTCACACATGTACTGTGACCATTACACTGGCATGCTGGAAGATAAAAGTTGGTTGTTCAGGAAAAACTCAAGCATTTGGATTTTGTAGTACTTTTTGTAGTACTGATGTCAGAGACGACTCTCAGTGTGTTAAAATCAATAAATAAGATAAGATTTAAGTTGATAAGATTTTTAATGTTTTTTCAAAGAGTAAAGAGTAAAAACAGTAATTAAATGTGGTGCTCAAATAACATTTCTTAATCAATGTTGAAATCGGTTGTGCTACTTTATTTTTGTGGAAACTGTGATGATTTATTTCAGTATTCTTTGATGAATAGCAAGCTATTTCAAATAAGTTTAAGTTTATCTGTAAAAGTGTAAAAGTTTGTACTGTCACTTTCAATTTAATGATTCCTTGCTGAATAAAAGTATTCATTTCTTTAAAAATTCTTACAGACAGACTGTTGAATGGTAGTGTATACCACAAAACAATATGCATATTTGTTAATTTAAAAAAAAACTAGGACTTATTTATTAAAATGTACATGTTAACAGGCCAAAAAAAATAAAAAAACTTGTCAAGTTTTTCAAAGATCACCTAGCACCCCTTTGTGCCTTCTGGGGGTCCCTGGGCCGCAGTTTGAGAAACCCCTTGTTGAACATTTGCTCTTTAATAAAGGTCAAGTCTGCGTGTGATTGTTTGAGGCTCTCACCAGGGCACTGGATGAAGGCCCATTCAAAGCCACGCTCTTTCGGACAGAGCCCCGTCTCCAGGACCATGTCTTGGATTTGTTTGGATGGGCTCTTCATGGGTCCGCGATACGAACCCTCCATGCACTGCCCTCGGCCGGTGTTACTAGGGTCTCCGCACCAGCCGCAGTCAGGCTGCTCCAAACACAGACCGCATGTCCGCAAACCAGAGCAGTTCTGAGCTGGAATGACAGAGAATAGAGTGAGATGAGAGGCCAAAGAGAATAAAGCCAGTAGATTCTGCGAAATAAACAGCAAAGACATGCTTAAAATTATACTTTCTTTAAGCTCCCATGGGGCATTATCATTCCACTGACTGAGTAATATGCTCTCAAATACCACCAGAAAGTTCACTCTGTCAAAAGAGCACATCAGAGCCATATGCGTCAGCCTCTTTCGGTTTGATCCACCACCCTGGCAGCCAAATCACAATCTTAGGATCTCAGACCACACAACAACAAGCATTACACACAAAGTGTGCTCAGGGTCAACATGATGGCAGCAATAACAATGAAAAAGCACAATGTTAGTCATTATCGTTGGCAGGAATTCATGGATTTTCAACTGCAGGAGCTGACAGATCCTCAACAGCAACATATGATTTAATTCGGCATGCAATAAAAATCCTTTTGTTTAGGGGTGAGGATATGTCGAGGCGGGTTAGGCGTTGAGAACAGATGAGACGTCTCTGGGAATAAAAATGCATCCCTGCCGATTTAAATAAAGGGTCACGTTCATAAACATAATTTGATTGGCATTCCCTAAATGAAAAAAAATGAAAAAAAAGAAGAGAAATGGCAGTTCAGCTAGCAGATATTACTGGTTTTAAAGTCACATCAAAATTGAGACCATTTAGATACTTTCTGGACTTAAAATAAATTGTCTTCATAATCCTTATAGACTGTAAATAAAGATGGATGACGTGTCTCTGCTTCCTTCCACTGTTGAAAAATCAAGCCAAATTGTCCCAGAAATGGCCGTTGACATCTTGCGCCGATGATGTCATTTGGAGTCTGTGCAGTAGTGAGTGCGAGGTGGAGCCACGGTATCAAACTCCAGCCCTTCTTTTTCGTTACAACCTGTCTTTGTAGCATCACATAAATTACAAAAACCATACTAATAAGAAAAACCAACACTAGCTAAAATGACAGAAATCATCTTTGGAAAAAATGTATTTGAAGTGTAATTGTCACAAATCATTACATTTGAAGTGTCGCTGGCAATTGCGGAGAGATACAGAGAAACAAGAGAGATGTGGGACAAATAGTCAAATATATTATCTCCGGCAGTGCGACAAGGACATGGTACAAACCGACTATAAACAAATGCCCTTCAGCCCAACAGAACAGTGGCAGCAGCCGCCGGATTTAAGAGCGAATATATCAGACTGATACAATATAGGGTCGACACACAGAAGCTCCCCACATCCCGGTGCAAATCACTGTCGTGCAAAAATGTACACCTTCACAAGTATGAGTCAAACTCATCCAGGCATGCACCGACAGAGACAAAGCACCCTGAAGAGAAAAAGAAAAACGAAAAACCGAGAGAGAGAGAAGCAGAAATAGATCTTTAAAATGGCACTGACACAGGCCAGGGCTTATGGTGGAGCATTTGAAACGTTAAGTAACCATCACTTGGATGGAGCGATACATTTTGGTGACAAAAAGGTTTCCTCAGCCAGACAGATTTGCAGACTAGTACCACCTCTTTCTGGCGGAGAGAGCTTTTAATTCATTTTCCATCAGACCAAGCATAATGGAAGTTCTATCAGGAAGTCTAAGCCTGTCATAAAAACACACTACATTCAGGAGACTGTACCTTACCTCACCATCTGATAGCCAGGGTGAAATAAGACATTATGAGCACTTAAAGCCTCAAGTCTGAAGGACAAACATAACTTGGCATAACACAGGACATACAGAGCTGTGAACTAAATAAAAGTGGCTTGAAAGTGGCTACCTTTCTGGGGCTTGAAAGTGGTAGTTGCGTAGGCTGTCAATAGAGGGACAGAAAGCTCTCAGATTTCATTAAAAAGATCTTTATTTGTGTTCCAAAGATGAACGAAAGTTTTACTGGCTTGGAACGAGATGATGGCGAGTAATTAATGACAGAATTTTCTTTTTTTTGGGGTGAACCATCACTTTAATATTCCCTGCAGAACATTTCCACCTAATGTCGTTCACCATCACGTTTTCCTTAAAGTTTATATCACTTGGCGTGCCGACACGTGCCATAAGAATCCATTCTTGAACAGCCAAGAGGGAAGAGCGAATGCTTCGGCAGACAAATTGAAACACTAATTGCACATTACAGGCGGATCAGAGGCCAAGCAGTTCAGCTAATGGGATGAAACAACAGATCTGATAGAGATGAAGAACCCACACAATCAAGGCTGCTGACAGGCACTGATTGGTTGTATCTTTCTCTGAAAGGCTCCACAGAGCAACTTTCTCATCACTGGGAAGAGAATACACTGAAACCCTTCCAAGAAACAAGGCTAAGGGCTTCATGAGAAAACAGCTCCTCTAATTCAGTTTCATTCCAACATACAACATTTCCCACCATCAGTTCAAAGCCCCAAATATTCCTAAAAAGAAAATTAATGATTAATTATTAAACAATTAACAATTCATTATTTAAAAATATGCACTACCAAAACTTTAACAGTTTTTTTTTTTTTTTATGTTTGTCAAAGAAGTATATTGTACCCAGCAAGGCTGCATTTATTTGAGCAAAAAACAGATACAATAATTGTTATAGAAATAATAATAATAATAACATAGAATAACTGTTATTTATTGTAAGTTTTTTTAAATGTAATTCATTTGTGATAGCAAAGCTGAATTTTCAGCATAACTACTCCAGTCTTCAGTGTCATGTGATCCTTTGGAAATCATTTTTAATATGCTGATTTGGTGCTCAAGAAATATTTCTTATTATAATCAATGTTAAAATGTTTTTTTTTTTTATGAATAGAAAGTTCAAAAGAACAGCATTTATTTGAAATGGAAATCTTTTGTAACATTATAAATGTCTTTACTGTCACTTTTGATCAATTTAATGCATCCTTACCAAAAAAAAAAAATTCTTTCACTACCACTTGTAGGTTCATTTTGTATATATCTTGGCTAATACATTGTGCTACCAATAATAGTGCAGTTCCTTTTCCCCTGAAAGTCAGTGCTGAAATCTGGAGAAAAAAAAAAGACCATAGATCTCTCTGGGGCTTTTTAAAAAAAGTGATGGCCACTAAATGTAAATAAGGACACTCACACAAACAATCTCCAGTCTGCCACTCCAGACACTGGCCGTAGGGAAAGGAGATGACGTAGGCATTGGAGTCCACACAGCGTTTGGTGCTTCCACACCACATGCACTCCATGGCCTGGCTGGTGCAGTTCTCACAGGTGGTGCGCAGTGAGCAGGGCATCTTACAAGGGCGGGCGTTCTGATTCGGGCTCACTGCAGAAGAGGAAATATGTATGAGGTTACTGAACAGGGAATGCTTATGTATATGGGCACATTTCCAAGCCCTCACTAAAAAATAAAGGGAATAGGAGAACGGAATCGGTACTCACCGACTGGTTTCTCACAGATGAGGCCGTCTGTGTTGGCTGTGCAGGGATTGGCCCTGAGGCCAGACACCTGAGCTCTTTCCAGGTAAGCACAGAAGCCAGAGTCATTGGGCTCACCGGGCAGCCACTGCAGAGAGGTGTTAGTGAATGAAGACATGTCCTCCCAGCCCCAGTATGACACGTTGATCTTCCTCAGGCCAACCCACGGGGACAGTTTCTGCAAACGCAATGAGTCACAGATAAAGTTAACAAAATTAGGGACTAAACAAATTTTTAAGAGAGGATGCAATAATCACAATTATGTTAATAGAATGTGAGTATACACTATCATTCAAAAGTTTGAGGTCAGTTCGATTTTTGTTTTGTTTTTAATTAATACTTTAAGCAATGATTAATTGATCAAAATATTTAAGAATCTAAGATTTTATAATGTTAAAAAACATTTCTATTTAAAATAAATGCTGTTTTTTCTGAACAATTAAACAGCATAATTGTTTTCAATAATGATAAGAAATGCTTCTTAAGCACAAAATCAACATGTTAAATTGTAATAATATTTCACAATGTTACAGTTTTACTGTATTTCTGATCAAATTAATGCAGCCTTGGGGAGTTTGAGACTTTTTTTTTTTTACAAAAACTGATCCAAACTTTTGAACGGTATAGTGAAAAAGCCAGTAAATATTTTGGACGCACTTGACTAAATGTATGTTTTTCATGATCTTAATATTTTTTTTAAAGACTAAATGATGAAAGACTTGGATTGTCTCTATAGCCCTATTCGGACGGTAATTGTTTCTCATGGGGTCGTAAAGTATTTTCAACATTTACAGGGGCTAGTTGGCGATTTTACTGCCATCCAAATCCAGAATGTCAGTGTTTTTCTCCCACCACCCGCGTAAAAAACCCTGGTCGAATTACCTACTGTTTTTTGACAAACACCAAGGTCGTTTGATCATTTAACTGCCGTCCGAATCCACATCACTGAGTTTACAAGAAGAGATCAATTCAAAATTCACTGTTTAAATATTTTTTGAGCACTGGTGAGCACCGTACGATAACTGTTGCGCTTCGCTGCAATTTCCATGTTTTTTAAAGATGTACACTTTAATTATTGAAATGTTGGAAAGTATTTACAAGAACAATATTTCATCACCGCTCCACCTCAGCGAGTGGAAGCTGTTAAGAACAAAAAGGAGAAAGAGAAGAAAAGCATGTAAAGATATGAAATGGACCATTATGCAACCATGCAGCAACAGATATGAAATACCATACCATATATATATATATAAGCCAAGCAACTTTGTTTACTTCATGTAAATAAGAGGCTGCATTAACTTATTTCCGTTCATTTCCACATTTTTAAAATGACACATCATTTTGAGATAAGATTCAAGACGGAACACCATTTCAACTATAGTGTGTCTATCTTCCTATTTTTAAACAGATTTTTTTTTTATCAAATGATAAATAGGATATTATTTTCCTTATTATTCCAAGCATGAGACATTTTATTTACAGCAGACAATCGTGTGAATAACCATGTGAGCAGTGTGTTCCCGGGTTCATAGGATCACAAAACTCGTTCCTCCACCGTGAATCAATCGCCATCCGAAAGTTTTATCAATGAAGTGCAATGCAAATTATTTTTTTTACAGACGTCCACATGAGAAATATTTACCATCCGAGTAGGGCTTTATTATGATTTTCTTTACAAAACTACCATCAGTTGGTAGAGTTGGATCACATAGTGAAAGAAAATAATCCTACAAGTGGTCAGCATACAGTTGAACTCCTAAAATACTGTTTTAAAAGCATTCCAGGTGGAAGTTGGTTGAGAGAATGATGACCAACGTGAGGAGAGCTGCAATCTAGGAAAAGGCTGGCTCCTTTGAATAGGCTAAATATAAGATAGCATTGATTTGCTTGCCATTTTATGGTCACTACGTAATTCTCATACTTTTATTTGTATTATTTCATAGTTTTGATGACTTTACTACCATTCTAGAATGTGGAAAATATTGATAGGGAACGAGAATGTAGGTCCAAACTTCTAAATGGTAGTGTACATATGAGCGGACACAAACCTTCCCCTTCAGCTGGTACTTCTGCAGTTCGTCCAGCACGAAGTCCACCTGCTTGGCTGTGGTAAGGGAGGCGATGTTTCCCTCCAGGTTCTTGCAGTAGTGCTGAGCATTGTCATAGCTCTCCTTGCTGGAATTGATCTGAAGACAGGCCTCCCCAACATTACTCCAACCGTCTCCACACAGCTGGGCTACAGAGAGATCATGAGATGTCGAGGAATTAGTAGGGCTGAGACGATACACCTATCTCCCGATTCGATACTATCACGATACTTGGATGCCGATACGACATGTATTGTGATTTTCTTTAAGAATTGCGATTCTACAAGTATTGTGATTCGATATTGCAATATATTGCTTTTTTTTTTATATTGCAACACTAGACCATCAGGAAAAGTTAAATCATACACTTATACAGACTGTACATGATGTATAAGATGAGTCATATTTACAAAAACAAATCATCACATCTTTATGACTTTTATTTCAAAAGCATCATACAGTACTACATTCTCTTGAATAAATGATTCAATAACAAATACAAATTTTAATAGTCACTTGTCGCCACTTAGTGGCGAAACAATGTTACGATAAATGCGTATTTTAGCACCAAGATCGCGTGGGTGTTTGAATCGAGATCAGTCTTTTAAAGATTAATCATACAGCTCTATTGTCTTATCTCTCTCTCAGCAAATAAGTAGTGTGAGGGCTTTTCAGTGCATTCAGTCTCACATCTCTTCCACGCGTCCAGTTGGGATATTACGTCACTAAACACTCATAGATAACAACACATTTCATCCTCTGTTGGAATGTAAGTGGCTTACTTCTGTCAACCTCATCTACAAGCAAGGACAAAAATAAAGCAATTGAATTTGAATTAATATCGATTCTGAATAAAAATCTATTTTAGAATCGTAAAAAAAGAAAATCACGATGGCTAGGCGAATCGATTTTTTTCTCCCAGCCCTAGGAATTAGGAGCTTTTATCTCAAGCCTCATATTTTTCCCATTTCTCGTTTGATCTATGCTCTTCAGAGACAGCAGGAGAGCTCTTAACATGATGAAAATTACTCTTTCGAACCAAGTGAAGCTCTAAAAGGGCCAATAGCTAATTCAAGCAAAGTGGCCAGTTGAAGAAATTTCCGACAGTGATAAATGCCAAGCACAATCAGAATGAATCATTCAGCAAATTTACAATTCAAAGAAGACAAAAGGTATCCTGATTGTCCCTTCAGGTATGCTGAAGTTTTTTCAGGTCAGAATTTACAGAGCACAACACCCACAAATTCAAGTACAACCAAAATAAAATTACGAAACAACGATAGAAGAGGTACGGGGGTGTCTTTAACCCTAAAGGTAACCCTAAAGACACCCCTAAGGAAGGGGTGTCTTTAAATCTGCCGAAAACAGGATCTGTTTCAAAAAACTAGTGAGCTTCCTGTCTAGACAACCTTTTAAGGTGCACTTCTGACACAAAGGCCCTGTTTAAACCTGATATTAAGATGCGTTTTGGTCGATCGGATCACAAGTGGACAACGCTAAATACAGGTGTAAACAGGGTTTAAAACGTTTTGAGCTTGTCCACTTTCGACCACTTCCGGAGGTAGTGGAAGACCAAATTCGACCAGATTGCTTTCATAGTGTAAACGCTAATGTGGTCGAATGTATTCGGACAGCCACAAAGGACTGCCTACTCTCCGCCTACTGACCTAACACGTAAACATTATGGGAAGCGCGCTAGCCAGACGGGATTTAAACTTTGTCGGCAGGAGAACCAAGTTTGGATTGAAGACGAAAAAAACGTACCAAGCAAAATGTTCTCTCACCATTCCTGATTTCTAACACACACTATCGCATTCGGCGTGATCTTGCGGCTGTCAAAGCAGAAACGAAAGCTGTTGCTTCCTGTGTGTTTCCGTTGTCCATATATAAATTGCGCGACCTTATTTTGTCTATTAGATCAAAAGATCTATACATTTACCCGCCCATAGACCCTGCCATAGAAGAAATCAGGACAGAAGTGGTTAAAAGTGAACAAAAGAAATAGATTAAAACACCAGGTGTAAACGGGTATGTGTCTCCCTCATCTACTTGTGATTCGATTGACTAAAATGCATCTTTAAATCAGGTGTAAACAGGGCCAAAGGCTGCTCAAAAAAAAAAAAAAAAAAAATAGCTTCTTTTGGTCAATATATAAGCCCACAATGCACTGTAGTAAGCTCACTGAATAAAATGTATCTAAGATGGCAGATGAGTGTGTATAAACTCATTGAAATGGTCTATTTTACCCAATATAAGCATGCTACATATTTTTTATGCTCATCATGTCCTTAACTTGGCAGCATGTTAATGGCAAACTCCATTGGAATCAATTGTGAAGAATGTGTGAAAAATGCTTGACAAGCCCAATGACCATCAGTCTCTGTTCACAAAATAAAATAAAAATCTCTCCCACCATCCTCTGCCGTTCTTACCAGGAAGGGTGTGGCATTCCTGCTGCTGAGGATCCCATTGGCAGCTGAGGTTGAGAGAGCAGCTCTTGCAGTTGGCCATCTTACTGCAAATCTGCTCATTCCTGATTGGACAGTTGGTGAAATTCTTTACAGTCTAGTAAAAAGAAAGTCAAAAGAGTTTTCAACACAGGACTACTAGCACACAGAGTTGTGAAGTGTAGGATTGATGCCCTCTGCAGGCCAACTTACAGCAGTGCAGTTACTGAGAGCTGAGATGCATTTCTTGCTGTCACACCACTGACATCCATTAGTGTTGGCGGTACAGCTGGTGCAGTCTGAGAAACGGTAACATCTCTCATCCACCGTGGCTAGAGCAGAGACAGATCGAAAAAACAAAGAAGAAAGGCTGAGAAGAAGAGCAGAAGAGCTTAGTGCAAAAAACGAGTCTTAAGTATTAACATCCAACAGTTATGAGGGCATACATTAATCTAGAGAGACATCTAAACTCTTCCAAAGCAAACTCTCATATCAGACCTTTAACCAAAGTAGAAGAGAAACATTTAGCACTTCAAACACCTTCCATTCTCCATTTATTTCTAATCGCATGACTTCAGACAGTGGAACTTATGTAAAGGATCAAAGAAGCCTCTGTTCTGCGTCTCTCTGCTTTGACAATCCTTTATTCAATAATTAAAAGAACTGGATCATAAGCGTAATTCATTCAGAAATCTGACAACATGCATGCTTCCAGCATCTTAGCGTTATTTTAAATTCATAGTACACAGTCTTTATCGCATAGGATTTAATTTAGACTGCAAGTTCACATTTTTCCCATGGCACTTGAGATTCAGCAGCGGCTGACAGGGGTGAAGAAAACACTGAGACACACAGGCAACACAAACAAGGCCAGCGCTGCCAGGGATTATCCCAGCATGCACCTCTCAAGACCTCAGGTTTGAATTTCAAATCAAACAAAACCAAGCCAAATACTGCATTGGCTGGAGGTCCACACACTCACTTTCAAAGGCTCAATTCTGGCTGATTTTGTGTGGTTGGTTGTGTTCTGACATGTGGCAAAAGATCAAACAGACTGGCAGTCCTGCAGAGCAGAGGAGGGCTGTGGGAAACTGTCCTCTGCGTCTGCTTCAGACAGCTTGTGCCCCCTCCATTACTCTCTCATTAACACAGCCAGTGCACAATGTAGCAGACAAACCCAAGGGCTTAGATCAATACACACAAGACTGATTTCTTGGCTTGGGCATGGTAGAAAATGTTTTAGCTGAGGGTGGCAGCTTCTAAGCCTCTTCCAGATACCTACCAGCTTTGGCTGGGCAGAATGGAGCAGGTGTAGTACTGTTAGTGAAGCTGGGCTCCCAGGACACGCAGCGGCCCCCTTTCCAAACGCAGCGCACGCCAGGGCCTGCAGCCTCACAACGCTCCTGACCCAGGAAAGCCTCACAGCTGGGCGGCCTGTAGATCAGTACGTCATTCAGAAGGACGCTAGAGAAACCCCCAAACACATACATGGATCTAGAAAGAGAACAAGATAAAGACAGTTGAGTAGAGAACAACCTTTTGCGAGAGTGCGTGTGTGTGTGTGTGTGTTTGTGTGTGTGTGTGGGGGGGGGGGTTCTCACCCATTACTGGTTACTGCTGTATGTCCAAAGCGATTCACGTCTCTGTGCAAGTTTGGTTTGGGAAGGACCTTCCACTCATCACACGCTGAAAAAAGGCACATGGAAAATAAAACAATTTTGACCAAATTATTGCAAATTACTTTTTTCATGCCCTTTTCAATTAATTTGCGGTAAGACTTAAAAAAAAAAAAACTGGTTTGATTCGGACTGCTGTGGTGTGAACCGGTTAACCATGTCATTAAGTGGAACCAGATTAGGAATGATTTGCTCATAAAATCTGAAATCACTATGCAATATATTAATATTTTAGAACATAGAAATACATCTCCATGGACTTTATTAACTATAATAAAACATTTCCTGGACAACACAATTTTTTTATTCTCTGATATTTCTTTGGCTTTCCATGTGGGAATGCTGACAACTGTACACAACCGTTAAAAAAATTTGGGGTCAGTAAGTTTTTTTTTTTTTTAAACAATATTTCAGCAAGGATATATTAATTTGATCAAAAGTGACAGTTAAAGACTTTTACATCATTACAAAAAAAGTATATTTCAAATAAAAGTTGTTCTTTCTATTCATCGAAGAATCCTAAAACAAATCCACAAAAATATTAAGTAGCACAACTGTTTTCAACATTGATAATGATAACTGAAGACTGCAATATTGGCTGCTGAAATTGCAGAATTTTTTTTCAGAAAAATTATAGTGTAATACATACTAGTATTTCACAATATTAGCTTTTACTGTATTTTTGATCATATAAATGCAGCCTTTTAGAGTAGGGATGGGTATCGATAATAATAAATAGTAAGTGTATTTTCTTAATTTCTCCAGTACCGACAGCAGAACCGATAACGTCAGAGCTTATCGATACTGCAGTCTTTCATTATTTAGGCCCAGGGCTCATTTAATACCAGGTTTTGAGACCCATCCCTTTTGGTGAGCAGAAGGAAATCTCCTTCAAAAACATTAAAAATCTTACAGACCTCCAACTTTTCAACAGCAGTGTATGTCAAAGGTGTAGCAAAGTACCAGCACAAACCAATGTCATAGGCGAGAAAGTCAGCAGAGAAGCACTTGGCTCCATTGCTAAGAGACGTGTCATTATGGGTATTTCCTCCAAAGATGAGTAGAGTTCCTCCCAGCAGCACAGACGAATGCAGGTAACGCGGGTAACCGCTTTCCCTAAGAATCGTCCTGTGACACACAATAAACAACATCAAACTGATGCACCAAAACTGAAACTAACTGAACTATAGCCTGTTCCTCTACTATTTTTTTCCCTTGAATATGTATGTGCACTCTTACCAGGTGCGGGTCTGAACCTCATAGCGGTAAAGATCATCCACCAGGCCGTATTTGTTTGCTGGGAGAGATTTGTAGCCTCCGTGGACGTACACGCTCTTGCTACCGCTGTCGTACACACTGCTATGGCCATAACCACCCTGAGCAATTGCTCCTCTAGTCTCTGGCACCAGCCAAGTGTTCGTCCCTGTGCACAGAAACAAAATAACTTACTCTAACATTAAAAAGTGCACCTTTAAGTCAAGGATTTTCTTTACACATTAAACACATTTTGCCTCTCCATAACCAGTCTGCGGAAATTTGACAGTAAGCATGTTTCAGTGCAATGAGTAGAATAACAATGAGTTACCTCATCCCAAAAGAATATGTTTTGTGGTACGAGTTCACAACACTTGTAATATCACTTGAGAACATAAAGATTATGCCCTGATCCAAGACTTTAACGTGATTAAAAAAAAGGTACAGATTATTCAAATGCTTCAGACAGAGAGACACAGAGTCTCTAGATACATTATTTGTTCTTTACAAAGAACCACAGCTTCATCTACTGGACCACTGGTGTAAAATAAAAAAATCTAATCCGTTTCAACACTGCAGACCTACTTGTTTTACTGTTGCTCTCAAAAGTTACCTATATTGTCTTTAAAAAAACAACTAAATGTACAATCTGTGTTGTTATTATTAACTAAAAGTTAACTGAAAATTAATTAAATAAATTTTTTTTTAAAAAGACCTAACTGAAAATAAGGCAACTAACTGAAATAAAAAAAAAGTTTAAAGTGAAGTCCTAAAATTATATAAACACTGAAATAAAAAAATAATAAAAATGACAAATGTGCATCAAATCAACACGTCACACACCAGGAAGCGTGCGCACCCTCAGATCACTTGGACGTGGTTGTGTACAAGAGGTAAAAACGATATAAATACTGTTCGTTTTCTCACACAAACCGTTCGTTTCGTGTCTTAGGCCATCAATGTGTACTTACGATGGGGAATTGTTTAATTTGGACTTCTCTGTGCATGCTCTTTGAGGTGGTGACCATAGACCTGCATTATATGACTGACAGACAAGAACGGTTTGACCTAAAAATATCAAAATTGAAACTACTGCGGAAACAAAGACACCTACATCTTGGATGCCCTTGAGGTAAGCTAAAACATACCAAAATTTAATTTCAAAGTGAACTATCCCTTTAATAACACTGTGTACAATCCAGAATTTGTGGGTATTTGCAGAACCTTTCAATCCTAATCAAATACACCATAGGTCAGTCACTCACTGATGTTGTACTCCTGAACATTGCTGATGTAGCTGTAGATGGAGGAGTAGCCGAAGATGACCACCATCACCACATCGCCGTTATCCAGCTCGACAATATGGGCGGAGTGGCCTTCCACAGCGTAGACCTGCCCATGGGCTGGCACACTGGGGAACTTCTGCGACCACGTCATGACGGGTATGTTAAACACCCACAGCTCATCTGTTACGTTACTGGCACCCATCTCCAACTTGCCTCCAAACATATAGATGTCATCCTGAAAGAAAAAGATTTAAGTTTTAATCTACTGGTAAATATTGTAAAGTTCCCATACATTTCTTTCAGCTAGGGCTGCCAAAACTAATGTGTTAATGCATGTGATCAATATCTCACATTATGTTTCATTCGGTTTTGTATATTTTTTTTTTATACTGGTGGTCAGAGACTTAACAAGAGCATTTACACTCCCGTTCAAAGGTATTTTTTTTAAATGTTTTTGAAAGAACTCTATGATGTTCAACAAGGCTGAATTTATGTGATTAAAAAAAATATTAAAAACTGTAATATTGTTAAAAATAATATTACAATTTAAAATGAATGGTTTCTATTTTAATACAATTTAAAATGTAATTTATTCCTGTGATGAAAAAGCAGATTTTTCAGAATAAATGGATTACAGCCATTTAGCTTAAAGACAAAATATTGTTAAAACTTATTTTAACACTTATGTTACCTGATATAGTGCCAAGGAGTGTCCGTATCTCGGCAGGGGTCCGCTACTGATGGGTACAGTATTCCAGATGCCACTTTCCAGATTATAACTGAAAAGCAAAAAAAAATCATCCTAACACAAGTTCATTTACATATCTAAAATGGAAAAAAAACATTTTCCAGACTGTGATGGCTTCAGATTTACATAAATTACCCATTATTCCAGTAGTTACAGTCACAGTCTGAGTTTTGACTGAAATATCATATCCATATCCACAACGTCGCTAATGCTCCCTTATACAAAGAGTTCCCTCTGAGAATATTCAGACTCACAGCTTTTACCCTCAAACTGACAGATTAATCAAACTCTACTCCTACCACAGGCTCACGTTGATTTATCATTATTATTATAATAATTATTGCGGTTTTAATTTTGGATTATTGTCATTGTAAGTAAGCGCATATGCAAATAAGCCTTGTGCATAACATGAACTGGGTTATTATGCTGTAGGCCTACACCGCGCTATGAACTACCACTTACTTTAGAATCATCTGAAAGTTGCTGTAGTTAAACGTGTAGCCACCGACGACCCACATGACCTTTTCCTGGACAACCGTCTTATGGGATGCTCTTCCCAGCGATGCTCCGAAAGGCTTCACCGTGGGCATGATCCAGTAAGACTCCGTGGAGGGCACTGTTAGCGAGCAGTCTGGACCTGAGAAAAAGAGAGACAGCTAAATCACTTGTACCATAATCTAAGGCAGAGTTTCCCAAAATGGGGCTTCACAGACCTCTGGGGGTTCACGAGGGAACTGCATGGGGTTGAAAAGCTTGTAAATTAAATCAATATAAATTTAAAATTAATATAGGTGGACAATTATTCAAAATAAAACCATACAGTTAATCACCATACAGCTTTGATGAATTCAATCTCTCTATATGCAGAGTTTAATGTGCAATAAAATGTGTGCTAGGTTCACTTTATTTACACATTCCCATAATTTGCACTTCTGCCGTCAGGCAGACGTTACAGATCTCTGCGCACTAGAACATCTAGGCACAAAAACAGTTTTTTCCCCCATGCTATCTCCAGCTTAAACAGCTAAAACAGCAATTAACACCTGCTGTATAATTCATTCAGTACTTGAGAGAGAAGCAAGAGGTTTTTTTGTGTAAATACATATACAAATTTTATTTATAGAGCTGTACACACAATGCACAAATCTGTACATAACTGTTTCAGATGTATACTATAACTATTATTATTGTTTATTCTATTTATTTATGTTCTCATTTAAATGCCTGTTCTAATGTCATATATGTATGTATGTACCAAGAGCTCCTGTAAAAACCACAAAAAATTCCTTGTGTGTTTGTGCACACTTGGCGAATAAAGCTCATTCTGATTCTGATTCTGATTTTCCAACATTTCTGTGGATAGGAGTTTAACATTTCACCAGCATTCTGCCAAAATAAAAGCTTTAAAAGAGAAGAATTTAAGAAATAAAAATGAGTATAGGCTATATGCCGAACGTCACATGAACAAACAGGAAAGCAAGCCTTGTTCTAACCGCTTGTCGGAGGAAGTGTTAAAGGCAGTATCTATGGCCTTTTAAGGTTTTCAGCTAACCTAGCTATATTCTCACTATTGTTAGTGAGAAGAAGAAAAATAAAAAACTTTTAGATATCAATCTGCATATGCAATCGGTTATGCTCATCTTTGCTCGCTCCTTTGAAGGTATCTTAGTTCAAATGGCTCTATATTTAACGAAGAACATACAAAAGACACTGAACTGGAAGCAACGCAACCTGTTTTACAGAATACGGAAGTTTGTTGTACATAACCCCCATAGTAACTTCAATATTTTATAAAATTATTATAATTATCAATTTTTTATTTTTTATTTTTATTTCAGAGGACAACTGTAATTTACAATAGTTATATAATTATATATAGCTATATAATTCATTATATAGTATTCATTATTATCATTAATATTAGTAGTAGTAGTATTACTACAATAAAACCCTATATAAAAGCAGCCCTATATATAAATAATCTTCAAATAAAAAGAATAAAGATAAAACGTACAAAAAAAAACAATGATATATTTTATCTGTTTATTAGCATGTCATGTTACCATTAACCAACATCAGAGAACCATGGACATGCGAGTGTCCTTAAATTATTGAAATATTTACTTAAAATATTTATTTGAAGTACCCCTGACATTTTAAGGCCGATTCATACTGCGCCGGCAGACGGCAACAGACACTTCGTCGGGTTTTGTTGGATCAGTGTGTCTGTTGTCGTCTGTCGGAGCTTGTTTTCACCGATTGATCATGCCGAATCGGTGCTTGTCAGGTTATAGAATGTCTGAGAAGTGACGTACTGTAATCTGGTGATTGTCTGCATTGGTTGGTGTCTGTCGGTGCAGTGTGAACTGGCTTTAAGGGGTTTAGTTGACCAAAAAGTTTGCGAACCCCTGATAGGTAACATCCATTTCATTATATTTTATCTTATGAACGGATGACCTGAACAGAGCAGGTCTGGCAGGTTCTCATGGTCATTACTGTGAACATTCACATCTCATGTGTTTCCTCACATGATGCTAAGTGAGAAGTTGGCTAGAAAGACTCATTAAATTAACCTTAAGGCATCCTGATGTCAATGCTCTATCACGCTTTGACATTGTGGCAAAAGCCTGATGAGGATGCTGCAGTGATGCAGAGGTGACAGATGCAGTATTAAAAAAAAATCAACACCAGGGGGAGACAACGCACATAACAAAAACTACCTGAGACGCAATGCTCTGTTGGGAACGTGAAACACGTGAAGGTCTCGGATTTTCACAGCATCCTGTAGAATACAGGAGAGGAGTGGAAATGAGAGGGGAAGTGAGTAGTACCTTGCCAGCTGTCATTGCACACGCACAGCTTTTCCCCGGTGAGGTCACAGTAGCCGTGATCGGGGCTGCCACAGTTGTTCCTGCAGTACGGGATGTCACAGGCCTCACCCTTCCAGTACTTATCGCATTCACAGTACACACGGCTCGCTATCGAGTTCCCCGAGGTGCACTTCCCGTGGCTAGAGCAGTTATTTGGACATGAGTTGATTCTGTCGAGGGAGAGATGAAGAAAGAAAGTTGTAAAAAGCAAACAAGGAGGAAGTTCTTCAGGATGGGAAACCTAAAATGGGGGAGGATATATTGGACAGGGCTAATCTGTGATTACACTGAGAATAAAACAAGCAGAGAGGCGATAAAATTAAGACCTCTGTGTGATTACGCATTGAGAAATTAACACTAGACCAAATCAGCTGGCTTTTATTAACTCTGTGTCCCAGCGTGGCTGAATACTCACGAGTAGAAGATTTCAAATCCCGTCAGGTTGTAGGCAGCGTCGCTAAAAAAGTGCAGGAGTGCGTAGCCTGAGTTGGTCTCCACTTCAGGGACGGTCTCGTTTCCTTTCGGTTCGGGGACAATGAGACCACTGTGAGACAATTACAAAAAAAAAAATAGAAGCTGGTTAGGAAATGTTCCCTCAATCTTCCTTAAAAGCAGTAACTTATTCCATTTGTTACGCAGTAAAGTGAAATTTTCCTGTGCGACTCAAGGAATGAGGTTTTCAACTTCCAAAAGAGTACAAAAGAGGTGCAAAGGAGTGCTATGGGGTCCACCAAAAATGTGGAAAGGAAAAGACTTTACAAAATCTATTTTTAGGGCTTTCAAAGTTAACATGTTGTTGACTTAAAATATTTATTAAATATGTTTTATGCAATAATTTCTTAACATACCTAGTGCTTTGAAATTTATCATGAAAAGTGTTTTACAAATAAATTACAATATTTTTATTGTCAGGTTTATGCACTTCCGTTCAAAAGTTTGGGTAAGATTTGATATGTTTTTGAAAGTAGTCTAGGTAGCAAAAATACAGAAAAAAAAGAGTAATACTGTGATATATTTAGATATAAAATAAACGTATTTAGAACTTTAATGATATCTTTTTAAAAGGTAATTTATTCCTGTTATGGGAAAGCTGAATTTTCAGTCTTCAGTGTCACATGATCCTTCGGAAATCATTCGAATATGCTGATTTGGTGCACAAGAAACATTTCTAATTATTATCAATGTTGAAAACAGTAGTGCTGCTTAATATTTTAAGAAAATTGAGATTTCAGGGTTAATTGATAAATAGAAAGTTTTAATTAAATTTTTTTCATATGGCCATTATTTTTTATGTCTCTGTTGTCTGGTACAAAGTTTGCACTTATATTGTAGGATTCTCTGATGCTACTTCGTTGTTATTTATAACAATGACAAATAAAGAACAATTTAATTATTAATTTTAATCTTAGAATTTAATCTTTTTTTGTAGCATTATAATTACTGTCACTTTTGATCAATTGAATGCATGCTTGCTAAAAGTATAGTGTAGATCTAACATTAATAGTGTACAGAAAACCAGAAATTCTATCAAATTAATCCAAATGACCATCTACAATTTTGATAATTTAGTGACAATATAAAATCCAATTATTTATAGTAATTGTTAAAACAACATGTTGCCATTATGATAACACGTTAAATATTTCTCTCACACAGTATAAATGGGTCTTTATGCATGAACATACATAGCAGCCATTATATTTTAGGAAGTCTGAAAAAGTCTGAAAACACAGTTTTCAGTTTTAGAAAACACACTCACCTGAAGACAGCAACTAAGGGAGCATAAATAGAGTCTCCATCATAGACGTACATGTGGTCCCAGCTACATTCGGTCGCAAAATGGTTAAACCGTAACCTCAGGACTGCGTTTGGGCTGCAAAACAAAGGTGATGACATAATGCTTAAGAATGTGTTGCTGGCTGCATAATCCATTATGAGAACATATTACAGCAGACTCATTTCTGCCAAGTCTGAAGGGTGCGAGGCGGAATGTGCTCGTCCAAGCCTTTTCTGGTAACCCAACACAGAAGAAAACACCCTTGTAAGGGCTGCTGAAGTCTATTTAAATAAGGGGTTATGCAAGAGGGAAGTGTGGGCACAACAAGAGAGAGGATGACTGAATAACACTTACTAGCCCTCAATCAGCCAGGTGCACTTTGTTTTGTACTTGTAGTTGATGGGGCCATCTGTTAGGAACCCAGACGGCTCAGTCAACCTGAAAAATAAGATCAGAGTTGCCGTTCACATCAAATCGATCCCGTGGGACAAACAGAACGATGCGACGCCTAAGAAAAGAAGCCAGAGGCGTTGCGGAGAAGTGCTGTTTCAGTACAAGTATGCACAACGATGAATATGGTTTCTGTGGTTACTTATGGCCATATGGACACAGGCTTGTGTGGGAGCAGATCAACAGTGATTCACTGCTGTAAATGTGCTCATGACACAGGCCTAACCAATCAGTTGCCTCTCCCTCCGGACTGCAACAGAGCCATCGGTCCATGGAGTGACAGCGCTTGGATCCATATTGCATCATCATGGAACACTCAGGGCCTGTCTGTGTCGCGGACCACATTAACCGCATCAAGCTGAAAGCATTGTTTGCCCAGACAAGGCCTATTGTTTGTAGATTGTTTATCGTTCTAAACAATGACCTCAATGTTCCACAGACACACTCTTAATTGAACACGTTATTACTGCTCGCAAAAGCCAAACACTTCTCTGGCTGAATTCTACAAGGTCATCAATCTAAGTGGCATTGCCGAGAGCTTCCGTCCTGCTCATCTTTAAGAGAACTGAGCTGGTGTTGCACTAGCATCTTGGAGAGGAAGCCAACACACATCAGTACTCACATGAGATCTTAGCATTACTATGATACTTAAAAGTAAAATTGGTAATTTCTATGCCAAACAAAACTGCAGCTAAAGAAATATTCCTGTATACATGGTGATTAGTACATTCGGAATAAAATTTAAAAGACATGCAGGTTCATTAACTGCTATTCTCTACTGATAAAGCTGGAGATGCGTGCTATCATTCTGTCATGTCGCAGTTTTGTAATTCTGCACAGCAATTTAATCAGCTCATTAATTCTCATTCATGTCCCTGACAACAGCGCACTGCAAGAGAATGTCATTGAGTGTGCGTTTGCCTGTCTGTATATTTATCTGTTCATTTCTTTTAATGTTTAATGTAATTAAATGTGTCTCTTCCTCGCGTTTACAAATGTGTTTCTTGCTAGACTTTTCATAACTTCCTGTATCAACAATCTAGCTGACTGGTACTGTACATTTTATCATCTACCTTTTCTGGTAGGCTAAAAAGTTAATTTGGCGAATTTTCCACTACAGCGGATTTTAGATCCAAATAAGGTGTTGCATCACATCAGAATTATGATTAATACAAGAAGGTTTCTGGAAACAATATTTTTGGCTTAATTTAGTTGTCAATGAGGTCAACGTAATGCCCATCAAAAGTTTGGAATCAGCCTAGGCAAAGTGGGATTTTGGACAATGTCAACAAATTCTTTTCATTTCTTGGCGCAAATGAATTCACTTATTGAAGCAATTATTTAAAGCAATAACTATTTCTTATTACTTAATAATAGCCATACACTATTCAAAAGTTTTGAATCGGTAAGATTGTTTAATGCTTTTGAAAGAAGTCTCATAAGCTTACCATTTATTTGATCAAAAATACAGTAGAAACTGTGAAATATTGCCGCCATTTAAAATAAAGTGTATTATTATTATAGGATAAGAAACATTTCTTATTATCAATGTTGAAAACATTTGTGCTGCTTAATATTTTTGTAGAAATCATGATGCTTTTTCCCATTATTCTTTGATGAATAGAAAGTTAAATAAAATAGCATTTATTTGAATTTTTTTGTAACAATATAAAAAGTCTTTACTGTCACTTTTGAATCAAAATGCATTCTTGCTGAATAAAAGTATTCATTTTAATCACATCACACAACAGACCAATTAGAACACACTTTAGACAGATTATACATTTTTCTGTTTTTAATTTGATAAAATATGCTTTAATAGTTTGTCTTCCCTTATCCATGCAAAATCATCACAGAATTATAAAGATTCTGATTTTGTCCAGAATCTCACTTTTCATATGACATATTAAAAACGTTTTAGGGTGCTAGTCTGAGGCCCCGTCCACACTACTGCGTTTTCGTTTAAAAACGGAGACCTTTTGCTACGTTTGCACCTCCCGTCCACACTAAAACGACAAAAACGGAGACCCAAAACGGAGAAGTTTAGAAACGCTGCCGACCCGTTTTTCGTTTTGAATCTCCGGAGGGCGTTTTAGTCTGGACGGGTCAAAACAGAGGACTTTAGAAACGATGACGTAGTAGAGGCTCACGCTCGGCTCTATGATTGAGTGTCATCAGTCATGGCGTATATCTTTGCTAGCAGCTGTTGTGCAAGTAAATTCTGCATTTTACAATGCTATAACTGCCTACATGCGCCGGAGGCAAGCTATTATTCGAGCGATCTGTGACAATTCCCGTGTGCAGCGGCGGTATCGACCGTACATGGAGCGTCGGTTTTGGGTTAACCCGGGAAGAACCAGCGCATGGTGGGATAATTTTATCAATGAAGTTGTGTTTACACCGGCACGCGCATGCCCAGTGTTGGTGAATGGTCACGTGATCCGCGTTTTCAGTCGTTTTAATGTGGACGGAGATCAATTCTAATACGCAGCTAAAACGCTGGTGTGGACGAAGATCGTATTCGTTTTAATTCTCCGTTTCTAAACTAAAACGCAGTAGTGTGGACGGGGCCTGAGCATATCCAAACTCTGTAATTCTGTAAATAAAACCTAAATTCATAAAAGATATTAACCTGTGCACCACACAGCAAAGTGAAAACAACTCATCATTAATTTTTGTACCCTTTGTAGTAATCATTTCTTTCAGTCTGTGAATCATTCCTCATTTTCCTCACAAAAAAACGTGTGTGACATACAGCCAACCTAATCCAAACGCTAAAAACCAAGCATTCTTGGCTTGCAACATTCTTGCTGCAAGTTAAATCGTAGCCTATTAACAAGCTATTTCTCCACTCTGTGTTCTCTATAATCAGACAGTGAGATTTTAAGAACGGTTAAAAACAGTAATCACGGTGCACCACTTCCTGTGCCGGGAAGGACATCCCTCAGGCTGAATGCTGGCGAGAGGGATGATTCTTTGCGCGGGCACACACTCAGCGGCCCAGAAGAGAGGCGAAAAAAGGCAACTGTAGGTGAGTCAACACTTAAAATATTCACCAGGTTTTCATGCATCTTTAATAGCCCAGTTCCAAAGCAAATACATCCACCAAAAGGCAGGATTAATACCTATCCCAACGGCTTTGAAACCACCACCGGACAAGGTTCACTCAGCCTCGCTCAAAGGCTGGCCTCAGGCATTCAGAAAGGGATGGGAAGGGAGTTACATAAAGATCTGCAGAACAGCCAATGCAATATTACAAAAACAAAGACTGCGCTGAAGGTAAATAGGGTCTGAAAGGTACAACTCAGTACTATAGTCAGCCATAATCAAATGTTGACAGTGACATTTGGCAAAGTCCGATTTGAGAGGGCCTCTTTGTCAGCTAACTCAAGCCCTGTTTCCTGCCACCTGAATAGGAGTCCACTGATATCTACCGATCACTTCCTGAACGTGCCTGTCTTCACAGCCCTCGTTTTCCTGTAGTCGGTGTGTTGCCTCCCACCGCTTGTTCGTTTAGCTGTTGAACTTGTGCAACAGGAAAGCTGTTTTTAGTGCCAGTTTGATGTGGAGGCAAGGGCACTAGGATGGGACTGCTTAACAATTTAGGTCTGTTCATTTATTTAAAGTTGCGGTATCATCTAGCCCGTATTTTCTCCACTGAACAACCGTTTACCTTCAGATCAGGAATATATTAGCATCATTCATTTATGGTGTAAAAGTTATTCGACCACATTTGACATGCGATTCAATCAAAAACCCTGAGCTATATTTACCCTCACACTGAGCAAGCAAGATCAAATGTACAGTACAACACCATGATCTACTCACAAGTTGAGAAAGTGACTCCATTAACAGCTGCAAGACACTTTTAATGACAATGGGGATTTTAGAGTGGAAGCACTATTTCATAGGAGTCAAACACTTCTTATTGTCCAAGATGTTTGGGTGAAGTGTGATAAAGGGCAAGCAACCCACTGTGTGGATGCTGAGGGCTCAGTATTACAAATGACTGGATATATGCTTGGTCCAAATAAAAATATAGATTTTAAATAGATTTCATATGTTGCCTCCGGTGGACTCACCTTTGTCCAGCCTGCAGTTTGCCAATATAGCACATTAGCTTGATCCTGAATGGTAATCTATATAAACTGGAAACTAAAAGCTATTACAGGAAAATGAAAAGAAACTAAGAGATATGTTGGAAACTAATGGTAACTTTATCTTATACTGACTTGTATATAAAATATAATTATAGCAGCCTTTCAAAAACCATGAGCACATGAAATTGAAATTAAACCAAGGTAAAAATTCAGTTTGGCCTAAGTCAAGCAATCTGTTAGGCTTGTTTGATGAAGATGATGTAGCTTACATTGCACTTCAGATAGTCATCTATAAAGATCAACCTAAAAATAGTGCACAGATCATGTCGACAGGCTTTGCTTAATCAACCTACCAAACCATTTCACAAACAACTTTACAGCAGTCTAGACACCACAGACATATTTCAGATGTTCGCACAGGGGTAGTTGCCGTGCGTTTGGGAAACTGACACGTCCTGTGGTGTTAAATATTATACTCGTTCTAAAACCATTTGAAAACATTTAGCAAATTCTTTTATAATTATTATGTATTCATCTTGTATGACTTCATATTGATGGAGATAGTAAATAGACTATTTGTACTTTGAAAATGCATTTGTGTCACAGCAGGACTGTTGAAGAGGGTGAAAAGGTTAAAAACAAGAAAACAAAGAAAAAGTAACCAGGTACAGGAACTATGTCACAACCCCTTGTATACATTTTATCAGTGACGTAAAGTATCTGAGTAAATGTAATTAGTTACTAGGGACAGTTCCGCCAAAAATGATCCAAGTTGATCCAAACCTGTATGAATTTCTTTCTTCTGCTGAACACAAAAGAAGATATTTTGAAGAATATGGGTAACCAAACAATTGACTTTCATAGTATGGAAAAAAATACTATGGAAGTCAATGGGGCCCATCAACTGACAGTCATTTTCAGTCTGTGAACTTTTGTGTCTAATGTATAAATATTGATATCAACATGATGAAAGGGTCTTAACAGAACATAAAAATATCAATGTTTAAAATATTTAAAAAATGGTGTAAAGTATAATGAGGAAAAACCAACTCTGTTATGGATGTGACGCGTCTGAAATACATATAGAATCTGTTTGGGAAATCAACAATCAACCCATCTCAGCACTTTTGTTGAAACATAAAAGTACTCTGAATGCCCGTTTTTTTATATATATTAAGAAAACCATCTGAAATTATTCTGAAGATTTTTAAGAATAAATAGCATTGATTTCAATGACAATGTCTAGTATGGCAATTTATTGTTTCCAGATTGCATTACATTAAGTACAGCCCCCCCGGAGCAACTCATGGTTAAGTGCCTTCCTCAAGGGCACATTTGTGGCAGCCCCAGGATTCAAACTCACAACTTACAGATTGTATATTACAGAATATTAATCAAGTTGTACTGTATCTTTCAACATTCCTTCTGGTGTTCATTCATGTTTATTTCTAAACCTAACTAGCAGTAAAGAGGAGATGAGATGATCGGTTCGCGATAGAAAAGCGACAGAATTTTAAAGTTGAGACTTGTTTACAGATAAAGCACAAAGCTTTTTGTGATTATTAATTTAAGTATTATGTTTAGTTCACGCCTCAACAGAAAACGGCACAGATTTTAGAGTCTGTTTTGGCCCAAATATTTCGGTAACGGTAATTTCGGTGCATCCCTAACAATTCAACATCAGAAATGGTTATTTTCCCTGATGTTTTTAGTATCATCTGACCATTTTACCCATTCGCCTTCGACCGGAACAGTCAAAATCTGAGCTTGAACGACTTGAGCTAATTAGAGGGTGCCTGTTCCATGCCTAAACCAAGCGTGCCGCACAAGCCCTGAAAAGTGAAGCCAAAACGTCTCGATCGCCCCCCAGTGACTGGTCCTAGTATAGGTCATAAGCCCCGCCTACCCATGTTATTCAACGGGACGTGAGACCAACTAAACAATTAAATTACACTTCAAATATCTTTTTTCCAAAGGTGGTTTCTTTCATTTGCTGTCGTTTTTATCACGCTGATGTAAGTTCAAGTGTCTGTTTCAAAAATAAGTTGGTTTTTAGTTAGTTACGTGATGCGGTGGTGTAACGTCATGATTGACAGCTGTGATTGACAGGTTCTCTGAGCGAAGTAGTCACTGAAGCACCAACGGACATTTTTTTCGGGATCTTCGGAGGACTGAGGAGATTGTATTTACTTTATTTTAACAAGCCTCTTGTCGTACTGCAATCAATTTTTGAAAAAGTGTGCAGAATGCACTCTCCCTGAGTGCGTTCTGCGAGAGTGAGGGCGGAGCGTTGATTTCGCGGCTTTACTTCCTGCTCACTACTGCGCAGGTCTGGTCCCGAGATCGCTACTGCGCAGACTCAAGTTCCAATATGTCAGTGCCATATCGGGACACTGGCGGCTTCAGTTCTCATCAATGGAAGAGAGCGAAGGGGCGTCGTCAATCTTTTTTTACAGTCTATGGCCTAAACCAATCAGGTTCGTCGTACGCTTTCAAGACGCCTCTCTACTAGAAAGTGAATACTTTAAACACACAGACGGAACATTACAGCAGAGATGATTATGGAAGATACTGAGATTTTCATTATTATTCAAGATGTCGATCCCAATCGAATTTATCACATAAATATCTCCAGCGAGCGATCCTTTGTTTTGCTAACATTTACTTAAGATTGTGATTATAGCCTAATGACCTTAGGCCAGTGTATCCCAACCTTTTTCTTGCCATGGCACAGTTGTGATAAGTAAAAAAATCCCATGACACTACTAAGCACTAAAATTGCACAAACAAGCATTGCTTCAAATGGCATATTAAAACTGGATATTATATTAAAAGTATTTTAAGGTGAAACTTCAGCTTAAAGGATAACTGTCGCCAAAATGGTTAATCTTTTTGTTAATCTACCCGAGGCAAACTTTCGTTTAAAAGCATAATTAGAATGGAAACGCCACTTTTAAGTTTGACCGTATTTTCGTTTTCGGTCAAACTGCCTTTTGAAAGGGTGTGCTAAAACACTAAGAAGGCTCCGACACAACATAAAACTTTGCTTGAAGTATCACCAGGGGCTCTACACATGAACTCGAGCATTGAGAACATTGTTTGTGTACACAGAGTTTACTAAAAAGAAAGATTTTGAACAACTCACTGTAGCTGTGTCCGCCGGCATTTTGACATACGGTCTAACTTAAAAGTGCCGTTTCCATTCTAATTATGCTTTTAAACGAAAGTTTGCCTCGGGTAGATTAACAAAAAGACCAACCAAAGACAATTTAAGGACAAAACCAACCAAATTTGAAAAACATTTAAACATTTTCATAATCAATTTTATATAAACCTATTAATATCAAAATATATATGCAACTGCATTAAGTATAATCTGCTGGAATTTAAACTAATGTAGTTTCATCTTCATTCTAAATCAACTTCAATATACAGGAAAATAACTGAAGGAAGTTACATCATTAGATGGCACAACCACAGAAACCCAACCAATCTATGCAGAACTAAGGTTTAGGCAACATCCTTAGGGTACTGCTCTCGAAATTTCCAAAGAACTCACTTTTAACCACAAAGTTGACTCTATTTGAAAACTGACATTGATAATTGGTATTGCAAAAAAATGGCTAATATTTCACTTTGTTGAATGTCCATTTTAGTGTTTTTTTCCCCTAAGAAATAGGCTAAATTAAAAGACTGATTCATAGTTTCAAGGCAGGTAGCTATATTTTAACTTTGAACAGACACAGACCGGTCTCGATACATTATTAAAGCACTATCACGGCAAGGAGATTGTTGTTTATGAGCCTGAAACCTAACACATCTCATTAATAATTCTGCATCCTCATAAACAACATCTGAACATGCAAGCCACGTTCAAAACAATAGAGTGGTATACACCAGGCACAATTTCTATCCCAAGTATCCATTTAGCCAATTTTTATAACAACTTACTGTTAGGCCTATTTGTCAATGTGACAGCCTTTGTTGCGGAGCAGCAACTAATGGGCAGTATGACAATGTCATATAACTCCCTGGTCTTCCTAGTATTTCCTGGTCACCTGGACCAGCATTAAAGGCAAACAATGGCCAAGAGTATCCAAATATCAACAGAGACCACTTCCTTTCATCCAGCTATTGTTGCTTTCAACATTTGTCACACAGGGCTGGGTGTCAGTATGAAGTTTAGTTTGAGTGACAGCACTTATAAATGCCAATAGCATCCTCTCAGCTGCTTCTAAGATGGAGTGAAGAGGGAGATCTTTGTTGCACCCAATGAGAGCGGGATGCTATTTTTAGATACAGGAGTGCAGGAGCTTTGTTCAAGAGTTTCATTTATCATACAGCTGTCAAACTACGATCGTTTAAAACTAAATCATGTCTGCCCACAGTAACTTTGACATCCTTTGTGAAGACAAAAAAACACAGAATTAATAATACCAATGTTTGAAAACTCTCATCAGATCATGTCTGTACAATTATTAAAAAAATACAAATATACAACAGTGTGTAAAGAAAATGTGTGACCAGCAAGAAACCATCAAATTATACAATCCAGTTTTTCAGTACTGCTTTATGGAAACCAAAGTGTAGGCCTAAATGCTTAGCAAACTTCATGTATGTGTGCTAAAAGTACAAAACTTTAATTCAACTAAATTGTGCCAAGACCCAAAGGATTCGCCAGAGAGGCGAATACCAAGATTTCAATGTGGATATGATAAATCTATATTTTAAGCCATTTGAAAATGGTCTGAGAGGGGGGGACAGTAAAGAACAAATGCCCTTCATATATCAGTTTTTAGCCAGATGGTGCACATATGTGAAACATCCCTTTCAAGTTATCTAGAATTGTTAGAAAAATATGAAAATCCAGCAATCAGTAACATGCTTAAGATGATTAACATGCAATACAATACAATAATTGTAATAAAATAACAATTCAAGGAATCACATCTATGCACCAATGATCACTGAATTTAAACCAAGCATGCTTCCCTGTTTCTCCAGAGTTAAAACAGGTACGAATGCCTCATTTAATACTCTTAGGCCTAAATGTTTTAATAAATACTCACTTGAATCTTCCCTGGCAGTGCTGACATTGGTCACCGACCCATCCACGATCACAGACACAAGATCCGTTCACACACCTGCCTGACAGACAGTTCTTCTCACAGGGTTTAGATGGAGAGCAGTCTGCTATCAGCACCAGGGAGAACATCACACAGAGCCATAAATATCTCTGCATGCCCTGCAGTCTCTGTCTGACCAGAAACAGCTCAGGTCTGAGCATCCTCTTCCCGGCGTTCATGGTTTCAGGATGCTGCACTGTTGAATTGGGTATCAATATCTTAGGGCCTTTCTTCCCTGCTTACTGGTGGCCAGATTGTTTCAATTATAACAGCAGGGGGAACCGTTCACTTATAGATCATGAATATTCCTTAAACATCAGCGATCGTATCCCGAAATCAGGGCAATCGTTTAAAGGAAAACCTCCAGATCCGAGCGTGATGAGATAAAATCAGCATAAACACAGGCATATTAAATCAACTGTCTCGCCTCATTGTGTTTCTGAACAAGAGCAGGAATTTCCCCACGTTACCTCCTGCAGTTACAGGGCTGGAAAATAATTCCCCATAACATTGAAAAGAATCTTTCCTCCCAGATCACTACCATAACTCAAGAGATTAGGTATTTCCAGCTTTAAAGCATCATATTATTCAACGGTCTTATTCTGATCCCGTCCGCAGCCATTTTAAAGCGTAAACATTCAGCTGGCTGCTCAAATACACTGCTGGTGTGCTTTCAAGCCTTCAAACCTTGAGCTTTTCGTGGCTAAACGTTCATACGCCACGTGAAAACAAGCTAAATGGAGAAGGCTTCTGAGGAAAAAGCATCCTTTATGATCGCAGCAGTGAGTAACATGGATGTTGTTTCTGCTGTTGTCCGTTGCGCTGAGGGATTTGGAAAACCTGGGCAACTATCCGTTATCCGCATTTTGTTCGCTATTTCTTAGGCTCAACGTGATAAACTCCTTGTCAAAAGTGTCGACCCTCAATATGGATATATATCCTCTTCGTCCCAGGTCGCCGAAAACCCCTCAGCGTGCGAATTTTGGCCCCCTCGACCAGCGTTTAATCTCCCATAGTACGAGCAGCTCGCGCTGGCTGGCTGCTCCTCAGGTTGGAGCAAACTCAACACGGAGATGTCCGCGCATGCGCAATGGAAGGGGATACATTTAAAGAGACAGAGGAACAGTGTGTGCATCCTTCCGAGTGGTCATTGCAGTACTTGAGAAGCAAAACATTTGGTGTAATATTTTTAAGGAAATGTGTGAAACCCTAACATACATTTCCCATGTAAAAAAAAAAAGTTGATTGTATTGTATATTATGTGGAACATAGAACAACAAGATGGCAAGCACTTCTAAAATACAAGATTGTTCATTTTACCTACAATGTAACAATTGCTAAGGACAGTCCAGTATGCTGAGTGCAGTAAATGTAAAAACTTATGTTGCTAACACTTTGCTAAATGAGTAGCCTACTTCATCCTAATTCTAAATTAGGATTCCACATCCCCACTAACTAGGTTTTATGACCCAGATTCCCTTCACACGTTAAGCCTCCATCTTAAATACAGACTTTGTTCTTCTCTTAAAGGAGAACTCCGGTCAATTTTAACATTGAGCTCATTTTTTTGTACATTTGGAGTGCTGTCAATACAGAGAACAACGACAAAAATCCGCGATTTTCGATTTTCGAAAAAATCGATTGTCGAGTTCACGCGCGTGATCATAGGTACTAAACCTATGCGCGTGAACTCGACAATCGATTACTATGGCCTTCCACCGAAAACAGGATGTAAACAAAGGTATGAGCGCTGGCTGAATTAACTTCATTTTTATTAATATCTCTAACATCTACTGCAGTCAGATCCACTCGTGTTCACTCGGAAGGAATCACTCACATTTTCTGTGCACTTGTAATGACACTTAAAGAATGTTAAGAGGCTAAAAAGCAGGCTTACTACTTGCCCCATTGAAGTCTATAGGGTGCAAATTTTAAAAATAGAATAACTCGGTGTAGGCAACACCGATTTTTGTCGTTGTTCTCTGTATTGACAGCACTCCAAATGTACAAAAAAATGAGCTCAATGTTAAAATTGACCGGAGTTCTCCTTTAAGCGTTTAGGTGTATCTTATGCCCTTATATGCCTGCTGCTCTTTTATGCACCACAAACATATGATATTGTTTTAAGTAATAAAAAGCAGGGATGTATCTCATGTAGTGTGATCCCTATCTTTTAAATGTGTAAGATTTTTTAATGTTTTTGAAAGAAGCCTCTTATGCTCACCAAGGCTGCATTTATTTGATCAAAATACAGTAGAAATAGTAATAGGGGAAAAAAGGTAATTGTGAAATATTATTACAATTAAAGAAAGTATTTTCTATTTGAATATATTTAAAATAGCATAGATAGCTAACTTGAATTTTCAGCAGCCATTAATCCAGTTTTCAATGTGAATGGTCCGTTAGACATTATTCTAATATGCTGATTTGGTGAACAAACCAAAACAACAAACTATTTTTGTTGTTGTGGTTGTTATTGTCACAGTTGAAAACGGTTGTGCTGTATTTTCTGTGGAAGTGTGCTACTTTTTTAAAGATTCTTTGGTGAATATAAAGTAAAAAAAAAAAAAAACTTAAACAGCATTTATTTATAAGATTTTCTTTGTAAAAAAGTAACAAAAAAGTATTTACTTGTCCTATGTCCTATTTAATCTGCATCTTTACTGAATATCAATAACACTCTGTGTCTGTGTGTGTGTCTGTGTGTGTGTGTGTGTGTGTGTGTGTGTGTGTGTGTGTGTGTGTGTGCGTGCATAGTGGCTAGGGTGGGTCTTTTTTACACCATACAAAATATAACATATATTCATGCGACTGTAAATCTGTCAGTTGTTATATATATATGCACGTAATAAAACACTCAATTCAGCTGGGAATTTGATATTCCACACAGACAATTACTAGGTCTTGCATTGATTCTCACACCTCAGACTACCCTTTTTAGATCATTCCCGTCACAACAGCCCCATTCAGTCAGGCACTGAACAGATGAATAACAGAAGAAATGTAACACTGCATTATATCGCTGACTTTAGGAAGAGAGCTGTGTGGTTAAAATATAAGGGTATCCATGCTATTAACACTTTATCATACACAATATTAATTTATGTGCTTCACCTATTTAATATTTGCAGAAAGTTTCAACTTTCACATTTACACAATATTCCTGTCTATGAACATTGCTGCTTCACACATTCACTGCTCTACATTCTTTCAAGGCCCCACTGAGGAACATGACACTTTATCCTCAGACCTTGCGGAATGAAAGAATCAGATCCTCAGGCTAATAGCTGATCACCACATCAACAGCACATGCATGTCCCGGCCTGTCAGAGAGCACATGTGCCATAACTGTCCAGTGACCCGCTATAGTAGGATAACCATATATTGCCATGTGCAAAAACACAGGTGATTTACGACCAATTGCTCTGCACTTCAGGCATGCCATAAATCCTTCTATAAGCCAAGCACCATAGTGCCCCCAGGTGGTAAACCTTTAACTATATGGTGTAGCTGTACTGTTCTCTGTGAATGACAGCTACTCTTTAGTTTCTAAAGTCAGCACTATAATGCACTGTTACATTCTTATGTTCTTCATCTGTTAAATGCCTATAGTGAAAAATTATATTATGAGCATAAGGTAATTAAATATTATTAGTTTATCCGTGGCAATGCAGACATCTGTATTGACTCTGAGGAGGAGGTGAGGTTTGTATTTCACACAGCGATTTCTCTTAATGTCGTTAAAGTATGGGTGGACACAGAGTCTGGGAGCAGAGGAGTTGAATCTTAATTCCTGACTAAGAGGGATTATTAGTATCCAAGTACACTCATTGTGAACATAAAAATAGTCTAAATCTCAGTGTGTAATGGTGCATATTTCTTTCCAATTTGAAATCAGTTTAAATTACACATTTTTAATAATGTGTTTGGTTTGGTTTAGGTGTAGAATTACAAAAACACTGAATTATTACTTTCCCTTAAATGGATAGGAACATCAAAACACTATTAAAATTACAGAACTTTCGACAATATTTTAAGATTTTTTTAAAAAGGAAATGAATTCTTTCATTCAGCAAGTACGCATTCAATTGATCAAATGTGACAATAAAGACTTTTACATTGTTAGAAAAGATTTCTATATCAGAAATATCGTTGTTCTATTGAACTTTATATTCATCAAATAGGTCTGAAAAAAATTATCATGGTGTCCAAAAAAAACAAACATCAATCTAATTTAGATGCACAACTGTTTTCAACTGTGAAATACACTGAACACTGAAGTAATGCTTAAAATTGAGCTTTGCATTCACAGGAATGAATTACATCTAAAAAAAATATTAAATAGAAAACTTTTAAATTGTAATATTTCACAATATTAATGTTTGTACTGTATTTTTGCTCAAATAAACACAGCCAACCGCTAACTTTTGAATTACAATTTATTGCTATTTCCCAACATATCAATACTCCAATGAGTTTTTGCAATACTCCATGTCACATTTTCTATTAAAAATATTGCTTTGATTTTCAATTTTCAATTTTGTACCTAACATGAAAACATCATGTATAAGAATGGAACATTTGCTGGACCCAGAACAAACACATTAGATTAGATATTTATTTATTAGCAAACCAAAATAACTGTATTTTCAAGAATATATCTTTTTTTTTTTTTTATCAAGTGAAAAGACGCACTAACCCGCTAACTTATTAACTTTATTAGCTTGTCAATATGTGATAAAAACAATATAAAGAAAAGAAAAGCCTAGTACTTACAACACTTTTTTGGGCTTACATAGTTAAATGACAGTGCCAACTGGTGTTTGTCAAAACAATATCAGTGCAGTTTTAACTTAATCTAAAAAATCTAAATAATGATCATTTATTTCTTTTGGCACCATAAGGACTAGTTAAGAGGTTTGTATATTGAAACAATATAACAAAACAAAAATGGCTTTCATAACGGTTTTTGCACTGTAGTAACATTCATTAACTTCAACACATTGACTACATCTGTTTTATCCATATTTACAAGTACCATATTTTGCCATGCAAATTGATACACAGGGATGGTGAAAGAGACCAGTTCGAATCAGAGCGGACCAGGCAATTTCCTACAATTCTCTCACTGAGAATGTAATTTGTGTATCAGATGGGCAATTTCATCACCTTTAGTCACTGTTGTGATCTCCATCATCACCCTTAGATTCAGACGGGCCAGGCTTTTGCTTTGATTTTGCTTTCTTGGCATTCTTTTGTTGACCTGATGGCTTTGGGCAGGGCTGCAGAGCCTGTGATATATCTGCCAACGTCCAGCATTCTTCCTTCAATGCGTGTTCTTCCAATGTGAATTGACCCTGTTTCGTCCGGGACAGTTCTTTGATGTGAGCACAGGACAACAGACCTGCAGGGGTAAAACTCAAGATTATACAGTAAATGTCAAGTTAATAACATTTATAAACATTTGAGGGAATATTAAAAACATAATAATAATATCTTTAGAGTTCTACCTTTGGCCAGATCATCAACCAGACTTCTGACATAAAACCCACCTCCACACTCCACATCTGTAAATGAAAATAGTAAATTTAAATTTAAAGAAAAGGTTTAAATCAAGCTGTTTAGCATGCAATAAAACGATTTCTATAAAAAAATATATAAAAGTACTCTCTTAAAGTCATGAATATAATGAAATAAAATTTGATAATCCTTGTTTTAATAGAATATTGCAGTTTTTATTATAAATGCACATCATTTTTGTCCTCAATCTCTAATCAAAATGATGATGCGTTTACTAGCATGAGAACGGGGCAACTTGTCACTCACATGAGATCACAGCAATAGCAAAACACAATGATCCAATCAGTTCCCAATGGACAAAATCAAGTCCAATTATTCTTGTCCGAGAAGTTGTTTCACTCTCATATCACAATAGGGAAGAAAACACTGTCCAACTTCCGTTTCATGTCGACTTAAAATACTGTAGTTATGAAAATGAATTTGCTATGTGTATAAGAAAGAACATGCATGTACTACAATCAATCAAATATTTCCAAATGACTAACCTATGGTGAAAAGTGGGGGGCTGAAGTCTTGTAAAGAGAGACTGTATACTGTAACTGGACGTGCAGGTTTAGCCTCAACCTCTTGACCTTGCTTGAGAAGGACAGACATGCGCTTGCCATCCTTCTTCAGTGCTGAATATCTTTAAATGCAAATATCAGAATGTCTATGAGATCAAGAAACAACTCTTTCAGACATCACTGAGGAGTGTGTTATATATCAAGCAGAATGAATTGACTTACAGAGGTGGAACCTGCATAATTTCACCCGTAAACTGCTTCAGCTTCTCCTCAAAAGCCTCTTTTGTGATGTGATCTGGAAAAAAAAAGCAAGTACTTAGCTTTATACACTGACTTCTGTTAGATACCCATTCCCTCATAACAGCCAAAGAAATCTTACCATAACTCTTCTCTTCAACAACATTTCCAGTGACGTCAAGAGTGTCAGTTGCTTTGCCTAATTCTCCAACAGCTCTGTATTTCTATGAAAAAGGCCATAGAATTGAATGTTACAGTAATCAAAGATGGGAATGACAAGTGTAGAAAGACATGAAAATGCTTACCTTTGATCCTGCAAGCATTGTGGTGAGCATCTTTGTTCCTTCACCGATTCCAACCACTGCAAAACATTATTTTTAAGCTGTATATATTACATCATATTGTTTTGTATATTATGTAATATGACTAGTAGAAAGAAAACATCCTAAATACACTTTTTCAACATATATTGCCTTAACACGTAATTTCTGTGAAAACGGCTGCTTCAACTTCTTCAGTGCTCTAGGTGTAATTTTTTATTTGTTTCATGTTTCACAACGGAAGAAGATATACATTATATTATATTATATTTACCAAGTACACCAGAAGCATTGCTGTCCAGGGTGCCGCCATGGCCAATTTTTAAAGGTTGCTTCTTCCTTTTCCGAGGGTTGGGATTTGCAACACCTGCCTCTGTGCAGGGATAAACTCGTTATACAATAAAAAGTATCCTGATAATTGTCTTATGACTATCTAATCCCCAAATGCAGAGGAGAGACTGGATGCATCACAAGATGTCCAAAAAGAACAGTAACATAAAACGCACCTACCTTTTAAAAGCGCCTTCTTCAGTGTGTTTAACACGTCAGCTGAGGTGGGACCCTCTTTCTTATAGATGGCAAATATACCATGCAGAGACTGCAGTTTGGATAATGAACCGTTCTGTAAAGTTGACACACCAGCCATGCTTGTTCTTGATTTTTCCGCGGCGCAAAGTGATGACGTCATTCACGTATCGGTATTTGTAGTTCTTTCAAGAGTGACCGACGACACCAGAAGCAGACCGTTTGTGTTTGTGTCATCTTTGACCTGTTTCTGGTAAGCACCTTCAAATGGACATAAGAGAACCCTGATATTGCCGGAGTACATTTCAATCATTGTATCCCAGGCAAAAACACTAATAATCCTGCAAACTCTTTTAACTTGCAGTCGCGAGGACTATTCTGATATCATGCCTCCAAAATACACAAGAAGTAGCCTATTTTATTTTTGACCTCAGATCGAAATATCTCACTCAATCCACTGCGGACTGATTCCTGCCCCGGGACAAAGCTTGCAAATGCCATCTGATTCCCATAGCCACATGCAAATCTACGAAAACTGACTCTAGATCGGTTGCGGCTGGCTGGCTACATATCACATCGCGTGCTGCGTGCAAAAATCTAGCAGTGTATGTATCGTCAATTATTAATAGGTCTAAATTGAGGCCTGCTTCTTATAATTTATAGGCACAGTAACATATTAAATTACCACATGATGGCGATATTTAACCACTATATAGGCTACTGAAGTAGTTTTTAGATAGGATAAACAAGAACAATGTGTTCAATATTACAGAATTTAAGAAAAATATCTTATAGACTAATACGTTTTTATCTAGGCTAGGGCTTGTTTTTATAACGTCGTTGTAGTTGGTTTAATTATTATGTTTGTTTTTTTATTTGTTTGTTTGTTTTTTTTAATGAGAGACGTAGGTCTAGTGTAATGGTACATTTTAACCAAGTGCGATCTTGGCAGATCACAGTGACATTTATCGTCGAAAAGAAATAGTCGGAAATGTATAATATAAAACTTATATAAAATATATAAAACCAATATGTAAAAACCATTACAATTGGTTAAAGTCAGAAAAATTATAGTTATTCGAAAACAGCAGTGGCTATTCAAAATATGTTCTGCTTCAGCTCTAACTGTAGCCACATACCGTGCAGCATACGGTCCATCACACACAGGACACGCCCATTGTGTGCCTCTGGTTCCCGTTATTCTCTCGCCTCGCCTCGCGCTGTGGTGATCACTGATGCCGAGCGCACGAGCTGCTCCGCTGCTCACGGACACAGTGCTCGCACACCTCCTGTTTATCTGAAGTCGGGGGACTATTGCCTATTTTGATCTGAAAGGCACATTGCCGAACATCATCATTTCAGGAAGAAAATCCACAGCTTTTCCCACTGCATCATGTCAACGAGAGGTAACCAGTTTTTATGTAGTTTTAAAGTGTCATTTTAATTTGCGAGGACAAAACTGTATTCATATGTAGCTTACTCAAGACAGGTCGATATAAAACCGTTTGTTTCTGCTGAAAATTAAGCCACTTTTGAACTTGGGACGCAGTGAGACTGTCATGTCTCTCTCTTCACCTGTCTGTATAAACATAATGTTTACAATTTGACAACACACATGCTACATGCAGTATCATATAACTTATTTTAAAAAATACAAACATTATTAAGCTGCATTATAAAGAATAAGACCATTATATTAGCATCTGTATTATATATTTGTCATCAAACTTTGATTCATACATTTTCATATTGATGCATGTGTACTGATTCATTATAATTAATGATCTGTTTAGCAAGTATAATGTTTGGTAATGACTTATTAACCCTCTTGTCCTAAACTAAACCTGATTAGACCTGCTTAAGAAAAAGTTCAGGTTCTTAAGTGTATTATGATGGAATTTTATTTAGATTATTGATGGATTAACACCATTTGTGTTAAAAGAAAAAAAAACTCTGGGAGACTTTGGCGAACGGTGTCCTTTTCTCGGTTAAGTTCCCTTTTGGCATATCATAATATCTCTCATATCATTTGTTTTGGTATTCCTGACAGTCATGTTCCAATAATGGGGGGAGGGAGACGTGGTATTTATTGTGTATTTTTACAGACTTAAAAATGATAGGGAAGGGTTGAAGAAAGCAATTACCTTGAGTTCAAGAAAGTACACAGAGAAGAAGCCAAGCAAGATGCCCATTAGAAGATTGGATGCTCTTCCTTTCATATCAGCGTCACGCGAGATGATGCCGTGTTTACGCCCACTGAATGCTTCTTTTTATTATTCGAGCTTTGACACTGACAGTTCAAATGGTTTCTGGACTTCAATTAGACTCACCGCGAGCACTGCAGATGATTTGTGGTGCCGAGTCTATTTAAAGAATCAGGCTACTGCTGCCACGAGCCACAGTCAGAAGCCTCCACCAGGCTATAATTACAGCATGTGTTCAAAAACTTGCATGTCCAAGAAATTATTCTTAAAAAGTGTTGCGACATTATTCATTTTACTTTTGTGACTTGAGTGTGACCAGAGAAGCAGTGGATAAATGCCATTATTACTGGCCAGTGATAGTTCAAATAGTTGTTCTCAAGAATGATGCTTCTTCTTCAAATGGTACAGTTATTATTAGCTTGTAGTCCTCTTTTTGAAATAAATCGAAATGACCAAAACTGCCATACCTAAAACTGAAGCAGATGCAGAATACATCTGTATTAGATCTGTGAAGGTTTGTGGCATCAGACATGGCTGGAAGAGAGTTTAACTTTGGTCTTGAGTTTGCTTTCAGACGGTTACATTTTTGGTGAAGCCCCATTCATGCCGCTGTCTTGCAAGTGCTAATCCATGTTTTTCTTACCATGTCCGCATAACCCCTAGGAGCCAGGGGTAATAGAGTTCATTTTAACCTTTGCACTTGAGATCAGCAAGGTGTCCAGTAATTGAATTTTAATCAGTGAGGTCACTGGAGTGCAGTTATAACACCAAACATCTGTAAAAGTGTGGAATTAGTTTGACAAAGTAGGGGAGACTGGGCGCTAGTTGTCAGACAGGGAGGTTGTCAGAAGGGCTGTATTTCATTATATGTAAGCTTTTGTGTTAAATGTAGGCCTACATTTGTAATGAAACTGTTTGTATGCTATTTCATTAATTGCATGTTTGCATGTTATAATTGTTTACTGTGTAGTTTTAGCTGAGAAGCTTTTTCAATGGCAAGTTTTATTGAGGCTTGATGGCAAAAAATTGCCCTTCTATTGGGGCACGTTGTCACAAATGGTTAATGTGTGTTAAAAGAACTGTATATTTTTCTTTGGCCAATAATGATGGACATATTCAATTACTTTTTTGTAACTTTAAGGTATGTAACTATATAGAAATATTCACTGGTGTAAAAAGTGTGACAGCTCCGGTCTCCCTTATTCAAAAGAACAAACGAGTAAATACTAACTGGTTCATAATATATCCATGGTACATTTTCTCTCTTTCCCTGTATCTCCATTTCTCAGACCCAAGATCATTGTCGGCCCCTGGGGAAGCCCAGTTAAACCTGTCAGCTGAAATCAGTGTGAGAATCTGAAAAGTAAACCGTCTCCAACAACATCCAGCGAGAAGGAATCTCTCAAGACTTGCTTTTCTTAGAGTTTTTTTTTTTTATCAGAGCAGTGATACCACTGTTTTCTTTCCCAACAGCCCTAACATAAATTCCCCAGGAAAGATGAATTTGTGAGAGCCTTATTGAGAGTTTTTCCTTCCACCTCATAATTGTGTGTTTCTTAAATCATTCTAAATTATGAAACTAAATTATAACTTGTGAGTTATTTCCAGACTGATTAGACTGAGGATTGTAAAAGAGGTGTGCTCTATTTATCACTGTCCAAATTCAGGTCATCCGTTCCCCTGTAAGATATGTCTCTTATCATTGCTTTAAGTGGCTGTCAGACTGTGAGACTTGTCTCTTGATGGGGTGAGCAGGATGGACGCCAGAGCACTTGTAGTTTTGCTGCAATAGAACCTACACTGTTTAGCTTTGCCTCAGACACAGAAACACAATCACTTAACTTCAGCGGAATGACACATCATAATTCCTGCTGTTCAGCTCACTGCTACACTTTCTTTGTGCCCTGCTCATTCACTCGAGTTGAGTCAGAATTGTATTCGCTGGATTAATAGTATGAATCATTCTTGCACATAGCTTCAACACAGTCAATTAAGCTATATAAATAATTGGATCCTTCAAACAACTATCCTAGGATATACTGTTTTTGCACTTCTATATGCAACAGCTCTGTAAACAAGTGGTTAAAGTCGAGAATGAAAATGAAGGTGAGATAGTATTTTCTTCCCTATTGTGACAAATTATCAGAGTGAAGTGGCTTCTCGAACAAGGAAAAAATGTTGGGTGGAACTTGATTTTGTCCATCGGCAGTCAATTGGATCGTTGGATTGTTGTGGTTTGCTATTGCTGTGGTCTCATGTGAGTGACAGGTTGTCCTACCCTCACCGAAAAACACGTCATCAGAAAAGAGAAGAGATGTCGTTGCAAGAGGGAGGGGAAGTTATTTTAATTAAAGATGTCAAAAAATTATGTGCACGGAAAAATTATTAATAATAAACACATTTACAGTGCCGTTTTGTTCCATTTTGGGTGAGTCATTCAATAATCTTAATCGCATGCAACACCATTGAATGTTTGGGATTGACAGCCTTAACGTTGACTCTTGTTAATGCAACATTACATTTGGTATTCGAGTCTCTACTTTACGATCAAGTAACTAACGGCAGTCCTCTTGTTCTTGTGCTAGCTTTGAATATCGAACCACAGCAATAGTGACTAAATACAAATATTATATAAATAAATACATGTAATGAAAAAGAAAAAGTACATACTTTTGAGTGTTGCAGAATAGGCAAGCTTTGGCACATACTAGTCATAATTGCGTCTTTAACGGACTGCTCTGTCGCTACATATCCTATCAACGTTTAAACTGCCTTGTCAATCAATCAATCAATTTAAATTTAATTTCCTATCGTTTTGGAGAGGAATACAGTAGCACGTTGATCTTCCAGTTGTGGGTCTTTCATGCGGAGAGCTCTCCTCATGTGTTTATTAGTTGCATAATGATGCATTTAAAAGTTAAAGGCCCCCTGAAATCAAAATTTACATTTAGCTTTTAGTATGAATATGTTAGCCTTAAGGTTATGAATAAGCTGCTGGTGAGTTCCAAAACAATGACAAAATTTGCATTTAGGAGATTCAAAACTTACAGTCTCTCACTTCCACTAAAATGGATCACAGATTTTTATTACATCACCACGGACTTCTCATCACATTTTCCGTCCAATCAAATGCTCTCTAGAATCTAACGTATCATCAGCAAACCAAACGTATCTTTACAAATGCTGACAATGTTGTTGCTGATGAAATATAATGTTGATAACACTGAATAAATATCTTTTCTTCAGGTTAGATACTGATACTCAATCACTTAAACCCACTACGTAACCGTCGGACTTGCACAACCGTCATGATTTTAGTTTTTTAACACTTTTTATTTGTGTTTGTAGTTCTAATCGAATCCCCGTCCAACGCGCAATGGGTTATGGGAAATATTAGCTGTTAGAGTGTGCACAGATCTTAACTTTGGATTCTAACTGGAAAAGTAGACCATCTGGATATCTTTGGAATACTCATTTCAAATTACAATTACTATTTAGGATGGTTAGTATGCGAATCGAGACGCAGCAGTAATTTTTATTGTAAATGAATCAATGGTTTGGAATGAATCGGTTGACAAAATGATTCAATTACTCACTTGATTCAAGACCTACCGGTGTGATGATGTGCAAAAACTGTCCAAATGTAAAAGTAAAAAAATTTGATATTTAAGAAGCCTTAATCTTATTCTTATTTTAAGTCTTTGAACGGCAAGATGCTGACCTTTAGCCGTTGGCTCTGTTTCTTTGTGTGGACTTGGTGGTGCTCTGCTCTGCAGACCTGCCACAGTTAGAATGACCAGGGGAAGTGGAGCATGCTTGCTGATTGCTGGGTTTCAGCCTCATGAAAGCCACAGGCCTTTAATTGTTGTTCTAGGCTTAATTAAGCTTGATCCCACCAGGAAGCTGCCCCTCTGTCTCTCTGTTCCCAAGCCGCCCTCAGCCGGCAGAGCCCGGACCAACTACATTCCTATAACTAGGATGTCACTTCTCTTTGGATGAGCTGGTCAAGTGGAGAGGGGGAAGGGGTGATAGAAGAACCAGTGGCTGGACTTGAACTTGCAGTCCTGGGTTATGTCTCCATCTCAAACTCTTTGAACCCATGTATGACGTATACTTTGGCATTCTACTTTTGTTCCTCTTTCTATGTCCATTCCACTCGTGCGGGTTGGCGAGGTGCATATTGTTTAGAGGTTCCATGGAGATCCTGTATGAAGTCACATCAAGCTGCCCCTAAAACAATGGCAGGAGCTGGGCAGGAGCCAGAGGAATGAGAGTTAAAAACATTCCCATGTGTTCAGTTCAGTGGGCTTTGTTTTAGACATGTTCTACACCACCATGTGCTTATAAGATAACCTCAGTTTGATTTAGTCCAGGCCTGTAGCAGTGGAGACTGACATCTCAATGCACTCTAGCCAAAAACACCAGCAGTTTTATAAATAATTATATGAAGAAAGACAGCTCAAAATATTTCATTGACATTTAAAGGGTTAGTTCACCCAAAAATGAACGAATTGAAATTAATGAATGTACTCACCCTCAAGCCATCCTAGGTGTATATGACTTTCTTCTTTCAGCCGAACACAATCAGAGTTATACTAAAAAAACTTCATGCGTTGGATCAGAGGTCACTCTTCGCCGGAAATCGACTCGCATACAGCCGTTACTGGAACCCAGTGATTAGTTTATAAAGTTATAATTATGGATATTTTTCTCAGAAAAACCCAAGGCTGCGCTTCAGACGGCCTTTATTAACTCCCTGGAGCCGTATGGATTACTTTTATGATGGATTAATGCGCTTTTTTGGGCTTCAAAATCTAAGGTACTATTCACTCCCATTATAAAGCTTGGAAGAGCCAGGATATTTTTTAATATAACTCAGATTGTGTTTGCACACATCTATCTGTCTGTCTGTCTGTCTGTCTGTCCGTCCGTCTATCTATCCACTTAGACATCTGAAAATGAAATGAAAATGAAAAACCCTTTTGCTACAAAAAATGAATTACAAATGATTGTGTAAATTTAGCCTGATTTGAGAATGCTCCAATGGGCATCTTGTTCTTTGGTAGAAGCAAGGACATCTGACCTTTTTTTTTTTTTTTTTTTACAAAAGGAGTCATATAATCAGTCACAAATAGGATTGTTTTACAAATATTTCATAAAATGTAGCAGAATCCAAAATACATTGTAATACATTTTAAATTACGTTTTAAAATTTGTTTACATTTTTTATATATCTATTTATATTTATATATATATATATATATATATAGGCAGGTGTGTGAGGACCAGATGGAACCCATCATTCTGATTCCAGCTGACCACACACTCCTGAGCTCTGTATTCCCCGTGGGCTGCTGATTCTGTGCTTCTGCGAAAAGAAAAAAAACATCCTGATGAATGCTTCATCTGCGCTCAGCTCCACAGATGCTTGAGAGCCTACAGAATAAATGCTCAGCTTCAATTGGGAATTTATCTTACATTGCGTTTCCTCGCATGTATCAGGCCACATTTTCCTGAGGCCTGTTTCATGTCAAAGCCAGTTCGATTTCCTTAGTTTATCTCTCTCTGTGGACAGAAGTCCAGTTACAGACCAGTGGGAGAAAGGGCTGCTGATATTACTGGCTACCAGCCGACTTTTGTCCCAATTAATTCCTGTGTTATTGTAAAAGATGTGGCTAAAAGTAAACCTTACAGATCCCTCTCAAAACAAAGGATCCTTATGCTTTACACTGTAGTAAAAAATCTTAATCACAAAAGCCATAGTGTATTTGATCCCTTTTTGCCTCCTTGCCTCTTGTTAGTGACCTTGTGAAAATATTGAAGGCCGGCTTTTTGCTTTTTTGTGTCTGACTATGTGTCCGGGGTACGTGTTGGGGTCCACACAAAGACAGTAAAACCTGAAATAATCTACACTGTGAGGGAAATCCAACAGTCTCAATGAGGAAAATGGATTAATAAACATAGAAAAATGTAATGTTTCTGAGGTTAGGATGATAGAAAGTGTAATTAACTCAGTATTAAACCCATAAGTCAATGGAAAGTCAAAGTGTGTGCAAATCTCGATTTAGACCCTGACAATGTTAACGAACAAGATGATCGTGCTGAACGGATTTCAAGCCCGGACTTTGCAAGTGGTATGTTTTTTTTTCTTATAGATACAATGTTATCCAGCATTTATCCTATTTGTCAGAAAACTATGGTAATACAAACAGTAATCAATCACAAAATCATGTATAATTTTCCTAAGGGGCGTTTAACAGTCTTACAAAAGCAAGAGTTTTTAAAAGCTAAAGTAAACACTACATCAATACTGTATGTTAGTTAGCAGACTAGCGGAGGGAAAGCTTTGCGCTTAGTTTACATCAAAGCAACTACATTTAATAATTATTGGAACTGTTAATTAGCCTGGCTAACGTCAGACCAAGTCTCTGGGAACCACGTGTTCATTTTCTCGTATTTGAGGCGTGGTTTACGAATGCCCAGAGCCGTTTATTGGGCGCTATGAATGTCTATCAAATGCGCCTGTACGTAGCTCATAACCAATCGCTTCAATTATACCAGATGACGTATGTAGAGTGACAGAAATTCAACGAGGAAAAAGACGATGGGTCAAAGATTTATTTGTTCACGATGGCGTTTAGCGAATATTACCGTTTGTGCAAGATAAACATGAGGGTAGAAGGTAACGTCGAGTCTGATGCCATGTTGGATTCATAGATATAAACAAACTGCTTCGGTGTCGTCATCGTCTTGCTGCTCCCTCCCCTTTCTGTGATTGGTTCCCTTTTTCAGGGGAAAATCTGGTCCATGGTGTCCAGACTGCCTAGCAGCGTGAATAAAATCGCGCTGCGAGCAAGGCAGTATGGGGAAACCCAGGCTAACTGTTAATAGAAAACAACTACAAATAATAAGACATACTTACAAGTTGTGATCCATAAACAACAGATTGTCCCAACAAAATGGGAATGGCTTCGTCTTTCAGGAGAGGCTTTTGTGCGTATAAACTGCATTGTACTTGTACAACGTTGAGGTTATAATGTTCAGGAACAGTGTTAAAAATACATTTTAACCTCTCTAAGTTCATCAGCCTTAGGACAAACTTTTTTCCGGGATGAAAAAAACAGCAACAACACTGATAACTGATAACTTAAGTAATCATTTCTATAAAAAAAATTGTCTAAAAGAAATTGTGACAGGTTATTGTAGTATTGTGGTTGCTTTTCATAAAAAAATATTGATTTTCCTTAGTAAGACCGCCATCATTTATTTAAGTTAATGTTGTTTCTGTTCATGTCAGTAATAATCCTGTACTCCTAATTGATCCACTTATGAATATCGATGCATGGACGTCCACTTAGGATAAACCGAAGACATAATCCGATTAGACTAGCAAGATCTTGTAATCTTTTGAGCAATATTGAGCACAATGTTTGCATTTTTCCTGGTTAAGTGTGTTTGTAGGTCATCTATAAGGTCACAGCAGTGAGGTCTTAATTGCTGCATCCAGGAGGGCCACCTGCAGTAAGAGCAGAAGCAATCACATTAATTACATCTTAGCCGGGCACAGTTGCATTAATAACAGCTCTACAGACTGTGGCTCGGGAGCAGCACACGGACCCCTAACAGGATCAGACATCACTGAAACAGTAGAATCCGTGTTGTTCCCCAGGCCAGTGCCCTGTGTGTTTCTAGCACTGTTTTGGACTCTCATGTTTACCCAGCCTTCTGTCAACCCACAGGATATAGAAACTGACCTTCTGATACAGTGATACCACAACTAGTGCTCAGGGGAATCTCCTAAAGCCAAATTTGAGATATTTGGGAGCATTTGTCAAGGCATTTTCACTTGCTTGCGGTGTCTGAATGAGTTATTTTAACCCGCCAGCTCAGATGATGATCAGGCCTGTCTGAATGATGCACACTGACATGGCACAGTCAGGGCTTTTTTTAAAGGGGTCATTTTTTATTAAAATTTTCTCCTTGAAGTCCACTTATAATGTTATTAAAGATTTTTTCATCAGATTTGAGTTTTTCATGACCGTTTTCACCTTCTTTTCAACACTTCAGTTTCATTATATGACCTTTTAACCCTTAAATGCATGAATGTTTTGCCAGTCATTATTACATATTCGGGTCTTTAGCGACCTGGATCTGTATCTAACTGAGATTAATCTTTGACCGTTGACGTATATAACTCTCCTGATATTTTAATAACAATTACAAATGAATAAAATAAAGCATATTTTATTACCTTTTGGAACTTGCAAGGGTTCAATTTGAGCAGATGATTTTTAACTTGGTCAGAGATGGTTTCCCCAGTACATTCAGAAATTTGCAATTTCAACCATATTCTCATAAATATCTTCAAAATCAATATTTTGATCACTGACAGCTTCTTCACCAGATCCACTATCAAGTGACAGTGACACTAAGATTTGATTGCATACGGTACTTGCTCTGCAGTAAATCGATGAGTCATTTGAAATTTTGCAGATATTGTGAATATTCGCCATCATTGTGAATCAGACATTGCCACCCTGAAGAATAAAGGTGAATTGCACTTATTGAGTCATCAGAGATTCAATTGTTGAGCAGAAAAAATATACTTACACTATTACATGTGCTAGCGAGTAGCGACACTACACTTTTTTACAATACAAAAAAAAATTTGAATACTTTTTTTGTTATTTTTTTGAATATATTGAGGAATACTAAGAAGGTTGATGAGAGGAATAAGGGAAGTGAATGACGTCCCGGGTCTGTAAGGGTTATTGAATATAGGCCATAAGCCAGGGGCTTTTTAAACGGGTCCAGGGAAGTGATAAATATGTTTTACTACTGAATTTGATCATATTTTAAAATAAGAAAATATATGGCCAAAAGTGATGTCAGGAGAGGATATTTGATTTAATGATCCTAATTTATATATTTTTTAACATTTTAAATATGAGGGAATAACAAAACACTAAACACACTTGGCATATTTCATTGTGTTATCACAAGTGAAACAATTTACTCCAAGCCCAACTAAGCGATATGCTTACTAAATCTTTTACAAATTTTGTATTATCTATCTGCTTTTAAAATCTGCAGATCTGATAGTCGGCTAATGTTATGCTTACATTAGTGAAAAGAGAGCATGACAGCGGATAAATAGTGCTTTGCATGCGACAAGGCCATCGCCAATGGCTACATGACATTAGAGCTGCAGCTAACATGCAATCTCTTTGTGTTATTACACGCTGAGAGAGCTTTCTCTTCTCTGTCACACTATTCTTACAGTATATATTCTGCACACAATATAGTCACTGCACATGATATTTTGCGGGCACTTGTTTTATAAACACTGCTTTTAGCAGCAATGTACCAAATGGTGCATTAGCAAATAGATTTTTGAGTTATGAACCCATTAAAAGCATAATGCTCAAATGTTAAGACACATTTCAGACACAATTAGATGCTTTTATATGGTGTTCTAAACAGGCACAAAGTAATAAAGTGGCAAGAGATAAAATCGATTTTTTCCATTAACTTTTGTCCTAACCATTTGCAACTAGCGAATATAGAACATTTGTTTAAGTCCCACTTAAAAGGGACAGTTCACCCAAAGATGAAAAATCTGTCATCATTTACTCACCCTCAAGTTATTCCATTCCTGTATGAGTTTCTTTCTTCTGCAAAGATATTTTGAAGAATTTAAATAACCAAACAGTTGATGTGCCCCATTGACTTCCATGAGTTTTCCATACTGTGGAAGTTAATGGGGTCCATAAACTGTTTAGTTACCCATATTCTTCCAAATAACTTCTTTTGTGTTCAGCAGAAGAAAGAAATCCATACAGGTTTGGAACAACTTGAGGGTTAGCAAATTATGACAGATTTTTCATTCTTGGGTGAACCATCCCTTACTCTGAACCAAAGTATTTTAATAAATCACTTTTCTTTTTTGGCTAGACACATTTAAAGCTCGTTTAAAAAAAATGTATGTGACAATAAATAATATAAATAAATAATTTGTAAATGGTAAGAGCTTTGCTTGTTGCTTGTGGTATCACACCTGGTTAGGACACAGTGTTAGATTTGTTTTTGTCTTGCTTGCTTGCACCTTGTTCTCCTCAGAGACTTGTGCTGTTTGCTCTGGTGCTCGTGGTTCTGTATTGAGACACTCTTGAGGGCTGCAAGGGCTCTTAAGGTTTGATTCTGATGTTGGCTCAAGGTCTGAAGGTCGTCCAAACAAACAAACACCCCCACAATGTTTCCGAGCAACCTCTGATATCGTGGGCCGGTCTGTTTGCATGGTAGACTACAATCGCCAGGAATATAACTCAAACCAGCTTCACGTAAAATACAGAGGGGAAAATCTTAACAAAAAAAAACTCCTCTTAACTGGAAAGGATTACAACATCATGAAAGAATTTCCCCAACATTTCCTCTTCAAGTGAGTCCAATGAGCACAGCCAGTTATTGAAGACAAAGAGCAGGAGGTTTGGTTGTTACAATATTCTCTCAAGTGTAACCATTTAATGCAATTAACCATTTTCTTCCTCTTTCTCACAGTCTCTCTCTGTGGGTGTTCGTGTTCATTTTGAACCATGGAGCAGATGTGGCACATGCCTACTTTGCTGTGTTGTAGGGCGTTTCACGATGAGTCTGTTTAATCAGGTTCAGTGTCTTGACAGCCAGTGGGTGGAGCCGAACATAACACTTCACCTTTATTGCTCCTGGAGAGCGTGCATCTGTTTGCAAGCGTGTGTGTGTGAGAAACAAAGCAGGGATGCGGGCGCCTAATCCTCACAGTGTGTGGAAACATAGTTCCATGTCGTAAAATGTCAAAAGCACCTTGTTCTAGATTTCTCAACGAAGATGGATGTGTCTGTCTCTTGCATTTCTTGAACTCAACCAGACAATTCTTTCGGAGTGAAATTCCTTCAGGGATGTTGAATTAGGGTCACACAACCAGAAAAAAACAACAGATGTTGTACTGTTGTTATGTTTGAGACATAAACCACCGCACCATATTTGAATGTTTTTCAACTCGCATGAATAAGGAGGCGTCAAATTATGATAAAACCAGCTGTTTATTATTGACATCTAAATGTTAAGTTTATGAAACCGTACTTGCGATATTGGGCTTAACATAACTGCACTGTTAGCATGTCCTTTTTATGTGCATGCTTATACTTCACACTGTGAAGTGGATCTTGAGCTGGTAATTGCCATGGTGTGCAGTGGACTGTGTTTGATTGGATTAGATTTGCTGTGTTTTTGGCCCAGAGTTTCATGTGTAACAAGTTATTTTTCTTGCACTTTTCAATAGTGCAGCTAGGTGGAGCAACACACAAAATTTCACAGCCTGTAACTTAACATAGACCTGGGGCCTTTGCCATCTTCACACTAAGGACCTCTTAGTGGATAAAGAAATGCAGCAGGGATCCCCTTTTGAGTGTTGCATTTTTAGCCTGGCCTAACTATCATATAGTATAATACCTTAATGTTTTTCCTTGATCATAGATGGCTCAAAATCTCCTCTTAGCACATTTCATCTGAATATGAACATTTGTAAGATTTGGTCAGTCTAAACAGTTTTGAGGTTAATTGATCTAATTTTGTGTCTCTGGAAAATAGTGATCATCTGTGACATTGTATTGAGTTGTATATCAAAGTATTTTGTGTCTATTTGTTAATGAGGGATTTGTGAGTGTGTGGGTGGGGTGGGGTTGGGGGGGGGGGGGGGGGGCATCTTACTCTATAATCTTAATGTGTTTACATTATGAGATTTACAATGATTTTGATGACTGCATTTGAGTCTCAAAATAGAGAGACTGAGATTTCAATGCACTGTGAATAGTAGAGACGTTATATAATGCCAGTGCTCGTTGTCATGATGCACTTTACATGGCCTGCATTCATCTATGAAGTGATTCACTCTTGCCATGAGAAATTCTATACGACACATGGAGAAATGTTATGCAATGAAATGTGGGCCTGAGTGGTGACGAAAAGGAGGATTGTTTGATGTTTTGTCCAACTAGCCATGCGTGGTTTAATAACCTTCCTCCAAAAGGAGGGCCAATCCAGAACTACGCCCCATCTGACGGACAGGCGGACCGGTAGCATTGTTAAAGGGTTAGTTCACCCAAAAATTAAAATTCTGTCAGTAATTACTCACCCTCATGTTGTTCCAACCGCGTAAGACCTTCGTTCATCTTCGGAACACAAATTAAGCTATTTTTGATGAAATCTGAGCCATGTTTCACTCCTCCATATAGGCTTCTATGTGACCGAAACTTGCTGGCCCAGAAAAGTTATTAAAGAGATCGTTAATATAGTCCAAGTGACTCCAGTGGCTCAATCTTAAGTATATCAAGCGACGAGAATACTTTTTGTGCGCAAAAACAAACAAAAATAACGACTTTATTCCACTATTCATTTCCTTCTCTCTGGATGTCTAGTTGGTTTGCGTAGTGTTTTTGCGCAGCGCGTCTGTGTTACACGTCACCACGTAGGCTCACTATTGGCCGACGCCGGTCATGTGTGTGTTGCGTGATGACGTGCAACACAGACGCGCAGCGCAAAAACACTACGAGGCCCAGAGAGAAGGAAATGAAAAGTGGAATAAAGTCGTTATTTTTGTTTGTTTTTGCGCACAAAAAGTATTCTCGTCGCATGATAAACTTAATGTAGTGCCACTGTAGTTACTTGGACTATTTTAACGATGTTTTAATAACTATTCTGGGCCGGTGAGTTTCGGTCACACTGGAAGCCTATGGAGGAGTTAAAATTCTGTCAGATTTCATCAAAAATATCTTAATTTGTGTTCCGAAGATGAACGAAAGACTTACATGGTTGGAACAACATGAGGGTGAGTAATTACTGACAGAATTTTCATTTTTGGGTGAACTAACCCTTTAAGGAGGTCCAGCTTCCAAGTGTGTGTGGACAAGCGCCTGTGCACTTTCTGTGCAGATTAGTTGCTTTATTGTGTTGACCTTGCCATGGATAAGAACATTATGTGTAATAGGCCATAGGGTGGACACAGAAGAACATTTTACATTGCACAAGGTTGACTGAACATGATATGAAAATATGATATAATTTCATACTCGAAGAATTGTCATTTTAATTTTTCAAAAATAAAAAAAGTTTAACTCGCAGATACTGGTGTTCTGTCTGTGATATGAATTGTCCATGTTACCAAAAAGCAAAGATCAGTATTGTGTTTTTTTCATAGTCTTGTATATATATATATATATACACACACACTGTAAGTACATAGTAAGTATACATACTGTATACATAGAACAGATGAGCATTATTTTGATATTTGATTGATATACATTATATATTCAATATATCTTCAAAACTATAAGATTATATATGAAAACACAAAACAGGATACTGGTCTTCTTGGCTTGTTGGTAACATGGACAATTAATATGGATGGATTAATTACTGGAATTACCTTTGTTTCTGAAAATCCAGTTTTTCCATCACAGGAAGAAATAACATTTTAAATATGTTAAAAGAGAAAACTGTTGTTTTAAAATCCTAGTAATATTTGACATTGCTGTATTTTTATTGAAATAAATGATTGAAAACAAAACTTACTAATCCCAAACTATGGAACAGTATATATAATTAATATTCTAACATAATTTTCTTTAAAACTGTGAAATATCAAATTTTGGATCTAAATAATTTCAAAATATAAAAATATGTTTAATCTGTTTTATAAACAGTCTAGTTACAAAAATGTAAATGTAAATTGATCTATATAATTTCATAATATGCATTGTATGCTGCAAGTTCTGTATAATGAAAGTTCTAAAGTGTTACAGAGGAAAATATCGTTTTCTTACATTTGAAGTCTAGAATGACTGAGACCTCCAGCGTAAAAACCTTTGCTGTATTTTAAAAGCCAAAAGCCTATTAGAATACCTAAGAATGAAGGAAAAAGAAAGATGATTAGAGTTTAGCGTTCACTTCTTCACCTCTCGCCCAGATTTTTTCTCATAGCTGTGTATTGGTTTAACCTTCATGTGAGGGACTGTGAAGGGTGTGACAGAGGTAATGGATACACCGTGGTGTTGTTCAGCACAGCCAGAGACTGAATGACAACACTGCGAAATGTCAGCAGGACTTAATCTGCCTCTCTGCTCTGTCATGTGAGGCATTTCAAGCATTTGAGCGCTTGTAACATGAAAGGATTTAAATACTCAAATTATGGAAACTTATTTTAGCCTGTTTGAATGCTGTACTGCTGCTAATATAAAATTGGATTTTATCTAAGTGCCTTAAATTGTTTTGTCTATGTGTTTTAAGCCATCACTGAGATCATGACAGTTTCCTTATCTTAAAATAGACCATGTGGAGCTTAATATTGTCTCGTAGTATTAAAAGTGTGTGTGTGTGTGTGTGTGTGTGTGTGTGTGTGTGTGTGTGTGTGTGTGTGTGTGTGTGTGTGTGTGTATGAGTGTGTGTGTGTGTGTGTGTGTGTGTGTGTGTGTGTGTGTGTGTGTGTGCGTGCGTGCGTGCGTGCGTGCGTGCGTGCGTGCGTGCGTGCGTGCGTGCGTGCGTGTGTGTGTGTGTGTGTGTGTGTGTGTGTGTGTGTGTGTGTATGAGTGTGTGTGTGCGTGCGTGCGTGCGTGCGTGCGTGCGTGTGTGTGTGTGTGTGTGTGTGTGTGTGTGTGTGTGTGTGTGTGTGTGTGTGTGTGTGGAGCTGAGATACAGTTTGAGTGTGTGTGTGGTTGGGTGTAGGCATTTCTACATTTGCCCCAGAACATTCTGTGAGATAATCATAGCCGCTAGTCTCGCTGAAATTACACACTGCCCCGACACACACTTTTCAGATTGTTTCTATGGTCATGAGTCTATGATAAGTGTGCTTTAGCACAGCTGACAAAGGCTTTTTCTCCCTCATGCTAAAGTGGTGATTATGTGACTTCCCTATGAGGCAACATAGTCATAGGTGGCCTGGGCACTTCCTGGATTGTACTCTGTCATTAACAGTCATTATATATTCCATTGTCTCCTGAGTCCTTGCTCAAATAACCTCCACCTGGATCATACAAGGCACTGGTGAGCTGCATCTGTAATTCCACATTATTATCTTAATGCACAATGCCCAGGTGAGGAGATTTAGATAAAAAGCTCTAAGTGAAAAATGAGCTGTCACAGAAATTGGAATGAATGATAGTATCACATGAGAGCCAACAACGTTGTGACACGCAGCATATCTGGTCATGTTTGCTCTATGTCTTCCATTAGCAGTCTGAGTAGTAATGTTACTTTTAATCCACAGTGCTGATTTATGTAACTGCTGTGACATCATCCTAGTGTGCGAATTATATATCTTGTTTAGTCATGAAATAGTGCAGGTCCTTTACATGCAATCTTCTACATCACATCACTATACGGCAAAAGCTGATTCTGCAGCCAATGAGCTTGCTTGCTCAATATTTAAATATTCTGGTTCAGCGTTCACTGTAGATCAGATTTCCTGCACTGAATCCCTCTACCTCCCCCAGCTCCACCTGTCTAGATCTGCTAAAGAATTGATGTAGGCCTATTCATGCAGCAGCAGTATCTGCTCACAGCAGTGTGTCTGGGTATCTGTTGGCAGTAGCAAATCCATACTTGCTCTGCAACAGCAGCGTGTGTAGCAGACCTAGTTTACCAAGATACTTTAACATGGTCATATTATAACATGAAAAAATGTGATGGAAAAATGCTATTTCAGTGCTTTACCCTATGATGCTTTGCAAACACAAAACAGCTGATGAAACATTATGAGGTGGAAGAAAAGTATATTTTAATGCTTTTACAATTTAGCACAAAGTTTCCCAGGAAACACTATGGGCCCTATCTTGCACCCAGCGCAATTGACTTTGTACACCGACGCATGTATCATTCCTATTTCGCACCCGCGCACAGCGGACTTTTCCCTCCACAGACGCACGCCGGTAAACTATGGAATGAACTTGCGCTCCCAGGGGCGGTTCAGCGCAAAGAGGAGGCGTGTTTCGCTGCAAACGTTCCCTGATGCTATTTTGCAGGTTTAGAAAACAATTCCGCCACTGACCAGGAAAAACCTAGTCTAAAGTCAGTGGCGCATTGCGCATGTTATTCATATGCTATTTTAAGGGCGCATACTTGGCCATAATCAATGTAGCGCATACACTTTGATTCTCTCATCTACACACAGACGCAGCAGTTCTCATTTTTAGAAAACCATTATTACAAGGAAAAATATTAACACATGAGGGAAATCATTGTTGTGTCCATGAAGATGTGAAAAAATAGGGAAAAATGTGATGTGAAAAATAAATCTAGCTTACACATTTACCCAAATTATTATACGCCTGTTTAACCAAAGCTAATTTGGGTGGGTTTCTCCATCCCCAATGTCACTTCTCTGTGTTTTACGGCCCTGACGAGAACGTCTGTCTCCTCGGCTGTGAACCGCTCCTGGTGTGTGCCTGGCAAATCCGCCGTTATAATAGCAAACCGCCATGGAACAAGCACGCCTGCTCTTAAAGGGAATGTGAGATGACGCTCTGATTGGTTTATTTCACGTTACGCCCAAACCACACCTATGAATAATGAAGCTACTTCAGACCAACCCATTGTAGATTTGCGTCGGGCGCAAGAGTAATTTATCCCGCCGGTATAATAGCAACAGCGCCCAAGACCCGCCCACAAAGTTACTTGCGTTTCGCGCTTGATACTTGCGTTTCAGATCGTTAAAATAGGGCCATATATTTTTGCAAGAGAATGCAATGTTTCTTGGCGGAGTGCAAATGTTTGTGACGTTTCACAACGTTTTTGGGGAAAAAAAATTTGACCAGCAAACACAAACATTTGAAAATGAACATTTGAGTAGCTTTTTGTGAATATGACTGACTCAGTATGAATGACTCAGTCAGTGGCAACACATCACTGTTTAATTTATATATTGATATTAGTGTGCATGTATGAATGGTACATTTAATGTTTTAACTCACTAGTATGACATGCTTATCCTTGAGAACATTTGATTGGACAAAAATCTGTATAGTGCAATATGGGCCATCAATATACAGCCATGCTTCCATTGAAAAGAGAGAGAAATTTTAAATGTTTATATATGCTAAAATATATCTGTGTCTGTCTATTTAGGAGCATACAATCATATAAACGACCTCAAAGCTAACAAACATGGACTAAAAGCCACGAAATTGGGGTTAGACTCCCCAAAAGCCAAGTGTGTGTAAATGTGTGTTGTGTGTGTTTCTTTGTTGTGTTGTGTGTGTGTGTGTTAGAGAGAGAGTTAGGAATCATAAACTCTGATTTCATTTTCAACGTTTGGAACAAGCAAATATCACAAACTTTCTGCTGATGCGATAAATAAATGACCATTGTAACAACCTCAATGAAAATTGGCATTTTGATATAACCTTATGGCCTTGCAAAATAATTGCCGCACACATAAACATATACGCGAGTTAGCGTCTCTACGCATGAGACACACAAGCAGGGTTTATGATTCTAAAAGTACCACAGACAAGGTCCCCTTCAGCAGCTTTGGTGACAAGCCAGTTTAAATGTGGACAGACGCTTGCTCGGCCTGGGTTTATGAGCTCAGATGAAGGCATGTTTGGTTGGAGAGGATCTTTATTTTAATAAGAAATGTCAACTTAATCAAGCCGATGCATTATTGTGTGCTTTATTTCCTAGTATTTCCAGTATAAAGACGTTGATGCCTTGCCTTGTATTACGTAAAAGACTCAGTGAAAGCCAGTCATCTGATTTGATTTAAATACGATTTAAACTGCAGTATACGGCTGCAATGCCAGTCAATGTAAAACTTTATAATCTTCTAGAAGATGCATCCAATCACATAGGATTAGGCTGTGATACGTTTGATATTGCAACTTTCATCTGCAGGTTATCTGGTCATAATATCTTGACTCAGACTGTCTCATGCAGGTGCTCTTTTTCCATTTCTAGTGAAGATCAGAGATCAGTCAATCACTAAAAATACATCGGCCGTAATCTGCTTAAGTAAACCAGGAAGGAGCTCACAGCAGGGGCTCAGTGCTGCTTCACCAACAACACAAATAAACCCCTGCGATCTGGTCGCTTAATCTTGTACCTGGGGTTCAGTTGTAACAACATCACACTATTGTTTGACCAGGCGATTTTTATGTTATCTCCTCTCACTTCATTCTGTAGCTCGTCGTAGTGGGCTGAGGGTACCGCCATGCCCAATTTACCCAATCTTAACAGCTTTGGCAAACTGTGCGGCACCGGCCGCAGCGACGACTCTGTGGTCCTGGACCGGGTGAAGCGCAAGAACTCAGTTCGGAGAATGTCCATCATCGAAGATGGGAATGTGGCCGAGGTGCTCTACCTCATTCCCAAACAGTCCATGATGGAGCAGCTGCCCTTCCTTAACCCTAATGATTATGTCATCCTGGAGAAAATGGCACCTCTTGACATGGGACCCGGTAAGGGAGGATAGAGAGTAGGAGAGATTCTTGATTTATGCTAGACACAACTGCTATCACAGAACATATTTCCATTATGCGACTGTCTGTGTTATTGTACAGATGTGTAGAAATATTTTGTTAACAGGAAAAATTGTGTTAAAGCTATAATAAAATAACAATAATTGAAGTTGTCGTAATTTTGTATAATTAACATTTTTAAGAGGGCAATCTTTTTCAATAAGCATTTTTGTCTTGCTTGAACCTATTTTTTTAGCATGAACTAATATATTTTGTAAGATTTATTTTATCTTGTATTTAGTACAAAATTAAATTAATTTTAAGTGAATATAGTCATGAGTAAATTCATTTTAGTATGTACATGTACATAATTTTCTTCGTCGTAAAAATGTTTAGATATTTAGAAAGATAATCTTAACCTTGGTCTTGGTTGAAATTGAACCTCACTTTTTCAAGCATAAACTAAAAATGCTATATTTGTCAGATTTATTTTATTTTATTTTTTCTCTATTTAGTACAACTTAATTTTAGGATGTGTAGCCTACATAATTTTATTTGAAGAGAAATTATTTTGTTTTATATATGTTTAAATTATATATATATATATATATCACTACTTTTGCAGTGAAATTAGTTAAAATATTTTAGTTGAACTTTAATGGCCAATAAAAGCCTTTATAGCTTCCAAAGGAATATTCCTGTCAAGGAAAATTGTAGATTGTAGCCGAGCATAAGTTCCAAGTCATAGTGACCAAGTGAGATCTGTAGAGGTGCAGAATTTCGGATAGCATATAACCAAAAAGTTTGCATATTGTAAGCAATATAATTGAAGAGATTAACAGAAATGCTGGTATTTGTGTTTATGAGGCAGTGGGATGTGAGGCTAATCTGAAGTCTGAGCTGGATCATAGCACTATCCCGCTGGCAGGATTATGGCTGAAACGGTGGACACATTCCTGACAAATCTTCCCATTAGTCTGCTGCGGTTCCTTTTTATACAATAACTCATCCTTACACCCCGTAAAATGCCCTGCTGGTATTGTAAATGAGTCATAATGTAGTTTTCCGTGGGTTTGCCATTGCATCCCAGAGTAGCAAACAAATTACTTAGACTGTCTTTGGACGTCACTTGTGTCTTAGCACACACGTGATGTGCATTTTCATCTTGAATATGTCATTTAATCTGCAATACGGCTCTAAAATGTTACAACAACATTCTGCAGATGTTTTTGCAACACTTATTTTCTAGAATATTGGCTATATAAATGAGTTCTTGTCAGGATGTTCGTTATATGCTTGCATAATGCAGTGATTTCTAGATGATGCTGACATATGTGGTGGTACTGGGTGTTGTGTGGCTTTATGGAAGGAAATGTGTGCTGTGCTGCATATTTTAAATAGTTTTGAATTGATCTGAGAGATTGGAGAGGGGTTGCGCATCTGCAGAGATTCAAATGGATGCGTAAGCCTGACTGTTAATGTTTGGCGGTTGTTCTCAGAGAGTGCCGGGTGCATATTGTAGAAACCAGTGCATATAGTAATTGTGGCTTCTCTCAACCAATCAATCATTCACAGCCGAGGCAAGAGTAAGACTGGATCCCCCCTGTGTAGCCCTCCAGGAAGGGGAAATCATAGATACCCTGTTGCCAAAAGTATCATACTGTTATTCCACTGACATTTGCTGCTTTTCTATAGCATTACTGTGCACCAGCTACATTACATGAATCCAATTACAATTTGTTTTTTCACCTTAAACGTGTGGGACAAATCATCCCCCCCATAACACCATAGTATAGTTTATACACTGTTATTCGCTTTTATTTAATGTATTCAAAAAGTAATGGGGCAATTTCGTCAGTAGGCTATCAGTAGCAAGCTAGCTTTGAAAGTATAAAATCCCACCCCATTGTGGTGTTGCACATATAAATGGAGAATAATGGCAGTGCTGTAGCTGTATCCTTGTTGCTTTGGCTCTGTTTCTTCTCTTTTCTATCACTTGGTGACAAAAGATTCAGCTGTTTTCTTCTTTCTAATGATATAGAATTCAAGTTCCTCTATTTATCCAACACCTGCTGTTTGTGCCGTCCCCATGCTGACACCCAGCAGACACACATCCTCCCCTTATTTAAAATTCAGCTAATCTCCTTTAACCATTGCAACCCATACATGGGTGTTCCTTAAGATATCGACAATTTTGGCTCTGTGGACTAATTGGTCTGCTAACAATGTCAAAATTATTGCATTTTTGTCTGAGATTATTATTTTTCACCAACAGGTGCAATTTCTGAATGATCATATCTCGAATTATGTATTGTGTTTGATAACCTTCTGTGGTGGAAATTAGAGTTTTGGAAAATATGCCAGACTCCAGTCTTTTGTCTTGATGAGGCAAATTTTGTAGCTGGCATATGTCCTAAATACATACATTTATTTATGTTTATTTATTTACACATATATATATATTTATTTATTTTTTTGCATAATTTGACTTAATTGCAGTTTTGTTTGGAAATGGCACTGTGATAAAAGTGATATTTACCTTTAATTGGTTTCTTCACACGACACAAATCTCAAATTTAATCTCAAGCTGCTCTTTACTGTTGTCTCCTTGGTAAACAAGAACATTAGAGTTATTATAATTACAAAAAATTACATAAAATTGTTGGCTGTGAGGGAAAGGATGGCAGAACTGAGGGACAGTAATACTTTACACAGTTATTTCACAGTGTGGTTAGATTATTATTTTTTTTTTTATCACAAAAATCAGTTTTGGGACAAGAGTAAAATTATAAAATATATATTTAAAAATGTGAAAAGTACCATTTAAATATATATACCAATATAAATATCAACCTCACTGGTCTTAAGACTAGAGTGCTTGTAGTTTTGTAGTTAGAAACACCCATGCATTTAAATCCAAAGATAAAACACACTACCGTTTAAAAGTTTGGGTTAAGTAAGTTAAAAAAAAAAAATAATAATAATAATAATTTCATCAGCAAGGACACATTCAATTGATCAAATGAGACAAATACCTTTACAATGTTACAAAAGATTTTTATTTCAAATAAATTCAGTTTTTACGGTTTCCGCCAAAATATTAAAGAGATGGTTCGGAGTAAAATCAACCTAGGGTCCTTTGCACCATGACCTCGAGCCAAACAAAAAAGCCAAAGTTGGTAGTACCAGTTTGCAACAATTATAAGTTAACCCTTAAACAGGCAAGAGTAGAAAATGATAAGCAACAAATAATTTCATGTCATTTTTTATATCATCTGGACTTCAGTAAATCATATCCAAAAGAATTTTTGAAAAATGTAATGGATTTTGGATTTTATGAGTTGTGACTCCCAGATCACATTGCCTGTTTAGGGTATAAACAAGTAATAAAAACTCAGTGAGTGTTTTAGCGCAATTTTCTCACCTCATGGGATCACAACACTAAGAGATAGTAAATCTTTTCCTGGATTTTTTTTGTGCGTTCCCGAGATTAGACCTTCCTTAACATAATGCCGAAAACCCGAAGTCTCTAGGTGGTCTGGTTGAGGAGTAGATAGAAGTGCAAGATTGGTGCGCACAGACGCACAGAACAGAAATCATGAGTTAACAATCGCAATTTGTCCGGTGGAAAATTGCGCTAAAAAAGGACCAAATCTATAACTGTAACTGCCATTGCATGTTTAAAACAATGATATCCTATACTACAACTCATATAATGTTGACATATTATATATCATTGGAAAGCTTACAAACTCAAGATTCAGCCTGTGAAATCGGACCTTGGTTAAAAAAAATTTGTAAAAATGGTAAAAAAAATTGCATTTAGGTCAGGCTGACTAATTGATCACAGATAACTTGAAGCAAATCATGTGACCAGCATACTCAAGACAGACAGGCTGTATCAGTTTAACCTGTAAATTTTATAATTTGTACAAAAAAAATACCTCAGAATACAAAGATTGTTACAAAAATGAATACAAAGTTAATCCCTTTTTTATACCCAAAAGTGGCAATGTGACTCAGGTGTAACATATAGCCTACTGTATTTCAAAACGTGCTAAATAACAACATGACCAGCATTTTTATAAATTTTCTTTTTCAGCACCTTAAGACAATGTTTATAATTAATGTTAGCAGTGTTAGTATTATTTTTTCAGAAGAAAAGTAAGTTTAATATATATTTACTTATCTCAAAATCTGAATGTCCTGCACCACTGGCAGCCATGTTGGATTTGATGAAAAAAGCTGTCATGATTCTGCCTTCTTGTCCCAGATCTCTCTTGTCTTGAGGCAGGATCATGACAGACCCATGTTTTATGTGTAAGCACATGGCCATTTGTTTGGGCTGTGTGCTTGCTTTGTCTTGTCACCTTGCCCCGCCCCTTGTTATCTCATCTATTATTGTATCATCGCCTTCACCTGTGTCCCTGATTAGTTTGCTCCCTATTTAATCCCCTCATGTTTTCTGTCCTGTGTCGGTACATTGTCTAACATTGCGTGTTATTCTCTGTGACTGCCCTTTGATACTTTGTCTGAATCCTGTGAATGTTATTAGTGAGTTTATAACTGTTTGTTTCTTTTTTTTAGTCATCGTCAAGTCTGAGTCTAGTCTTTATTTATCATTTTTGGTCTTAGTCTAGTTGTTCTCTTCCCCAGTCCTGTTTTGCTCCCTCGTGGGTTTTGGGGACCAGCAACTTTGTTTCGTTTCACATACCATGTCACCCTTCAATTCAAAAGTGTTACTGTATTATCTGATAGATACATGGGTCAATGAACAGGAGTTATTTCCCAGCTAATTCATCCACAACAACCAGGTTTGAGGGGTAAAAGCAGCAGTCAGCACTTCACTGAAGTAAACACAGCTCATCAGAGCATGTGATGAACAATGGCAGGGAGACAGTATGTATGTGTGTGTGAGAGAGACAGAGAGAGAGAGAACAGGAAGGGATAGATATGTGCAGTATATACGAATCACATGTGCCCGTCGTCTATCCCCTCCATCTCTGTTTGAAGAATTTAAGGTGGTGTCTCAGACTGGGAGGGATTACGGCTGTGGAATCTGCATTTGTCACACACGGCAGCTGCAACCTGGTTATTTCAGAAGAGCCAGGGCAGAGTCCACAAACACACACACATACACACGGTATGCGTGTGTATGAGGAGGGGTGGGGGGGGGAGTGCTTGAGAAACGAAGACCAAGCCAGCAGTTGCTGAGCGGCTGCTTAGTTTGAGAGTGCAAGCTCTTTTCTGTCCGTTCCTCTGCTGTCATCTTGCCGTTGCCTTGCTCTCTCTCTCTCCCTCTCTTTCTCTCTCTCGCTCTTTCTTCCGTCGTCTCCTCCTCACGTTTGGATTCAGTGGGGGAATAAAGCAGAAGCCGAGGAAGATCCTCCTCGTCAGAGCTCCAGCAGACACTGAGGAGCCAATGGTCATGGTGAAGGAGAAAGGTAGCATGGCATTGCACAGCACTGGGTGGGGACCAGGAGAGAGAGCTCATGCAGAGGGAGAAAACCAGGCCAGCGTGTGGGAGATTTGTGTGCATGCTGGATGTAGGGACTAGGGAGGGCAGTTTGGTGTTTTAGAAGGATTGCGGTGTGTGAAAAAGAAAGAGATACTGCAGAAGGGATCATAGTGGTATTGGTGATAAGCTAGTATCGGAAGGGTTGTTTAATTGGTCGTCCTTTGGCTGTCTTGAGATTATCGGTAACTGTGCTTGGTTGATTTTGCAACATTAGTTTGGAAATCTACCGACAATATTGTCAATGGAATGGATAGTGTGCGTTTTTTTATTTTTTTTTTATAATAATGTGTAAATTAAGTGTGTAAAAAATGGATAGTGCATGAGCCTTTTCTGTTCATTTTTTTTTTTTACGAAAATGTGTCAAATAAGTGTAAAACTCAATGGATTCTGCATGTTATTTAAGTTAATGTTGAGTATGTATTTTGTAAATATTACAGTAATGCACATTTTCTATGTGTAAACTAAGTGTAACTGAAAGAATAGTGCATTTTATTGGTTTGTTTTCAATATTTTTAATACATTTTGTGTAAATTAATTGTAAAACAATGAATAGTGCACTTTTTAGTTAATTTTGTGTATATATTGTGTAAAATTTAGTTTTATTAATTAAATCAGTATTTCCTTTGCATATTAGCCACCCTGCTCTCCAGATATCTGTATTGGCATTGGGCGTTGAAAAAAACTCGGTCGACCACAAACTGGTGTAAAAACGCTGTGATAACGCTTTTGTTTTTGTGTTTGTTTGTTGTTCTAAAGCTTGCAGTTCATTTAACACATGTAATCATAGATTGTAGGGTGTGTGTGTGTGTGTGTGTGTCTTGGGTTGGTATTGATGGCAATTACTTTACCTCTAATTCGCTGCTCAGCATGTGGGCTGCACATTGTGCTGTACAAACGTAATGTGTGTTTATTATTATTCAGAAGACCATTTTATAGACATTTGTGTGTTTAGGGATCACCATTTGTGTGATCTGGCACATATTCTAGCATACAAAATATACAAGGAATACTAACTATTCATTTACGCAAGTGCATTAGAATGCATGATGGTTAAATGTGTGTGAATATGCATAACTGTCTGTCTGGTTTGTGCAGGACTTCTGTGCTGAGAATTTTTTGCCAATATAAAGTGGGTGGCAGTAACTTCAGAAGTTATCTGATGAGGGAAGCTGCATTATAGCAGGAACATCTGGTGAATCTTAAATGCTTCATTAACATGTTTCGCCCAGGACCAAACTGCCTGATTTAAACAATACAGTGAAAACACCCAATATAGGACAGAAAACAGACTGTTATCCAACAAAAGTAACTTCAGATGGCACAGTTTCCGCCAGCGATGTTGTGTAATACTATGTAGGAATTTAGCAGGCTATTGAATTATTTACAGAATGCAGGCAGTGCACAGTGCGTTCCTGTTTGGGATTTCTCAGGAAATAGGGTTGCTTCCCGAAGAAATCCCTTGTCACGGCTCGGAGACGGAGGTAAAGGGTGTTCCGTACCAGCGGTGTGCCTGTGTTTTGAAAAGTAGATCATGGTTTAGTAAAAGCTAATAGCGGTCTGCGCAGGATGAGGGAGGGGGGAGCGAGGGAAAGAGAGATGAGAACAGAGAGAGACAGAGAGAGAATGAACTCAATAATGCATTTAGCCTATCGCTGTAGCCATGGCAACCGAGCGATGACTGGTTTGTTGCTGAGGCCGTACCCCGTGTGAATCACAGCACAACACACACTGCAATCCCACTTCACACACCTGTATTCACACACAAACACGTGTATGTTGGTGCATTCATACATGCATGTGTAGAGTCTTTTAAACATTTATTCTGTGCCACAAGCTATCACACAAAGAAAACTATGATAGACATAGTAGACAATAATTGTGACCGTGGACCACAAAACCAGTCACATGGGTCAATTTTATGAAATTGAGATTTATACATCATAATAAAATAAATGAATAAATAAGCTTTCCACTGATGTATGGTTTGTTAGGATAGGAAAGTTTTCCATTTATGTTTGCGATTGTGCTGCATTCACTCACAAAAATACATATTTTATATATTTACGGAAGGAAATTTACTAAATATCTTCATGGAACATGATCTTTACTTAATATCCTAATGATTTTTGGCATAAAAGAAAAAACTATAATTTTGACCCATACAATGGCTATTTTTGGCTTTTGCCACAAATATACCCGTGCGACTTATACTGGTTTTGTGATCCAGGGTCATATATTTTAAATAATACATTAATATTATTTAAAATATGATATATATATATATATCAAATATTATTTTATGAATTTATGCTAATTGTACTATTATAATAATTATTAAACCATTATACATAACATAATACATAATAGATGTTTCTACAGATTCCTGATCTCATGGCATTTACATTGAAACCAGACTTAAATATTATTTAATATTATCCCGCTGTAACATTTGAAAATATTGTTTAATAATTTCAATAATATAGTAATGTTATATATGAATTAATTATAATAATTAATAAAATATTAAACAACATAGTTGTATGTTTCTTCTGTAATTTCGCCACTGCAGCACAGCCAGGTAAAACAATCAAGTCTTTATTTATCAGAAAAACCGAAGAAGACCTACAATTTTGAGTGTATACCTATTTTCAACTTTCATTAAAACGTTTTAAATATTAATCTGCTGTATCAGTGGCCAATCTCCGTCTCCACTGTCCCACATTTTCCTCCATGCATGCAGCTGAGAAGGATCTGGGTCTGACTTAGCAATGAAATCACATTCACACACACATGACAACCAAACTCCACTCAACATTTGCTTGCATACCCTCAGTCTCTGTACTATCAGCGGTTATATGAGAATGCTCAGTTGGACTCACGTCAAAGGCACATAACTCTGATAACCTTTCCATAAATGGTCAAGGAGAGCTTCACATGATTGTCCGTTGGTCTAAAAAAATGTGCTATGGTACATTACATGCTCTGTACCAGAGGAATGGATATGCCGCTTTTGTAGACCTGTATTTTAGGACAGGATATTTTAGGATAATGATAGTTAGCCAAAGACAGACAAAAGACATTGCCTCTAAGGACTGTTTCTGACTGCACATATTTATCTCACTACCCATATTAAAGGGCTATAGACCTAGTATTCACACTGTATGCATAAGCACCATGTTATTAAAAGGTCTGCTACATAGCAGAAGTGAAGCTGCAAAAAAGAATTTCAGTGTTTAGCACACATATACAGTGCTATGCATAAGTTTAGACACCCATACTAAAGTTGACTAAAAAGAGGAATAAAAAATCATCTTTTGGAAACTGAACTTAATGCCTTAATTTAAAAAATTTGGAAAAATCCAACCTTTAAGGACACCAATTTTCTTTGTGAATGAATAATGTATCGTAAATAAATAAATGTTCTTCCTTAAAATACAGGGTGCATAAGTTTGGACACCCCTATGTTAAATTCCCATAGAGGCAGGCAGATTTTTATTTTTAAGTATTTTTGTAAAAAAAAAATTTAGGATACCATGCATCCTGATAAAGTTCCCTTGGCCTTTGGAATTAAAATAGCCCCACATCATCACATAGCCTTCACCATACCTAGAGATTGGCATGGTTTTATTTCAGTTAGCCTAATAGCTAGTTTGATTTGCATTGAGAGATGATCTTATGGAAAGTACCCCATGCCAATCTCTAGGTATGGTGAAGGCTATGTGATGATGTGGGGCTATTTTAATTCCAAAGGCCAAGGGAACTTTATCAGGATGCATAGTATCCTAAAAAATATAAAAATAAAAAAAAATACTTAAAAATAAAAATCTGCCTGCCTCTATAGGATTTTAACATAGGGGTGTCCAAACTTATGTACCCTGTATTTTAAGGAAGAACATTTATTTATTTACGATACATTATTCATTCACAAAGAAAATTGGTGTCCTTAAAGGTTGGATTTTTCCTAATTTTTTAAATTAAGGCATTAAGTTCAATTTCCAAAAGATGATTTTTTATTCCTCTTTTTAGTCAACTTTAGCATGGGTGTCTAAACTTATGCACAGCACTGTAAATAAAATAAATTTACACATAATTGAATATGTGTATAAACAAAATTGTGGAATAAAACAAAATTTAGAATACGGTTTATATCCATTATATATATACTGTCTATCTGTTTTGATGGTTAGCATTCTTGTCATTTATATCAGTTCATTCTTTACCTGGTACATGTTGTGGTAGAGTGGATTGAGGGGTTAGCATGTTTTTTTGCTTTTGAATTGAATAAAATAAGCAATAAAAATGCCCACCACCATTGTTGAATCACACATATAAATATATAAGTTTGCTGCAGACTTTGTTTTGCTGAGTTAAAGGTGCTATAAGCGATGTCGGGAGACGTAACTTCTTGTTGACATTCGAATTGTTGTCAAACAAAACGGAGGCTAGCTAGACCCTCCCTCCTCCTCATCCCGTCTCCTCCCTCCTCCCCTCCATTCACTCTCAGAAAAAAAGGTACAAAAGCTGTCACTGTGTGGCGGTACCTTTTCAAAAGGTACACCTTTGTACCTAAAGAGTGCATTTTAGTCCCTCAAAGGTACATATTGGTACCAAAAGTGTACATATTAGTACCTAAATGGTACATATTAGAACCCTTTTGAAGGGTACTGTCCCAGTGACAGCTTTTGTACCTTTTTTTCTGAGAGTGTTCCGGCATAAAGGAAAGTCAAAGTAGTCACTACAAACAAAGTTAAGTTTTACTGATACTTCATTCAATGTGTAATGTCACCAAGTTAGATGAATGCTTTTATATATTGCAGAACAGAATGCAGAAAAAGAGAAACATTATCTTAAAATCGTTTCGCCACCTGAGGTTATAATAACTAACGTTATAGCTCCCATACAAGGGCGCAATAATAACAAGATAACGTTAGCTTCGCGTTTCCCAGTGAGCATAAACAACGGCGGCGTCGTAAACAAATTTAGTCAAAGTTGTCAATAGCCTATAAATGAACATTCAAATTCATAACAAACAGTGGGTGAAAACAATCATTCACACAAATTGTCGCCCTACTGTGAATTTGCTTGATCATTTACAATAGAGATTGATCGCTAGCTGCTAGAAACATATGTTGTATTCACCAAAGTTAACGCTGACTGCATAGTTCTAGCTAATTACATCCTTGTGTTGGTTTGGCGAACATGAACGTCAGTTTAGAAAGAAAAATGGATTTACCTGTCCTGCAAAAACAGAGCAACTGAATGTTGGATTGGAATCCCTTCTACCGGCGGAGTTCTCGCCACCTTTCGAAGGTTTTTCCGATGTAAATTCGGTACTTCGCACGTTCCTTATCCTTGTCCCTCTTCTTTGCAATTTGTTCATCGGAACGTCGTCTCTTTGGTCGTGTGTCGGCCATAATTCAAACTTCCCTCTTCATGCTTCTCTCTCCTCCACACCCCCTTCATGTGTACGTGCACTAACCCCCCCAAACCCCCCCTCAAATACATCTTGCCAGTTATTGGCTGGAACACTGTTTGTTGTGTTTCGTGGTACGGGTGAGCCCGGTTTGTTTTTGTTGCCGTTTCTGGAGCCTGTGGTGTCTAGAGAGAGTGTGTTCAGGGGACAGGCAGCTAGCGGATAGTGAGGAGATGTTTGCTCTATGTGACAAAAAATGTTTTGGCCTAAAAAACACACGACATCGCTTAGAGCACCTTTAATTTCAGGTAAAATAAGTAAATTCAGTCTAAGGGGATTGATTCCCACTACACATAACCCAAAGGCCCAGTATATGACACATTGCTGACTGAAACTATGAGATTATACACTCACCTAAAGGATTATTAGGAACACCATACTAATACTGTGTTTGACCCCCTTTTGCCTTCAGAACTGCCTTAATTCTACGTGGCATTGATTCAACAAGGTGCTGAAAGCATTCTTTTGAAATGTTGGCCCATATTGATAGGATAGCATCTTGCAGTTGATGGAGATTTGTGGGATGCACATCCAGGGCACGAAGCTCCCGTTCCACCACATCCCAAAGATGCTCTATTGGGTTGAGATCTGGTGACTGTGGGGGCCATTTTAGTACAGTGAACTCATTGTCATGTTCAAGAAACCAATTTGAAATGATTCGAGCTTTGTGACATGGTGCATTATCCTGCTGGAAGTAGCCATCAGAGGATGGGTACATGGTGGTCATAAAGGGATGGACATGGTCAGAAACAATGCTCAGGTAGGCCGTGGCATTTAAACGATGCCCAATTGGCACTAAGGGGCCTAAAGTGTGCCAACAAAACATCCCCCACACCATTACATCACCACCACCAGCCTGCACAGTGGTAACAAGGCATGATGGATCCATGTTCTCATTCTGTTTACGCCAAATTCTGACTCTACCATTCCAACTCTACGACTCTACCACTCTAAATGCATTGAAGCAACTGCCATGTGATTGGTTGATTAGATAATTGCATTAATGAGAAATTGAACAGGTGTTCCTAATAATCCTTTAGGTGAGTGTATATTAGGATATCGATCTTCATCAGATTCTGCAAAGGTTTCCCCAGCTAAAATATGATGAATTATACTGATAATATTGCACTAGAGAGCAATGCATGATACCTGGCAAAATGTACTAATTGCAATCATTGTGCAGTGATACTTTCTAAGGCATACACTACCTTTCAAAAGTTTGGGGTCAGTAAGACTTTTTTTTTTAAAACTGAACTTTTGTTTAGCAAGGACATATTAAATTGATCAAAAGTGACAGTAAAGATATTACTAATGTTACAAAATATTTCTATTTCAAATAAATGTTCTTTTGAACTTTTACAAAAAAGGATATCATGATTTACACAAAAATATGAAGTTTTGTTTTCAACTGTGAAGTTTCTCGAGCACCAAATCATATTAGAATGATTTCAGAAGGATCATGTGACACTGAAGACTGGAGAAATGATACTGAAAATTCAGCTTTGCATCACAGAAATAAATTGCTCTTTGAAATAAATTAAAATAGAAAACAGTTCTTTAATAATAAAATATTATTAAAATATTAAATAATATTTCACAAAATTACTGTATTGACTGTATTTTTGATCAAATAAATGCAGCCTTGTTGAACATAAGAGACATAAAAGAGAACATAAGAAACCGTCTCACCAAACTAAACTTTTGAACAGAAGTGAATTTTGTTTTATACACTTCCATAAAAACAAACTGACTATATTATGTATTTCTCGGTCCTAGAGAATGGGGTGCACATGCATTAGGAAATCTGTTCTATGTCTGTATATTGTAAAATTAATTTATGGCAGCAGTCATTGGAGACAATATTCATCAGGTGCTGGCAACACTGTTCCGTTTTCTTGCCCCTCCTCTTGGCCACAGACTCTATTTGTGAGGCTGGACGTGGGCCAGCAATGTGAGGGCTGGCGTGACGATGACTGGTGGGGAGCCAGATGCTCATCACAATACAAATATAATATCAATCTAATACAAAATGATTGTGAGGAATGAGTGTTTCACCTTGAATGCATTACCTGTGGCCAATAGCAATCGTAAAACAAGCTCGCTTTAGTGTCCAACCCTGACATATGCGGATTGACCGGTCGTTTATACTTGGCCAAAGCACAGAAGGTCATCAGGAGTCAGCGTATTGCGTTGAGAGGTGAGCTAATACTGCGATTAGTACAGGGGTTGTCGTAAGGTTAAACTCAAAAATACTAAAAGTAGAGGTGAAACAATCTCTCAGATGAAAAGAGGTTTAGACCTTTATAGTCTGACTTGAGGAAGAATGTATCAGTTTGTGTAGTTTGAAAATGGCTGCTAGAGGCAATGGTGAGGAGTAAAACAATGACTCACACAATTCACACACTAACACACACACTCATTCTGAGTCAGAACGCCAGTTCAGCTCAAAGGACACTTTTGCCTCAGGACTGAATAACGCTCTCCAGTTACACAGCCTGTAATAATTCAGTGTTTAACTCTACTTAACACCATCAAAAGCTTTCTAAATGTGTTCATATGTATCTGTGCGTTAATGGACAGATAGTGTACATTAAATCACTTTGGGTCAGTGTTTTCATTAATTTTTGCACAGTACTAGAGCTGGGTGGTATGACAGAATATACCATGTCAGATTTTGTTATATTGTGGTAGAAATATCCGCCATGTCATAACTTACTGTATTAATATAATATTCATTTGATGTGTAGATAGATATCTGCTATTGTACAATGACTTTGAATGTGGCTCATCCAATCAGAATTGGGAATCAGTACTGTCTGTTTTTGATAATATTAGTTTTACTGTTTTGATTATTACATAATTTGAAGCTGCTTATTGGATAGACACCACTGTTACCATAACTTTGGGTTTAGTAAGATTAACAATAATAATAATAATAGTACTTTTATTCGGCAAGGACACGTTAACTTGATCAAAAGTGACAGTAAAGACTTTTACATTGTTATAAACGCTGTTCTTTAGAACTCTCTATTCATCAAAGATTCCTGAAAAATAAAAGTATCACTGCTTCCACAAAAATATTAATCAGCACTGTTGAACTGTATCCAACATAATAATAAGATATATTTCTGATAATGATTTCTGAAGGGTCACGTGACTGGAATAATGGTTGCTGAAAATTCAGCGTTGTCACCACAGGAATAAATTACATTTAAAAAAAAACACAAAGGAAACAAATTGGATATTTATTTGTGCATTCAGATTACATTTGTGGTCAAGTTAATCTTTTTAAAACGCTAATCATGTAGTAACAGTACATTTAATCTTTAACAAATCTAAAAATGAAAATCACTTTTTCTTACTGTACAATGTACATTGCAATGCTGTAATGTCTAGGTGTACTTATAGCATGCCATGAGGGTAATATAAGATTTGGTATCTGATCCATAAAAAACGAGGCAATCACATTTCTGTGTACTGTTTATATATATATATATATATATATATATATATATATATATATATATACACAGTATATATTGCATGCAACAGTTTATGCAAGGATGGTTTTGTGTACAATTTACATATTAATAAGTCTTGCACATGTTTCATGAATGAGGCTCATCGTGTGTGTGTTTCAGGAAGCCTCGGTGTTTAGCTGTGCTGTTCTTCACCACCTGCCTACATTCCCTTACATCTGCGTGGAGCGTGACAGAGTAGTGGTAGCAGACTCTGCCTTTGGCTGAAAGCAGAGAACACATACTGTAGCAGAGTCCAAATGTGCCTTTTGTGTGTCTGCTTAATATAGCCACAGTGTGAGCAGTTGTATTAGTTACAGCATATGTTAGAAAACTCTCCTAGTTTAGTCCATCTGCATGATTGAAACAAGACAGTATATTGTTGGCTTGGCGTTGTCTGTTGACATTGCAGCTTCACTCTTGGGTTCCACCGTACAAGCTCCTGGTGTTATACTGTTGCCGCCCTGGTAGAGCTGGTTACTATAGCAACAGCTGTCTCTGGTTGGGGGGGCTAGTTTAAGACAAAATCCTGTGCTTCAGTTTCGAGGGCCGGTAGGAACATTCTTGAGCACAAAACCTTGGCAGAATCTTGTCGTTACTGATTAGTTGCTTGCTCACCAACTCGTCCAGACAAAGGGGAAATTTTTGTCATGCATGGCAACTTCAGCAGAGAAAGAATAAGGGACGCCATCCATTTCTTTACTTTATACCACACATCAGGGCTCCATACTGTGATTAAAATGACAGAAATAACGTCTAGATGGTCAGTAATGTTTTGTGTGCGTTTTTTTATTATCTCAAAGGTCACTTTTCCGCCAGAACTAGACTTGTATATGGGCCTTACCGGAAGCCAGTGATAATAGTTTATAAAGTTATAGATATGGATATTTTTCTTACAAAAACACATCACTTCGCTTCAGAAGACCTTTATTAATCCCATGGAGCTGTCTGGATTACTTTTATAATGGATGGATGCGCTTTTTTTGGGCTTCAAAATCTCAATTACTATTCACTCCCAGTATAAAGCTTGGAAGAGCCAGGATATTTTTTTAATGTAACTCCGATTGTGTTTGGCTGTAAGAAGAAAGTCATATACATCTAGGATGGCTTGAGGGTGAGAAAATGATTGGATTTTTGGGTGAACTAACCCTTAAAGTCTAGTGTGACTGCGGCTTAAAGCGGCTGGCACACTACACTTTTCATTCCACTGACATTAAAATGCATGCGAATGCAGGAGACCAGAAACGCAAGCTCATGCGAAGAAGTTTTGTAGAAGTGTGGTGAATTCTGACCTGCGAAATCATATCACGTGACATGTGACAAATAGAAGATCGATATGTCACGGCATAACCTCTTAGCTGAATTTTAAGTATGTAAACTTTTTGCAGTAAAGTGGAAAATATTGTATATTTTTACAGTTCGTATGTTAAATTTGTCATAAAAAAAGACTCAGCAGAGAGTGACGTCACATCACGTCCGTAGAATATTTTGTGTGTTCAAAGTCTAGTGTGGCCGCGGCTTTAGAGTGTGCACTGCAGTTGTGTTTTTTGCGCAAACCACATGCCTTGATGTCAGATTCATGATCAAATTACTCTTAGGAATGCTACTTTTTAACGTAAGTTTGCTTGTGATTTAACGATTTGAATTAGACTCACTCATTCATGTCTGATTCAAAATGAGCCGGGAACCATTATGTCTGGTTGTACATATGATGTCTATATAAAAGTACATGGGAATAATAATAAAAAAAAAAATCATAATAGTAATATGATATGAATTTTATATATAATATACAACACGTCTCATAAAGTCCCCAAAGTGGTTTAGCTTGTGGAGACACTTTTGGGTGGCAATATTATGTAAGTTTATGGCCTGATAAGGAGTGGCGAGTGACTGTGGGAGGGAGATTCTTTCCTGTTAATCTTGCACAAGCCTTTCAAGTGGCCAGCGATTAGATTAGAGAGGCATGCGTTAGCTCTCCAATAGGGAAAGAGAGATATAAAGTGGAGAGGTGTCATTCTGGAGAGAGTACGGGCTTCTGTGATTTTAAGAGTAGGTGTAAATGTCTAAAGGAGGAAGGATAGCGCGAGTAAGAGGAAAGATTCATAGGCACGCTAATGAGAAACCACTCTGAAAGGTTCAGAGATCTTTTCGTTCAAATTAACTTCAGCTTCTGAGTGCCGCCAGGTTTAGAACAGCAGCTTTGAGTGGACAACGTCTTGGCCTGATGACCTTGAACAAATATGGTACAGTGAAGCCGTGAAACAGCACATAAACACAGAGATTCTGAAGAAAACCAATTGAAGTATTGTGAGTCTTAGCACACAGCTCACTCATTTCTGACTGTGTGTGGGACGTCTGCTCTCCTTCAGAGCATGTAATTATCAAGATTATAAACAACTAAAGAGTGTACTTGAGTTTTAATGTCTGTTTAGTGTTTATGTTTTAAGGGAATAGTAGAATTTTCAAAATTATTTTGGGTAAATTATTCTTTTTGCGGTTGTGTCCGCAGGCTAACATGTCAAATGTTAGTTAACAGCAAAGCACAAATGACTCATGACCTTCATTATGCAACTGTTCCGACTCTAAATGACACTTGTGATGAGCAGTACAGAAATGTAAACAACATGGCTCGTGCGAGAGAGTGTGAGCACCTCTCCGTGTGGCTGTGATGATAGCCACTGCCTGGCAGTGTTACAGATCACTTTTAAAAAAAACTCCAAACACCTACTAACACTCCTCTCACACCCACACACTGTGTGATAGCACCCGAAATGCGGACATTGGACCGTTGAAACACTTTCTAGCCAGTTGCAAGCATTATGAAATGCTGCCTAGTTGAGGTTCAGCCTCATGTTTATTAGTTTGTGCATCTACATGCATATTTATTGCTTTTTAATGAAAGTCAACTAGGGAAATTGCAGCAGGGCTTATATGTAGGAACAGTGCAGCCAATTATCAAAACAGTTAAGGTTTCAGGTGTTTATAACAGTGCCGTTTGCTTTGTGAAATCTAGTTAGACATTACAACATGTTTAAACTGTTGCAATTTAAAATAATGATTTAATTATTATACTCTTAGAGGTTATCAAAATTCAGAATATCTTCTTTTGTGTTCTGCAGAAGAGAGAAAGTCATACCGGTTTGAAACGACATGAGAGTTTGAATTTTTGGATGAACTATACCTTACCCTATTACCTATATTCTAAACATTTATAGCTTTATGTTTTTTCCTCTTTTATGTCTGTCAGTCAAGGCTTTTTGCACTCATAACTACAGTAATTTAGTTCACTTTTGAGGGAACTCCATGCTGCGTTGTGATTGTGTCTGAAGCAGGTGTGCAACTATTTCTGTCCTGGTCAATGAGGTGTGGAGGTCCTGGATTAAGCCGTTCTCCTCTCGCGTCTTTAGCCCCACGATTTCCAACTATTCCAACTATGCAACTGATTGTGGGGATGAAGGATCATGGCTATGGGACGATGCCCAGGGTTGAAGAGACGCTGACATGCTATCTCTCCTCTGAGGCTGCCCACCAAGCCCTGTAGAACAACATCATCTTTGGTGGGCAAGTCTTATATGGCAGCGGGTCAGGCGGATACATGCTCACTATACTCTAGGCACACCAGGCTGACCTGCTTAGGGACCTGGATAAAGACGAGGGGGTCTGGCCCAATGTGAATAAAGAGCTGCAACCTTTTATTTACAGGGAATGGAATAAAAGAATTGTCAAGCAAGTGGTATTGCACATATTTATCATTGCACAGTGGGGAGAACATTTAATTGTTCATGGGGTAGATTTAAGGGGGAAGAAACTTTTCTTGTGTCTGGCTGTTCTGGTGCTCAGTGCTCTGTAGCCCCGGCCGGACAGCAACAGTTCATAATGAAAGTGACTTGGATGTGAGGGGTCCAGACTCCAGAGTGATTCTCACTCTGGATGTATAGTTCTTGGAGGGTGGGCAGGGGAGCACCAATAATCCTCTCAGCGGTCCGAACCGTCCTCTGTAGTCTTTTGATGTCTGAGATTGTAGCTGAGCCAAACCAGGTAGTTATGGAAGTGCAGAGGACAGACTTAATGACTGCAGAGTAGAACTGCTTCAGCAGCACTTGTGGCAGGTTGAACTTCTTCAACTGGTGAAGTAAAACCTCTGCTAGGCCTTTTTTGCAATAGAGCAAATATGATTGTCCCAGGTCCTGATAGATGGTGGTGCCCAGGAACCTGAATGACTCCACTGCTGCCACAGTGCTGTTCATGATGGTGAGTGTGGATAATGCTGTGGTGTTTCTCCTAAAGTCATCTCCACTATTTTGAGCGTGTTCAGCTCCAGGTTGTTATGACTGCACCAGACAGCTGATCAACCTCCTACCTATATGCTGACTCGTCACCATTGTGTATGAGGCCAATGATGGTAGTGTCATCTTCGAACTTCAGAAGTTTGACAGAAGGGTCTTTGGCAGTGCAGTCATTCGTGTACAGGGAGAAGAGCAGTGCAGAGAGCACAGGTGTTTGGTGTTTTAAGCCCCCAACGGCGCCTTCCAGGCAGCGAGGGGATGGGTAGGTTTAAGGTTGAGGGTAGGGTTAGCTGCCTCTAAGGAGCCATTGGGGGCCTAAAACACCATCGAGCGAGAGCACACATCCTGGGGGGTGAAGTGGGTGAACAGGTGTTGGATGAGAATTTCCCCATTCTCACTAATGGTTGCCTATCTGTCAGAAAGCTGGTGATCCACTGACAAATAGAGCTAGGAACAGAGAGCTGGGTTAACTTAGTCTGGAGGAGTGCTGGGGTGATGTTGTTGAAGGCCGAGGTCCACAAACAGGTCCCTGGTTTGTCCAGATGTTGCTGGATATAATGCAGTCCCATGTTGACTGTTGCTTACTGAGCATCCACTGACCTGTTTGCTCAGTAAGCAAATTGCAGGGGGTCCTGTAATGTCCTTCAGGTAGGCCAACACCAATCTTTCGAATTACTTCATGACCACAGATGTGAGAGTGACAGGTATGTAGTCATTTAGTCCAGTGATTTTTTGGGGGGGCTGATGGGGATAATGGGGGAGTGTTTGAAGCAGGAAGGGACTTTGCACAGCTCCAGCGATCTGCTGAATATCTGTGAGAAGATGAAGGCCAGCTGGACAGCACAGGTTTTAGGACAGGCTGGTGAGACACCGTCTGGGCCTGGTGCTATTTACATTTATAATGTATTTATCATTGTTCATGCATTAACTAATGTTAACAAATGAGACCTCATTGTAAATGATGATCAATGATCTGTGTGTAAGGGAGTTTTGTCAACTTTTTCCTAAGAATAGCATTAGCATTTACAGATTTGTTGAATGTTTATGTGAATCCATCACTGGCCAGTTTTTAGTCAAGATCAAATTACTAGTTATTTTTTAGTAAAGCTGTAGGTTGTGCCAGGTTTTATTGTCTTTTAGTTAGCTATACACCAGTTGTTTATATACTTGCTTATATCGGTTGTGATTTTATTGTTTTGGGTTTGAAACTCATTAAATGACATAATACTATCCTCTTTATCAGCATAGGCTGCTTCATATAAAAGGGAGGTCTTTGCTAACCCATGTCTCTGTGTTCCTTAACAGTGGCACATCCTCAGGAACCGCACCATCCACCAGGAAAACTGGTTATCCAGTGCTACAAGTGTGGGGAGCCATGCAAGGGAGAGGTTCTCCGGGTGCAATCCAAGCACTTCCATATAAAATGTTTCACATGCAAAGGTAAGATTTATTTACCACTCAGTGGCATGTTAATCTGTTTAAAAATAATGTGAAATCTTTTGTTGGCTCATTTCTCAAGTCAAGAATGACAGATGAGTATTAGCATCAAATTCCACCTTTTTAGCTGGAGTATTATTAAGGAAAGTAATGCAATTACGTTTAGACATTGCTTCATCCCGGTCAAAAATGTGACCAAAGGATAGATGAACAGAGCTGGCTCTGATAAGGCAGATGGCTGTGGGGTTGAATAAAGAGGAACTCAGAACTTTATTACCCGATGAATGAAACCAAAGTTAGCCCAAAGCTGTATCACTACCACGGTAATTTGATTAAATGGGCCTCTCGCTCTTTATCCAGTCTTCTGTGGTCTTCTTTGTTTATACCTGCTTTACTGACATCATTTGGCAGGAATGATGGAAAATCTGTGACTGAACTTCTTGGTGAGTCCTTCTCTATATTATATAGGCAGACCGTGTTGGCAAGAAGTAGATATATTTTGTCACACTTTTTTTTTTTTTTGGTCTGTTGTATTTGAAGTTCTGACCTTCTTTATTTAGTTCAGTTGTGTTTGGTTCTCTGTCTAAAAGCTTATTTTCATTCTTCGCGCTCTATATGGATTGACCCTCAGGTCGTATAACAGAATGTGAGGTTTATGTGGTGGCGTGTTGCCAGTCTCAAAGAGCAGACAACTCATTTCCTCCTGGAAACCACACAGAGAGCTCAATCACTCAATATGCCTTTGCTCACGTGGAAGACAGCACTCGGTGTACCAATGAAAAACGGTCAATTTCTGCATTCCTGATTAATGTGCAGCACTTCAATATGTGTAACTACTATGTTGATAGATAACTGTCTTCAGCCGTTTGAATGTCATTGCCATGGCAACCATAATATCAGGTGTCTGTGTCTGGCTGTAAAAACGTTGTATGAGGGGTCTTGACAGTAATTGTCAGTGCATCCATAAGCTCCTGCAGCTTCGAAAAGCCCTCTGAAGCTGAGGTCTCTCCAGGTTTTCTTCTTTAATCTTACCTGAACAATTCACTCAACCTGTAGTTCCGCATTAGTCACTAATCGCAGACGCCGCATTAGTCTCCTAAAACAAGGTCTGTGTCCGAAATCGCCCCCTATACCCTTAAATAGGGCTCTATTTGAAGGGACAGCCATTTGTAGTGGTGTCCGAAACCATAGTGGGCATCATCGAGTGCACTCTTTCAATCCCATAATGCACCGTAATAACGAGTGTAAAACTGATGTACACTCAACAGCTAGAGAATACCCATAATACAATGTGACAGTCGTGCTGAATGAATTCACTCGTTTTCATTCACTCTTTCTAGTAGACTATATTAATGGCGTAATGTAGGAAATAGTGAATGAGGGTATAGTGGGCAATTTCGAACACAGCTGAGGTCAGTCTTTCTTTCTTTCTTTTTCAATTACTCTAAATTAGCTTTTAAGGATAATTTAGCTTTTATTTTAAGAACAAATCAGTGATTTAGACAGAATAATCTCTCAGTCTTTTACATTCTCTCGAGTACTTTGTGAGTTCAGCGCCACAGTGAAATATGATGGGCATATGAGAAGAGACTTACATCATTGCTATAGCAACCAAAGCAGAGACATTGGATATTGGTGACCCTTTCTGAACAAACAGATCAGATTTCCTCACTTGCAAAATGACAGTGCAGACATTAAGTCCTAGAGATTGTTTTTTTATTTATTTTTTAAATCTGATTTGCAATGCAAGTATATGAAACATCACAGAATTCATTTAAAAGCACAGATGGAATGAAAAAGGAGCCCAGTGTTAGTTCACACCAACATCTGTCACATGGTATTTCACTTGTATGGTATTATTTGAAGTACAATGGGAGGTCTAAAATCTGTGATTGAAAATATGGGATTCAGAATCTCATTTAAACCTGATTTTGTAGATAGAAAAGCTTAGCATTTTGGACTTGGATAAATGTTACCAAAGAAACTTGTGTAAAATGAATAAGAAATTAGATTCTGCGCTATTTTTAGGTCACTAATCAAATAATCAAATTTGTGATAACGATCAGGTGACTCTTTGCTTGTGCGGTCAGATGTTCTTGCTTTAAAACTCTGAACTGTGGAGTTCAAGCAGCTCGAGTGCTTGTTTTATTCAACGTTTCACTTAAACTGATGCTAATACAGTAGACTAATTTGCCATACCAATAAATGTTTTTGCAGTAAAATGCAAAAAAGAACCATTTTCACAAATGGTCTCGGACTTTTGGGCACCACTGTACATTTTGAGTACCATGTGAATATCATGCCATATGACTATTGTAACCATTCATTACCATTATACATACTCAAAGTGTCATCACATCATTTTCAAGTTTTCCTGAATGGATAATGAGTTGTATTAATCCCTAGATCTTTCCTAGATTGTCAAACATAGAACAAGACTTGAACACATTTACAGTAACACTTCTACAGAATTTATTAATGTTAATCTCATCACGTCCTACATTTTTAAGATTCAGTGTTAATATTAGTTAATGCTCTGTGAGCTAACATGAACAAAGGGTTAATAAATGCTGAAAAATATATTTCTCATTGTTAGACTATGTTAGTTAATAGATTAACAGTAATACTTTCTATATTAGTCTTTACTAGCAATGTAGTTCTTAAAAACAGAAGAGGGCAGCACGAGGACTCAGGTTAAGCAGGCCAGTGACTTGTTGTCCACTTAGAAGGAATCCATAATCTAATGGATCTCCTGTCTTTCTAGTGAATCAGTTCCATTCCTAGAAAGCAGGATTCAGACTGTTGCATAAAGTTATTTTCTCTGTGGATACCTGGCAGGAGTGCGTCTGCTGGGCTGACCTGCCAAAACCTGAACTCTGACAAGAGAAGATGCAGTGGCTTTACTGCTCGGTTGTAAGCTAATGAGCCTTGCTTTGCTCTATTAGTTTCATTTGTTCACTCTAAGCAGGCTCACTTAAACCATTACAGTGAGCATGTGCAGTCAACATATACTGCTTCGCTCCCCCCTTTCTCTACGGTGATCACTTAATATTCCTGTCCATGTCTCGCACCGTCTTTCTGCACATTCTCCCTCCCTCTCCTTCTCTCGCTCTGTGTGTGAATGCTGTGTCAGTCAGAGAGCCTGTGTGTGCTATTTCAGGCATAGTCTCCAGGAGCTGTTAAAGCGCTGCAATGCTGGAAATAGCTCTGCTGATCCCCATTGGGAGGATAAGACGGCAGAGGAGGGGTCCACACACACCTCTTTAGAGACCGTCAGTCTGTCTGTGAACATGTGTGCTTGTGTGTGTGCCAGTCACTCCGCAGCTGTGGGTTTGCATTAATGAGGAGTGGCAGACGTCCCTCAGGGGTCAAGGGTTACGTGCCTAAACATGTCATTTCAGGATGTCATTCTCACAGCCGAGAAGATGATGTCACTGGCTGACCTCAACGCAACAGATTTGATTTGTGCATTTGAGCATTTTATTTATATGCTTTGATGAAGTTACTGCTGTTTTTATTGCTCTCGGTTTATGAGTTTTTCTCTGTGAGAACCAGATCATGTGAAATTGTTCCTATTGAATTGGAGGAAAGTGAATCACTAATTCCGTGGATGCAGTTAAAGAAATGTTCTGGAGTAAGCAGAATTTAAAGTCTAATGCTAAAGGACATTTTTAGATTCATCAATAAAAGTCTAAGTCTAAGAGTGATAATACAAATATCATACTATTTCAAATAGTATTTTTATTCTATTTTTCTATTGTATTTGTAGTATTTAAATCATTTTTTGTTAAGAATGACAACTATATTAGCGTTTACACCAGAGGACAATATCATTCTGCTTATTCTAAGCGTTTGCTACAGTTTGACAACTGCCACTTTAAATGCTTGAGTTCTTTAAAGCAAGATGGATTCTGATTGGCTGTCAGTGTTTTTATCATTAATCTGCTGGGGGGAAAACATTTTTTGAAAGTGATTCCAATGATAACGCTTCTCTGTGCCATTATAGTTGTGGTGTGGACTCTGCTATTCTTTTATATTTAGAACAATTTTTAGAACTAGATCTTTATTGTTATAGTTATTAGTGTGAATAGGCCTTTACATCATCGTTTACATTTTTGGGGTTGGTAAGATTTTTAATTGTCTCATGATCATCAAGGCTGCATTTGTTTGATTACAAATACTGTTGAACAGTAATTATTGTGAAATATTATTACAGCGTTCAGTGTCACATGAACCTTTAGAAATCGTTCTCAAAAAGAGGATTTAGACTTTACAGATACAATTTTTGGGACTTTTTACTGAAAGAATATGTGACCCTGGATCACAAAACCAGTCACAAGTAGCACGGGTATATTTGTGGCAATAGCCAATAATACATTGTATGGGTCAAAATTATCGATTTTTCTTTTATGCCAAAAATCATTAGGATGTTAAGTAAAGATCATGTTCCAGGAAGATATTTAGTAAATTTCCTACTGTAAATATATAAAACATTTATTTTTTAGAGTGAATGCAGCACAATCGGGAACATAAATGGACAACTTTAAAGGCGATTTTCTCAATGTTGAGATTTTTTTGCACCCTCAGATTCCAGATTTTCAAATAGTATATCTCGGCCAAATATTGTCTTATCCTAACAAACCATACATCAATGGAAGGCGTATTTATTCAGATTTCAGATTTCAAAAGAAAAAAATTTAAATAATTGACACATGTGACTGGTTTTGTGGTCAAGGGTCACATATGCACTATATATAAAAAAAAAAAAATTAGCTTAATATTTTAGCTTCAGACACTATAGTAAAATCTTCCCATAGACTTCCAGTGTAAGTGCATAGCTATCAACAGGTTTTTGTTGTTTTTACAAACTAATATTATAATAAGTTGAGCTTAACTTGTGTTTAATTTGTCTTACAGCTTTAAGAGTTTAACAGAGTATGTTTTAGGGCAAAGGTTCAGGTCATCCTCAGTCTAAAGTGTAAGGTGAATATTTAGAAATCTGTTTTGTGTGTATCTGTGTGTGGTAAGTAGTGCTAATGAGATTCTTTGTTTAGACAAAGGTGGAGCCAGAGAAGTTCAGGCAGTCCTTACTAAAATAGTGTGGAGAGGATTTTTCTGGCACCTGTCACTGTCAGAGACACACATTACCAACCACCCAGACTCATACACACAAATACTCCTTCCGCTCCTTCTCCTATTTACCAAACAGTTGTCATGTAAAACAACCTCTCTAGTTTATGCAACCGTACACACACACCCTCGGCCACATCTCCCACCCAATCTTTCTCTGTCAGTCTCTAAAGTGGACGCTCATAAAAGCCATTATAACTCATAACGCAGTACGCCATCATGAAAGCAACAAATAATTTGCAGCTCTCTCTAAACCCAGCATTAAGTCAGCAAGTTGCCTCGGATACAAAACACAAAGTATTATGCTGTGACGTGTGCCTGAAACTAGTCCTGTATTGTCAGACCGAACCCTGTAATACTGTGGCTTCACGCATGCAGCTGGGACAGGGACCAACCATCAGTCCAACCAGAGGTCATCCTAGAAATTCTTTTAGAAAATAGGCTGTTCTGTTTGAAAATGAGTGATTAAGCATAAGTTTCATTCCCAGAGTCGATTTATTTTGTTTGTTTTTTGCAAAAACGATGAGCTATGTGTTTTATCTGGCTATCAAATGTCTGAAATGTTGTTACATTAACATTGCAGAGATATTTCAAGATTCAAGTTGCTTTATTGGCATTGTAAAAAGGATCATCGCAGGGTGGTCTTGAGATCATCATAGGGGAGGCTGAAAAAGTTGACATTTTTCTAGCTGTCATGAATTTTTAATACTGTCCAGTGCACTTTATTAAATTTGTTACAGTACCTCATGGGAAATTGATCTGAAACATATGTGTTTAAGGGTTTAAATTATTTCAGCATACAGTACCACCTGCATTCCCTGCTGAGGTCAGACTCAGAATTCTAGTCCCAGGCGAATCATACATTAGTGTTATGTAGACTCAGCGGTCATTTTAACGATCTCTGCATTTTATTTTGCAGCTTTGCTCAATGTACATACACGGCTCAACACAAGAGGCATGAATTAGAACGGCTCAGCAATACAAGTGAATAAATGAGTGCAACTTATCGATGTTTATGATCTCCATGTAGCTCAGTGGAGTTTGTTAAAGGGATAGTTCATCAAAAATGAACACTCTGTCATCATTGACTCCAAACCCATATTACTTTCTTCTGTGAAACACAAAAATAGAATAAAAAAAAAAAAGTACTGTTTGTTTCTCCATGCAATTACACAGAATGTGGAATGGAGCTTAAAAAAAAACTGAAAAGGCACCAAAAACATTATAAAACTGGTCAGTATGATCTTCATAAGCCATTAGTATTCATACAAAATTTGTGTGAGTAAACCTATTTTTATTCAGTGATAATTAACCTTTCATTAAAGTCAGCATGAAACAGAAGTTGTGATTATCTCTTTTTTCTTCTATTGTGGCATATACTGTATATCATAGTAAATCAGTGTGGAAAAAAATTTAGGGCGGGAGTTGAGAATTGGGAATTGATTAGATAATTGGATCATTGTGGTCTGCTATTGGTGTAACCTCATGTGAGTGACAGGTTGTCCTGCTCTCGCACCAGTAATCACATCATCAGAGAAGAGAAGAGATGTTGCTGCAGGAGGCAGGGGAATTAAAAATATATAATAATAATAATGATGTGCACAAATAAATCATTTATAATAAATACTGCAAATTTTGTTTAAAAAAAACCTGGACTGGATCTGTCCAATTTATAAATAAATATTTCAGACAGTTTTGTGAACCGGATCAACCTATTCATTGAAAAGATACTTACAAATCATGCATTGTTACTTGTTTAATGAATGCAGTTTTTGTCTGAAATATTCTTTTAACTCTCTCCCTCATATTCAGTATTCTGGTAATGAGGTTGGACAGGCCTGGTGTACAATATGATAACCTTTCTTTTTCATAACAATGTTGGTAGTTTCACATTCAGACTCATGCCAAGTGGCCTTTCATGCTGCCAGGGTTCTTGTTTGGGAATCATTTTATCTGCTCCACTGGCTGATCTCAGACAGAGGGATTAAGTGTGTAAAAATGAAGTATAAAACTACATCATAGTAAAAAAGACGAGAAAAGACTCAACAGAGAAAGTGATGACTGTGTTTCCCTATACATCCCACTGCTGCTATATTTCAGGGAGAGACATCTCTCTGAAAAACCAGAAGAAGTCTCAAACAAAGTGTAGAGGAAACCCATGCTGAAAGGCCGCTATCCATTAAAGTGCAGGGAGAAAGCAGCATGCTGGGAAACTCATTAAAATATAGATGAAGTCTGTGAAAGCTTGTTTGATGTCTGCATATACTGTATGGGAAACCCGGGGCTTTCTGCGCTTCTGCAGTCTTTACACATTGCAACTTGGCTCTTGTTGTCGAATTATCCGGACTGACATGAAGTAGAATCTGAACTGAAAAAAAGTCACATTTGAACACATTGTCCCTGCTCCTCTGAAATCTTTTCATTAGTTAATGAATAGTGTTGTTTTTTTCGGTTTCCATTCATACGGAGGTAGTAAGACAGAGTGTGTGGATGGAGGAGTTGGCTCAGTGATTGAGAGTGTGGATGGATGTTTGTGATGAAGAAGGATCTGACAGAAATTCAAAAGCGTCATTACACTTGCGTCATTGTTCATCACTAGCACACCCTCACACACACAGTTGAATTCCCAGTCACTCCAGCCCCTGTCATTACTCCTAGCAAATGTAGCCAAGATGTACTCGCTGGATTAAATCCAATACGTTGTGAACACTAACAGGTTTCTTCTTTTTTTCAAAATCAGGTTAAGGTTAGGGTGTAGGGTAAGTTTAGGGGATAGTATTAGTTGTAGCAATGTGTTGGCAATCAGGACTGTGATTGACATCAATAATGAAATGTTTTGAATCAGCTGCGGGGCGGAGTTTGCACTCAACTGGTTTGGGGGGGAATCACACGTCCCAAGTGTATTGGATTTAATCCAATATGTCATTGCACTACAGGCTGCAGTGAGGACAGTCTTGATGAAGCAGATATACAGTACAAGCCATTTCACTGGTACTAGTTTTGACCAGTAGGTTGTGCTGTGAGCCAGCTGCTCAGGTGCCCTAGTGCCCTTTTACTTTTTCAATTAAATATTTTCTTAAAGGCACAATATGTAACTTTTTTGCTTTAAAAATAGCAAAAATCACTATATCTATGTTAATATATATTTTTTAGTTGTGTACTTACATTATCCCGACTGTTTCCAACCACTTTCAAACCAGGAGAAATTTGTAATTTAATTCGAAGACACGTCCCGTTTCTTTATTTCCGTTTTGTCGCCGTCAATGGCGTCATATCCGCGTTGTCCCTGGTTTCCGCTCGTACTGCCATAGCAACCAGAGCTATAAACCAGAGCCCTCTGATAGTAACCAAAGCGACAGACGTGGACAACTGTGTAGTTCGCAATGTCTATTTGCACGCTGTTGTTGTTTCGTTCAAACATTATGGACCAAGGCAAGCAGACTTTGGATAAAAAAGGAGAACTAAAACGAGAATCAATATCAGCGCGGTGTTTTCGAGATGCCGAGAGCTCCCATAGACAGTAGCTATATAAACGAGAGCTCCACGTCCGAGACTTCGACCGCTCCTACATGTACTTTATTAAACAGGTGAGCACATTTACATAAAACTAATCAATGTTATATAGTTCAACAATGATAAAATGTTAGAATATGATCTGTATGTTATTCTAATGTTGATCTAGCTTACTGCTAGTCTCATACAGACAAACTAACACATAAATTTCAACACATTCAAATGCAGTTTAGTGTGATAGTGTAATGTTAGACTAAGTGAAACAGCGCTGCGTTACCTCACAAGTTTAATTTGTCTAATAAACTGACCTGTGAGTTGTAATTCTGCACTTGCGTTTAGTTCGGTAGAATGAAATGTCCATATTCCTTTTATATCCGCGGGACTCGCGTCGCGTGTGGAGCTGATAGCTGTCTCTTAGCAATCCCGACCTGCTTCATATCACAGTCATGATAAAAGCATCGATGTATTCACTCATCCATAAACATTATTAGATCGGTCGGCTTGACGTTGACGACAAGATCCATAATTCTTAGCAAATGTTGCGTCATCAAACTACGCCTTTGTTATTGTAAAGAGGTTAGCGACCCCTAGCGGCGAAAAAATTACATACTGTACGTTTAACAAAGTTGTGTTATTCCATCTTTAGACCATGCTGCAACTATGAAAAAAACAACAACAATCTATTATAATCTAGTCAAAATTGTTACAGTACCATTGTGCTTGGACTTTGTTTTGTCTTTGTTTTCACGTCTCTCTGCCTGAGTTAGTTCATTAATTTGTCACCATGGTTACTAATTTGATTAGTCATTGGTTTCAGCTGTCTATTAGTTCTCTTTGTTTTCTCCCAGTATAAATCTATCTGTGTTTTAGGCATAAAGTATACTTCGTTTTTTCACAGTCCAACGCACAGCCTTCTTTTGACTTACACAGGCGTTCGACGCATGCGCACTTTTGAGCAATCGCTCGCCGCGAGTTACAACCCATGTAAATATCTTTGTATTCTTTCATGCTAGAGTTGTACAAATGAGGGTACTTTCTAACCTCTTCGCACAATCTCTCGTCCACGTAGGCCTCCATTGTCACTGTAGCTTGCATGCGTTCCGGTCTGTTCTGTTTATGCAGTTTTTCTTTGACTACCTTGTGAATCGATGCGCCCAGGGCACGGTTGCCAAAGGCCAAGTGGCCTTTCATGCTGCCAGGGTTCTTGTTTGGGAATCATTTTATCTGCTCCACTGGCTGATCTCACAGAGGGATTAAGTGTGTAAAAATGAAGTATAAAACTACATCATAGTAAAAAAGATGAGAAAAGACTCAACAGAGAAAGTGATGACTGTATTTCCCTATACATCCCACTGCTGCTATATTTCAGGGAGAGACGTCTCTCTGAAAAACTAGAAGAAGTCTCAAACAAAGTGTAGAGGAAACCCATGCTGAAAGGCCGCTATCCACTAAAGTGCAGGGAGAAAGCAGCATGCTGGGAAACTCATTAAAATATAGATGAAGTCTGTGAAAGCTTGTTTGATGTCTGCATATACTGTATGGGAAACCCGGGGCTTTCTGCGCTTCTGCAGTCTTTACACATTGCAACTTGGCTTTGTTTCTGAGGCTCTTTTTGTCGAATTATCTGGACTGACATGAAGTAGAATCTGAACTGAAAAAAGTCACTAATTACTAAACTAATTACTAATTACTGCTAATTACTAATTAAAATTAATTACTACAAAAAAATGTAATGCGCATGTGCGACCTGCGCATACAAAGTACGCTCCAAATCTGGCGGTGAGCGTGCAGTACGCGTGTCTACGCTGACCCTCGCGTATACGCGTAAAAAGTGTACTTTGCTCTTTAGTCTTATGCTGTCGGTTGTCATTAATGCTAACACTGAGTTTGGTTAGGTGTGTCTTCCATTAATAAAGTATTTTAATGTTAATCTTCTTCATTGTGCTCTTTCACACACCACGTTTAGCAAAGCATGACAAAAATAATTGAATAATCAGCTTTTTTCTAGAATTTTACTGTTCTAGTTTTGGTGTGGTCTTAAGATCCCAGCTAACGGAAGAAAAAAATTAAGAACGTTTTGCTAATGTTCTCATTAAGTTATAAAAACTTTATTTCTGAACATTCAAAACATACAGTTCTTTTAAGTTTTAAAAATGTTTTTTTCTTTTCTTGGTTATGTGAACATTCCCTTTTATAATTTTGCAAACATTACTTTTGAATGTTCTCTGAACAGTCTTAAGCAAATAGTACCATTTAAAAAAAACTGAAATGTTTCAGAAAATGTTTTTGTGCTAACTTTTGAGAAAACGTTTGTTCATAACTTTGCTAGAACCTTAGCTAAAGTTTTGAGGACGTCCCCTGTTAGATGGGATAGGACAACACAACTTGAAAATATATGATTGCAGACGGCCCAGGATAGTAGTGGAGAGAATGGCAGTTGTTGTGTCCCTGTGGTCTGTAGTTACAAGATGTGCGTTGATCAACATTAATGGGTGTGACATTTTCTAAACTGGCATCCTGGCATTCTGTGCCCTGTCAGTGAAGGTTACCCAAATGTCAGACACAGTTTGGGCACTGGCTCTCTCTCTCTCTACTGCTAATCACTACTGTCGCCACAGCCACCTGCTTTTCCCATTTGCCTGTCTGAATGGACCTAATCTTCCCAAACCAGAAGACAGATTCAGTGAAGCAAAAGATATGTTCTATAACAAATGTGGAGATGGGAGTATAAATAACATTTTAGAAAAAATTTTTCAACAAAATGACAATTTTAAGTCAGTTTATTCATTTGGCAAAGACGGGAATGAATCTACTGAGCTATGTTATCAGTCGTGCTGTATTTGTCTAGAGATGTATACATATGTACTAGGGCTGCACGATATTGGAAAAAAATTACATTGCGATATTTTTTTTCCCAACGATGTATATCGCGATATTGCGAGCCATCAATCCAGGCTAAAGTCAATAATTACCATTCCATGTTATTAATAATTTCACTAATAAGCAAGCTTCATTACAAGTAAAAAAAAGGCCACTTAATATTTTATTCCAGAAACATATTTCTCTCAGAATTCGGTGAACGTTCTTCACAGGACCTAACGTTCTTCAGATTCTAGGACCCGAAAAATTATGTTTTCTGTGCTGATTCAGTGACGCGTTCATGTAAACGGCACCTATAACCAGCAAAAGTAATGATTAATAATATGTAAAATATTGCGATGTGACATTTTAATTGTTTATTAATAAACAAGTGTTTTCTGTAAAGATTAAGTTGACAATACTGACTCGCGATCTTCGCAGCAGTGATCGGGAGAAATGCACTTTTCATACAGATTAGGCTATTATTATTTTTTTAATGGTTCTGTTTAAAAGTAGAGATTTCTGTAGATAATAGTAATATTTCTATTTTATTATTATTATTATTATTATTATTAGGTGTGTGAGGCGAGTAGGCTACCTTTTATGCTGAGTTGCGGTTCATGGATGATAGTTTATAATCTCCAGTTCAGGCGCTGGCTGCTATAGGCTATTTAATATTTATTTATTAAATCCAGGAAATTGGATAATGAAATACTGATTAAAATTAAGATACAATTAATACGAAACAAAATTCGTTTTAAAGAAAGGCTTTGTGCTTTCTGTTTGAGGTATCTGTGAAAGTTTTAAAGCAGTCTTTTACTGCCGCTTTCATAACGGTCGCGTCCTTAATAACATTGTTTTTTCCTCATAAATGCGAACACGAAAAATAAACGACTTTAAAAAAAAAACATCCACAACTTTATAACACTCCAGCAAAGTAGCCTACCTCTTTTTGGTCAACATCCTCCTTTTTGTAGATGAAATAGGCTAGTCCCAAATAGCTGATTCTGATTTTGGATCCTCTTCGTAGCGCATTTTTAGCTATAGGATTGCCAGTGAATGTTGGCTGTGAGCGGTGAGCTGCGGCACAGCGAACCAATCACTGTGCAGGCACGCGGAACGCGTATGTCACCCCAGCAAAAAGCCATACAACAATCTCGTGTTTACTGTGTGCTACTAACGTTACCCTTCACATCGCATGTTCCGGCGATGTGACTATCGCTCATTCGCACATAGCGATGTCGATGTTAAAACAGAATATCGTTCAGCCCTAATATGTACTATTATGTGTTCAATTGTTTTTTATTCCTGCAGATGATATTTCTTGTTCTAAAGGTCACGCATTCATAAAGTTCATGAAACTGGGAGGTATAATGATTCAGAAGGTTGCTCTCATGCGCGTTAATGAAAAGATAAATCATAAAAATATCAATTAAAATAATGAAAGAATTTTAAATCAAAATAAATCACTTATTAAAAAAGTTAGTTTTTTTTACCTGCAAGTCATGTGATCATTAACTGACATCAGAGAACTGTGAACAGGCGAATGTGTTGTTAAATTATTAAATAATATCAAGGGGTACTTTAAAGCCCCACTAGGTAAGATTTCCGTTTTGGTCAAACAACGACCCCTAGAGTCGCTGTGGACTACTTGTATTTAACGTTACTGTCGTAAATACCACTCACGCAGAGCAGTCTCTTCACTCACGGCCTGATCCCCTCCCCCCTGTATACCGGTCCCTGTTCAGTCGGATGGAAGCTGTAACGAGTGGAAATAAGGTGTGGCCCCTTTAAGAGCTGCGCGCGCCCTGTTTAACTGTCGGCAGTCTGTATTGTATGTGTGCCTCGAACACCCCGTAAGCTGGTTGTTTCTATTTGATGCTCATTCTTGTCCTATTTTTGTCTATCAAGTAATGCTGTGGACGGTAGAACGTGTGACAGACAGTTACACGAGTTCGATTGGGGAATAAACACAACGCGTTACAAATCGTCGGACATCGAACAAGCACAGCTAGCCTCCGAAGATGTCTAAGTTACTAATCCATCAACAAGAACGCCAGGTGCTTTTTAGCTCACACCAACGAGTGAAAGCTTGTCCGAGTGATATACAATATAAGCAATATACTTACAAGTCCAACAGCATGTGAGGACGTGTTGGGGGAAGTGAGGTAGCCTATGCCGTAAAGCAGTCGAATTTTGTAGTTCTTTTGTGTGCGCGGGGGTTACTACCCGAACCCCGAAGTTTAAAAGTACGATTAAAAACGATACAAACCCCGTCAGGCTATGGCAGACATGTCATTCAACCTATTGTAAGTCGATGTACCATCACAAGAGTCTTGGAAATATATTATGAAGGTTGAAAAGTTACCTAGTGCTGCTTTAAATAAATATTTTAGCACACTTGTGCCAAACACATTAAGCAGTGGTGTGTGAATGTGGTCTGCATCATATGATGTTTCTTCTCCTTTTGCCCATAATATCCATATGTACACTGCATAAAATGGTGAAAAATTGTGGCCCTTATAGTTTTACAGGTCGGAATGTTGGAGGATAGACAGAGAAAAACAGATAGAGAGAGAAAGAAGGACGGAGAGGAAGTGAGAGAAAAGGGGGCTTGTTGAGAAGGGGGTATCGTGTGACGCTAAACAAGCTGTTAAATATCAGTCCCGCCTGCCAAGGAGCTTTCAGACAGATCTGGCATGTGTGACGCTTGCCAAGATGACACAGACCTAACACACCTATTCATCCAGACCTATATAAAGCGTCTGAACTTGTGCCAGAGTCTTGAGATCATCTTGAAAGCTCAGGAAATCTTCAGCGAACCAAACTCTCTCTTTATACGACACACTGGCCAAGATAAGCATAAGCCCCCTGACCTTGTGTTTGCTGGTAGCCAAGATGTCTAAATCTCTGTGCAAAAGAGACGCACTAGTGTAACACAACTACTGGGTTGTGTTTCAACACTCAATGAGAGCCAAACTAAGTGTCATTTATTCTGAATGTCCGTTTCAACAGTGTTTGACTCAAGAAAGTATGTGATTTTGGACGCAGCCAATCTCAGACAGATTGGTGTATGACCAGTACCACGGTGAAGTACCGCGAGAGCGATTCGAAAACGTACAGTGCTTTCTAATCGCTCTGAAATAACTCCGAAAAATAACCACTTTTCCCTTAATAATAAACATAATGGGGGCTATTGTTTCATTCATTGATGACCTGTACATCTGTTAACATCTCAAAAAATGTGTTTGTTGGGTTTTATGGCCCTTTAAACGATATATTCTAATTTCCGATTTCTCTGTTTTTGTATTTACATTCAGTGTGCGGTTGTGACCTGGCCCAAGGTGGTTTCTTCATGAAGAACGGGGAGTATCTATGCACACTGGACTACCAGAGGCTTCATGGCACTCGCTGTAATGGCTGTGGAGACTTTGTTGAAGGAGAGGTGGTCACTGCTCTCGGGAAGACCTACCACCCCACATGTTTTGTTTGCACTGTTTGCAAGTAAGAGTTACCTGAAAGCAGGCTCGTTTCAGGCCCTATGTTAAAAGATGTATAATTTATATTTGTGTGTGATGGTAATGACTTTACCATCACACAAAAAAGTTTGTTACATTGCAAATGTGTTTGCTATGGAAGTTTGTTTCCGCCACAGAATAAAAAATAAAAAGGGTAATTGCGACTTTTTATCTCAGAATTGCGTGATATAAAGTCGCAGTTGAGAGTTATTAAGTCAGAATTGTGTGATATAAAGTCGCAATTGAGAGTTATTAAGTCAGAATTGTGTGATATAAAGTCGCAATTGTGTGTTATAAAGTCAGAATTGTGAGAAATAAACAATTCTGAGAAAAGATGTCAGAATTGCGAGATATAAACTCACAATTGTGAGAAAAAAATTCTGAATTGCGAGTTTATTTCTCGCAATTGTGAGTTTTTATCTTGCAATTGCGAGTTTATATCTCGCAGTTCTGACTTTAGAACATGCAATTGTGAGTTTATATCTCGCATGTCTGACTTTATAACACACAATTGCAACTTTATATCACGCAATTCTCAGAATTGCGAGATATAAAGTCATAATTGCGTGATATAAAGTCGCAATTGAGAGTTATTAAGTCAGAATTGCGTGATATAAAGTCAGAATTGTGAGATAGAAACTCCCAATTGCGAGAAATAAACTCGTAATTCTGACTTTTTTTTCTCAGAATTGTTTATTTCTCACAATTCTGACTTTATAACACGCAATTGGGAGATATAAAGTCAGAATTGCATGATAAAAAGTCGCAATTGCATGTTACAAAGTCAGAATTGTGAGAAATAAACAATTCTTAGAAAAGATGTCAGAATTGCGAGATATAAACTCACAATTGCGAGAAAATTTTTATTTTTTATTTTAGTAAAATTAGTTTATTTCTCGCAATTGTGAGTTTTTATCTTGCAATTGCGAGTTTATATCTCGCAATTCTGACTTTATAACACGCAATTGTGAGTTTATATCTCGCAGTTCTGACTTTATAACACGCAATTGTGAGTTTATATCTCGCAGTTCTGACTTTAGAACATGCAATTGTGAGTTTATATCTCGCATGTCTGACTTTATAACACACAATTGCAACTTTATATCACGCAATTCTCAGAATTGCGAGATATAAAGTCAGAATTGCGTGATATAAAGTCGCAATTGTGAGATAAAAAGTCGCAATTATCTTTTAAAATGTTTTATTCTGTGGCGGAAACAAGCTTCCATAGTTTACTGTTACTTTTGATCAATTGAATGATTCGTTGCTGAATAAAATTAATTTCTTTTAAAAAAATAACTTTTGAATGGTAGTTTATACCTAAATGTCATCTTCTCATCTATTTTCTGTTGTCAGACGGCCGTTTCCCGCTGGTGATCGAGTCACGTTTAATGGAAAAGACTGTCTCTGCCAGCACTGCGTCCAGCCAGTGTCTCCAACTCCCAAAGACATCAGCACATCTAGCAGTGAGTTTGCTATCCCACACACGTGTGTTTGTGCTTAATGGTTATGATTTAGTGTCCTACTCAGATTTCAGCTTGCCACAATCATCCCCCATTTATAGATGTGTTAGATTGTGTAGTGTATGCATGTGTTGACAGGTCTTATACCCCTCAGGATTCAAGGTCATAGCTATCTGGAAGCTCACTGTCTCTCCATCCCACCAGAAGCTAAATGCCTTGGTTTTTTCTGCATCTAAATCCTCTATTTAGAAAACTAGGAACCATGCTGTGAAGCATTTTGGAAAAACTGAAGTCAAAATTCGGTTGCACTTTATTTTAAGGTATCATTGTTACAGTGTAATTATACATTTAAGTACTGAGTAATATTAATTAACAACATGTACTTACTATAGGGTTAGGGTAGGATTAGGTTTTGGTTAAGGGTTAGTTGCATGTAATTATGCATAATTCACTGTTATTACTATGGTAAGTACATGTAACATATGTAACAAGGACACTGTAAAATAAAGTGTTACCCAAAATTCTCAAAGTAACAGAACTAGTGGCAGAATTTTCTTTCGTATTGTGAAATGGACTATTACAAAGAAAAAAGCAAGCATAAACAACCTAGCAACTTAGTAGAAACGTTCTATAGACCGTACAGGGGCGTCATGCAAGCCAAAATTCTGGGGGGGCACAATCTGAGACGTTGCAATTGTTTTCTGACGGGTGATATGGATCATGTTAGGAGGGGTCAGGGGGTTTCTCCCCCTGGAAATTTTTTTATTCTGGCTGCTTAACATACCATTTCAATGCAGTTTGGGAGGGACAGAAATACCTTAACGGAGCTAGCAGCAACCCGCCTCCTCTATCTGAGGACTAAGTTAAAGTATCTATTTTGTACGTTTATGTAAAAGACAGGTTGATGAAAGAACTGTAAGCTCAAATTCAAAAGCTTTTGAAGTCTACTTCATTAAAGCATGTTTACACACACACTTACTGTACACTTAGGCCTACTACACATGATTTTAAAAACAGTAGGCTACCATTGCAGTTTTTATGTTATGAATTTAAATTGGTATGTGACCTAAGAACGATCTTACATTAAAGGTACATAAAGGTGCTGAGGTCTGACTTTGTGGTGCTCTGAAATTAAGTTATTTTAATATTAATATGTGATGAAGGACTTTAAAAGAAGTTTGGCAGATTTCAGTGCTGAATAAGGTTAACACTACCCCGTTTATTTGAAAATGGTTAATATTTGACAAAAAAGTAATCAAATCAAATGTAATATGAAACATTACTTTAGTAAAATCATTGAAATACTGTAGTTACACTGCTCATTATTATATTTTAAATAAGGAACTTGTAAAGAGTAATTTATGAGCTAACAGAAAAGCTAGTAACTTGTTAGCCAACTAGTTTACGGTTAGACTAGGCTAGCTATCGATAACGTTACACTGACACAACTTAAGTTAATGCTCTGAATTCGCAGCTAATAACAAATCCATAACTTTATGATCAAGTAAAAATTTCCAGGTCAACCACAAATAATCCCACTACCTTTTAATATCATCCGATAAATAATTCAATGCTGATTTGTTGCTTTGCCCACTTACCACTTCAAGACCATCTGTAAAACATTGCCAGCTCAACGTGCGAGATGAGTGAGTTGCGAACATACACAGCAAAGATTCTAGAGTGCTACGCGCGTAGCGCTCTAGAATCTTTGATACCCAGACACCATATTAGGAAAAAGAGCTGATGCTGACCGATTTATTACACATCCAGAAGAATACATTTGAGTCGTTATAGGCTCTGGTATATTATGGAGCATAATAGGAATAAAGTTGTGACAAAAAAAATTATCAGGGAGGAAAAATCTGAGGGGGCACGTGCCCCCTCACTTTGAATGGGCATGACGCCACTGAGACCGTATGCGCCATTTTTTGCGGTAGCTTTGTATATTTCTATGGCATCGCTGTCGAAGAGTAATTAGCTAGTAAAGAAGGGTTTACCCACTTATTGTAGAGTTAACGAAAGTTATCTGGGGCATTGTAATGTTTGAATCAGATGTCATAAATGTCAGTATTCCGGGAGAGCTGTAGCTTCATTCTGTGAAAATACAAACAGGAAGAAAGAACACATTGAGCACAGGGCTAAAAAGGGGCGGAGCTACATAAGTTCTTTAATCCACTCAAAATGCATTGGAAACCACATAGCAACACCCTAATAGCCACCACAAATATGTGCTCTACATTATCAACCACATAGGAATGCCCTGGCAGCCATCCACAGCGCCCTAGCACTATGATGGCTTTTACACAGGCAAATATTTATTCTGAAATAGCGTTTCAATAAGATTCCCTGCTTCTTTTCAGACTCGTCTAGGGTTACTTGAGTTGACAGGTGACCCATTCCTGTGCTGTCAACCAGGGAAAAGCTGATCTCCTTATATATGTTTCTCTCTTTGATTTCTCTCTCTCTTTTATCTCACTTAGAGGAAGTTCTTCATCCTCTTCCGGTAGATTAGGGGTCCTCTTGGTGTAATTTAAGCTCCGGGGCCCCCGGAGTAAAGCAGACAAGCACAGAGAATGAGGGAGGCTCAGAGCCAATGAAAAAGCTCAGAGCGCTGCTGTGCCTGCTGGTTGACCCATTCTCTCTCACTTGCATTCTCTGACCTTCCGCATCCTGACACATTCTAGACTGATGGATACTGACAGATTTGACAGAATGTGCCGATTTCCTGAGGCTCGGGGTTTCCTTATTATAGTAAATGTCTCTAGTAGTCATTAGATTCAAATTGTCATAATGCAGGGAATCATTGTTATGTAACCATAACAATCAGGTGATGGACAATTACAGAAGCAATTTAGCAATGAATAGCTGCTGTGTTGCAGAGGAGCGAATTGATGTAATTGTAAGCATTGCATCATGGGATTGGTTTTGATTGAGAAAACATTTTGTAGACTTTTTTGCTTCGCTGGGCAAAAGGGGGCAGGGTGCCTTTCAAAAGTTTGAGCTTTAATACTTCTATTCAAGGACACATTCATTTGATCAAAAGTGACATAATGACATGTTTTAAGATTTATGTCAATCTTTATGTTTTAAAAAATGTATCCACATAAATATTAAGCAGCACAACTGTTTTCAACATTGATAATAATAGCAAATTAAATCAGCATATTAGAAAAATCTGGATCATGTGGCACTAAAGACTGGAGTAATGGTTGCTGAAAATTCAGCTTTGCCATCATGGGAATATTTTCAGAAAATTACAGTTATTGTAGTTATTTTTATTTGTTGTATTATTTTACAATATTGCTGATATTATTGTATTTTTTATCAAATAAATGGAGCCTTGGTAAAGCATAAGAGACTTTCAAAAACGTTAAAAACTCTTACCGACCATATATACATATTATTTATATATATATAAATATATTTTTTTTTTATACAAATATATAGGTGCAACAATATTGAAATAGCAGATAACCAAAAACAGTTTATATTAAAAATGATATAGTACTTTGTCTAAATAAAGGCAAAACACTAAAAAGTAAAATGTATTGTTTTATTTATTGTAAGTGAATTTAGACATCACAACAATGTACAGTATGGAAAACTAATATTAATTTTGATTTGATGTTAAATTATTAGTGTTTTTGAAGAACAACTGTAAGCATGCATGATGCACCAATCTGGTATTTTAAGATATTAATCAGATAATAGTCATAATCATGCATTCTATTTGTTTTATTCACATGCTCATGATCTTCTCATGTGTCAGTGCACTTCCTCTTTCATTTTTTCTCAGTTATCTTTCTGTTCCACCCCTGTATGTACAAGCATCTGTACACACACATAGAAGACTGCTGAATATCTCTTTGTGTCATGCTCGGCTGATTATTTGTCATTCACAAGCCTCAGGAAATGATTTAAGGCTGATGAAAGTCTTTATCCAGGATAAGTGTTTTGTTTTTTGGAAGGCGCTGTTTGTTCGAGCAACAGTAGTGCTGATTTGGCAAACCCCACAAAGCTTTTACCACATGACACTTCTAAAAACCTGCACTGAGAGTTTGATAAACCTCATGACAGGTGGATTGAACACAGGTCTCTTTGAAACTTTCTCTTCACACATATTCTTGCACACACACTCTCTCTCTGTAGCACACACAGTGCAAGTAGAGGCCGAGAAGGCTTAAATGATGCATTAGAGCACTAGATGCAGTGCATTATATACTCTCCTCACTGTCAATGGTTGCCATTGTGCCTGGAGCAACATCAGCAGCGTCTGGGAGCTCCCCACCCCTCCACATCCGCCCCTGCTTTTTTTTTTAAAACCTTTTGGGATTTCAGCCAAGGAACATAAATAGAAGATGACATCCCTGAGCTATTTTTATCCCTCAACCTTTTACACAAGTTACACATGTATTAACTAAATTCCCTCACATGTGGAAGGAGGATGGAAAAAATGTCCTTGTTGTACCTTATTCTATGAGTCATGCAATAAATGATGATTCACTATTGATCACTGCATGAATTTTATGGATATTCTTTGTTTGAAATCACTTCTAAAAGCCTGAATAGTCAGTGCTGGAGGTTGTAAATCAACAGGCCTCAAACTAAGGGAAAGTTTTTTGGTTAACACTGACATCTAGTGGAGAGAATTGTTTGTGGGCCCCATAAAGTATAAAAAAAAGATATGCATGCCATTGCATTGCATTTGCATCTAAATATTCCTGCTTCTCTACTGTGTATCATTGTTGTTATTAACTAAAACTAAAAAAATCGATTTTGATCATTTAATTTTTGCTGAAATAAAATATGAATATTAGATGAAAAACTTAAACTTAAAAAAAACAATGAAAATTAGAAATGTTACCTTAGCAAGTAACTGTAATAAATACAGTAGGGGTAAGTTGTTGAATTGAGAAAAGCAGTAAAATGAAATAAAAGCTAAAATAAAGCTACACTTTAAAAAATGTTTTACAATTTTTTTTTTATGCATTTCAGTTAATAGTAAAATTCCATCAAATTGAATAATCCTTACATATTTTAATCAAAGAATTGAATAATCCTTACATATCTTTTACATGAGGATTATTCAATTCAGTTTAATGGAATTTTACGATTAATTGAAATGTGTAAATCTTTTTTTTTTTTTTTTTAGCATAAAACATTTTTTGAGTGTTTCTTTTGACAATTTGAGAATAAAAATCACAAAATGCACATAACAAATTACTAAAATGTAAACTAAAGCAAAAATGAAATAAAAACTGAAAAATATAAAAAATAAAAGCTAATTCAAAATAATAATAAATACTTTAGTCACCATCAAATCAAAATTGAGCATTCTTATTTTAATGGAATATTGCAGTATTCATTTTAAATGATTTAGCCTTGCAAATCATTATTTTATTCAAATTAATTTGCCCTTGTAATCTTTAATGAAAATAACTTCCCCTCCCTCTTCCAAGCAACAACTTCTCTTCTGTTCTGTTCTGTTCTGTTCTGTTCTCTTCTCTTCTCTTCTCTTCTCTTCTCTTCTCTTCTCTTCTCTTCTCTTCTCTTCTCTTCTCTTCTCTTCTCTTCTCTTCTCTTCTCTTCTCTTCTCTTCTCTTCTCTTCTCTTCTCTTCTCTGAAGACATGACAATAGCAAACCACGATAATCCAACAGTCCAATCAATTCTCGATGGACAAAATAAAAGTCCCGTAAGAATAATAAAGTCCCATCCTACATTTTTAGTTTGAGAAGCTATTTTACTCAGATATATTACATCACAATAGGAAAAAAATTTTCATGTCGAATTTTAGTACTATATAAATTATACTAAAAGAACACTATGTAAAGCAGTACATCAAATATCTAATCCTGCTTGTGACTACCAATTGCGAGTTAATTACTGATAACCTACTTTTGACTGTTTAAAAAAAAAAAAAAAAAGCATCTAGATGGTCTATAAGTGTCATTTTCAGGCTGCTATTCAGTACGTGTGTGTGATCAGGTGGATCTGTGTGTGTTCTCTTGCAGACTGTGCAGGATGTGGCAGGGATATAAAGAATGGCCAGGCTCTTCTGGCCTTGGACAGACAGTGGCACCTCGGCTGCTTCAAGTGCAAGTCCTGTGGGAAAGTGCTGAGCGGGGAGTACATCAGCAAGTGAGCTATGCCTTCATTATTTTTTATCTTTCGCCATCTCGTGCCTCTATAATTCCCCCTCTCTGATCTGTCCTCTTTTCTAATAGCATTCAATTTTTATCCTGGGTTCATTGAGGTGAAATAGAATACAGTAAAAGCATAAATCTCTCTTCTCTCTCTTCCTGCCCCACCCTCTCTTTTAAGGGATGGTTCTCCGTACTGCGAGAAAGACTACCAGATCCATTTTGGCGTGCAGTGTGAGGCCTGTCATCAGTTCATCACAGGGAAAGTTCTGGAGGTGAGTTTCGAAGTATGCGTATATTGACTGTGAATTATAAATGATAAGGCATTATACACGTCCAATTTCATAGTAGTGTATTGTGTATGAAGCAATAGAAATTTCTATTATAAATCTTAAAAAAAATTTTTTTTATATATATATATATATATATTATTAAAATATTTACCTATACATTTTTGAATGATTTGATGACTGCTTAGAGCCAGTAGATGTAGTTTTTCATTAGATGTAGTTCTTTCATCACTCTGGAGACTTAAAGTAGATCTAATTTATGATTTAAATATTAAATCATAGATGCTTCTCATTCAATCAAGAGAAAGACACTACCGTTCAATTTTTGCTCACTAGAGCTGTATTTATTTGATCAAAAAATACAGTAAAAACAGTAATATTGTGAAATATTTTCACAATTTAAAATAATTGTTGTCTATATGAATATATTTTAAAATGAAATGTATTCCTTTGATGGAAAGCTGACATTTCAACATCATTACTTCAGTCTTTAGTGTCACATGATCCTTCAGAAAATATTATAATATGCTGATTTGCCGCTCAAGAAACATTTATTATCATCAGTGTTCAAAACAGCTTAGTATGTTTGTTAGAGTATAGAACTATATAATAAATGTGGATGGTTTAGATCAGATAATTTGGCTTCGGAAGAATTTGATAAGACACTTTTGAGTTCATATTGAACTCTTGTTTGCAGACTTTGGTATCTTGGGAAATCTAAGGGGTTTTTTTTCTGAAAATCTAGAGGAGACGTTTAATTTTTTACTCAAGAAAAAAATCCGAAAACCAGAAGACTCAATTCGCTCTCAATTTAATCCCTTTGCTGTGTAAAAGAAACATTTGAGATGTTAATGAGATCACTATTTCTTGCCTTACGGATATTAACGATGACCTCTTGTGGATTTTTCTTCTTCTTCTGTTCAGTGTTTTATAGTTATGTCAGTATGTGTCAGGGTTTCAGAATCTTACACATCCGTTCCCACTAAACATCTGGATCCCCTAAGAGTGGAGTCGTTAGTCTGACCCATGTCCATACACACACATCTCAACAATCACGGACACAGCTGAACTTACATCATCGCGCCATTCATCAAACATTTTAGAACTGACACAAACCCACGGGGAATAGAGCAAAGCAGCGCTGTTGGGTGGATTCCAAGACCCCGCCCTGCTATTGTACGCGGGACGGCCCCTTTGAGGCCGGTCCCCTCTGATAGGGTGGGATTGGAGTGAGATAGAGAGGGGTGGGCTGGGGGGGAATTTAGGAAAATTCTCCAGAAAAGTCAAAGGGGAAACGTAAGGCACTGAAGGGGAATATAGGAATACTCTTGTAAGTGACAAAAGTGATTTTAACCGCAAGGTCGCAGGGCTGGGGTGCCACACGAGCAGCCTGCCAGAGGTAAACTTCCTAAACTCTTTCAGTAGAGACGTTTTAGATATCATTTTTTTAAGCACTTGACAAACATGTTTACAGTTATGTCATGATGTGTGTTCTGTTCAGTTTAAGGAGCTACATGTAATATAAGCATGTTAATGGTGTTTATCTACAGAGTGTATATATACTTCAGAGCCTTTTTCTTTGCTGTTTAGGTGATCACAGTCAAGCTTTGTCATCCTGATTATACTGACCTGTCAACAGTCTATTAGTTACCGGTTCTCATCTGTGCTCTATCACACACAGTCTGTTTGCACTTACACACTTAAGTAGACTAGTTGTATTTATGGGGATCTGTGCAGCCACAGATGGTGGAAAGGAAGTGCACTGGAATCTTATGCATGTGTGACCTTAGGAGATCAAAACCAGCTCACCATCTATAAAAATCCAGGCAGATATGTGTAGAATCTCAGTGTAATGTTAAAAGCAACAGATGCCGCTGGTCTGCAGATGGCATCGCGTTTGTGCCAAGGAGGCCATTCAGATTTAATGAGGGACGAATAGCGCTTATAAACATTGCTGTGGAACGCTGTTATTTTAGCTTTGGTTATGGCTAGAATCGAGACTTTGCAGTCAGCAGTTTGTTTTCTGTACTATTAAACATTTGTGTTGGGAACAGACACTCACAAATGCTATTAGATCACTCTGGGCTGTCAGCTTCTATATGTCAACCGTGGATAAGTTATTTAACTGCAGTGAAGTTTCACTCTCATTAAACCTCACCAATAAGTGTCTAATGAGACTATCCAGAAATGAAAAGTCTGCCGCACCAGCTGGCCCTGCATTATCTCACCACACACACACACACACACACACACACACACACACACACACACACACACACACATATCCAAAGTGTACCAGACGCCCTGAGGGAAATTGCTCAGAGGTTGGAGTTCTCAGTTGTGCTTAATTTAGGTGACTTTTTCTCAGAGATTTTTTCTAAATGAGAAATAAAAATAGATGACAGAGTAGGACTACATAGCTATACAATGAATATGGATGGCATTGCTCACATCATTTTTTACAGAAGAATTTTATGTGAAGAGTTCTGACTGACTTTTGAGTGCAGACTTCAAATGTTTGGGTCATTTCTTTTAGAAAGCAATTTATACTTTAATACTGCAATGATGCATTAAATTCATCAAAAGTGACAGTTAAATAAAAGCCTTCTTTTGAGCTTCCTATGCAACACAGTGTCCTGAAATAAATGTATCATGGTTTTCACAAAAAAGCTAAGCAGCACAAATGATTTCAACGTTGATAATTTTAATAATAAATGTTTTTGAGCGCCAAATCAGCATGTTAGAATGATTTCTGAAGGATCATGTGACACTGAAGACTGGAGTAATGATGCTTAAAATTCAGCTTTGACATCACAGGAATAGATTACATTTTACTATATATATGAAAAGAAAGTAGTTATTTTAAATTGTAATAATATTTTATAATAGTACTGTTCTTCCTGCATTTTTGATCACACAAATGCATTTTTGGTGAGCATAAGACACTTCTTTTAAAAAAAAACATTTAAAAATCTTACTTTATCCCAAACATTTGAGAGATGTACTGTAGCATAAGCATTAAATGAGCACAATTTATGATCTTTTCTGAACCTTTAGAGACATGACATTGCAAAGGTATAGGGAATTATCTGAGAAACTCAAGTAAAGTCTTCATTTGGTCTCCATTCATCTCAATGCTGTCTAGAAAAAATAATCGTTTGGAGTTAATAATCGTTAATACATCTCATTTGTGTTTTTCTTTTTCTTTTTTTTTTCTCCGCACTTTGTGACTGTTGGGTCTTTTTTGGAGAGTTTATTTTTTCTCTTTGCTGTAATAGTGGCCAATATCTCAGCAAACTGCACCTTGTCAGATTCACTTGTCTGACTCTTTCCTCATTGGGCAGGTTTGTAGAGTGAAGTATTTTAGTTCAGCTGAGGGAGAACATACCCAACAATACATACTGTGAGTCTGGCAACACAATACTGGGCTATGTTGCTGAATACAGATGAAAATGACTCTTACTGGCATTCATACACACACACACACACACATTATACATGATAGCACCCTTACTGAAAAGACCAGCAAAAATGTCCATACTAGAAGACCAGCTGGCTGACTAGTTAAATAAGATGAACACCAGCTTAACCAGACTAGGAAACAGTTGTACCATATGAGCACCATTTTAGCCAGACTTGGAAAACAACCAGCAAACCTTAGGAAACGTCAAACAGAATGCGTTTTTGCTGTTAAAAACGTGAGATGCAGATAGGTGAAAAAGTGCGTTTTTCAAAAGTTGTTGAGCGCTGTGTTTTTAGAATGCCGTGCCACGTACGAGACACTGCGAAAGACGCGAGCGCAACGGTTAAAGACCGTCTAGTGCGTTTACATTGGAAAAAATACAGAAAAGTAGTGGTAAAATGTGTTCTGTGTGAAAGACTTATATTTTTATTTCATATTTTTTTCAGTATGGTGCTTTTGATGCACACTGAAAAAAAATGTAGGCCTAAATTTATGATTTATGTATTTGAATAGCATATAAAATTTCCATCCATTTGGATTACACCATTTTAACATCAACGAACTAATAAAGTTAATGTGATGTATATTTGTCAGTCATACATAAATGAAACAGAAAATATTTCTGCACTAAAATCATGGCATAGTTTGTTATTAACTATTTGATTTTATTTAAATAATCATATTTTCAAAATGCATTTATTCAGATAGCTTAGAATCAGCATAATTCTGTTATTTGTGAAAACCAATTTTTAACAGTTAAAATATGGCTGAAACGTGCAATTTAAATTAGTTAAAATGTATGAGATACCTGTACATAATTAGATTTATTGATGATGAATATATAAACATGGTGTGTATTTATTAGTACTATTAACGAAATCTTTCTTAAACGCAACACTGTAAAAAAAAAATGTTTTGTCATAACAACTTAAAATTTGTTGAGATAACTTGAAACTAAACTAAAGTTAACTAAACGTAATATTTTAAGTCAAGCATGAAAACATACTTTTTTTAAGTTGAAACAACACATTGTTTCTTACTTTAATGTTGAATTTTAAGTTGTGATAAATAATCACAGCAATCTTTTTTTTTTTTTTTTTTACAGTGAACCTATTAACATCAACATCCCATGTATGGGACCAGCATCCAAAATAATAGCTATATATCCAAGCACTTTCTCTCTTTTCGTTCTCCTTTGCGTCCCCCAGTCGTTATTCCCCTTGCTGTTTTCACTTTATCCCTGTGTCCCTCCCTCTCTCTGGCTCTGTCTTCTGTCCACACCCCTCCATCTGGGCTGAAGTAGAGGCGTGGACTGTTCTTGGCCCCAGAGTTCGATGCTCTATGTTTTCTGTGTTTGCTTCTTGTGATGCAATAGGAAATGACTGGCAGCCGTCTCTCTCGGACAGAGCGCTACTCAGAGAGGTAGAACATGTTGTCACTCTGGTTTGTTGACTGGAAAACTGTTGCATGGCCTTGTTGCCATGGCAAGGAGACCCGGGAGCCGAGGGGTCACATCTGTGTGAAATCATGCGTTTCAGCTGCATTGCCTCATAGTTCAAGACAGCCGAGGACCATGGGATGTTTCCCCTCAGAGGAGCCAAATGGGCGACTCCCTCTTCAGCGCGCAGAGCTCCAGCTGATTGAGGAACAACAAAACAATTGAATTGTGTGCCTGTATGAGAAGCAAGATAAACAAAGCTTTAGGTTTTTTGGTGCAGTATAGCTTCTGTGAGTAAAAGAGCAAATCTTTTGAGTGGGAATTAACAATTTCACTCATGTCTTTCCAAACCTTTTTGATTGTTCTTTTTTCTATGAAACAGAGGGAGAAATTTTAGTGAGGGGGATGGTCTCGCAACACTTTGTTAAGCTCCAAAATGCACCATAAAAATGTTACATAAGTAGTTCAACGATATATTCCAATTTGTCTGAAGCCAATAAATAACTTTGTTTGACAAAAGAGGCATCAATTGCCATTTATTTTGTGGTCTGTATGACTTTTGTAGATATATTTCAGCCTGTTTGTCATGCAAAGCCGTCATATTGACAAGACCTGGACAAATATGGACCACTTTTATGATTGTGATGCCACTTGTTTCATTTTTTTCTTCTTCATTTTAACAGCTCCACTGCTCATTCACTTTCATTATATGGAAAAGAGAGTTCAGAATATTCTTAAAACATTTTTTTTGTGTGTTCCACAGAAGAAAGGTTTTGGATAACAAGAGGTTCAGTAAATAATATTATATTTAATATACATTCAATTTAATATATATTTAAACTATGCTTTTAAGAAGTGAAAACAATAAAAAAGGAGAGAAAAATAACAAAAAAGCAGTGTTGCCTCAAAAAAAACAGTATTTTAAGGAGGTTTTTGAAGAAGAGTGAGAGAGAGAGAGAGGGAGATATCAGAACTACAGGGCTCATCAGCATTCCCTGAGCTAACTGAAAGCAGCAGAATGATGAAACAGTACTGCAGATGACTTACAGCTGTGCGCTACATGACCTAGAGTGATGATCTCACACACATACATACACAATCTTATGTGGAATGTGCTGTACCTTGAGCTATGACTGGTAAACTGTATACACTACCATTCAAAAGTTTGGGGCTGGTGGGGCTTTTTTTGAAAGATTTCTCCTTTGCTCACTAAAGCTGCATTTATTTGATCAAAAATACAGTAAAACCATAAATAATGTGAAATAATATAAAAATTTCATTTCATTTTAAATGTTATTTATTCCTGTGACTAAAAACGTTTCTGCAGTCACATCATCTTTCAGAAATCATTTTAATATGCTTTTGCTGCGCAAGAAACATTTATTATTATTATCAATGTTGAAAATAGATGTGCTGCTTAATATGTTTGTGAAAACTGTGAAACTTTTTCATTCAAGTTTCTTTGATGAATAGAACATTCTAAAGAACAGAGTTTATTAAAAAATATATATTTTGTAATATTATAAATGTCTTTACTGCACTTGTGATCAATTTGATGCATCCTTGCTTAATAAAAGTATTAAATGAAAATTCTGTCATTAATTACTTGCCCTCATCTCGTTCCAAACCAGTAAAACTTTCGTTCATGTTTCAAACACAAAGAAGATCTTTTTAATGAAATCTGAGAGCTTTCTGTCCCTCTATTGACAGTCTACGCAACTACCACTTTAGACATGATTAAAGTAATCCATGTCCCCTTTATTTACAAAATATTAATCTCCAAAACATGTTCACGAGAGCACCACGACGCATGCATGTTGTGTTGATGCGAGAGCAGACATTGTTAGATGTGAACGCATCTTGGAGATTAATATTTTGTAAATAAAGTGGTAAATTATATATATATTTCATCTATAATGATGTCTTTACTACCTTTCTTGGGTTTGAAAGTGGTAGTTGCGTAGACTGTCAATAGAGGGACAGAAAGCACTCAGATTTCAGTAAAAAGATCTTCATTTGTTTTCTGAAGATGAATGAATTAATGAATTAAGATGAGTAATTAATGACAGAATTTTCATTTTTGGGTGAACTAACCCTTTAATTTCTTTGAATAAAAAAAAAAAATCGTACAGACCCCCACATTTTTAACAGTAGTGTATATCTGAAACCCTTAGCCTAAGAGTGATCATGCCCAGTGATCATTTTTTCAATGTTTCTGCTTGTGGTTGAGAATGACCTTCCAGAAGTGAAAAGACTGACAGACTGCAGTGTTTCTCAGCCCTGCCAGCTCCCTAGTGAACCGCCCAATATCCAATATCAGCATTCCAGCTCATAGCTGTGGCTGACGGACCGTGTAGCGGTGGTTAGCGCACGTGCATCTGAAATGTTGAGCAGGGTGATATCCTGTATGCAACATAACCTTGCAAATAAAATCTTTATTTATACATTAATGTGTATGTCAAAGCCAGCATGTGTGTATGTCTGAAATTGTGAATGTCTTTATGCTGGTATTGTTCTCTTGACCTGGAAGCATCCGGAGGTCAGGAGGGTATTTGTGTGTGTCAGGGTAAGGTAATATGGGATAGTGTGCTGTGCAAACAGTGACTCTGTAGATCTTAACAGAGCTTCATTCATTGAGAACACACACGCCTTCTTTTAAAATGAGTGAAGTGCAATGAAATGACAGCACACCCCACAGACTGTTTCGCTTTGCCACAGATGTTAAGGAATATCTATTCCAGTCTGTTTTGCCCAGTGCCGTGTCTCCCTGGAATGTTTTTTTTTTTTGTCATGAAATCTGTTGACCTCTGAATGTTCACCTTTGCCCCTCACAGGCAGGAGATAAGCACTACCATCCAAGCTGTGCACGATGCAGCAGGTGCAATCAGATGTTCACGGAGGGGGAGGAGATGTACCTACAGGGTGAGCGCAAAACTTTAATGCTACATTTACTACAGAGGACTGAAGCATTCCTGGAACTTTCCATGAAAAATTCAAAATTACCCCTGAAACTCTTGGAACTAAATATTATATGAGGGTAGATACAGCTGATTTTGCTACTTTAGTACTAAACTATAGCCTAACTGAACTAAATTTCCCATATATTAAGGAACATTTTTCTTATGTTAACTGGTGACAGGGTTGAAAGTCAAACTAAGTTGGTTTTATTTTATTTTCATTGTTCATGTTTTTTTTTTTGCAAACCTGTTCCCATATTTTGGGATATGTCTAAATACAACTGATTTTGTTATTTTAGCTACATAAAATAAAATAGTTATTTATATGTTTATTTCCCCCATAAATTAAGGAAAAATATTTATTTGATAGGTTTTCTTATGATAACTTTGGTAACAGGGTTGAACGTCGAGCTATGTTTATTTTCTGTTCATTGTTCAAGGGTTTTGTATTTTTTGCACCTGTTTCCATAATTCTGTCTAAATACTTATTTGGATGTTTTAACCCAAAAAAACATAAAATAAAATAGTGTTATTCCCCATAAATTAAGGGAAAATATTTGTTTGATCTTTTGATGACTTTGGTAACAGGGTTGAGTGGTCGAGCTGGATAAATGAGGTCACAGTACAATGTGTTTACACATTAGGAAAATGTGTTGGAATGTTCCAGTTGTAATATGGGGACAATCATGTGGTAATATAATTCTGATATACCCCACCCTTGATTTCTATCTCCCAAAGGTTCTACAGTATGGCATCCAGACTGTAAGAACAACAGTAGAGTGGAAGAGAAGTACAGAGTGAGTATCTATCTTTTCAGCCAGTCACTTAATCAGCCCTGCGTGTCTGTCTCTCTCTCTGGTAGAGAAAACTTTCCTCCCTCATATTGTTCCCAGAAACAACAGTCTACGAACCCCTGGGAAGTGTTTGAGTTTTGAAATGCACACATTCTTTTCAAAACTTCCCCCAGTGACTCCAAGGTTAAAATTAAGGCTCAGGTGCTCTTGCTGAAGCGTTACGTCTGAATCGCTAACAGAGAGTGTATGTGTGTGTTTGTCAGTGAGTATTTTGTCCATTCTGTTGTGATTCTCCTCCTTAGGCAGCTTGGCAACATCCTAAAGGAAAACCCAGTCCGTTTGATATCTTTTACCCCCAGTCTCAGATTCAGAGCCGGGGCCCAGGTGGCTCTCAGTCTCAACTGGGCCGGCGTCCCCTGGGCAGTCGTGAGGTTTGCAGTCCTTCTGCTCTGCACTCCCTCCAAACTGCAATGCTTCCAGCTAACACAGCTCCCTCCAACCGTCCTGCTTTACTCCGAAGCAAGACTGAACTGCTGTGTGTTTTATTAGCTTCATATTAGTTAACTTACGCTACCAGTCAAAAGTTTGGAATAATTAAAACTTTTTTTTTTTTTTTTTAAGGAAGTCTCTCACAATGGCTGTGTTTATTTGAACAAAAATACAGTAAAATGTTAATATTGTGAAATATCATTAAAATAACAATTTTCTATTTTAATGTATTTTCAAATGCACTTTATTCCTTTGTTGGAAAAGCTGAATTTTCAGCAGAGATTACTCCAGTCTTCAGTGTCACATGATCCTTCAGAAATCATTTTAATATGCTTATTTCTTATCATTATCAATGTTGAAAACAGAAGAGCTGTTTAATATTTTTGTGATAACCGTGATACATGTACATTACCACTCAAAAGTTTAAGGGTAAGTAAGATTTTTTTTAAAAGAAGAGAAATTAATAATTTTATTCAGAAGGGGCGCATTGAATTGAACAAAATATGTATATTTTAAATAAATGCTGTTTTTTTTTTTTTACTTTCTATTTATCTAAGAATAATGGTTAAAAATATGTCATGGTTTCCTCAAAAATATAAAGTAATTGAACACCAATAATAACTGATAATAATTGAGACACTGAAGACTGAAGTTATTGCTGCTGAAAATTCTGCTTTTCCATCAAAGGAATACATTTAATTTGAAAATACTTCAGAATAGAAAACAGTATAGGTCTTTAAATTGTAATAATATTTCATAATATCACTGTTTTTACTGTATTTTGATCAAATAAATGCAGCCTTGATGAGTATTAGAGACTTCTTTCAAAAACATGAAAAAAATTCAAACATTTTGACTGGTAGTGTATACACCCCTCAGCCAGAGTGAACCAGCACACATAAGAATATGCTTGCTCTCTCCTCCTGCAAGTTAGGTTATAATCCTCATGGAGATGTGGTAATTTCACAAAAATAACCTTATATCCCACAAAACCTGAAATTAGGATCTGCCCGCATGCATAGGATAGCAAGCAAGGCTGCGAGTATAGATGACTATGGATGTGCTTGAGTTAGATGGCCGCTGGCTAAGGTGAACGATTCAAGTGTTTTGTTGAGTGTGATGTCATATCCTTTTCCTCCCTTCACAGCCCCTCCCACCCTCAGTAACCTCTCTGCACCAATCAGAAAGGCAGGTACTGTATTCTGCTTTTGGCAGCAGAGTGGGGGAACCCCGAATGTGTTTCGCAGCTCTTGCGTTTGCAGTCACCAACCAGCAGAGGGCTTTCTGCCCTCACCAACTTCCCCTTAACAGCCTATGTGTGAATCATTACGCTTTTCACCGCTGCAAGCATGTGGCTCAAGCCCTCCAGGGCTCTATTCACCATTACAGGAATGACGGCTGTTTGAATCTTCATGCAGAACGGTCTCAGATATGAGCTCAGCTCAGCATGTAGCATTACTGGTCTCTCAAACGGAAAACTGTTCCTAAAGGTCGTCCAATTCGGGTGTTTTTGGTGTCATTTGACCAAGAGTCCATATCTGAGGGATTGGCTGCACTGGCTGCGCTGATTGTATGATATGAAACCGAATGCATCTTGGGAAGGCTTGCATTGGAGTATGAGGCAATATGAGCTGGAAATCCGGTGGTTTTCTAATTTGTGCTGAATGAAAGCTCAAGAATGTGCTTACTTCACCCCGAAATAAAAATGTTGTCATCATTTTCTCGTCATTCATACTCATCTCTTTTCAAACCTGTATGACTTCCCTTGTTAAAAAGAAGTGTGCATAATTGTGCTTAATTTTATAAAACTGTATATATAAAAAAAGATATATGTACTTGCAGATAATATATACATTTTATATATATAGAATATATATATATATATATAAATGAAATAAAAGGCCACATAAAGAAAGGACACTTTCATTATTTTGTTTCTTAACACAAAAAAAGTGCACTTTGTAATAATATGAAATTAAAAGTTTTACATTTTAAATCAGTTTTAATAATCTTTTGTCATACAATCATGTACTTATGTGTTACTTACGTAGTTGGGTCAAAGCACTCTAAAGTTCAGCTTTTAATATACATTTAAACTACAATACATTTTCATTTAATTGCGATTAACGTGCAATTAAGTATCCAAAAACAATAAAACGTTCAAATCACACGTTAGAATATTCTTTTAAAGTATATAGTCTTTTGCATAGGTTTTTTCCTGTATGGAACACAAACAGAGATATTTAGCAGAATGTCCAAGCTGCACTTTTCAATACAATGAAAGTGAAAGATGACCAACAAGATTTTTAGAACAACGATCCTCTCACAAAGCTATTGTATGGCTTCAGAAGACTTAAAATATAGTGCATAGTTACAGTGCTTTACATTGCTTTTATGGTGCTCTTTTGGTGCTTGAAAGCCCGGTCCCCATTCACTTCCATTGTATGAAAAAGAGCAGTGTGAACATTCGTCAGACCTTGTCCTTTTGTGTTCCATGGAAAAAAGAAAGTCATACGGTTTTGGTATGACATGAGGGTGAGTAACTGATGGCAAAATGCTCATTTGTAGCTAAGCTATACCCACTGGCATCTATGAGTGTGTCAGGATTATGCGTGTCTGTTATCTTAAGCTTATTGCTAATACAACATCTCGTTCTCCCGCAGCCCACAAGGTCATCGTCTGAGAGTATCTGTTCGAGACCTGGCTCGAGCATACCTGGATCTCCAGGTCACACCATCTATGTGAGTCCAACTCAACGGCGCCCACAATCGTTTCCTGAGTCTGTCAGACCACATCACTCAATCCACAACGGATTCTGATGCTGGTATACTTCAGGGTCAATGTAAAAAAAAAAAAAAAAAACCTGGACATGCAGGAAAAGCACAGGAGTTTCCTTCATCTTCTCTCCACTCTTTGCCTTCGCCTTGTATTTGACATCTGTAGCATCGTTTTTGCATGTAAACGAATTTAGAGGATCATTTACATTAACACTGAAAGTCTGTTAAGCAAATGTATAGCTTTCCACATAAGCATGCCTCCAACAACAGCGTTCATCTTTCCACACTGTGCATTTACCCCGTGTGATGACCTTTGTGAGAGCTGTAGCTTTGGTTGGATGTGATGTGGATGACCTTTGACCTGTGCCCTGACCTCTTCCTCATCAACACCTTTTCTCCCTGTGTTTCTCCACCTATGTGTCCCCTTCCCCTGTCCCTCATCCTCTCCTTCCTCCAGGCAAAAGTAGACAATGAGATTATTGATTACAAGGACCTAGCAGCCATTCCCAGAGTCAAGGCCATTTATGACATAGAGCGTCCAGACATGATATCCTATGAGTCTCTCCATTCCACCTCCTCCACCCTGGAAAGACAAAGAAGGCACAGCCCTGGAGAGGTAATCTGAATCGTAAACTTTTAGTGTCTTTCTGATTAACAAACGATGTGCTATTATGACTTAAAATGATAGATATAGCCACTATATGGCTGAGTAGACATGATGTCACCGATTTATGTTTCTATATATTTATTCTCATATTTTTCTGGACTAGGTGTGGCTTTCATAAAAATGAAACTCAAGCCGTTTTACCTCAAATCAGACAGTGTACCTGCCTAAAAATGTTTGAACAGCCATGCTCTAGACATTTAGCATTCCTGTTCTTCAATTTGGAGATGTGAACGGTCCAGTCTTTATTTTTAGCATTACAATTTAGAGTTCGATTATTTGAATACATTATTAATAATTCATTCATTTAAATATTTTAAAGTCATCCTTCAGCCTCCTTGGAAGTTTGCCGAGGCCCCCTAGTGGGCCCCGACCCCCTGTTTGAGAGCCACTGGTCTAGTTTCCATTATCAAACCTGCACTTGGGTTTAGGCCACTTTATCGATCTGGCCCAAACCCTACCAGACTACCCCTATATAACAGACCCAACCCTGCCAGTGCTCCATAGTTGTGATAATACCATCCCATCCCCAGGTCCCTACTTTGTCACAGTAACCATAATAGCTCTCTGACCCCATTATCCCATTAGTGTTCCAAAAAGCACTATTGGTTGAGGCTCTCAGGCCGCGGACAAGCCAGATGTGAGCAAGTGTGTGCTTTTGCTCATTTCTCTGTATGTGATCATGTACATTGCATGTATTCCTGTCAACATGTTAGCTATGTCTATGCATGAAAAGAATGTATGAGAGGTGTGTGTTTTTTTTATTCTCTGTGACTGCTCTTGGGTTCCCATTGTCTATTAAACATTGCTCTTCTGTACCTGAAAACGCCTGTGCGCATTCTCTGTGTAGAGACAGCAGTGTCACAGCGCCCCCTGATGACCATAATTAAGATTTCAGACAGTCTGCGGTGGGTGAAGATGCATGTTAAAGGAATATTCCTGGGGGGGGGTTTCACCTGCATCTGTGTTTGATTACCACCTACAATAATTTAGACATGTCTTTGATTGTGTATAAACAAACAGGAAATATTTACAATGGAAGCCTATCAAGCAAGTGGGTCAAAGTGTTTTTAGCAGAAATATGAAGCTCACATTGTTGTTAGCACTTATTTGAATCAATACTTAACTCAAAAATTTTAGTTTTTATATATATACATATATTACTCTACCGTTCAAAAGTTTGGGGTTGGTATATAAAACGTTTTTGAAAGAAGTATCTCAGGCTCTTATTTGGTTTGCATTTATTTGGTATGTAAAAATACAATAATATTTTTTAAATATTATTACAATTTAAGTTTTCTATTTTAATTTTAAAATGTAATTTATTTTTGTGTAGCAAAGCTGAATTTTCAGCAGCCATTACACCAGTCTTCCGTGTCACATGATCCTTCAGAATCAGATCGTGTCATAATATATCGCAATACAAAAATGCAACAAAATGTATTGTGGATAGTGACAATATTTATTGTGTATAGTTCACCCAAAATAAAATTCACTGTGTGAGAAGAACATTTTTTTATGTTTTCAGAGCTTTAGTGTCAATACTACATTAAACTACTATATAAAATGTTATGATGTTACATATAATGTATAATAGTGCAATGGGGGAATAATTGTGGGTCCTGATAATGCCAAATGTCTTATGTTACATTCTTTTAAATATATCTAGTGAGTGACAAAGCATATTCGTCTAAAATAATTATGTATTTTCAGCTTCAGAATCATGACTATTTTTATCCTGGTGTCACCATTGTCCGGTGCATTGGGTTACCAGCACCAAGTCCAAGCCTATTCATTTACACCCACAATGTAATATCAAATTTAGCATTTTAATCAACAGTAAAAAAATTTTTTTAACGTTTTATCTTATGTTTTGGAGTATAATAATATTATATCGTGAGCTCAGTATCGTGATATGTATCAAATCGTGACATGAGGGTATCATTACACCCCTAAATTGATTTTGTAACAATGCAAAAGCCTAGCACTTTTGATCAATTTAATGCATACTTGCATGAATAAAAGTATTAATTTCTTTCAAAATAAATAAAAATATCGTACTAACACAAATGTTTGAACGGTAGTGTTTTTCCTAGCCCAATGACAAATGTTTTATTCTTCTTTAAATTACAAAATGAATTTTGCTTCTCCAATGCTACTTAATTTATCTTGTTTGAAAGATGTTTAGATATTTTCACTGGAAAACAAGACCCACATACAGGTTCAGCAAAAGTAGCTAGGGCCAGCTAGTGAGAGCAAGAGGCAGACTAGCAACTGAGACGGCAGTCTTAGGCTCCTTGTTAGCATGCCTAGCTCCCATGACGGAAACGTTGGTCGGAGTGAGGCGAGTATAGGACCGGAAATGTTGCGTTGGTGCCGTGACCCGGATGGGAGTGAGGTTTAGGGGGCTGAGTGTAACGGAGGCCAGCTAGCGAGAGCTGTGCATGTAAACCTCACTCCTCTGATCTCAAGAGGCACACTAGCGACTGACGCTAGAGACTCCTTTAGCATCCTTGTTAGCGTGCCCGCCTCCCATGCCAGAGACGCTGGTTCGAGTCCCGGGTTATACGCTCATGACAAGAGTTTGATTTGACATGTATGATATAGCAGCTATAACTCCACAGAAAGGAAGCAAGCAATTCTATCACACTAGTTTTAAGCTAACCCATCAAGTCATGTTTTTTCTTTGTAGTGCGACCCACTAGCCAGCTAGCCTTTCATTGTAAGTGTATTACTGTTAACAACATTATTACCTGTGGTAATCGACCAGTTGAAAATGACCAAGAATATTCCTTTAATGCATAATGTTTTGTTGAGTCACTGACAAGCTTTTAGAGTAACCAAACTCAACCCTTTCCTCCCCTACAGCCTGTCAAAGCCTCAGGTGGCAGCCCTCCAAGAGGCAGAGCCACAGTAAGTGGAAGCAGGATAGAAATAAGGCCGCTGACATGACCAGTTAGTTTGTGGATTACCAACCCAAACTAATAAGAACACAACTAACATATTGATTTATAAAACCTAACCTAATCTAATAAGCATGAACATCTAATGCCTCTCACACCTAGTTTCACTCATCTCACTGGCCGTTGTCTGTTCTCTCAGTCTCATCTGAATAGCTGCTCTCTAAGTAAGTAGACGTTGCAAGTGACAGCCACTCAAGTGTGTACTCAAAATCCCTGTGGAAAACTGAAGAAGCTTTTATATGTGCCATGGCAATGTAGATTCAGTCTCATTCTCAATTAACTGATCTGTGTCATGTATCAATTTAGGCTTTATCATGACATTAGACAGACAGCATCTAACATTCAAGACAAACACTGCAAGCGCTTCTGTGCGATTCCTTCATCACATTCATTTCATTTTAAACATCATGCAATGCATGCAGGGTCACAGAAAACGCAACTGTTTCCATGACGTATGACATAATACGTTATTTTTAGTGATTGTAATTCTGTGTCCACATTCCCAGACCCTGCCACAAGACCCCTCCTCACTGTCAGCAGAAACAGTAAGTTTTCAGTGACCTCCCTCTGAACCCCGACACAGTCAGCCTGTGAGCTGTGGCCGCACTTCTCTCTCTCCTAAATGTGCTTTTGATGGAGATGGCTCTGATCTTCAGCTGTCCCTTGAGCACTGGAAGAAGTCCTGTGTATAATTAATGGCTACAAAGAAGCAAAGAGTGTCCTGTTGGAGTGTGTGCTTATGTTTGTAATGCTTGTCTTGTTTGTCTGACTGTCTGTCTTTATCTTTGCTACAGCTGGGTGAATCTCACAAAGACATTTCCCAAATCATAATTGTTTGAAGAAAATGAAGCCTTAATTTTAACACGCACTTAAAATTAAGTCAGTAATATTTTCTTTGAAAGAAATTACGGTAATATTATTTTTATTCAACAAGGATGCATTAAATTGATCAAAAGTGACAGTAATGACTTGTTACAAATTAGAATATTATAGAAAGTATATATTTTAAATAAATGCTGCACTTTTGGGACTTTCTATTCATCAAAGAGTCCTGAAAACACAGAAAAATTAAGCAGCACAACTTTCTTCAACATTGATAATAGAAAGAAATGTCATAAATTGCATTGACTCTGGGAAAAGCTTCGAATCAGAATACTAAAAATGATTTTTGAAGGATCATGTGACACTGAAGACCGGAGTAATGACTGCTGAATATTCAGTTTTTCCTTTACAGGAATATTTCAGAAAACTGTTGTTTGAATTTTAATAATATTTCACAATATTGATGTTTTTACTGTATTTTTGATCAAATAAACGCTGCCTTGGTGGGCATAGACTTCTTCCAAAAACATAATTAAAAAATCTTACATACCCCAAACTTTTGAATGGTAGGCTGCTTATACTATGATACTAAATATATAGTATCATATAATAATTGTTATTAAATGAGTTCATTTTTGTATGTAATGCATCTAATTTCTTATTTTGTTCTTTTAACTTTAAGTGAACATTCTTGAGTTTTGTGATATTCACTCATATCTAACAACTTACCAAATATACAAAGCCACACAGACCTTATAAAGTATACCAACAGTGGCATGATTTAACTTCCTGTTCCTAATCCAACATTTTTGCTTTTCTGGCCTGCTCTATCCAGCATACAGTCTCCTCTCCACCTTTTAGTGCTTATTCTGATGCATCCTTACATAGAGCTCTTGTTCCTGTTCTGTTTCAGTCTCCAAGGACACTGTCTCCCACTCCATCTGCTGAGGTTAGAGGCCATTTTATAATGATAAGTTATTACAATAGAGCCTATAGTACATGTCATTAAACCACACATTTAGAAATGTGAACGTGTACGATATTTTGAACCTTCCCATATGTTATGTTGTGTGTGCCTGTGTGCGGTAGGGTTGCTATGACATGAGGGAACGCATCATTCAGAGATCCACCAGTCAGGGCTCCATCGGCTCTCCGGTCTACCACCGCCACAACTACATACCCCCTCTATCCAAGTCTCCCCAGCACTTCCACAGACCAGGTGAGTCAAATGAACCGTTCCCAATCCTGCCTCCATAGGATTCCAGCAGAGTGTCCGGATAAGCGAGAGCTCCTCGCCACAGTTTGGCTTCGCGTGGCCTTTTCTTGCTTTCCGTTTCCTCCTGAGCTTTTTTTCCTTCCTCCTCTGCTCATGTGTGCTCCTTCCATCCTCTTTTTTCCCCTTCGTTCTACTCCTCTGTTCCTCTTCCCTGAGCGGCTGGCAGGAATGCTGAAGCTCTGCTCCTCTTTGCGCTCCAGCAACAGCGACACGCGCCCTACCTCCCCCTTCCGACATCACTTCCTCCCCCATAACAAAGGTAAGGCCTCTCCACCCCGGTTGCCCGACCTCTTCGCCTCGTTCTCAGTTTTCAGTATCGTTCTGTAGACACAAATCCACCTCCCTCCTCTGATTCAGGCCTGCTGAAATGTCTTGAATGTGATGATTGATTTTATTTAGCTTGTAAAGCTGTGCTTTTGGCGGCTCGGTTTAAGAAATTCACAAGTCTTGGAAATGCTTGAATGGCGCTCTTATGAGGTCAAGGGCTGCGTTTGTAGATGCAACTGAAGCTAATGCACAGTTTACTAATCACATGCTCATGTGTGTAATGTCCCTCTGTCCTCTCCACAGATTCTTTCTGCATAGGTATGTCTTGGCTTAGTGGCTGTTGTTGACTGTGTAGAGCAATTCGGTGCCCGTGGCAGTTCAGATGCATGCTGGTCCTGTGTTTTGACTATTCAGAATTCGATTCATTTGATAACAGTCAATTAACCAACATTAAACCAAGTCACTGTGACATAACTAATACTCTTATAATAACTCTGTTCCAAAATCTAGTGAGCTGCCTTGCTGTTCAGTGCTTACATAGGCAGCTGTCTTCTAAGGTGGCATCCTAACTGAAATGGAATGGTCATTTTGGTTATTATTAGTGTTGTTATTGAGGATATGCTTGATTGTCCTGAAAATATATTACTGACAGACATGCTAAATATATAATAGGCAAGTTGTTAGATGAGTGAATATTCAAAACTGTCAAGAAAATTAAATAATTGCATAAAAATTAATAATAAAATCAATCAAAATAACAATAAGTATTATTATAATCATTACATTTCAACATTCACTAATACATTTTTAAAATCAAAAGTTGTCACTGTGAACTATCATAAACAAACTATTTTTATTTTTTATTTGCATTAACTAACATTATTGTAAAGTGTTGCCATTATTTTTTATTACTCCTATAAGCATAAAAATACAAAGCACACAGTATTGCAAAACATAGTCCATTTTTAATTAATATTTTTTTATCAAATCACTTTAGTATTGAATAAAATAAATATAATTACAATATAATATACATTTATAGTCAACATTTCTCTTTTTGGATTTATGGAGCTATTTGGAGTGCATTGTGGGATTGCCTTCTCCGTGAAGGGCGACATAGATATCTACCTTTTTATAACAGCGGGAGAGCACACGTGATGCCTTGAAATGCTGTTTATGTCGGCAGCCCGCTATTTTTTGGAACGTGTATATGTCGCATGCTTACGTTTGTTTCCTCATAGGCAATAACCATAAAGGATATTCAGTCATATTACCATCAGACACAGCAGCTTCCTAACAGTGTGAATGTTATGTGTACCTTATGACTGTGCTGGCGAATGATACCATGTTCTTGATTGTGAAGTATTTGCATGCTGATATCCTAAACCATTCCTCTCTTTCCAATCTGTCTGTCCTTCAAAACCTGTTCTCTTTCGTGTGGGGCCGTCCCACACTGGTCCAGTCCGTCTCTCTGTCACCTCTCTGTTGAAGCCCTTTTCTGTTTGTCCATCTTTCCGTCAGTGAAGATTTATTCCGGCATTATTCTCTCTTTCTTTTCTTCTTTTGTTTTTGTTCTTTTCTTTCTCCCGCTTATTCTGCTCTTCTTGTTTGGAGGCACTGAGCCATCCAGTGGCCGGAGTTCTCCTCTTTCCTCTCGGCCGGCCACCCCGACCCTCTCTCTGACCCCTAAACATTTCCACATCCCAGGTAGGAGCTGGAGCATCATCTCTTTTTTCTTCTCTAGAGTTTTTCCTGCTCTATCTCTTCCCCTCCATTCTTTAATTTAAAACTTTCTCCCCCCCCATGATGCATTTATGCTTTTATCTATTTATTGTTTTAATGGTAGATTTTGATGACCTCTTATGCTGAGTACATGTACTGCCACATACGGCTTGCTTTTCCCCAAATCATTATCATAGCTGGTTGATTGGAGCATCTTATTTGTGACTGAGACTGCATTAAAAAAATAGATCTTTATTTTCTAATTTACAGACCAAGGCATTAACATGTATAGAAAACCACCAATCTACAAACAGCATGGTATGGTTGTTTTATTTATCTATCTATCTATCTATCTATCTATCTATCTATCTATCTATCTATCTATCCCGTAAAACATTTTTGGTGACAGTCAATATGGTGTGTGCGCAAGCATTATTTCTGACTATTATTTTTTTTATTTATATATGTTTGTTTATGTGTGTTGACTCCATCCATCCATTAATGTTTGGTAATGATGCTATGATCACATGTTCACATGTAAGTACCATTTGACATCATAAACTTTTCTCATCTCTGAGACTTTCTTTTTCTTTATTTATTGCTTCCTCACAACTGACTCGCTTACAACAAGAAACCAAAATACTATCTTCTTTAACAGCCGCCGTAAAACTTTGATTCTGCCTTTTAACTGCATGGAGTTACAGCCTGCCAGATCCCATAACAAAATTCACTTTGCTTTGGTCTCTATCTTGCATACTCTGTAAATCTACACATCAAGCTAGTTTCAATAAACTGAATGGCACCATTTGAACAGTTGTGCCATTTACTGGTTTCAAAATACAGTTTATATATCTACATTTTCTGCTTGCTTAATATTATAAAAATCTATAAACTTTCAAACAGTAGCATGTGTGCTCTATCCACTCTATACCGTCCTTTATAAGATGCAGTACTGGCCATTGACATTCAAAGCATTTGATACTGTCTCTGAATTGGTGTTTTACCAAAAAAACACGAGCAAGAAATAAAAAAATATATATTTGACATTTTTTTTTGTAATATTTAATTTACATGTTTAGATATTAAAATCCGGAAATATCATGCTTTGAATTGATTGTCCAGCACTGCACTTATTAAAACCCTTTGAGAGGCCGTCACTGATAGTGCAGTTCCCCCAAAATACCGATTCAGATTCAGCTGCCCTGGCAGCCCAAAGCAAGTCCGCTGATGACATCATCAAATCATCCAAGTTCCCTGCGGCCCACGCCCCTCGGCCAGACGAAACCGCAAAGATCGAGACCGACTACTGGCCGTGTCCGCCGTCCCGCGCTGCTTTAGGTACGGTCCTGCTGCTGGCTCCTCTTGGCCCAACGGTTCAAATAAAACAGCAACCAAAAACTAATGGAAGCCTTTTGTGAATTAAATAATGCTCTCAAAACAATGTATATTGAGAACTCTTGGATTCCTGCTGGTAAAGCCTGGCTACTTACCTCTAGAACCAGTTGTGATGATAGTAAAGAAGAACACTATACACTAGATTGCTTTACAGACACAAAGATTTGCCAACGCTAATAAATCCAATACATTTCCAATCAACAAATCATTACACCACTCAATCGGATCAATTTTTTATTGTTATTTTTATTCATGATTTGTTTTTATATTATGGATTTAACTCATGTTGTCATTTTTTTGTTCCATTGTTTGGTTTCCATGCGTATAACTGAACTCAGAGGTTCCATTTGAAGGTCATCATGGGTACAATGACATGACAATATTGCAATCATATCAATATTTTTTTCTTTCTTTCTTTTTTTGGTTTTATTTGAAAATCCTTTCCTGGGACGTACAGGCTCAGATGGGAGGAGTCGGTCACGGGACGAAGAAGAGGACGAGCAACTGAAACGCAGACAACTTCAGGAGGAACATCTCAGCAAGGTTTAGGGCGTATTAATACTTATACATTGCTTGTGTCATTTTTTTGTGTTTAAATGCATGTACAGTATGTGCTAAATTATGCTTCATTGCACAGCATTATTTACACATACACATTGTTTTATTGCCCAAAATCACTGAAAAACTAGACACAGATACACACCATTTGCATATTTGCACTGAAAAGAATAACAATGACATAATTTAAAGAACTTTTTCCAGTACAAATATCTAAAATTAAGATACATTTACTTGAGATTCAAAATGACTTATATTAAGTTTAACTGCAGATCCAGTCTGGACTTGGGAAGCTCATTCTGAAGGAGGAGATGGAAAAGGAGATGAACAGAGAGAAATACGTACGAAGTGTGACCGCCCAGCGCTTCGACTCCCAATACGCTAACTGTACCACAGGTAAAATGCCACATAACTTTGAAAGCAAACAAAACAAATAAAGCTTTACTCTGGCATTAGTCTAAAAAAAGTATTGTGTCCTCTGCTGTAGATTCCCAAACCGTTAAAACATCATCCCTGCCTGGATACGGACGAAATGGCCTCCATCGGGTAGGTCTTAGCAATTCATCTGTTATTTACCTTAATTTAATATATGGATGCAAAACTACCCAACTCACCACAAAAACTCACAACAGGCTGCATTGTTTTGAAAATGAAATGTAGTAAAATCAGCAATATTGTGGAATATTATTAAAATGTTTTTTATTCCTGTGGTGCAATGCTGAATTTTCAGCATCATTACTCCAGTCTTTAGTGTCACATGATCCTTCAGAAATCATTCTAATATGCTGATTTGCTGCTCAAGAAACAGTTCTATTATTATCCTTATGATATTCATTATTATCAATGTTGAAAACAGTTTATGCTGCTTAATGTTTTTGTGGTAAGATTTAAAGAAAAATAAATAAATTGATACTTTTATTCAGCAAGGATGCATTAAACTGATCAAAAGTGACAGTTATTGACATTTATAATGTTACAAAAGATTTATATTTCAAGTAAATGCTGTTCATTGAACCTTCTATACATCAAAGAAAAATGTATCACAGTTTCTACAAAAATATTAAGGAGCAAAAACTGTTGTCAGCGCCGATAATAATAAAAAACATTATTAATAATTGAACACCAATAATAATTGATAATAACTGAGCACCAAATCAGCATATTAGAATGATTTCTGAAGGATCATGTGACACATGAAGACTGCTGAAAAGCTGAAAGCTTTACCATCACAGGAATTTCATTTTAAAATATATTCAAATAGAAAACCGTTATCTTAAATTGTAATAATATTTCACAATATTATTCCTTTTTTACTGTATTTTTGATTAAATAAATGCAGCCTTGGTGAGCATACAGTGAGAGTCTTCATTCAAAAACATAAAAAAATATCTTAATATGTGATTTAATTTGTAAGATAATGTTTCTCTCATTTTAAAAAATTCCACACAAAGAATTATTTCTGCAACCCACTGTTTTGGAACACTTGAGCGTGTAGAATAAATGAGTTCATATCAGCCAGTGTATTATAAACTACAGCGCATCTTGTCTGTGCTTCCAGCCCCAGTCTACAGAACTCTCTCAGTATAACAGTTATGGGGACGTGTGTGGAGGACAAAGAGGTAAAATGCAATGTTTTAACACTGAAAACACATCTAACAACTGAAAAAAAAGCTATTCTAATAATATAGTAATAATTGGGAATTTTGTCTCTTTCTGATTCATACAGATTTCAAGGTATGTGACCGACATGCAGTGTTTACTGAGCATGTGCATCTGCAGTCATGCACATATGAAAGTCAATCATGCTACATGTAACCGGAATGGCACTCATGCCCTCATTGCTATGCTTATGTCTGAGTTTGAGCCATTGCCATGGGGAAAGTCAAGAGCACAGTCAAGGGTTTGATATGTTGAAAGTTCCCCCCACCCCACACACACACACACCCTTAAGAGCACGTCACACGAATAGTTGAGTTTCCACCTCCCTCGAGAGAACTTGATACAGAGCAATAGCTGTTAGGAATTAGATGCAGACTATTTCCCATGGTTCTGAGTTCTTGAAAACAGTTTCTGCTTTCTTTTCTTATCATTCGCATCACGTGTATGTGTTCTGTTCTATAGCCCACCCAAGATGCCCACGATTCCATTACAAGAATGGACAGGGGAATGTCTATGCCTAATATGTTGGAATATAAAGCAAGTATCCCAAATATTTTCAAATAATTATGTTTCTCTTCTCTCTTCCATCTCTAAATGCTCCTCTGTGTTCAATAAATATTCACCCCCC